>NC_141011.1:11799494-12542123 GCF_052327205.1 Somniosus microcephalus | reverse complement strand
GTCTAGTGATGGAACCTTGGGCTTTCCTGGGCCCACACTTGGTTCACCTACCCCTAAATTATCAGTAGAACTGAAATCTACTGTGTTTTAATTAATCTGCTGCATGGGTGGGGTGGCTTTAGCTGGACAAGCAGCAGGAGCTCCTCAGTTCTATGTGCTGGTAGACTGCATGGTTTTCGCTAGTTATTGAGCAAGCCTGGGGCTCCATAAGTCTCGACTCATGCCAACCTTCACCTAAATTCCCTGGACTGAGGTAAGTGAAATTTATACCTGTGGGGACAGAGTGTTCACTCTATACAAGGTGTGGTAAACCACTGTTATTGTTGTTCACCGTTGTTGTTGTTGTTACACACTGTTGTACCTATGCATGCCTCAGCATGTCTCTGCTGGCTCCGCCCCTGGCTCCACCCACAGGCCCAGGTATAAAGGTGACCGCTCTGCAGCCCCCTGCCTTCTTGGAACCCAGTCAACCACGAGAGGCATGCTCTGTTCTTTGCTAATAAAAGCCTTTAGTTACTCTCCTAACTCTCCATCTTTTATGAGTAATTGATAGCGCATCAATTTTATTAGCAAAAACAAAATGTCGACAACAAACGCTGAGCAGCAGGCTGCTGCACCAAACGCTGAGCAGCAGGAGCTGCTGCGAGCCCTCAGACCAACATGCCTGGACCTAGACCCCCAAGAAGCAGGTTCGGCTACCAAATTCGCGCATTGGCTGCGTTGCTTCGAGGCCTACCTGCAAGCCTCAACTGTGACCCTGGACGAAAACAAGTTGGAAATCCTGGCCTCAAAGGTGAGCCACCAAGTTTATACAATAATCCAGGACGCGACGACCTACGCGGCGGCTATTGATCTGCTAAAAGGGCAATACGCACGCCCGGTAAATACGGTCTATGCCAGGCACCTCTTAAGATCCCGCAGACAGCAGCCCGGGGAATCGGTGGAGGCCTTCCTACGGGCACTACGGATACTCGGCCGAGGCTGCGATTGCAAAGAAGTATCAGCCGCAGCACACACGGAGGGACTGATCCGAGATGCTTTCGTTGCGGGTCTAAGGTCCGACTACTCCCGGCAGAGACTGTTGGAAAAGGGAGAAATGGACCTGAGAAAGGCAGTGTCCCTCGCGCTCTCGCTCGACGCGGCCCACAGGAATATGGACGCCTTCTCCCCTAACCGCTCCGCAACGTGGACGCCACAACCTTGGGTCATGGGACCGCCACCTTCAACTGCTGCTGCGATGTCCAAGGCACAGAAATGTTATTTTTGTGGCCAGGCAAAACACCCCAGAGCACGCTGCCCGGCGAGAAACGCTACCTGCTCCGGCTGCGGGAAGAAAGGACACTATGTAAGCGCCTGCAAAGATAAAACCGCTAATGCCAGCAGCGCCGCGTGCGAACCGTGGGGGCAGCCATCTTGTCCGCCATCTTGGGCTCCCCCAGCCGCGTGGGGATCGGGATCATGGGCGCCGCCATTTTGTCCGCCATCTTGGACGTCTCCAACTTCAACCACGGGGGACCCGGACTCAACCACCGCCTCATCTGACGACCACATCGACTCGCTCGACCATACGCTGGCCTCCGTGACGCTGGACCAATCTCTCCCTCATCAACTGTCCAGGTCCATGATGGACATTACGGTAAACGGCCGCGCCACTACCTGCCTTTTTGACAGCGGGAGCACGGAGAGCTTTATCCACCCCGACACGGTGCGCAGTTACTCTCTCCCGGTCCTGCCGACGCGCCATCGGATCTCTTTGGCTTCCAAAGCCCAGTCAGCGGACGTCGGTGGCTACTGTGTAGTGACCCTTTCAGTAAGGGGCACAGAATACAAAAATTTTAAACTCCTGGTCCTGCCCCATCTCTGCGCTGCCGTTCTACTGGGGTTGGATTTTCAGTGCCACCTTAAGAGTGTCACATTAGCGTACGACGGACCCCTCCCCCCACTCACAGTCTGCAGCCAGCAGCTTTTAAATCGCCCGCCGCGCACCATTTGCAGCCTCTCCACCCTTAAAGTCCCCCCCCCGTCCTTGTTCGCTAACCTCACCCGCGACTGTAAGCCCATCGCTACCAAAAGCAGGCGTTACAGTGCCGGGGATAGGAGCTTCATTAAATCCGAGGTAGCGAGACTCCTGAAGGAAGGGATTATTGAAAGTAGCACCAGCCCATGGCGAACACAAGTGGTGGTAGTGAAGACTGGCGAAAAACAGCGCCTAGTTATTGACTACAGCCAGACGATCAATCGCTACACCCAGCTAGATGCATACCCACTCCCCCGCATATCTGACATGGTCAATCAGATAGCACAATACCGGGTGTTCTCGACGATTGATCTGAAGTCGGCATACCACCAGCTCCCCATCAGGGCTGAGGACCGCCAGTACACAGCTTTTGAAGCTGACGGTCGTCTCTACCACTTCCTCAGAGTTCCCTTCGGCGTCACCAACGGGGTTTCAGCCTTCCAACGGGAGATGGACCGGATGGTTGACCAGAACGCGCTCCAGGCCACTTTCCCCTATCTAGACAACGTCACCATCTGCGGCCACGACCAGCAGGACCATGCTGTTAATCTAGAGAAATTCCTCCGTACGGCCCAGCGGCTGAACCTAACATACAACAAGGACAAATGTATGTTTCGTACCAAGCGCCTTGCCATTCTTGGCTGTGTAGTGGAGAACGGAGTCATCGGCCCCGACCCTGACAGGATGCGCCCCCTTATGGAGCTCCCCCTCCCCCACTGCCAAAAAGCACTGAAGAGATGCCTAGGGTTTTTCTCGTACTATGCTCAGTGGGTGCCCAACTATGCGGACAAAGCCAGACCCCTCATCAAGTCCACCTCCTTTCCCCTGACAGCAGAGGCCTGTGCAGCCTTCACTCTCATAAAAAGAGATATTGCGAGGGCCACGATGCACTCAGTGGATGAGTCCATCACTTTCCAAGTGGAGAGCGACGCATCCGACTTTGCCCTAGCTGCAACCCTTAACCAGGCGGGGAGACCCGTGGCCTTTTTCTCAAGGACCCTCCAGGGCCCCGAGATTCGACACTCCCCTGTCGAAAAGGAGGCCCAGGCCATTGTGGAAGCTGTGCGACATTGGAGGCATTACCTGGCCGGAAAACGATTTACCCTGCTCACTGACCAGCGTTCAGTAGCTTTTATGTTTAATAATAAGCAGAGGGGCAAAATCAAGAATGACAAGATCTTGAGGTGGAGAATCGAACTCTCCACCTACAATTACGATATCTTGTACCGGCCCGGGAAACTCAATGAGCCCCCAGATGCCCTATCACGTGGTACATGCGCCAACGCGCAGGTTGATAGACTGAAGACCCTCCACAATGACCTCTGCCACCCGGGGGTCACCAGGTTTTTTCACTTCATCAAATCCCGTAACCTGCCCTACTCCATCGAGGAGGTCAGGACCATGACCAGGAACTGCCAAATCTGTGCCGAGTGCAAACCGCATTTTTATAGGCCAGACAGAGCAAGCCTGATCAAAGCCACGCGCCCCTTTGAACGGCTGAGCGTCGATTTTAAAAGGCCCCTCCCCTCCTCTGACCGCAATGTGTACTTCCTCAACATAATTGACGAGTACTCCCGTTTCCCGTTTGCCATCCCTTGCTCAGACATGACCAGTACCACGGTCATTAAATGTCTGAATGACCTCTTCGCCTTGTTCGGTTTCCCTAGCTATATTCATAGCGACAAGGGCTCATCCTTTATGAGCGACGAACTTCGTCAGTACCTGCTCGCGAGAAGTATTGCTACAAGCAGGACCACCAGCTACAACCCCCGGGGGAATGGCCAGGTGGAAAGGGAGAATGCGACGGTCTGGAAGGCAGTCCTTTTAAACTTGAAATCTAAGGGCCTTCCGACCTCTCGCTGGCAGGAGGTCCTCCCTGCGGCGCTCCATTCCATTCGGTCACTGCTCTGTACAGCCACCAATGCCACCCCTCATGAGAGAATGTTCTCCTTCCCCAGGAAGTCCACATCGGGGATCTCGTTACCGACATGGCTGACTTCTCCAGGACCCGTCCTACTGCGGAAGCACGTGAGGTCCCATAAGACGGACCCCCTGGTCGAGAGGGTGAGCCTCCTCCATGCCAACCCTCAGTATGCTTACGTGGTGTACCCGGACGGGCGGGAGGACACAGTCTCCATACGAGACCTCGCACCTTCGGGTGCTCCCGAAACACCTCCTTCGCCACCCACCACTACCCACGCCTACCCCCAGTACGCTTACGTAGCGTACCCGGACGGGCGGGAGGACACAGCCTCCACACGAGATCTCGCACCTTCGGGTGCCCCTGAAACACTACCATTGCCATCCACCACTACCCACAACCCAACCCCGCTAGACGGCATGCCGCAGCCCCAGGACCCGTCATTGACCACCCAACCACTCAATGAGACGCCAGATTCAACGTTGGATGCTGCACCATCACCGCCGCCACCACGACGATCAGGACGGCATACAAGGCCACCTGATAGACTTGCTTACACGAACCTTTAGTACACTTCACCCCGCCGGACTCAATTTTAAACAAGGGGTGAATGTGGTAAACCACTGTTATTGTTGTTCACCGTTGTTGTTGTTGCACACTGTTGTACCTATGCATGCCTCAGCATGTCTCTGCTGGCTCCGCCCCTGGCTCCACCCACAGGCCCAGGTATAAAGGTGACCGCTCTGCAGCCCCCTGCCTTCTTGGAACCCAGTCAACCACGAGAGGCATGCTCTGTTCTTTGCTAATAAAAGCCTTTAGTTATTCTCCTAACTCTCCGTCTTTTATGAGTAATTGATAGCGCATCACAAGGCATACAGAAACTACCTGTACGGATTTCTCAGTAGCTCGGTTTGGCAATGTTTAAACATGGTGATGGTTTTCTTTGCATGACAGACAACTAGTTAACCAAAAGCATAATTAACTTTCATAAAAGCAACATCTCAACCCCTCAATTCCTTCTTTCTAGGTATCCACTGTTCAATGCAGTTAGTTGTTTCATAATGTCCTCCTTTGTGTGGCATGTTTAAGAAGATATTCAGTTCCAGGTTTCTTTTCATTTCTAAATTGCTTAGACCTGTAAGACTTGTGATTTATGAGTCATATTTTAAATTAGCTCTTGTAATGAACCTATCTCATTGCCGTTTATGTGGGTGGAACTTTCAACCTAAAAGATTCCATTTGCAGTGGTTTTCTTTTATGAAGTCACCAGCAGTTGTCATTCTTAACTGGCCTGTAAAAGTAAATAATTACTGTAACTATAGCAACGGAATGATATGACATCAACCCAGTTACACTGAAGTTGGAACAATTCTGCTTTCTATTTTTTAGCTTGTGAAGAGAGCTGTGTGATCTAGAAAACTACATCCAATAATTTAACTTTTATAAAATCCTGTAACCATTAGGTAAAAAGTCATTAAATCATCTTGCAGTACAATATTTCTGGTTCATATATACCATTCAGATAACTCAAGTGTCAATACTTTAAAATTAAAAGGATTCTTCTGAGTCATCAGATCTCACCAGAATGTACCAGAGTGAACATAACATAAGAACATAAGAAATAGGAGCAGGAGTAGGCCAATCGGCCCCTTGAGCCTGCTCCGCCATTCAATAAGATCATGGCTGATCTGATCCTAACCGCCAATCCACTATCACAGAACCATCTCCTGAATCTAACAGAATTAGACACATGAAATAGGAGCAGGATCAGGCTATACGGCCCCTGGGCCCGCTCCGCTACCCACAGGGCCATGACCGATCCGAACCTAGACTCATGTCCAAATTCCTGCCTGCTCCCCATAACCCTTAATTCCCTTTACTTCTAGGAAACTGTCTATTTCTGTTTTAAATTTATGTAATGATGTAGCTTCTACAGCTTTTTGGGGCAGCATATTCCATGGACCTACCACCCTCTGAGTGAAGTAGTTCCTCCTCATCTCAGTTTTGAAAGAGCAGCCCCTTATTCTAAGACTATACCCCCTAGTTCTAGTTTCACCCATCATCGGGAACATCTTCCCCGCATCCACCCGATCCAACCCCTTCACAATCTTACATGTTTCAATAAGATCGCCTCTCATTCTTCTGAACTCCAATGAGTAGAGTCCCAATCTACTCAACCTCTCCTCATATGTCCACCCCCTCATCCCCGGGATTAACCGAGTGAACCTTCTTTGTACTGACTCGAGAGCAAGTATGTCCTTTCTTAAGTATAGACACCAAAACTGTACGCAGTATTCCAGGTGCGGTCTCACCAATACTAGAGTGAGAATACTAGACCCTCTTGGAATCTGCCTAGGATCTAAAAGTTGACTATTACAGGGCATAATGGAACAGATATAGAATGAGGCTTCAGGAGTCATTTTAAAAAGGAATCAATATGCTAAATTGGATATTTGCCGGAACTAGTCCTATTTTTTCTGACATAAGGCTATTGGTTGAGCTTTAGATGTATCAGATGCACTTGGGGCGCATTTTGTATGTTGTTTTAAAGGCAATGGAGCAGGCAGGTGATGTAATCCCATGCCTCTACCAATCCCATTCTGCTCTGTGTGCATACAGCAGCTAGTAACTCAGCCTACCATGTGTTGAAAGGGGGAATTTGGGTCATGCTTGAAGCATATTTTCTATGGAACTGGCACCTCATCTTATTTTTTGCTTGAGAGTTTTACACACTGTTGTTGCTTTTCTCAGTGGTAATGTTTAATATCACAATGCTCTGATTTAAAATGGGGCTTTAGAGAGGTTTGGTAGGCAATGCTTTAGAGCAGGGCAGGCTGCTTTACCCTCTGATTTTCATTTATTGTATATATTTCCCTTCCTTTGTTTGTTATTGGGAACTGCAATGGATGACGTGATCTATTGCACCCTGCCTCTGGACCTGTTGTAAACTTGCTTTGTATTATACAGGTAGTGTGTTAGACTTTGTTCCTTACGCACACTGCATTTACAACCAATAAAGTGTCCATTCTCCCACGCTGCTCTATGCTCTGTCTTCATGACCTGGTCATTAAGAGTACAAATGCAGCTTGAGGATGGGGCCAAACAAAAGTGTTCACTTTACTACAGTGAATGCTGTGGTGAAACCATCTCATCTTTGCAGTGTGTTCCAACTTAAGTAAAGAGATTTACAATCCTTATCTTCTAAAAATCATTCGTGTGAACCAAATTGTTAAAATGTGCAATCTGTTAATATTCTACCTTGTACATGACATTATATTAAGAGCCACTAGCAGATCTGCCATGGCAGTGTTCATAGTAGGCCAAATACTAGGTAAGTAGCCCACGATAGTCTGCTGCTAAAGTGGAGCAGTCCCCACTTTTGGGCCATAAGCTCTAATTGTTGTAAATAAGCAGTTCCTCAGTTCAATTAGAATGTAAATGCTTCTCTCTATATTGGCAGATGCTTGTAAATCCCTGGCTCCTCTGCATGCTCAGGAAAAACAGCAGCTGTTTATCGCTTTTTAGTACTTTTATTTTTAAAAAGATTGTTTTGCATCTGTAGCAAAGTGTGACAGACACAAAACTTATGTCTGCTCACAGATCTCCCATGGCATTACTCGGGTCTAGAGCACAGTTGTGATGTTTAGTTGCTAACCTGATCTGTGTCTTGGTGATTTCTAGATAGGCAAATTCGGTTAATTGTAGCTACTTACAAATTGCTGTGATAATCGGGGTATTGTAACCGCTTGTAAATTTCAGGCTTCAAGTAATGACTGGTTTCTTTGTGTTTTTATATAACAGGCATGTACTGGACACAACTTTTTTTTAATATGTTCACAAAATGATTCTCCCATGGCGCAAAGATATCAGGCACAAATGTTTAATGACAGTGTTGTCATTCAAATTTTAGTAAAGCATAATGGTGAATGTGCAATATTTTTCATACTATGTCCATTTGAATTGTGTAACTCACCCAGCAGTGCTACTATAGATTTTGTCCTTCCAAACTTGGGTTGTATCTGGAAAGAGCATTTTGAATTATATAACACTGGGATGAAATGTAACTGGTTACAAGTTTGTCGCTGCTTGTCGTGGGGCAATTTTTGGTGATGAATTAAGAGTAACACACGAAAAATATACTGCGCATCATTAAAACACATATTGGCTTGAGTATGATTTTTTTTTCCCTATAGCATACCAAAATATTAAATATGCCTAGCGCCAATACGGAATAGTATCTCGTAGCTAATCCAAGGTCCTCTATTTACATTGTATTCCTAATAGGGTTAGTATTTGAAGCATTATAATGTTTAATGATTTGTGTGTGTATTTTTGCTGCAGCTTTCACATGAAGCAATGCCTGCACTGGATAAAGCGGTTTCCTGTCCAAGTAACCATCCCTCAAAAAAACAGAAATGTGAAAGAGTGGAAGTGCAGACAAAGGAGGACACTGGTGCTGCTGAGCAGGATCTGGAAGATACAGCAATCATCCTTCCTCACAAACCATCACACAAATCAACAGAACAAAATGAGAAGCCGGTTATTCATGAGGCATGCACAGAAGTGAACCCAGTAGCTCAGGAAAACAAGACACCTTCCACAACCAGCTTGGAGTGGAGAGAGACAGAAAAGCAAGGAGAGCATGCAGGTGAAACTGAAGAACTGGCCAATAATAATGGTGCTTCAGCAGAGATACCTATTAAAAAAGTGTTGGAAGTCATCGATAAGGGTATGTTGGAAAACAAGGAAGACATTGAGAAAACAGAAAAGAGTGTGGATAATGATATAGAAGGGAGAGATAGTATGGAGATTGATCAGCCACCAGGCACCTCATTCAAAGTGGATAACAGCATTTTTCTGGACGAGGATAGCAATCAACCCATGCCTGTTGGCAAGTTCTTCGGGAATGTGGAGATTATGCAAGTAAGTGCTATAAATAATAATTATTATTCCTCATTCATTCAGCTTCCACATGTAAAGAGTAGGATGTCATTCAAAGGGGGAGTAAAAAACACTGGGTAATTTTCCCTTTCAAGAAAAAAATGATGCATTACAGAAACTTTATTGGTCAAATGGATATGGAGCCTTGCTCTGGATGTATACTCTCTTTGTCCCATTATTGGCAGAGAGTTGTATGAGAGAAAGTTTGTTTTGTATCATTGCATCAGCTGAATGACAGAAAGCAGAGAGTAGGGGTAAAGGGTAGCTATTCAGAGTGGCAGAAGGTGGGAACTGGGGACCACTGTTGTTCACAATTTATATCAATCATTTAGACTTTGTAATCAGAAACACAATTTCTAAATTTGCAGATGACACCAAATTGGGGGGATAGTGCAAAAAATTACAAGACATTCATAAGCTTGCAGAATGGGCATATAATTGGCAAATGATTTTCAACATAGATGTGTGAGATATTATATTTTGGTAAGAAAAATAAGGAGGTCACTTATTACTTAGAGAATAGAATCTAAATGGTGCAGAGGAGCAAACGGATCTGGGAGTACAAATACACAAATCATTAAAGGTTGTGACGCAGGTCAATAAGGCCATAACAAAGGCAAACCAAGCACTTGGGTTTATTTCCAGGGGGATAGAATTGATAAGTAGGGAAGTTATGCTAAACTTGTGTCGAACCTTGGTAAGACCACAATTGGAGTACTATGTGCAGTCCTGGATGCCATATAAAAAGGATATAGAGGCACTGGAGAGGGTGCAAAAATGATTTACAAGGATGATACCAGAACTGCGAGGTTATATCTAATGGGAAAGTATGAAAGTATGAACAGTCTGGGTCTCTTTTCTCTTGAAAAGAGAAGGCTGAGTGGGTGACCCAATAGAGGTCTTTAAAATTATGAAAGGTTTTGATAGAATAGACACAGAGAGTGTGTTTCCACTTGTAGGGAAGAGTAAAACTAGAGGCCATCAATATAAGATAGTCACAAAGAAATCAAACAGGGAATTCAGAAGAAACTTCTTTACCCAGAGAGTAGTGAGAATGTGGAGCTCGCTAACACAGGGAGTAGTTGAGGTGAATCATAGATATATTTAAGGGGAAGATAGATAAGCACATGAGGGAGAAGGGAATAGAGGGTTATGCTGATGGAGTTAGATGAAAAAGGATGGGAGGGGGCTCAAGTGGAGCATTAATGCCGGCATGGACAGGTTGGGCCAAATGGCCTGTTTCTGTGCCGTATATTATATGTAATTCTATGTAAGTTCTCCTCTTTGTAAAAGATTTCTAAATGTGTAAATTTGAGTTTCAAATGATCTGTTTTTAAAGTCATCACCATTGACTTTGCTCTTGGAATGTGTTGCCATTTTCAGATTTCAAGTTAGTCAACGGAGGCTTATACCACTGCAGTCTCTTCAGTTTATGCTAAAACTTAGTTTCAAGATCTTAACAATGGAATATTCCCAGTGGCTGATTCCCACCAGAAGTGTTTACCTTGTGTAATATTGTTGCATGTTTTGCTAAGATGCATAGCTAGTGGCAATCTTCGCAAGGTCTGTCATTAACATCAAATTCTCTGTAAGGAGTCTTGCAGATTAGAGAGTCTTTACTTGATGCTTACAAGAAAGACATATTGACTTCCAGCATAAGCTCCGTGATTGGAAAGAGAACCAGGCATGGGAAAAGTGGTCCCAAGAACAATTCAAAAGAACAGAATTAATTAGTTGATTTGCATTTCACATTAACTCAAAAAGCTGGGGATAAAGTATTGGTATTCTTGCAGACTCTGATAACCTCATTCAGCGCAAGCCACAAGACAGCTTAAACCCAGGTTCTTTATTTGCTTTAATACAACTTTAAGCCAACAAAGCAAAGTTACTAAGGGACCCAAAACATTAAAAATAATCCAATATCCCATTCAAGGACCATCTACCAATGCACATTGTTAGTGGAGCAGTGTCCAACTGTATTATGAATCACTTTGGTGTCACCATTGCTGGCTCTCGAAAGAGAGATTTGATTGAAATGGAAATCTCTTAATAGCTTTGTCAGGAGGAACCGCGGCCAAGTATCTGCAAGGGAATGGTAGCGTAGTGGTAATGTCACTGGGCTAGTAATCCAGAGGCCTGGACTAATGATCCAGAGACGTGAGTTCAAATCCCATCACAGCAGCTGGGGAATTTAAATTTAATTAAATAAGTCTGGAATAAAAAGCTAGTAACCATGAAACTATCGGATTGTCATAAAAACCCTTCTGGTTCACTAATGTCCTTATGGGAAGGAAATCTGCCGTCCTTACCTGGTCTGGCCTATATGTGACTCCAGACCCACAGCAATGTGGTTGACTCTTAACTGGTCTCTGAAATGGCCCAGCAAGTCACTCAGTTGTAAATAACCGCTACGAAACATAATAAGAATGAAACCAGACGGACCACCGTCACCAACATCTGGGGACTTGTACCAAAATTGGGTGAGCTGTCCCACAGGCTAGTCAAGCAACAGCCTGACATAATCATACTCACAGAATCATACCTTTCAGCCAATGTCCCAAACTCCTCCATCACCATCCCTGGGTATGTCCTGTCCCACCGGCAGGACAGACCCACCAGAGGTGATGGCACAGTGGTATACAGTCGGGAAGGAATGGCCCTGGAATTCCTCAACATTGACTCTGGACCCCATGAAGTCTCATGGCTTCAGGTCAAGCATGGGCAAGGAAACCTCCTGCTGATTACCACCTACCGCTCTCCCTCAGCTGATGAATCAGTACTCCTCCATGTTGAACACCACTTGGAAGAAGCACTGAGAGTAGCAAGGGCACAGAATGTAATCTGGGTGGGGACTTCAATGTCCATCACCAAAAGTGGCTCGGTAGCACCACTACTGAGTGAGCTGGCCGAATCCTGAAGGACATAACTGCCAGTCTGGGCCTGCGACAGGTGGTGAGAGAACCAACATGAGAGAAAAACCTACTTGACCTCATCCTCACCAATCTACCTGTCGCAGATGCATCTGTCCATGACAGTATTGGTAGCAGTGACCACCGCACAGTCATTGTGGAGATGAAGTCCCATCTTCGCACTGAGGGCACCCTCCATCGTGTGACACTACCACTGTGCTAAATGGGATAGATTCAGAACAGATCTAGCAGCTCAAAACTGGGCATCCATAAGGCGCTGTGGGCCATCAGCAGCAGCAGAATTGTATTCCACCACAATCTGTAACCTCAATGGCCCGGCATATCCCTCACTCTACCATTACCACCAAGCCAGGGAACCAACCCTGGTTCAACAAGGAGTGTAGAAGAGCATGCCGAGAGCAGCACCAGGCGTACCTAAAAATGAGGTGCCAACCTGGGGAAGCTGCAACACAGGACTACATGCATGCTAAAAAGCAGAAGCAGCATGCTATAGACAGGGCTATGCGATCCCACAATCAACGGATCAGATCAAAGCTCTGAAGTCCTGCCACATCCAGTCGTGAATGGTGGTGGACCATTAAACAACTAACGGGAGGAGGAGGCTCCATGAATATCCCCATCCTCAATGATGGTGGAGCCCAGCACGTGAGTGCAAAAGACAAGGCTGAAGCGTTTGCAACCATCTTCAGCCAGAAGTGCCGAGTGGATGATCCATATCGACCTACTCCCGAGGTCCCCACCATCTCAGAAGCCAGTCTTCAGCCAATTCGATTCACTCCATGTGATATCAAGAAACGGCTGAGCGCACTGGATACAGCAAAGGCTATGGTCCCCGACAACATCCCGACAATCGTGCTGAAGACTTGTGCTCCAGAACTAGCCGCGCCTCTAGCCAAGCTGTTCCAGTACAGCTACAACACTGGCATCTATCCGACAATGTGGAAAACTGCCCAGGTATGTCCTGTCCACAAAAAGCAGGACAAATCCAACCTGGCCAATTACCGCCCCATCAGTCCACTCTCAATCATCAGCAAAGTGATGGAAGGTGTCATCGACAGTGCTATCAAACAGCACTTACTCACCAATAACCTGCTCACCAGTTTGGGTTCCGCCAAGACCACTCGACTCCCAACCTCATTACAACCTTAGTCCAAACATGAGCAAAAGGAGCTGATTTCCAGAGGTGAGGTGAGAGTGACTGCCCTTGACATCAAGGCAGCACTCGACCGAGTGTGGCATCAAGGAGCCCTAGTAAAACTGAAGTCAATGGGAATCAGGGAAAATGTTCCACTGGCTGGAGTCATACCTAGCACAAAGGAAGATGGTTGTGGTGATTGAAGGTCAATCATCACAGCCCCAGGACGTCGCTGCAGGAGTTCCTCAGGGCAGTGTCCTAGGCCCAACCATATTCAGCTGCTTCATCAATGACCTTCCCTCCAACATAAGGTCAGAATTGGGGATGTTCGCTGATGACTGCGCAGTGTTCAGCGCCATTCACAACTCCTCAGATAATGAAGCAGTCCATGCCCGCATGCAACAAGACCTGGACGACATTCAGACTTGGGCTGATAAGTGGCAGATAACATTCGCGCCACAGAAGTGCCAGACAATGACCATCTCTAACAAGTGAGCATCTAACTACTTCCCCTTTTACATTCAACAGCATCAACATCCTGGGGGTCACCATTGACCAGAAACTTAACTGGACCAGCCACACAAATACTGTGGCAACAAGAGCAGGTCAGAGACTAGGTATTCTGCGGCGAGTGTCTCTCATCTCCTGACTCCCCAAAGCCTTTCCACCAACTATAAGCACAAGTAAGGAGTGTGATGGAATACTCTCCACTTGCCTGGATGAGTGCAGCTGCAACAACACTCAAGAAGCTCGACACCATCCAGGACAAAGCAGCCCGTTTGATTGGCACCCCATCCACCACCTTAAACATTCACTCCCTCCACCACCGGCGTACCGTGGCTGCATTGTGTACCATCTACAAGATGCACTGCAGCAACTCGCCAAGGCTTCTTCGGCAGCACCTCCCAAATCCGCAACCTCTTCCACCTAGAAGGACAAGGGCAGCAGGCACATGGGAACACCACCACCTCCAAGTTCACCTCCAAGTCACACACCATCCTGACTTAGAAGTGTATCACCGATCCTTCATCATCACTGGGTCAAAATCCTGGAACTCCCTCCCTAACAGCACCGTGGGAGTACCTTCACAGCGCACTTTTGCAGCCCTCCGACCCCCGCAGACCCACTGCTCGCCTCGGTGACCCTGCAGCGGTTTAAGAAGGCGGCTCACCACCACCTTCTCAAGGGCAACTAGGGATGGGCAATAAATGCTGGCCTTGCCAGCAATGCCCACATTCCATAAAAACAAATTTTTAAAAAATTAGCAAGTGATGGTATCAGGAACTTTAGCAACTGTCGCATTCAATTATAATCCTCACCTGCAATGTGTCTTTGAGATACATATACATGTATACATACTCTTCCTACAGTTATCCAACTTGCACTCCTTTGAATGTACTTTTACCTGATGGGTGATTTGCTGCACTTTCTGTAGAACCACTGAGGAATTGATTACATGTGAAGTAAGAAGGGACTTACTATGGTTAAAATTAGTCTGTAATTTTTTAACTAAAAAGTTGAACCATATTCTGTTTGAATCCAAGGCAGACTCCAATATCTATTCATGTGAAATAAATACAGTAAATGCTGGAAATGCTCAGCAGCTCAGGCAGTATCTGTGGAGAGAGAAACAGAGTCAGCGTTTCAGGTCGATGACCTTTCGTCCGAACTGCTGAGTATTTCCAGCATTTTCAGTTTTTATTTCAGATTTCCAGCATCCGCAGTGTTTTGCTTTTCTATTCCTGTGAAACCTGGCAATAAATTGAGGTCCATCAGATTAGGTTGTTATTGCCCATGAAGTAGTTATAAAGTTTAAGAACATAACTTGATTTTTTTTTAATGATTCTTGAGACACCTGTCAGTTTTTACAGTTGTGGTGAAAGCGATGTGCATTGATTGAGGAGACTCTCTTAAAAATGACACCATTGTTGCTGATAAAAATTCAATCTTTAGCATTCAGTTTTGAAAGCCCAAAGTTTGGGTACTTGTGAAGCTGAAAGCAATATAATGCGTAGATGTTGAAATTCTGACTCCAGTGACGGTGGTTTGTAATCCCTACAGTAGTGATTTGTATCCCGCTACACTAATGACGAGGACCAGCACTGCTGCCATCTGTCTGCACCTGATTGAGTCAGTGCACTACTATCACATCACTCTCAACCCCTTTCTTTCCCCCCAAAAAATGCATAAGACTATCAGGAATAGCACAATGCCCTCACTAGAACTTTCTGATACAATGCACATTAGTGCCAGTCGTCCCATACATTGGGGAGACCAAACGCAGATTGGGTGACCGCTTTGCGGAACACCTCCGTTCAGTCCGTAAGGGTGACCCCGAGCTTCCGGTCACCTGTCATTTTAATTCACCGCTCCATTCCCACTCAGACCTCACCGTACTCGGGCTCTTGCATTGTTCCACGGAAACCCAGCGTAAGCTCGAGGAACAGCATCTCATCTTTCGATTAGGCACTTTACAGCCTTCCGGACTCAGTATCGAGTTCAACAATTTCAGATCATAACCTCGGCCCCTATTACATTTCTATATATATTTTTTATCCACACCTTTGTTTTGTGCCCGTCCCCTTTTTCTCTCTCCCACATGGCAGCTGTCTCTCATTCTGCCAGCGCATTTCACACCTCATCCAGAGCCGTCTTTTGTCTCTTTACTAGTCCTATCACCATCTCGTCTGGTTTTGAATACCTCTTAATGTCTCTTCACTTCTCTTTTGTTCTTTCATTCCCATTTCCCAGCCCCCAAACTGGCCTTTTAATCGGTTTCATTTCCTGTGTTTTTTCAGTCTTGACGAAGGGTTTCGACCTGAAACGCTGACTCTATTTCTCTCTCCACGGATGTTGCCTGGCCTGCTGAGTTTTTCCAGCATTTTTTGTTGTTATGTCCCATATAAAACATGGGTTTTGTGCCATTAAACGGCTACACTGTCTTGAGAAATTTGATAGACAGAAAAACATTTTTGGCTATGAGGGAAAGAAGATACATTTTAACCTTTATAAGAAATATAGCATAATGAATGTTTCAGGATCTTCCGCAGTCGGTACCACTCCTGGATTCTGTCACCAGGCGAGAGTATAGGAGGCGGCACTTCATTGCAAAAGATGAAGAGGATGAAGAACTGGAGGACAGGGCAGTTGATGAGACAGCAGGAGAGCCAAGAGTCGTGCCTCTTTCAGAAAATGAGGTATGACACTACTGCTGTGTACTTGCTGTTAAAGAGATTTTTTTTTAATATGCTGGAGTGTTTTGGATCCGCATACAGCAACAAAAAGAATAGTGATACTGAGTCAGTGAACTGCTCCATGATTCGGCTCCTGGCTGACATCAGTTGAGCATAAATTGGTCTACTCTCCGAGCAGAAATGTTGGGATAAATAAAATGGCAGGGACATAGAAGCATTTGTATTGAAGTTACACCCACTCCCCTCCACAGCAGAATTCTCCAAGAATTGGGGCGCGATCTTGCCAGCCCTGGGGAGGTGGGTATGGAGGTGTGACTGCTGGGAAAATGGCAGAATCTGGGGGCGGGTGCCCAACCCGCCCCCAACCCACCTCCGTGCCATCTTCCCAGGAGGCGGGTAGCCGTCCCACGCCGGGTCCCGTCTCCTTGGAGGCGGGAATGGGATTACAGCCACTTAACTGCCCATTAACAGGTAGTTAACAGGCAGATAAGAGGATTTTCCCCATTTTACCCACACAAGTGTGGGCTTCCCGAAGGCTGCGAACCCCGCCAGGGTCACCGAGGCAAGCAGTGGGTCTGCGGGGGTCAGAGGGGTGCAAAAGTGCGCTGTGAAGGTAAGTGATGGGTGCAAGTGTGGAGAGGTGAGTATGTGAGGTAAGTGGAAAGTGTTAGAAAAAGTTTACTTACATTTTTTCTTCCTGCAGGCTTCAAGAGTTGGGGATGCGGAGAGTCTCGCATCTCCGTGGCAGAGATGACAGATGACCGCTGCATTCTCCAATGTAAAAACCATCTAATTTCTGCCAAAGAAAGAGGTTTGATGAGTCTTGAATTCAAGAACTCATCAAACTACAGAGAATGTCAGTGTTTGACAGCTTCACAGAGCTGTCAAATGATGACAATTCATCTGTCAAAAATTTTTGACAGATGAAACGTCATACGCTAACATTCTCTGTAACTGGCTTCCCCTCAATTGGCCTGCTAAGCCTGCTGGGCGGGCTTAACAAGGTCAATCAAGGGAAAATAGCCTGGGTTGGCCAGAAGTTGATGGAGGCGGGACTAAAACCTGACAAGTGGGAGTCCCGCCTCCAAAAGCTCCCCATTGGCAAAATCCAGCCCTTGGCCTAGAATTTGAATAATGAAGCAGTTCAAGTCTTCTTCCACATCGCAATGTTGTAAGTTTGATTTTTGGTGAAGTTGATAGCATAACCTAGTTAGCAATATTAATATTCCATCATTAAGTGGGGAGAGACACCATTGACCACAAGAGGAGACTGCATCCATGTGAGAAAGTGGACTAGGGTCTGTGTTTTTTTTAATTAATTAAGATAGTCCAGAAACGTACATTTTCAAGTGCTTGACTTCCAACCAGAACATAGGACATTCTATTCCCAGAGGTGCCTTCGGGCTAGCTAGATAGGCGGGGAACTATTAAAATAAAATTGTTTCACTTGCTGTGCTTGAATTATGCTTCCTGATGGTGAGTTGTAGAATGCAATGACAGCTGTATTGGAGAGTTTCTCACTAGCCTGGGCCCAATCTCCCCCCACCCCCAATCCTGGCTAGAGGTGGGTGCGTTGAGACAAGTGGCCTCCATACTAAGAAGCTGGGGAAGAAAGAAGTCCACCTTTTGGCTGCTCCACAGAATAGCAAAGCATCTGAGGCTTTGAAGGAATCCAAGGCCCATACTGCTACACGGTTCATGAATTTACTTCAGCTAGTCATCTGTTAAGGGAGATGAAAAGTACAAGTCCGGCAACTAATAAATAATGTTTTGTCTTCAAAGGTGCCTGTGGGAACTGAAACAAAAGTAAATTCTTTGCTGCAAAATACACCGGACCTGGTGGAGAAGTGTTTGTGATGGTCTGTCAAAGCACAGGTGGAAACTGTTAACCAGTGAAGTCCAACCAAAGATGTCCGATTACACGCTTAATAATAGCGAAGCCTTATATATGTGGCCTGGCTTGTATGGAAGCCAATTTTGGTAGTTGCCCAGCTATTGCATTTTCTATGATTGCACAACATAAATCTGTGGTATTTAGTCATCAAAATTTTGGCTTAATATTATTTCAGCTGTGTTCTGTGATTTTTATGCTATGTCTTACTTTTATAATAATCATTTATTTAAAATTTGCACTTGTAAATGCCAGGGCCATTTTATTTCATGTACAGCTACTAATAGACCAATAAATCAAAATAATGATGATTGTGTTACATCAACTGTTTAAAGTTAGAAGTGGAAGAAAATGGCGGGTTAACTTTGGCATCTGTGCAGAGCTTTAGCCAATGTGAGTGTGAATGTACCCAGACTGTTCTGTCACTTAAAATCATACCTGCTATTTAAAGCTAAGACTAACCCATTCATATAACCGGTTTTATGGACTTTGTATATATTAATTCTCTGGAATAATTATTGATTTAAGTTGAGAGCGTCGAGCTAAGTATTACATTTGAAATTAGCGGTAGACTGCAATATTGTAGTATGGTTTGGAAAATAATCTTTTACATGGATTAGAAACATAGAAGATAGGAGCAGGAGTAGGCCATTCGGCCCCTCGAGCCTACACCACCATTCAATGCGATCATGGCTGATCATCCAAACTCAGTACCCTGTCCCTGCTTTCTCCCCATATCCCTTGATTCCCTTAGCCTTAAGAAATATATCCAGCTCCTTCTTGAATATATTAAATGAATTGGCCTCAACTGTCTTCTGTGGTAGAGAATTCCACAGGTTCACCACTCTCTGGGTGAAGAAATTCCTCCTCATCTCAGTCCTAAATGGCTTACCCCTTATCCTTAGACTGTGACCCCTGGTTCTGGACTCCCCCGCCATCAGGAACAGCCTTCCTGCATCTAGTCTGTCCAATCCTGTTAGAATTTATAAGTTTCAATGATATCCCCTCTCATTCTTCTAAACTTTAGCGAATATAAGCCTAATCGACCCAATCTCTCTTCATACGTCATTCCTGCCATCCCAGGTATCAGTCTGGTGAATCTTCGCTGCACTCCCTCCATGGCAAGAACATCCTTCCTCAGATAAGGCGACCAAAACTGCACACAATACTCAAGGTGTGGTCTCACCAAGGCCCTGTACAACTGCAGCAAAACATCCTTGCTCCTGTACTCGAATCCTCTCGCTATGAAGGCCAGCATACCACTTGCCTTCTTAACCGCCTGCTGCACCTGCATGCTTACCTTCAGCGACTGGTGCACAAGGACACCCAGGTCTCGTTGCACTTCCCCTTTTCCCAATCTATTGCCATTCAGATAATAATCTGCCTTCCTGTTTTTGCCACCAAAGTGGATAACCTCGCATTTATCCACATTATACTGCATTTACCATGCATCTGCCCAATCGCCCAACCTGTCCAAATTGTACTGGAGTTTCTCTGCATCCTCCTCACAGCACACACGCCCACCCAGCTTTGTGTCATCTGCAAACTTGGAGATATTACATCTAGTTCCCTCATCTAGATCATTAATATATATTGTGAATAACTGGGGTCCTAGCACCGATCCCTGCTGTACCCCACTAGTCACTGCCTTCCACTCGGAAAAAGACCCGTTTATTCCAACTCTTTGCTTCCTGTCTGCCAACCAGTTTTCTATCCAAGTCAGTACCTTACCCCCAATCCCATGTGCTTTAACTTTGCACGCTAATCTCTTATACGGGACCTTATCGAAAGCCTTCTGAAAGTCCAAATCTCCCTTATCTATTCTACCAGTTACATCCTCAAAAAATTCCAGTAGATTAGTCAAGCACGATTTACCTTTTGTAAATCCATGTTGACTTTGTCCGATCCTGTCACTGTTTTCCAAGTGCTCTACTATTACATCTTTTATGATGGACTCTAGCATTTTCCCCACTACAGATGGCAGGCTTACCGGTCTATAATTCCCATTTTTTCTCTACCACCTTTTTTAAATAGTGGGGTTACATCATCTACCCTCCAATCCATGGGAACTGTTCCAGAGTCTATAGAATTTTGGAAGATGACCAGCAATGCATCTACTATTTCTAGGGCCACTTCCTTAAGTACCCTAGGATGTAGATTATCAGGCCCTGGGGATTTATCGGCCTTCAGTCCCGTCAATTTCCCTAACACCATTTCCCTACAAATACTGATTTCATTCAGTTCCTCCCTCTCATTAGACCCTATGTTCCCCAACATCTCTGGGAGTTTATTTGTGTCCTCCTTTGTGCAGACAGAACCAAAATATGTATTTAATTGGTCTGCCATGTCTTTGTTCCCCATTATAAATTCCCCTGATTCTGACTGCAAGGGACCTACGCTTGACTTTACCAATCTTTTTTTCTTCACATATCTATAGAAGCTTTTACAGTCAATTTTTTTGTTCCCCGCAAGCTTACTCTCATACTCTATTTTCCCCCTCTTAATTAATCCCTTTGACCACCTTTGCTGAATCCTAAACTGCTCCCAATCCTCAGGTTTGCTGCTTTTTCTGGCCAATTTATATGTCGTCTCCTTGGATCTCATGCTATCCCTAATTTCCCTTGTTAGCCAATGTTGAGTCACCTTTTTTGTTTTATTTTTATGCCAAACAGGGATGAACAAATTCTGTAGTTCATCCATGCGATCTTTAAATGTTTGCCATTGCCTATTCACCGTCAACCCTTTAAGTAATATTCCCCAATCCATCTTAGCCAACTCGCGCCTCATACCATCGTAGTTTCCTTTATTTAAATTCAGTACCCAAGTCTCAGAATCAACTACTTCACTCTCCATCTTAATGAAGAATTCTATCATATTATGATCGCTCCTCCCCAAGGGGCCTCGCACAACAAGATTGCTAATTAATCCTTTCTCATTACATAATACCCAGTCTAAGATGGCCTGATCTCTAGTTGGTTCCTCGACATATTGGTTCAGGAAACCATCCCGTATACACTCTAGGAATTCCTCTTCCACAGTATTGTTACTAATTTGGTTAGACCAATCTATATGTAGATTAAAGTCACCCATGATAACTGCTGTGCCCTTATTGCATGCATCTCTAATTTCCCATTTAATGCCATCCCCAACCTCAGCATTACTGTTTGGGGGTCTATATATAACTCCCACTAATGTTTTCTGCCCCTTGGTATTTCTCAGCTCTACCCATACAGATTCCACATCATCAGAGCTAATATCCTTCCTTACTATTGTGTTAATCTGCTCTTTAACCAGCAATGCTACCCCACCGCCTTTTCCTTTTTGCCTGTCCTCCCTGAATATTGAATACTCCTGGATGTTGAATTCCCAGCCTTGATCACCCTGGAGCCATGTCTCCGTAATCCCAATGATATCATATCCCTTTACATCTATTTGCGCAGCTAATTCATCCACCTTATTATGAATGCGCCTTGCAGTAAGACACAAAGCCTTCAGGCTTGTTTTTTTAACACTCTTAGACCTTTTAGAATTATTGTTTACTGCGGCCATGTTTGATTTACACCCTTGATTTCTCTGACTTCCACTTTTGCTTTTCTCCTTCCTGTCTTTTGCTTCTATCCTTGCTTCCCTTTCCTCTGTCTCCCTGCACAGGTTCCCAACCCCCTGCCATTTTAGTTTAAACCCTCCCCAACAGCACTAGCAAACACTCCCCCTAGGACATCGGTCCTGGTCCTGCCCAGGTGCAAACCGTCCAGTTTGTACTGGTCCCACCTCCCCCAGAACCGGTTCCAATGTCCCAGGAATTTGAATCCCTCCCCCTTGCACCATTCTTCTAGCCACTTATTCATCTGAAATATCCTTCTATTTCTACTCTGACTAGCACGTGGCACTGGTAGCAATCCTGAGATTACTACCTTTTGAGGTCCTATTTTTTAGTTTACTTCCTAACTCCCTATATTCAGCTTTTAGGACCTCATCCCGTTTTTTACCTATATCGTTGGTACCTACAGTATATGCACCAGGGCAACTGGCTGTTCACCCTCCCCCTCCAGAATGCCCTGCAGCCGCTCCAAGACATCCTTGACCCTTGCACCAGGGAGGCAACGTACCATCCTGGAGTTTAGTTTGCAGCCGCAGAAACGCCTATCTATTCCCCTTACAATAGAATCCCCTATCACTATAGCTCTCCTGCTCTTTTTCCTCCCGTCCATTGCAGCAGAACCACCCATGGTGCCAGGAAGATGGTTACTGCTGCCTTCCCCCAATAAGCCTTCCTCCCCAACAATATCCAAAATGGTATATCTGTTTGAGAGGGGGATGGCCACAGGGGACCCTTGCACTACCTGCCTGCGCCTACTACTCTGCCTGGCGGTCACCCATTCCCTTCCTGCCTGTGTAGCCTTTACCTGCGGTGTGACCAACTGATTAAACGTGATATCCACGAAGTCGTCAGCATCGCGAATGCTCCAGTATGTATCCATTCGCAGCTCCAGCACCACAATGCAGTCTGCCAGTAGCTGCAGCTGGATACACTTCTCGCACACATGGTCGTCAGGGACACAGGAAATGTCCCTGATTTCCCACATAGTGCAGGAGGAGCATGCCATGGGGCCGAGCTTTGCTGCCATTACTTACCCTTTAATTAATTTAAATTAAATCAATACCACCAATTATACTACAATTAAATGATATACTCAAGGGCCCTTGATTCCTAGCACTCCCCGCTACACAACAGAGACCTTAGAAACTATAACCACAAAATTAAGACCTTCTAAACTTTATAAACTAGAACCTTAACTGTCAAACTATAGAGTAGTATAAGAACTCCCCCAATCAGCTGCTTCCTCCTGCCCGCGTCACGTTTTGAATTGTGACGTGGCTCTGGAACGCCGCTGCCGGTCTGTGAGATTGGTAAGCCTCTGTAAAAAAAAAAAAGTCCGCGAAAGTGAGTTTAAATACTCACTGAACCTCTGCTCTCACCGCTCCCGACACTGGCTTGTGGAAAAAAAGCCCGCGAAAGTGAGTTTAAATACTCACTGAACCTCCGCTCTCACCGCTCCCGACACTGGCCTCTGGTTATACGAAAATGACTTATCAGTACATTTTTATCTGAGAAAGCTTTGCATACTTGAGATTAATGTATTCGTGGGAATCCAGTGAATGGTTTGTAATTCTTTGTAAATGGTCCTTTTTTCTTCAGGTCAGGTAATATGGAGTAATGGTGTCTTTGTAAATTCAGGGAAAAGTTACTATGAACAGTAGATGAAGTGAAATGAGAATATTATTTTCAATATTGAGCAATTATTGCACAGTACTGGAACAAGATAATTAGCTACAGCAAAAATAAACACGAGAATCTGCGACCAGCAGTCCTCACTGTGTGGCTGTGTTCAAAACCTAACACAAAGAATAAATAGAACATTTCACTTTTGGTTATGTGTCATTTATCTTAATTGGTGTGGTAGGTATTTGTTAACAAATAACAGGGATGATTGATCACCATTTTCCAGAATACTCCTAATCTTGGTAGAGAAGGCTTCAACTCTACATTTCAGTAAAATTATTTTATTTTAATTCAGTCTTTCAATTATCCTCTGTTGTGTTTGTTTAATGGGTTACGGTGATATTCATTTAAGTTTTTTTTTAGTAAAATTAAAAGGTTTTGTTGTGTTCTACGGTTCTGTTGCTTTACCAGGTTTACTATGCAGTAAAGGGAGAATAATTAGTCGACTCGTTACCTCCTAGTTTGGCATTTATTTGAGGGTGCGAGTCCCTCTTTTTCAGGTAATTTTTTTGGTTATCCTGTGTCAGCCATCAGTCTCCTGCCAATGCCACTTGAAACTGTTCAGTAGGAAGTGTGCAGAAGGCTTTGATTCTCCCTACCTGATGCACCTCAATAACTTCAAGGCTCAAAGTTAACTGGAGAAAACAAGGCTTTTATTAGCAAAGAAAGATGCCTGTGTCTTCACCTAGCATTCTGCTGTTCTGCTGCAAGACAAGCCTGGGCTTGTCTTAAGTAGGGCCAGGTATGGGCGGAGCCGACACACCCAATGGGGAGAAAGGGGGCGGTGCACTATATACAATACAAGGTAAAACACCGGAGCAGGCAATACAATATATGTAGTTAAATACAGAGTCTGATGAATGACATATTTCATCACACTACCTCTGGGTATTGTGCCTGCTCTTCACTCAGCCCCCCCGTCCCCATCCCCCATGTGGAATTAATGATGTTGGCAACACCCCTTTTGGAGAATTACTGCCTCTTTTCCATCCCTGGCACAGTGCCATAAGCCATGATTTATTCATCAGTTTATTAATCAGTTGTGATGTCCTTGCTACAGTAAAATTATGGAACCTGGTATTAAATATTTTGCTTCTATCATATATCCAAGCCCATTGTGTAATCTTTAAAAATACCGAAACAAAAATCCAGTCAGCAGTAGGTAGAGAGTTGTGAATAGTGTCTTTGAGCTGAAATACAGAGCTGAATGTGTAGCACCTTTCTTACTGTTCATAAACTACAAGAAGAAAGTTGGTTGAACTATTGGAAAGTTAACTATCAAGTGATGTAGTTATGAGGTTCAATTCAGAAATGGTTAATTTTTCAGTAAACCACCAAACTTAGTTCTTTTATCTGATTGTATTGTATGGCTTCAATAAAATAGATTTTTTAACAGTAGCTCTTAAAAAATAAAGTTGCTCTATTTAAATTCATTAATTTAAGAGTGGGTTTGGACATTTGAATTCTGAGACCATTGTGGATTCTGATGCTGCTTCTGGCTCCTATTTAACGTGGGCTGAGTTGCTCTACCCTTCACATTGGACGTGAACTCCAGTTATCTAAGTCATATTGGACATGGACCAGTATGTTGGATAACAGACAGGAGGCATTTGAAAAAGGTTGGGGGGAAATAAGATAAAGGACAGAAAATAAATGTTTTAAATGGGGTGCAAAGGTGGGGCAGCCAGAGGAAAAATATTGGCTTGGTTAGGAGCGGTGCAGAAACAGCAAATACGAGATATTTGTTGCAGGAGATAGACCCAGCAAAGGAAGACACATAAATATACATAAGTAATGGTTGATACTCCATGCTGTATGATTGGTGTGTGGTTCCCTGTGTCATAGAGTCATAGAGTTATACAGCACAGAAAGAGGCCCTTCGGCCCGTCACGTCCGCGCCGGCCATCAAGCCCTGTCTAATCTAATCCCATGTTCCAGCATTTGGTCCGTAGCCTTGTATGCTATGGCATTTCAAGTGCTCATCTATATGTTTCCTGAATGTTGAGGGTTCCTGCCTCTACCACCCTTTCAGGCAGTGAGTTCCAGATTCCAACCACCCTCTGGATGAAAAAGTTTTTCCTCAAATCCCCTCTAAACCTCCTGCCCCTTACCTTGAATCTATGCCCCCTTGTTATTGACCCCTCTACTAAGGGGAAAAGTTCCTTTCTATCTACCCTATCTATGCCCCTCATAATTTTGTATACCTCAATCAGGTCCCCCCTCAGCCTTCTCTGCTCCAAGGAAAACAACCCCAGCCTGTCCAGTCTTTCTTCATAGCTGAAGCGCTCCAGCCCAGGTAACATCCTGGTAAATCTCCTCTGCACCCTCTCCAAAGCAATCACATCCTTCCTATAGTGTGGCGACCAGAACTGCACACAGTACTCCAGCTGTGGCCTTACCAGCGTTTTGTACAGCTCCATCATAACCTCCCTGCTCTTATATTCTATGCCTCGGCTAATGAAGGCAAGTATCCCATATGCCTTTTTAACCACCTTATCCACCTGTTCTGTTGCCTTCAGGGATCTATGTACATGCACACCAAGGTCCCTCTGATCCTCTTCTTCCTAGGGTCTTACCATTCATTGTGTATTCCCTTGCCTTGTTAGTCCGTCCAAAATGCATCACCTCACACTTTTCAGGGTTAAATTCCATTTGCCACTGTTCCGCCCATCTGACCAACCCATCCATATCGTCCTGCGGCTTATGTTAATGATCAGTTTGATAAATTAACATGTTTTTAAGATTGTTTGTTTGGAACTATGTTCTTGGAATAAGAAAATCTTCTGTTAAATCTGGAGAATGTCGGTCCCCATCTTTCCCCTTCCGTTGTTGGTTTTATGTCTTTAACAAGCAGGAAGCAACACATTGCCTGCCTGTTTTAAGGGATGGAAGACAAATGTTAAGAGTAGCTTAATAAATCATTGTTGCTCTACTGATTTGTGATTTTATGTTCCCTATGCCTGTTCCTCTCTTTTCCTTTCTCCCAGCCCCATGCACTGGGCTGTGGGAGCCCTCCCATCGTATCGGACTAACCACCATATCAGCTGGTATAAAGATGGTTATGGCCATGGAAGGAGTGTCAGACTGTTAATCAGCCTGAAAATCCTTCCACTACTTCATACTATTCTCCAAGGGAAGAATGTGAAGATGTGCTAAGAAGGAAATGACATGTGCCATTCTCTAACTGAAAACAATCCCAACCCCTGCTGTGAACCAACCACTGTGATGTGTATCCTCTCCAAGTGATGCCTCCCCCAGATGGCCCAGCTGAGATCAGGTATTCATCATGTGGCAAATGATGAGGTAAAAAGAAAAAGAAAGACTTGCATTTCTATAATGCCTTTCATGACCTCAAGACGTCCCAAAGTGCTTTACAGCCAATGAAGTACTTTCTGAAGTGTAGTCACTGTTGTAATGTAGGAAACGCAGCAGCCAATTTGCGCACAGCAAGCTCCCATAGACAGCAATGTGATAATGACCAGATATTCTGTTTAATGATGTTGGTTGAGGGATAAATATTGGTCAGGACACCGGGATGAACTCCCCTGCTCTTCAAAATAGTGCCATGGGATCTTTTACATCCACCTGAGAGGGCAGACAGGGGCCTCGGTTTAATGTCTCATCCAAAAGACAGCACTTCCGACAGTACTGCAGTGGAGTGTCAGCCTAGAACATGTGCTCAATTCTCTGGAGTGGGACTTGAGCCCACAATCTTCTGGCACAGAGGCAAGAGTGCTACCCACTGAGCCACAGATAAGTGGAGGTAGCACTTCACTCCCACCATTCCTAGTGTAATGAGTAATGTATCATTGCACTATGGCCCCCACCCTGTCCCAGATTTGATCAGACCTCCTCCACCCAGTAAAAAGCATTTTTTCAAAGTTTTTTTTCCTTTACTGGGCTTCATTCTAATTTTCCCTCCATTACCTAATCCTCCAAAGTGTGACTTGCATGCTATCTCATATTCGTGCACAATTCCAATCCGAAGCTGGAACTTTTCCCAGGTGGAACTGTGCAAGAGTGCCGATCTGTGTCTAATTATAAACTGAAATCTTAGACCAAGCAATGGCAGTGATTAAAGGAGCCTTCACTAATTTAAGCTTGTACTGAGCTTCTGTGCAAAGTAAAATAATGCCATTCTTATTCCATTCACACGTACCTTTCTCAGATATTCTGACAATAGTGTCAATAGCTGTGTATTTTTCTGAAGTGCCAGAAGTGAATCTGGTACAGCTGATTCCAGTTAAGCAGTATTGCCTGAGATCTGGTGGATTCGCAGTGCAGCAGATCTTGGGCCTTCTAACTGTGGCTGTGTAGGTGCACAAGACTGATAATTGAGTGATGTCATCATGTTGCTGTACCGGTGACCTTAAAAACAATTGGGGAACGGGTAAAATGGTTCGGGAGCCAAAGTAAAGGCCAAATAAAATAGCAGACCCCCCTGCTCTCCCATTGAGGTCGCCTTGCCCACAAAACTCTCCCCCTCTGCTTTCAGTAACAATGGTGCTCTTTTACTAAGATTTAGATTTTTAAGCACTTATTCAACGTTCTGCAAATAAGTAATCAGTCTATTTTTGAAGGGATTCAAAGCTGGATATTAGCTAGGCGCATACCTCTTAATCTCTTGTACGTGCTACAACATCTTTCATTATACAATTTTCTTAATGCTACGGATGCTGATTGATTTCTTTGAAGAGGTTAGATTAAGAATATGCTATGCCCCCCTTCCACAATGATGGATCAGCAAGTTTATCCAAGGAACAAATAAGCCTTACAGACCAGGAATGTCCCAAATTCAACCCACCGTTTGTATTAAGTTAGCTGATCTCAGCTGGGGTAGCGGCAGGGCAACTACCATTGGCCTCCGTCCTCCTGGGTTAAGGAGGATGAATTGAGCCTGGTTCTTGATGTTAATTGGTATCCAGTGACCCCAGCTGGAAGTACAGACACGATCTGCCTTAAGCATTCAGTTGAGAAAAAAATCCCACTTATTTCTGATTCTGAAGAAAATATAATATAATATATATATATATAATACTTTGTCATTTGACAAAAGTCTTGTCTTGGATTGGATTGGAAAATAAGCACAGCAAGATTCCACAATAGCCTATCATGTCAGGCAGACCACTAGGCAGTTCCAGGTCAAATCCCCATCTTTTAAAGTTCTTGACTTCTTTTATGCAGATTTGACAAGAAAGGCACAGTGAGATCCCACAACAACTTCTGCTGTCAGACAGTGAGCAAGGCCGTCCCCAATAAAGCCCAGTTGAGAAAAAGAATCCCATTAAAAAAAAACAATCCCCCTATGGCAAACTGGGCTGCCAGCACACGCTGTCAAAGCTCACACATGAATAATGGTTACTCAGGTTGGGTACTGTAGGGCAATGGGTATCCAAAAATGCATTGCCTCCAGGAGAGGGGAAGAAAAAGGAGAAAACTGGTGGGGCGGTGGGGGAATGATTGACGGGAAGTGTATTAAATACAATAGGTAGAGTGTGCTGTCAACACCATCTCAGCCTTTAAAAAAAAAAGTTAGAGAAAAAGTAACATTTTTTCAGTTTATACTGGTGCAACTTGTGCTGTAGAAAACAAAAACCAAATTTGCGAGCTTTGTAATTCATGCTATTTTTGGTATTTGCACTATCTTTGAACTTTAGAGAAAAATGCTTATAAATCCAGAGATTAAAAAAGGTTTTGTTCTCATGGATCAATGTTTTATGAATTTAGATTTGATTTTTATTTCCTTGATTGCAGAGATATTGCCTCCCAGCAGCTGCACCTAGTTTAAAAAATACAGGAATCTGTTGGGGGAAGGTCATTTTTGTAGACCCATATGAATAAACAAGGGATTAACTCCTTAAACAGTGGATGTGTTTGTTTGTTGGAGTGTATGAAAAATCTACGTATACTATGCTTGAATATTCTATTTGAAAAATTGGTTTAAAGAATAAACAGAAACCTATGAGTCATTTGCTTTTATGGTCCAATGCTTTAAGATTGCCATGGAAACGGAATCAGTCTGGTTTCCAATGATTTTTATTTTCCATTCCGAGTTACAATATATCTATATATATAAACGGATACATCTGTCTGTCATTCCGTCTGTCTGTCTGTATTGAATTAACTCGAAAGTTATAGAGCGTACCTACACGTGCGTTACGTCGAAAGAAAGCTGACGATTCCAGAACCGTCCTAAGCGTATTTACGTTTCGGCTGGACAAAAATTGTTCGCGCGTTATGCAAAAAACCTTCAAAATTAAACTCATTATCTGCTAAGTAGCATTGATTGACTGACGTCAAGGTCGACCAATCCTGTGCCGGCACAATTGACCAATCCTACAGTTCAGTCGCCTGATGGTTGGCCAATCGCTGCGTCTGTGGGCGGGACTAATGCTTTTCAACTCAGGCATCGGGCAGCCATTGCTTCACTACTTCCAGCTCAAACTACTCTGCTAATCCAGCTTCGAAAAAGTTAGTATCTCTTTTAAAAATAACATAAGATTTACCAAAAACGTTTTATAAGTACTTTCACTTTCATCTTTCAAGGTATTAAAAGGTAGAAATGTTGCCCGGCAGCAGATTGAGAGAGGGACACAGAGACAGGGCCCAAAAGCCTGGGACTCGATTTAAAATGTTGCCCGGCAGCAGTGTGGTTAGTGGCATAGTGGTTAGCACTGTTGCCTCTCAGCGCCAGGGACCCGGGTTCAAATCTGGCCTCGGGCGACTGTCTGTGTGGAGTTTGCACATTCTCCCTGTGTCTGCGTGGGTTTCCTCCGGGTGCTCCGGTTTCCTCCCACAGTCCAAAGATGTGCAGGTTAGGTTGGTTTGGCTATGTTAAATTGACCCTTAATGTTAGGGGATTAAATACGTGGGGTTACAGGGATAGGGTGGGATATGTGTCGGTGCAGGCTCGATGGGCCAAAATGGCCTCTATCTGCACTGTGGGGATTCTGTGTATTCTGTGTGTATTCTGTGTATTCACAGAGGGACACAGAGAGGCCCCAAAGCCTGGGATTCGATTTAAACCGCCCGGCCCAAAACAGCCCTGGCAAAGCCGGGCTCCCCCAGCTAGTGCTTTATATAGCAATTAAGGAAATAATAAATTGTTTCCAACAAATGATATCTGCTGTAATTTTTGGAATGCTACACGGTTGGGTTCAAACATATTCTATGGAACTTGAATGAAATGCATGAAGTCATTCCAGAATTCCCTGCACACGGCAGAGACTAAGTGAAATTGAAATATCCAGGTTCCCTTGTGAGGAATTGCACAACGCGGTCTTCACTGACTCCTACAAACCAGCAAGGTCCCAAATTCAATTCCTCGGTAATAGCATTCAGGGCAGAGTTGGGAGCCTGCCCCTGGCCTCAGTATCCATGTGCAAGGAAAGAATGCATTGGCCCATGTTTTTGCTTGAACATGGGCACTTCAATCTCGCTTGGTCTCTGCCATGTACATGGAATTCCGGAATAACTTTATGCTCTTCAGTGTAAAAGCAGTCATCAAATTTCATCTGTAAGCACAACAGCAACAACTTGCATTTATATATCACTTCAATGTAGGCAAACGTCCCAAAGTGCTTCAAAGGAGCATAAGCCAAAAACTTACTGAGCAGACCTTGAGGCAGTTAACACACTAAAACTTCCATATTCCCTTTCAGTTGCTGCAGTTTCCAATTTTAATTGGCCCAACTATCTTCAGCTGCTTCATCAATGACCTTCATCATAAGGTCAGAAGTGGGGGTGTTCGCTGATGATTGCAGTGTTCAGTTCCATTGGTATTTCCTCAGATAATGAAGCAGTCCATGACCGCATTCAGCAAGACCTAGACAACATCCAGGCTTGGGCTGATAAGTGGCAGGTAACATTTATGCCACACAAGTGCCAGGCAATGACCATCTTTTGGAAGAGCCAAGCTCAAGATTCTTATGATGAAACATTTGGTGCATAATAGGTAATAGGTGCATCCCACCCTCTTTAGGTTGTGTAGCAGGTATACAAAATAATATATTCAATGCCTATAGATGCATGAAATATCTAACCAGTGAGCTTTGAAGTTCTTCATCAAATTGCTATCATATTCAATTTGACTACAGTACTGGATTGAACTGAATAAACCAAACCCATTTCAAGTTACATTTTTTTTCATTCGTTCATGGGATGTGGGGGTTGCTGGCAAGGCCAGCATTTATTGCCCATCCCTAATTGCTCTTGAGAAGGTGGTGGTGAGCCACCTTCTTGAACCGCTGTAGTCCGTGTGGTGAAGGTACTCCCACAGTGCTGTTAGGGAGGGAGTTCCAGGATTTTGACTCAGCGACGATGAAGGATCGGCGATATACTTCCAAGTCAGGATGGTGTGTGACTTGGAGGGGAACTTGGAGTTAGGTGGTGGTGTTCCCATGCGCCTGCTGCTCTTGTCCTTCTAGGTGGTAGAGGTCGCGGGTTTGGGAGGTGCTGCCGAAGAAGCCTTGGCGAGTTGCTGCAGTGCATCTTGTAGATGATACACACTGCAGCCACGGTACGCCGGTGGTGGAGGGAGTGAATGTTTAAGGTGGTGGATGGGGTGCTAATCAAGCGGGCTGCTTTGTCCTGGATGGTGTTGAGCTTTTGAGTGTTGTTGGAGCTGCACTCATCCAGGCAAGTGGACAGTATTCCATCACACTCCTGACTTGTGCCTTGTAGATGGTGGAAATACTTTGGGGAGTCAGGAGGTGAGACACTCGCCGCAGAATACCTAGCCTCTGACCTGCTCTTGTTGCCACAGTATTTATAAGTGGCTGGTCCACTTCACTTTCTGGTCAATGGTGACCCCCACGATGTTGATTGTGGGGGATTCGGCGATGATAATGCCGTTGAATGTCAAGGGGCGGTGGTTAGACTCTCGCTTGTTGGATAATCATTGCCTAGCACTTGTGTGGCACGAATGTTACCTGCCACTTATCAGCCCAAGTCTGAATGTTGTCCAGGTCTTGTTGCATGCGGGCATGGACTGCTTCATTATCTGAGGAATTGTGAATGGAACTGAACACTGTGCAATCATCAGCGAACATCCCCACTTCTGACCTTATGATGGAGGGAAGATTATTGATGAAGCAGCTGAAGATGGTTGGGCCTTGGACACTGCCCTGAGGAACTCCTACAGTGATGTCCTGAGGCTGTGATGATTGACCTCCAACCACCACAACCACCTTCCTTTGTGTAAAATTGCACTCATTTAATCTGACAATGTGCTCCTAATCTCAGCCTAACTTGTATATAATATTGGAGTGAATATTGACACCACTGTGTCAGCCAATGAGTGGGAGGCGGGGCAGGACTTGTGACCGGTAAGCCTGACACCGGTAGTGGGGAAAATGCTAGAGTCCATTATAAAAGATGTAATAGCAGAGCACTTGGAAAACAGTGACAGGATTGGACAAAGTCAACATGGATTTACAAAAGGTAAATCGTGCTTGACTAATCTACTGGAATTTTTTGAAGATGTAACTAGTAAAATAGATAAGGGAGAACCAGTGGATGTGGTGTATTTGGACTTTCAGAAGGCTTTCGATAAGGTCCTGCATAAGAGATTAGCGTGTAAAGTTAAGGCACATGGGATTGGGGGCAAGGTATTGACTTGGATAGAGAACTGGTTGGCAGATAGAAAGCAAAGAGTTGGAATAAACGGGTCTTTTTCCGAGTGGCAGGCAGTGACTAGTGGGGTACCGCAGGGATTGGTCCTTGGATCCCAGCTGTTCACAATATATATTAATGATCTAGACAAGGGAACTAGATGTAATATCTCCAAATTTGCAGACGACACAAAGCTGGGTGGGTGTGTGTGCTGTGAGGAGGATGCCGAGAAACTACAGGATGATTTGGACAGGTTGGGTGATTGGGCAGAAGCATGGCAGATGCAATACAGGTATCCTTTATCCGAAAACCTCGGGACCAGCCGTGTTTCGGTTTTCGGAGAATTTCGGATTTCGGAAGGTGGGTCGGCAGGGGTCCGCGGGGGGGTCGGCGGGGGGGTCGTGCGCACGACTTACGCTGACGCTCAGCGTAAGTCGGCGGGGGTCGGGGCCGGCGGGGGTCCGCGGGGGGGTCGGGGCCGGCGGGGGATCGTACGCACGACTTACGCTGGACTTACGCTGACCGAAAAAACCTTCGGTTTTTAGAGGGTTTCGGTTTTCGGAAGTCCGGATAAAGGGTAGTCTACCTGTATAACGTGGATAAATGTGAGGTTATCCACTTTGATGTCAAAAATAGGAAGGCAGATTATTATCTGAATGGCAATAGATTGGGAGAAGGGGAAGTGCAACGAGACCTGGGTGTCCTTGTGCACCAGTCGCTGAAGGTAAGCATGCAGGTGCAGCAGGCGGTTAAGAAGGCAAATGGTATGTTGGCCTTCGTAGCGAGAGGGTTTGAGTACAAGAACAAGGATGTCTTGCTGCAGTTGTACAGGGCCTTGGTGAGACCACATCTTGAGTATTGTGTGTAGTTTTGGTCGCCTTATCTGAGGAAGAATATTCTTGCCATGGAAGGAGTTCAGCAAAGATTCACCAGGCTGATACCTGGGATGGCAAGAATGACGTATGAGGAGAGATTGGGTCGATTGGGCTTGTACTCGCTGGAGTTTAGAAGAATGAGAGGGGATCTCATTGAAACTTATAAAATTCTGGCAGGACTGGACAGGCTAGATGCAGGGAGGATGTTCCCGATGGTCGGGGAATCCAGAACCAGGGGTCACAGTCTAAGGATAAGGGGTAGGCCTTTTAGGACAGAAATGAGGAATTTCTTCACCCAGAGAGTGGTGAACCTGTGGAATTCTCTACCACAGAAGGCAGTAGAGACCAATTCATTAAATATATTCAAGAAGGAGTTGGATATATTTCTTAAGGCTAAAGGGATCAAGGGATATGGGGAGAAAGCAGGGACAGGGTACTGAATTTGGATGATCAGTCATGATCGCATTGAATGGCAGAGCAGGCTAGAGGGGCCGAATGGCCTACTCCTGCTCCTATCTTCTATGTTTCTATGTCTATGTTTCTATGTTTTAATTTACAGTCTCCGAACTCATGACCAAAACTACAGCAGAGGCTCCCGAGTGCAGCATGGTAATTTCTCCAGCAAAATGCAGTGAGTGGAGCATAGTTACATAATACAAATTATGTGAATAAAATCAATCCCAGTTACTTACAGAAGTGCGATTGGCAGGGGAATTACCCAATCATCTCTATTCTGACCGGGACTTGTGGTGTCACTATATGCATCCATATATTACTGTGGTAGGGGTTAAACACACCGGTCAAATGAACAACATATGACAGGCTTTAAAAATACTCAAGTCATTTACTCCAACCCAATATTTTCAGTACTACAGCAGCAATCTAGGAATTCAGGCAGTTCAATTCTGTTGCAAAAAATGTAAAACTCGATTGACTGGTTTAAAGATTCAATTTTTTTACTACTTGGTGAATTGTCTCTCATATTTCCAGGCTTCCGTAACTGTTGTAAAATTGCAGAAGCTGAGCGCTTGTTGAGAATGATGTTTGAGCCTTTGTATAATGAAGTGGAGATAGTTGGAGGGCTGCATTAGAAGTCACATGATTCACAGGATACAGATTCAGACCCAGGGTTTTATTCACATCAATCATTATACACATCAGACATGGGGTTTTACAGTCAAATATGAGATTATGTAGCTCGATGGAGAAAACACTGAGAACACTAGAACAATTTCAAAAATAACTCTCCAAACACAAGTATGGATAAAGGCCATCAACTGGTGATTTGGACAAGTTTTCAACATTATTTTCTAGAATATTAAATGTGTCACTTTCTCCACAGAATTAAATATTTGTACATGTACAGAAAAATAGATTATGTGTATATAAATTATAAAATAGTCAAAACATTATTACAGGATTGCAATGGCTCAGTGGCAAGTGCACTGCCTACTATAGTAGCACCAGGAGAGTCATAACTGACTTCAATATCCCCAGGCTTGGAAAGGATCAAAGAATCATGGTCCCTGCTCTTGATCGCTAGTCAGCGATTCTCGCTGGAAATAGTGTAAGAACACTGGGTTTTAGGAATCCCGGCAAATATATGCCAAGGGACCAGATGAATCCTTAAATTCCCCTCACCGTAACTCCTCGCAATAGAACAGTCTGGATTTTACCACCCAGATTTAGGTCTAGGAGTGAATGATGCCCAAGTCAGCTTTTGCCAAACTGTCTTACATTTACCACTTAGTATCAAATTTGAGCTTTTTTCACCCACGCTCGATCAGGATACCCACAAACCACTGAGTGAATGAATTAACCCTTGCTTGCCAAATCAAAAAAGTAGTCAGACAACAAGTCTTAACAGTAATGTCACAATAATTAAGCGCTAAAGGAATAACTGACTATTAATTTATAGTTGAGATCAGCGTCTGAGTCTATTGCAAATTGGTGAGATTACTCTAAGAGTAAGTCCTTAGATAGCTGACAATTTAACAGCCTTGGAGATCCAGTCCACTGGATAGATTAACTGGTAGTTAATCTCCTTCTAACTACCAAGGTAAGCTAAGGAAGACATAGAAAGAGTCTGCCTCCATTACTGCTGACTATGACTCTATGACTTAGAATCATAGAATAGTACAGCACAGAGGGAGGCCATTTGGCCCATTGAGTCTGTGCCAGCTCTTTCGAAGAGCAACCCAGTCAGTCCCACTCTTGGGACCCCCGCTCTTTCCCCATATCCCTGCATTTTTTTCTGCTTCAAGTATTTATCCAATTCCCTTTTGAAGGCTACTACTGAATCTGTGTCCACCACCCTATCAGGCAGTAGATTCCAAATCCTAACCATTCGTTGCATAAAAAAGTTTCCCTCGTGTCACCTCTGGTTCTTTTGCCAATCAAATTCAATCTGTGCCGTCTTGTTATCGACCTTCAGACATTGGAAACCGTTTCTCTTTCTACTCTATCTAAATCCTTCATGATTTTTAAACACCTCCATTAAATCTCCTCTTAGCCTTCTCTGCTCCAAGGAGAACAACCCCAGCTTTTCTCGTCTATCCACATAACTGTAATCCCTCATCCCTGGAATCATTCTAGTAAGTCTCTTCTGTACCCTTTCTAAAGCCTTCATGTCCTTCCTAAAGTGCGGTGCCCAGAATTGGACACAATACTCTAGCTGGGGGCCGAACCAGTGTTTTATAAAGGTTTAGCATAACGTCCTGGCCTTTGTACTCTGTGCCTCTATTTATAAAGCCCAGGATCCCATGTGCTTTATTAACTGCTTTGTTAACCTGTCCTGCCACCTTCAAAGATTTGTGCACAAGCACCCCCACATCTCTCTGTTCTTGCACCCCCTTTAAAATTGTACCATTTAGTCTGTATTGCCTCTCCTCATTCTTCCTACCAAAATGTATCACCTCACACTTTGTGTTGAATTTCATCTGCCATGTAAGATAAGAGAGTGAAGGGTTATGGAAAGCAGGCAGGGAAGTGGCTTTGAGCTCAAGATCAGCCATGATCTTATTGAATGGTGGAGCAGGCTCGAGGGGCCAAGTGGCCTATTCCTGCTCCTATTTCTGTTCTTTCTTATGTTCTTATGTGTCCACCCATTCCACCATTCTTGAAGTCTATTACTATCTTCCTCACTGTTTACTACACTTCCAAGTTTTGTGTCATCTGCAAATTTCAAAATTGTGCCCTGTACCCCAAGTCCAAATCATTAATATATATCAAAAACAGCAGTGGTCCTAGTACTGAACATTGGGGAATGCCACTGTATACCTCCCTCCATTCTGAAAAACAGCCAGTCACCACAACTCTCGGTTTTCTTTCCCTTAGCCAATTTTGTATCCATGCTGCTGCTGCCCCTTTTCTCCCATAGGCTTCAATTTTGCTAGCAAGCCTATTATGTGGTACTTTATCAAACGCCTTTTGAAAGTCCATATACACAACATCAACTGCACTGCCCTCATCCACCCTCTCTGTTACCTCATCAAAAAATGCAATCAATTTAGTCAAATACGATTTGCCCTCAGCAAATCCATGCTGGCTCTCCTTTATTAGTCCATGCTTGTTCAAGTGGCTGTTAATTTTCTCCTGGATTATTGTTTCCAAAAGCTTCCCCACCACCAATGTTAAACTGACTGGTCTGTAGTTGCCAGGTTTATCCTTCTCCCCTTTTTTGAACATGGGTGTAACATTTGCAATCCTCCAGTCCTTTGGCACCAGCCCTGAATCTAAGAAGGATTGGAAAATCGTGGCCAGCACCTCCACAATTTCTACCCTTACTTCCCTCAGCAACCTAGGATGCAGCCCATCCAGACCGGGTGACTTATCCACTTTAATTATCGCCAGCCTGTCTAGTAACTCCTCTTCATCTATTTTTATCTCATCCAGTATCCCAGCAATCTCCTCGTTTACCATAGCTTTGGCAAACACCGATGCAAAGTCCTCATTTAGTATCTCAGCCATGCCTTCTGCTTCCACTAATAGTTCTCCATTTTGGTCTCTAATTGGCCCCACAGCTCCTCTGACAACCCTTTTTACTGTTAATATGCCTACAGAGGACCTTTTCATTCCCTTTTATGTTACTTCTACTACTGACCGGTTGGAGGGCTGAAAAAGCTCACTTTTTTATACCTTAATTTCAAAGAGAAGCTCAATTGACTCATCTAAGTAACACATCAGAAAAGTCCATCCATTTTGCTGTCAATCACCTCTAATTAACATGGCGGTTTCTCGGATGCCTTTGAGTTGGTGAAGCCTGAATATCCTGAGCACACTAGACTGTGGGTTTCTGTTTTCCAGCACACCTTACCAATTCATCTTTTACTTTTCAAGGGGTCTCACACAAATGTGAGGAGATGTGGAATCTTTAAGCGTCACTAAGTGCTATTTCCCTGCATTTCCAGCGCTTGTAAGCAATATCTTGTGTTTGCCTACACAAGCCTTTATGGCTTGATCAGCTTTGCTTCTCAGTCACTATCAGCATTCAGTTCACCTACTAACTCCACATTGAGTGACCACTTGAAGCTGAACTTTCTGAGAGCACATTTCAGGAAGTTTACAGAGGATCACCCCCACCATCTGCCCACCCCACGAGAATCCTGAAGGCACCCTTCAGGCAATTTATGGGGCACTTTACCTAAAGTTCACATGTGTAGACATTTGGGGGGGGAGGGAGGAGGCGGGGTGGGTGAGGTAGGGGCAGGATCAGATCTCTGTGAAGAGCAAGTTGGCTCAGTGTCTAGGCACACAGGCCAAATGGCCATTTGGGTGAGGTACTCAGTGCATTCATGATTATGGACAATATGTTTTTTAAATTCATTATTGGGACTTGGGTATTGCTGGCTAGGCCGGCATTTATTGCCCACCCCGAAGGCCACCAGAGAGCAGTTAAAAGTCAACCACGTTGGTGTGGGACTGGAGTCACATATAGGCCAGACCGGGTAAGGGCGGCAGGATTCCTTCCCTAAAGGTCATTAGTGAACCAGATGGGTTTTTACGACAATCGGTAGCTTCATTCAAATTCTCAAACTGCCATGGTAGGGTTTGAACTCCCATCCTCTGGTTTATTAGTCCAGGCCTCTGGGTCACTAGTCCAGTAGCATAACCACTACACTACCATACCCGTGAATACAACTCATATTTTCAACTCCCAAAGGCAGAAAATGTATTATAATTATAAACTTTCCACATTACCATGTGAACAATTCTGGGCACTAAATATTAGAAGTATTTTAAAAGATATATGATCGTTTTCCAGAAATCAAAATGTGACATTTTATTTTACACATTCCGGTCCTGAAGTATTTGGCCTGATTTTGAGTTCACAGCACAAACACAGAGCAAGTGCCAGCTGGACCAATTTGACTTTACTGCGGTACGAACAATGACATAATTATGCAGTGACAAGTAATCAAATATTGTATTTGTTTCAGCACAGTAAAAAAAAAATACCTGTCTCAGAAAGCAGTCAGGCAACTGTAAATGGTGGAAACTGTAAAATGATAAGCGATGGTTAACTCGGTACTGGTTAGGCCAGTTTTCATGGGTTACTTCATCTTGCGTTTCTTTCTCGTGTTCTTCTGGGGTAGGTCACATGAAAGATTGTGCTCTTTTTTCTTGTGACAGACAATATCAACCAGCTTCAGATTGTCCAGAGTAAACAAGAGGCTGTAGAAACGTTCAACCTTGCTGTCCTCTGTTTTCTGCTTTTCGACAGTATCGACTAGTGTGGGAATAATAGCCCGTTTCTTCTCAATCCTGCGGAGAAAATGCTGGACGTTAACGTAGGGATGTTAACGTGAAACGCAAGGTCCCCAAATCTTCCATGTTTTGCACGCTCATACACGAGTGGAACTTCACAATTACTATAAAGGATTACTCAGTCAACTGAAAGGTTACAATACATATTTTAGCCTTGAGGGCTACTAAACCTTATGCTGAACAGGGAGTTAATTTACAAACATCGACAGAACACTTGTTGGGGTGAGGAAGGAGGGAAGGGGCATTGATAGGAGCGTCCCACATTTCCTGTCCAACCAACATGTATAGCAAGGTGCAGGGCTCAGAATAAAATAGAATCCATTTCTAGCGCTAACTGCTTGTAATGGTCATGCAACAGTTGCATTCAAATTGTAGTTGCTAAAAAACCAGATCATGTCTGGAGGCAGGCATTGAAAGTCGGCTGTGGCGCTCGCCCACCGATGTCCCATGCTGATCCCGCAGGCTACGACTTTAACCTCCTCTTCTGAGCAGGCGGGAGGGACACCTGCCAGAAACCAGCGGGGTCCTTGTCATGAATCTGATCATTCATGAAGAAATGACTCATGAAATAACACTGGGCGGCCAGCTGGTGGCGCCGTCCAAGGAGTATAAATACTCGGGCGTGGGCCCAGCTTGCCCAGGACGTTTTTGTAACCAGGAACTAGTGATGTAACTAGAATCTCATGGTTGTGAAACAGTTGATTAAAGCCTTGTTTTATACTCAACCAAGTGCTTAGTGAGTTTTCTGACGTCAGTCCTTCTTTAAATATGCAGATCGGGCTCCGATTACATAATCGGGGACCTACTTGCTATTTTAACCAAAAGGCCTGGACGGGGTAACCGTTGTGGCTTTTCCCACCAGGCCAGCCTAGCAAGGAGTGGAGCCGGGACGAGAAGAGGCCCAAAACGGTAAGGCTTTTTACTGCGACTTGACCCGAGAGCCCAGGACTGTTCCTTCAGTCTCTGGCGCCGGCCTCCTGCCGCCTGAATTTAGGCTCCTGCCCTCAGGCCAGCGTCCACTTCCCGCCGGTTTCGGGCAAGAAACTGGCTGGCGGCAGGCCGCCGAGTCATAATCTCCCGGGACTCATGCTGCCGGGGTCAGGGCGATTTGCTGCCCACACCCAGTTAAAATCAGGCCTTTTGTTTTTAAATCCGCTTGAAAAGTTCAAAGTGGTATTAAAAAGAGGATTCAAAGCAGCACAATAAAGAAACACTTTCTCATCTGCTCTGCATAGTGACTCAGCAAAGCGAGGGAATCATATTTTGTAAAATTTTAAACACATTTTCAATAAAAACTTTATGAACATTCGTTTAAAAATAAGTGATTTTCATGAATGGACAATTTTATGAATGACAGTGGAGATCACAAACATCTGGGCACTTGTCATTCATAAAATTGCCCATTCATGTGAGAGGTAGAGAGAGAGTGAAAAAAAGAGTACAGGTGGGAGAGAGCCAAGAGTAAACAAAACCAAGAACAAGAGAGAGAATGGGCAGTTTGTTTTCTCTTTACAAATGATCAGGAGACATTGGCCCAGAAATTAGGATCGGGGGCTTGCCGCGTGTGCAAGCCCCCGATGTGCACTCACCCAGCGCGCCGACAGCTGAAGCCTGGGCCTGCTTGGAATTCCTGTCACTGGCCCGGTTCAGATGTCGGCGCGCTGTGCTTACCTGATCCAGCGGCGTAGTTAGTGCGATGTGCCGGCTGGGACCAGGTGAGCACTGTGCAGCCAATCAGGGGAGGGGAAACTTCATTCATGAGTTTGATAGTAAGAACTGTCAAACTCATGAAAAGTACGGACGCCCAAAAGACTAGTTTAACTTTAAATAAAATTTTAAGAAACATCCCAATAATTAAATAAACTATAAATAACTTAAAAAAAAACTATTTTAAACAATTAATCAAATTTTTGAAAAAAATAATTTTTTTAAAAATCGGGTCTAAAACTACATTTACCTTACTGTAAAGTCCTTAAAAACAATAAAGCTGTGGAAAAAATGTTATAATTTTAAGTAATAGACCACTTACCTTAAAGAATGAAGTCTTTACATCTCCTTTTTACATTCGTAAAAAGGAGGCCCTTACACACGCGCAAACCTGTGGAAAAAAAGGAATTTCAGCGCGCACGCGCAGACTCCTGTGCGCACGCGTTCGTCCTCTGAACCCCTTGGTTCAGAGGACAGGAAATGCCGGTTTCCCGTGCATGCGCTGTGCATGCTGAAATCCGGCACTTCCAACGGGCCCACGCGTGAGTACCCCGTCCGTAACTCACGCGTTGGGACCGGAATTACTGGCCCATTAAGAAAACACAAAAAATCTGGAAATGGATCTTCTCAGAATAGAATCCTGACAATTACCTTTTAACTCCTACATCAAATCTGAACATTGAAACTCATAGTTCACCGTATTTGTGAAAATTTGACAAAACTTTAAACCGAGTGACACAAATGATAGCAGAGAACCACAACTCATTTTAGATTCTCTAACTTCTATAAGAAATGGCTGAAAATGCATAGATTTCTCCACCTACCTGTGATCCAGATTCCAGGTGCTAAAGAGAATTCTGTTTTCCATGCTACCGTAGGGATTGATCTTATGTTCAAAGCTGCAGGAATTCTCGTCAAACGGCCCCTGGAAATGTACAGCGGTTCAACTGTTTAATTCTAACTTGACAACTTGTTTAGTCTTGAACGGGGATTTGGCTGAAGTGCTTGTTTAAACAGGAAGGGTTTGTGAATACTTAGTGCTGGAGCTCCGGATCACCCTGAACCAGCTCAACCCAAACAAAGCAGATGAACCATTGCAGTACCCCTGAATTTCCTCAGAAATCTGCCCCATTAGTGTGCTGAAAGGATCGTGGAAATTTGCATTTGGGTACAGGTATCCGCTGTGGCTCAGTGGTCACACTCTCGCCTCTGAGTCAGAAGGTTGTGTGTCAAGTCCCGCTCTAGGGTCCAGAGCGCAAAACCTAAGCTGACTCTCCAGTGCAGTACTGAGGGAGTGCTGCACTGTCGGAGGTGCCGTCTTTCAGGTGAGACGTTAAACCGAGGCCCCGTCTGCTCGCTCAGGTGGACGTAAAAGATCCCATGGCACTTTTTCAATGAAGAGCAGGGGAGTTATCCCCGGTGTCCTGGCCAAAATTTATCCCTCCACCAATATCATTAAAGATCAAATTATCTGCTTATTATCACAGTACTTATCAAAAGTACTTCATTGGCTGTATTTTGTGACAACTGAAGTCGTAAAAGTACCTGTATAAAATGCAAGTCTTTCCTTCTCTTTACATTTACGCCATTATTGTGTTAAATGCAAGTTTCATCGATCTTTTTAACAGTGTAAACCTTGCGCCCGTCAAAGCCTCTCAGGGCTCATTTGCATAGCTGCACAGTTCAAGCACATGGAAGTTTCCTGGGTTTACACTGCTCCTGCATTCAGTGTAAAGTTACACCCCCAAAAACTGGTCTAACAGCCCAGACAAGTGTAAGTGAGGAGTTGGTGAGATGAAGATTGCACCAACCTCACTTGCTGATAACAGGCTTCTGAGAAACTTCAGATTTTTTCATCACTGTCACCTGCGCTTCATATTATCGTAGTGCTTTCGACTCTTCCCAGAAAAATATCTTTGGGCCTCTGAATTCCCACAACCACAAACCCAAACTCACATCTGGTTTGGACATGGGATCGCTTTCCCCATGGGCATCACAACGATGGAGGGGTTGCAGCAGCCCCGTGCTGAGGTACTGTGCAGTCACTGTTTTAATGTAGGAAACACAGCAGCCAATTTGCGCACAGCAAGGTCCCACAAACAGCAATGAGATAATGACCAGATAATCTATTTTAGCAATGCCTTCTGTTGCCTAGGCCCTAAGCTCTGGAATTCCCTGCCTAAACCTCTCTGCCTCGCTACCTCTCTTTCCTCCTTTAAGACTACCTCTTTGACCAAGCTTTTGGTCACCTGCCCTAATTTCTCCTTATGTGGCTCGGTGTCAAATTTTTTGTCTTTTAGTACTCCTGCGAAGCGCCTTGGGATGTTTTACTACGTTAAAGGTGCTACATAAATACAAGTTGTTGTAATGCTGGTTGAGGGATAAATGTTGGCTAGGACACTGAGAGAACTTTTCTCGAAAAGTGCCATGGGAGTTTTTATGTCCACCTGAGAGGGCAGACGGGACCTCGTTTAACATCTCATCCCAAAGACGGCACCTCCGACAGTGCAGCACTCTCTCAGTACTGCACTGGAGTGTCAGCCTAGATTATTTGTTCAAGTCTCTGAAGTGGGGCTTGAACCCTCTGCCTTAAGACTCAGAGATACAAATGCTCCCACTGAGCCACAGCTGACACCTAGAATATAAACATTTCTTTATTGGGGAAGTGTGAGTTTGTTCACTTTGGATTCGAGAAAGACAAATCGGAATATTTTCTCAATGCCGAGAGACTAGAAACTATGGAGGAGCAAAGGGATTTCGATGTTCATGTACACAAATTACTAAAAGCTAGTGAACAGGTACAAAATTTAACCAAAAAGTTTAATAGAATGTTAGTCTTTATCTCCAGACATTTGGGGCTGGATTTTCTCAATGGGGAGCTTTTGGAGGCAGGATTCCCAATTGTCAGATTTTAGTCCCGCCTCCATCGACTTGTGGCCAATCCACGCTATTTTTCCTTGACTGACCTTGTTAAGCCCGCCCAGCGGGCTTAGCAGGCCAATTAAGGGAAAGCCAGTTACAGGTGACGTCAGCGAGTGACGTTTCATCTGTCAAGAGCTTTTGACAGATAAAATGTCAGCGTTTGACGGCTCTGTGAAGCTGTCAAACACTGACAATCTGTCCTCTAAGTTGAGTCCTTCCACTCAGGCTCAGTTAGAGATCTCTCCTGAGCAGAAAGCAGAAGGCTGCAGCTTTTGACAGTTCAGCGGCCATTCTGCTTTCTGTGCCAGTGAGCTGAGGGACTCCCGAGACCTGAAGGGAGGAAGCCTGCAGGAAGTAAAGGTAAGTAAAACTTATTAAAACACTTTACACACACCTCACATACTTACTTCTGCACACATGCACCCATCACTCACCTGCACACCCGACATCTTGGCCCCTCCGACCCCTGCAGACCGACGGCCCACCTCGCTGACCCTGGCGAGGTTCGGAGCCGTCGGGAAGCCCACACTTCAGGGTTCAAAATAGGGATTAGCCAAAAAACTGCGTGTTAACTACCAGTTTACAGGCAGTTAATTGGCTGTAATCCCCTTCCCGCCTCGAGGAGATGGGACCCAGCGCGGGTCGGGTACCTGCCTCCTGGGAAGATGGCACGGAGGCGGGTTGGGGGCGGGATGGGCCCCAGATTCTGCCATTTTCCTGGCAGTCCCGCCTCCCAACCCGCCTCCCCAGGGCTGGCAAAATCGCCCCCTTGGAATTCAAAAGTGAGGAAGTTATGCTTTAGTAGAATGGGCCTATGTTCACAGAATCACAGAAACCCCACAGTGCAGATAGAGGCCATTTCGGCCCATCGAGCCTGCACTGACACATATCCCACCCGATCCCCGTAACCCCTACACCACCACATATCCTACCCTATCCCCGTAACCCCACGTATTTAATCCCCCTAACACGAAGGGTCAATTTATCATAGCCAATCAACCTAACCCGCACATCTTTGGACTGTGGGAGGAAACCGGAGCACCCGGAGGAAACCCACGCAAACACGGGGAGAATGTGCAAACTCCACACAGACACCCGAGGCCAGATTCGAACCCGGGTCCCTGGCGCTGTGAGGCAACAGTGCTAACCACTATGCCACCGTGCTGCCCTGGAGTTTAGAAGATTGAGAGGCGATTTCATTGAAACTTATAAAATTCTGAGAGGGCTTGTCAGGGTAGATGCTGAGGCTGCTGCCCCTGCCTGGAGAGTCTATAACAAGGGGGTCAGAGTCACAGGATAGGAGTCGGCCATTTAGGACTGAGATGAGGATAAATTTCTTCACTCAGAGGGTTGTGAAACTTTGGAATTCTCTACCCCAGAGGGCTGTGGATGCTGAGTCATTGAGTATATTCAAGGCTGAGATCAACAGATTTTTGGACTCTAGGGGAATCAAGGGATATGGGGGGGGGGAAATCGGACGGGAAAATGGAGTTGATGTAGAAGATCAGCCAGGATCTTACTGAATGGCAGAGTAGGCTCAAGGGGCCTTATGGCCTACTCCTGCTCCTATTTCTTATGTTTTTATATGTGAATATAAGAACGTAAGAAACCTCTCCGCCTCGCTACTTCTCTTTCCTCCTTTAAGACACTCCTTAAAACCTACCTCTTTGACCAAGCTTTTGGTCACCTGCCCTAATTTATCCTTATGTGGATTGGTGTCAAATGTTTTGTCTTTTAATACTCCTGCGAAGCACCTTGGGGTGTTTTACTACGTTAAAGGCGCTATATAAATACAAGTTGTTGTTGAATGCTATGTAATCAATATGGAATGACAGCATGAAATCTATTGAAGTGGACAGAAACTTGGTGGGAAACTCTCAAAACCTTCACTGCAAGATATCTTGGTAAGAGGGTATTTTCTATCCTGTGCATGCTAAACTTTTTAATTCACATAGGTTTGGAATACATCGGGTTGTTGGAAGTCTGAATCTGCCTATGCCTTTTGCTCTGAGCACGGGAGAGGGCTCAAATTGTAACAGCATTTATGAATTCTTTTAACATTTTTGACTTTTTATGGATAATTTTACATGTATTTTATTAAATGGTATTTAGCAGCAGCATTAAGTAGCTCTTCATATTTTTTTTGTTTGGAATTACATGCTAATTTTTTTGGTTCAACTGAAGAGGTTATATAAAAGTATAGTCTTATTTTGAACATACTAAAATTTTAATACAGAAGTGACTAGATAACCTCTTTGTACATGTTGCAAAATGGTTATGCAGAAACACATTAAAGCACACATCAGTTATCGGTTCTGGAATAATTCATCAATGTGTAAACAGGTGTCCGAGGTTGCTGTCCAGAGATAGCTTCGGGAGAGGATGGGTGTTCACCTTGGTTGATCAATGAGGAAGCAAGTGTATGAATAAGAGATGAAATTGATACGGGAACTGAAGTTTTAAGTAACTGGACAGAACAGATTATACTGGGCATAGAAATGCCATATGTTGCAGTGAATGATAGATACCTCACCATCCCTCATGCCTTTCTTGGTGCAAAGAATTGTCACGAGCTGCAAACTCTTGTCATTTAGGTTTCCTGTTGATGAGCAACAGCCCATTGATTTGGGAAGGTGTTTAAAAGATATGATGGAGGGTAGATGGAGTTAAGATACAGATCAGCCGTGATCTAATAGAATGATGGAGCAGACTTGAGTTGCTAAACTCCTGTTCCTATCTTATATAAGGCCTCTTTGGTTGCTGCGTATTTTATCCTATTTTCTGGTAACCGGTCTCATTTCCTCTTTAGTTTACAATAATGAACCTCAGGAAGGATATATTGGCCTCGGAGTGGATTCAGCGTCGATTCACCAAAATGATACCAGGGTTTAAATGGTTAAAATATGAGGACTGGTTGCTTAAACTTGGGTTGCATTCCCTTGGGCTTGAAAGGTTGAAGAGTGACCTAATTGAGGTGTTCAAAAATTAAAAAGTGATTTGATAGGAGAGCTACAGGAAACTATTTCCTCTGGTGGGGAAATCCAGAAAAAGGGGCCATCACCTTAAAATTAGAGCTTGGCCATTTTGGAGTAAAATCAGGAAGCAGTTCTTCACACCAAGGATAGTGGAAATCTGGAGCTCTCTCGCCCAAGTGGCTGTGGATGCTCAGACAATTGAAGTTTTCAAGATCTAAAACAATAGATTTTTATTAGCTAAGGGTATGAAGGGATATGGAGCAAAGGCAGATAAATGGAGTTGAGATACAGATTAGCCATGACCTAATTGATTAGCAGAACAGGTTCGAGTGGTTGAATGGCCGACTCCTGTGAACGCTACACCAGAGCGCCACCAAGAATATTTAGATTAACATACCCCAGGAAACCTGGGTGTAACTCCATCTGCTGGTGACCGGTGTAATTTTCTAGCATTACAATGGTGTAACTGGCATCGAGGAAACTCAGAGCTGGTATTTCTCTTGAGCTAATCATCAAGTTAGTTTATAGACATTTGTGTGGTCAATTTAAAAATGTACTAGCTTTAAATTCCTCGCTAAATCAAAAACGGAGGTGGGTGGACTAAAGGCTAACGTTTGCTAAATGTCATAATGAATGTACAGTGTTATATTATGGTTATGTAAAGGGCAATGAATTTATTTTACTGGTATTTTTCACATATGCTTGATCTTTAAAAACTGTAATTGTTCTGTGCTGTAAGTGTTTTGATATCTAACAGGCTGTAGGTTAGAAGATTTGAATGCCTTGCTTCTGGTACACAAACACGCAGAGAAACACAGAAAGCCAATTTGATGTATGACACACACAGCAAGTGATATTTTCAAAACTGAACAATAGACAGATACAGGACTGGTGGGCATGAACTACAAGGCCATGATCCAATCAGAGAATTGAGTTGACAAGATGAGGCAGGAGTGAAGCTCAAGCTGGTGAGTCATCTGAATCCCCGAGACTGAATTACTTTCTGGAATTCCCTGCCACCCATCCATAGTAATATAGGAACTGCTAGATGGAAAAAGCCCAAGGTCCATCTAGTTGGCTTTCTATCGCCCTGGTAGTCGTCTGTTACAATGATAATGGAGTTGTTGACTAATCATAGCAATCAATCTCTGTCAATTAGTCTACGACAGACCCAGACATCACGCAAGGAAAACCCCAGTCTCTCGGTTAAGAGGTTTACTTACGGTTTCTATGCCATTCGATTGTCAGCCAATACTCACTCACCTGGCAAGAAAACCAGCCTTTGTTATTGCAGAGCCGGCTTTGTTCATTTGCTCCCCTGTCAAAGTAACATCCATTGAACTGATTTTCTTTCAGCTTAATCTCTATTCTTGCTACAAATGCCAAGTAATTTTCCCGCGTTTTTCCTTTTTTAAGTTTGTCAGCATGATTTTTAACCTGTAGATTGCAAAAAAAATGTGTTGGTGTACCTTTTAAAAATCAAGGTCATTCTACTGATTGAATTCTCAACGTAATTACACCGGGTGAAGGGGCTGTAAAACAGCTGAGGTGCACATTTTCCACAAAGGGAGGAAATGTGTAGGAGAATATTTGCAAGGAATTATTTTAATTGCTCCACCATTGGGAGCCGTGCTTTCAGTTGCCTAGGCCCTAAGCTCTGGAATTCCCTCCCTAAACCTCTCCGTCTCTCTCTCTCCTCCTTTAAGATGCTCCTTAAAACCGACCTCTTTGACCAAGCTTTTGGTCACCTGTCCCAGTATCTCCTTACGTGGCTCGTTGTCAAATTTTGTTTGATAACGCTCCTGTGAAGCGCCTTGGAATGTTTTATACTATGGCCCGTATTTTCCGATGCCTACAGGTGTGTATGAACTGTGTACACGCCCCTAGGGACATCGGCGGAAATGCCTGCTTTACCAGGCGTAAGATTTCGAAGGGTTTTCTGCGGGCGGAGGTTCTCCAGAAAGCGGAACTCTCCCCCCCGCAGAGGCCCTTCTCCAGGGCAGGCGTCTGATCTGTCAAGAGGATGATCTAAACACATACTGGGAGCAGCTGTAAGGCTGGAAGTGGGTTGGATTTTGAAATTATCATGTTTTCAATTCCTGTCATTAGAGTGTGATGGCAACAGTCTCCTCATTTTAATATGACAATAACATAGAAAGAACATATCAGGCAAAGCAGCGGTTAATGCAGACAGTTTCATATTAAAGAATTAAAATTGTTCCAATTTCATACCTCCGTCAGATAATTTCTCATTCTTCTGCCACAGTTGAATCTCATATAACCAGATTTGGTTTTAAATCGGGAGTCCAGACCTGCAAAATAACAGATCCTATCGTTAGTGCTTGTAATTTCTGAAAACAGTTTTATACCAGTTGTAACTGAATCTTAAAGCCACAAAGGCGTTGAACAGCCTATCTATTTTTGAAAAGTTTGGGTCACCTTGAAGCACAGATATTGTTGGCCTGTAGTTACTTTGTGCCCCCTGATTATGTGAAGTTACAGATCCTACAGTAAACCTGATACAGCCGTATCAAAATGTAGCCTTGTCTCCATCTTACGTGACTCTTTTCCCCCTCACTTCAACTCTCCACCCGCTACGAATGCAACAAAATAAATGCTTAGGAGGGAGTCTGTCTAAAGCCCACTGCAGCAACAGTGTCCAATAGCAGGCTCTTTAAATGTAAAAGAAAAGACTTGCATTTCTGTAGCGCCTTTCACGACCACCGGACGTCTCAAAGCGCTTTACAGCCAATGAAGTACTTTTGGAGTGTAGTCACTGTTGTAATGTGGGAAACGCGGCAGCCAATCTGCGCACAGCAAGCTCCCAAAAACAGCAATGTGATAATGACCAGATAATCTATTTTTGTTAGGTGGATTGAGGGATAAATATTCACCAGGACACCGGGGATAGCTCCCCTGCTCTTCATCGAAATAATGCCATGGGATCTTTTACGTCCACCTGAGAGAGCAGACAGAGCCTCGGTTTAACGTCTCATCCGAAAGATGGCACCTCCGACAGTGCAGCACTCCCTCAGCACTGCACTGGAGTGTCGGCCTGGATTTATGTGCTGAGGTCCCTGGAGTGGGACCTGAACCCACAACCTTCTGACTCAGAGACGAGTGTGCTACCTACTGAGCCACAGCTGACACTTAGCAGGCTCTTTAAATGTAATGTGCTGCTAGGTTCTGTGAGAGAGATAGAACATGAAGACTAGAAAGGTCCTCAGCTTTGTACTCAATTTACTGTCGTCAGCAAGGACGTACAGGCTTCGACAATTGGCTTAGCGCAGCTGGGCTAAGGAAAATGAGTCAGGGTTCCCAATTCTGATCTATGGAAAGTTATTAGGTGTAGATGTTGAGTGTGGACTGAAGGGGGATGCCCTGCCCAATCAAAGAGCCTGCCAACGTTGACCCTCTAGGCTCACAAACAACAACCACTTGGGCAATGTGCTGGAGGGCTGCTGGTACCCATGGAACTTTACCCCAGCAAAAGTCATAGAAACATAGAAGATAGGAGCAGGAGTAGGCCATTCGGCCCCTCGAGCCTGTTCCGCCATTTAATGAGATCATGGCTGATCATCCAAATTCAGTACCCTGTCCCTGCTTTCTCCCCATATCCCTTGATCCCTTTAGCCTTAAGAAATATATCCAACTCCTTCTTGAATATATTTAATAAGTCCACACCTTCAGGGGAGAACAGAAGAAAATTGCAGGGGAAGGGGAAGAGAAAAGGAGATTAAATATGTGAAGTAGAATCCATGATCGGCCAAATTGTACATGGTCTGTGAAAGGAGTGCATTTGATGGGCTGAATGGTGATTTCTCATTTCATTTGGACACAACTCCACAACTTGTATACCTTGTCGTGTGGTGTTATTGAATAACTAAAGTCACTTTCTCCAGTCTAATATTACTCTCAACATACAACACATCACCTTTAAACCATTCCTCATGGCCGTTACGATCTTCAGCTGTAATATTTTCTGCAGCGCTTTGAACAAAATGCCACAGCAGCTTCCTTTTCTCGGGTGCCATTTCGTCAGATAACATTCGGCTTGCAGCCATAGATATGTCTTCATTTACACCAAATTCATTCAATACTTTATTTAAACAGTAGGAAACCTCTGTAAATTGGATGGTGATATGAGTTACCAATCTTCAACTGGCCTGAATTGGAATAACAATCTTCAACTATTATAAACAACATCAATCAGATCTCATTGTTTGTCACGCATTAAAATATCTAATCAACAAGCCTTCAGTGACTGGTACATGCTGCAAAGTGTACAGGGCCTTGGTGAGACCACACCTGGAGTACTGTGTGCAGTTTTGGTCTCCTTACCGAAGAAAGGATATACTTGCCATAGAGGGAGTGCAGCGAAGGTTCACCAGACTGATTCCTGGGATGGCAGGACTGTCATATGAGGAGAGATTGGGCCGACTAGGCCTGTATTCACTAGAGTTTAGAAGAATGAGAGGGGATCTCATTGAAATGTATAAAATTCTGACAGGGCTAGACAGACTGGGTGCAGGGAGGATGTTTCCCCTGGCTGGGGGGGGGGGGGGGGGGGGGGGGGGGAGGGTCCAGAACAAGGGATCACAGTCTCAGGATACAGGGTAGGACATTTAGGACTGAGATGAGGAGAAATTTCTTCACTCAGAGGGTGGTGAACCTGTGGAATTCTCTACCACAGAAGGCTGTGGAGGCCAAGTCGCTGAATATATTTAAGGAGATAAGATAGATTTCTAGACACAAAAGGCATCAAGGGGTATGGGGAGAGAGCGGGAATATGGTATTGAGATAGAGGATCAACCATGATCATACTGAATAGCGGAGCAGGCTTGAAGGGCCGAATGGCCTACTCCTGCTCCTATTTTTCTAAGTTTCTAAAGTGTGCTTCATACCCTGGTGCCGAGACACCTGAAGTGCCACCCAGTCAAGCCAAATGCTCCCATTTGGTGACACTGAATGTTGTTGTCCCAATGCACATCAGCACTGCACTGCCTGAATCCAGGGATGAGGACTGATGTCAGTGTAAGCAATCAACCAATACTTGTAGATTGGTCATAGATCTCCCAGAAAGATGCTGCAAAAGACTTTCAGGCAAAAGACACTTCATTTACCTCCATTCCACTGCTCTCCCTCCTCCAGAATGATGAGCTCACAGTTATCTCCCAAATGCGAGAAATATTTAGCATCAACTTCTGTCCCATCTTCAAGTAAACATACACGACGACACCCATCCCGTGGGAGCTATCCAAAATAAAAACCAGCAGCTATCATCAAGTACAATAAACACTACCGCCCTTTCCATGTAATCTTTTTGTACTGGAGACATAGTGCTATTATTGAAACTATATTTTTCTTTGAAATGTTGACTACAATATTAAAAGTTACTTGTAAAGGAATAATTAGGTGGTCCTTTCACCTCAGAGACTTTGGTTCAAGTCTAGCCTATATGACGGAATGACTGTCTCCTCTCTCGACCAGCTGTGAGAAATCATAGCCTGGCCAGACTCAGCCCAGTTTCTAGTGAGTGCAAGCACACACTGCCCATGATATGGCACCACTACACTGACAGAATCACTTCACACAGGTCACAAAAGAATGGCTGGTGTCTGAAATGGGAACACTGACACTGATGCAGTTGGGACAGGGCCAGGGTTCTTCTGCAGTTGTGTTAGACACGTATCTCTGCCTGTGACCAGCTCTACTACTAAAACACTGCTACACAACTGCAACTATGGTGTGGAGATGCCGGTGTTGGACTGGGGTGGACAAATGTAAGAAGTCACACAACACCAGGTTATAGTCCAACAATTTTATTTGAAATCACAAGCTTTCGGAGCGCTGCTCCTTCATCAGGTGAAGTGGAGAGATGCCTGTAGACACATATTATATAGTCAGAGAATAATGCCAGATGATTACAGGTAATCTTTCCAACTGCCATTTATCACACCTCAGCAGAGAGATAATCACAGCAATCAAAGGTGTGAATGGTGTCCAAACAGGTCAGTCAGGAAAACATTACATCAAAGAACAATGAGGTGAGGTCATAAGGGGTAAAATGTTGCAGATGCTGGGGTCTGTATGAAAAACAAAAAACAGACAAAAACCATTTTTTTTGCTGGAAATCACAGCAGGTCTGGCCGCATCTGTGTAGAGAGAACAAGCCAATGACGACTCGAGTCTGGATGACCCTATGTCAGGTGGGGTTACATGTAGCGTGACATGAACCCAAGATCCCGGTTGAGGCCGTCCTCATGAGTGCGGAACTTGGCTATCAGTTTCTGCTCTACGATTTTGTGTTGTCGTGTGTCTTGAAGGCCGCCTTGGAGAATGCTTACCCGAAGATCGGAAGCTGAATGTCCTTGGCTGCTGAAGTGTTCCCCGACTGGGAGGGAACACTCCTGCCTGGCGATTGTTGCGCGGTGTCCGTTCATCCGTTGTTGCAGTGTCTGCATGGTCTCGCCGATGTCTTGGTCTTGCATTCTCCAAGGCGGCCTTCGAGACACACGACAACACAAAATCGTAGAGCAGAAACTGATAGCCAAGTTCCGCACTCATGAGGACGGCCTCAACCGGGATCTTGGGTTCATGTCACGCTACATGTAACCCCACCTGATGTAGAGTCATCCAGACTCGAGTTGTCGTTGGCTTGTTCTCTCTACACAGATGCGGCCGGACCTGCTGTGATTTCCAGCAAAGAAAATGTTTTTTGTCTGTTTTTTGTTTTTCATACAGACCCCAGCATCTGCAACATTTTACCCCTTGTTGTTCTTTGATGTAATGTTTTCCTGACTGACCTGTTTGGACACCATTCACACCTTTGATTGCTGTAATTATCTTTCTGCCGAGGTGTGATAAATGGCAGTTAGAAAGATTACCTGTAATCATCTGGCATTATTCTCTGACTATATAATCTGTGTCTATAGGCATCTCTCCACTTCACCTGACGAAGGAGCAGCGCTCCGAAAGCTTGGTGATTTCAAATAAAACTGTTGGACTATAACCTGGTGTTGTGTGACTTCTTACAACTGCAACTAGAATGAAATGTCTACGCAGGCACAATCAATCAGTGTTATTGGATTTGTCTTTGTATGAAGGGGTGTTGTAGACATGCTTTACATCTTAAGAGCGTGTTATTTGTGCTGTAATTTAGAATTAAATCAATGGCATTTCCACAAGCATGGTTTTTCCAATAACAAACCAAATAATAAAACCATATTCAGTTAGAGAGTCTACGGTCACCGTTGCCAATGATTCTTCCGTGAATAGACTGGATGCGCTCCTACCCTTCTGAACAAGATTGCCACAATGACAAAGCTTCAAAAATCAAATGTGTTTCCTGACAGATCAAATATTTATTGCTGGAAGTTTGATTTTATTTTCCTTTGAATTGCAGATTTTAAGTAGGAATTGGCTGCAGCCTACAATTCTATCTAAAACATGAACTTCGGTGGTGGGCAATTGAAAATCATCTCTGCTGCATTTGTAGCCTTCAGCATAGCTGCCACTACATAAGAACATCAGAACATAAGAAATAGGAGCAGGAGTAGGCCATTCGGCCTCTCGAGCCTGCTCTGCCATTTAATAAGATCATGGCTGATATGATCTTGGCCTCAACACTTTCCCGCCCGCTCCCCATAACCCTTGACTCCCGTTTTTCAAAAATCTGTCTATCTCCGCCTTGAATATATTCAATGATGACCCAACCTCCACAGCTCTCTGGGGTAGAGAATTCCACAGATTCACAACCCTCTGAGAGAAGAAATTCCTCCTCATCTCCGTTTTAAATGGGCAACCCTTATTCTGAAACTATGCCCCCTAGTTCTAGGTTGCCCCATAAGGGAAAACATCCTCTCTGCATCTACCCTGTCAAGTCCCCTCAGTATCTTATATGTTTCAATAAGATCACCTCTCATTCTTCTAAACTCCAATGAGTATAGGCCCAACCTACTCAACCTTTCTTCATAAGACAACCCTTTCATCTCAGGAATCAACCACGTGAACCTTCTCTGAACTGCCTCCAAGGCAAGTATATCCTTCCTTAAATAAGGAGACCAGAACTGTATGCAGTACTCCAGGTGTGGTCTCTGCAACGCCCTGTACAGTTGTAGCAAGACTGCCCTACTTTTATACTCCAACCCCCTTGCAATAAAGGCCAATAATCCACTTGCCTTCCTAATTACTTGCTGTACCTGCATGCTAACTTTTTGTGTTTCATGTACTAGGACCCCCAGATCCCTCTGTACCGCAGCATTCTGTAATCTCTCTCCATTTAAATAATATTTTGCTCTTTTATTCCTCCTACCAAAGTGGATAACCTCACATTTCCCCACATTATACTCCATCTGCCATATACTACATGTGAGTGTGGGGCTGAATTTACAGCAAATGTGAGAGAGAGTTCTAGAAAAGTTTTTTTTTTTTTTTAAGATAAGCAGATGCAGTTACTTTCTGCTGGGCCACTCAAGCAAGTTCCTACCCAGGATGTGGTCCTGGTAAAAGTTAGTGGCCAACCCAAGTAGACAAACATCAAGTACAATTTTTAAAAAACTCACAAAAGGTAATTTAAGCCAAGAGCACTTTTTTAGTTAAAAGTAGATAGCTAGTTAGGTTCAAATGCATTATTAAAAAAAAATCTCCTTTTAGTTCCAGATGCCTTAGCAGTCTTCAGCTGCAAGCTTCCTCTAGAGGTCTGGGAGTGGGAGCACTTCAAAATCTGGATAGATAGAAGTGTCTCTATTAAAATGTATACGTTTGATTTGCTGTAGTGCAATGTAACTGTATATGGAGTCACTTGGAGCAGGACAATCATACAAAGGTAAAACCAATGATCTTGAGAGATCTGAAATTCCCACTCCTACGCATGTCTCTGTGGCTCTCATTGCTGAAGCAGGAATGATCACCACTGGACCATCATGTGGCAAAGATAAGAAGGCAATGCTGAAGGGGAGGGGGGATAATTCCAACAGGCAGACTGTCGGGAGAAGGTGAAAGGGTGAGGAAATGTGTAAAGAAAGAAAAATGCCTCAATTTAGAAATGAACTATTTTCCATAAATAAATTACCAGCCAATATGTATCACCCTTGTGAAGGTTATAGCAAAGTCGATAAGAATGAGGTCAGTTAAACTGTGCAATTCACTATGGAACACATTATCAACTCATTGACTATGAGTGAGTGAAAATCCAGCCCTTTCCTCTTTAGTCAGGTCTTATTTGAAGGAACGATTCATAATGAAAGGGACAGGCTGCAGGGCAGATGCCCCCAAAGAAGTGGCAGGGTGATCGGTTCTAGTAGGATAAGAAAGCTGATACAAGTTGACGAATGGCTGATGCAAATTAAAACGAAGCTATGGGGAGGAGGGAGAGAAACTACATAGCCCAGCATGCATTGCAGCTCATTCCACAATGTCCACAAATTAGGCCGGGGGCCACATAATGAGCAAATTTTAATGATCAAAGATTTATGTTCTGGGAAACACACACACAGTACTACTCCAATGTGTGGCTGAATACACAAACCTAAAACTAATAAGTTTAAAAATTATCCCTTTTACCATCACAGTATGCCTCCCAGCATTTAACTGCAAAATTGATGTTCATTACATGCAGAAACAATCATCCGTAAATATTATATATGAGCCATGGCAATCATAATAAATCATATGATAACCTGTGAAACATATCTGAGTTAATTCTACTCAATCATTTGCAAACAAGTGAAACAGGCTAAAACTGCGCTTTTAACACATGAGAACAGGCTAAGAGCTTGTTAAAATGGGCGGCGTGTAATTACAGACTGATACTGAGCAAAGCATAGGCTATGTATCTCAACGTGGCGTGACAAACTGAAAAATAAAAGCAACAGGCCAATTTTACAATACTGAGGAAAAACTGCACAGCAAAACTCAATATTTTACATGTGAATCTGTGAGAAGTACACAAGATGACACTGCAAATTACTTCACCGTGGCTGAAACTTCAGAGCTAAACTGGCAGAAGAAAATATAAAAACTTAGATACATAACAAAGAAGAACTATACACAATATCCTTTCAAAACTATGTTTCAATTACACTCAACATCAAACGCCTCTGTCGTTCCTGTGATGTGTCATGTTGTATCACTTAGAAGTGGGTAGCATGTATCCCAACATGCTGCTCTCAAACAGTTTCCAGGCCTCCTCTCTCACTGCCTGTTTCAGGTGCAGGTAAAATGTACACATTAAAAGTGACAAGTGGCTCAGCGGGTGAACGCACTTTTTGGTGTGGTAAGCAGCCATATAAATGTTTAAAGAAAGACTTGCATTTATTTAGCGCCTTTCACAACCTCAGATCGTTCCAAAGCATTTTACAGCCAATGAAGTACTTTTGAAGTATTGTGGCAGAGCCACCAAGGGGTTCTGATATTGTTGTACATAATTGCCTGTAACAAAGTCAATCGGTATCTGTATTCGTTTACTGCATGTTAACAGCGCGGTCTCTAAAGGGTTAAGACCAAGCGCGATGACGTCATCACGTGACGTTCCCAACGGCGGGAAACGTGATGACGTGAGACTGAGGAGCCTCCCCTCTCAGTCCTTGTGGATCCAGCTTTAAGCAAAGACCTGAGTTTGAGTTCTCCTGTGTTTTTGAATGTTACTTCCACCAGTTTGCATTAAACATCGTTTTGGTTAGCTGATTGCCTCGCTCTTAGTAATTTCGTCAGGAATTCACGAATTCCTACAGTATAATCATTGTTGTAATGTGGGAAACGCTGCAGCCAATTTATGCACAGCAAGGTCCCACAAAGAGCAATGTGATAATTGACCAGATAATCTGTTTCAGTGATGTTGGCCGAGAATTAATTATTGGCCAGGACACTGAGGAGAAGTCCCCACTCTTCTTCGAATAGTGCCATGGGATGTTTTACATCCACCTGAGCGGGCAGATGGGATCTCAGTTTAATGTCTCATCCGAAAGATGGCACCTCCGCGACAGTGCAGCACTCCCTCAGTACTGGCACTGAAGTATCAGCCAAGGTTTTGTGTTCCAGTCTCTGGAATGGGACTTGAACCCACCCCCTTGTGACTCAGAGGTGAGGTGCCAGGTCTGAACTCTGGATCGTGCTTAGTTTGCTGATCTCAGTGAAGATGGTAGTGGGGTATTATGATTGAGCTGAGTGTCCTCAAGCTTGCATCAGGGTTTCTACTGTTAATTGTTACACAGTGAGCGACACTAGAAATGGATGAGTGGATGATCAGCAAGGACAGAATTGGGCCTGGCAGTGATGTGGTCTCACCCAAGTCACGTACAATAAATCACCTTTTAATGTATACTTTAGGCCAACAAATCCAACATCTCCAAATCATCTGAATTTATCGACACTGGTTCACTGATAGAGGGAGGATGTTTCCCCTAGCTGGGGGATCTAGAACGAGGAGTCACAGTCTCAGGATATGGGGTAGGACATTTAGGACTGAGATGAGGAGAAATTTCTTCACTCAGAGGGTGGTGAACCTGTGGAATTCTCTCCCACAGAAGGCTGTGGAGGCCAAGTCACTGAATATATTTAAGAAGGAGATAGATAGATTTCTAGACACAAAAGGCGTCAAGGGGTATGGGGAGAGAGCGGGAATATGGTATTGAGGTAGAGGATCAGCCATGATCATATTGAATGGCGGAGCAGGCTCGAAGGGCCGAATGGTCTACTCCTGCTCCTATCTTTCTATGGTTCTCAACATGTATCCATCCCACTGTATCCATTTTGGTGTCAACTTAAGAACTGGCTCCAGTTTCTAAGCCATTTATTAAAATGATAAAACAGCAGTGATCCCAACACTGATCCAATTCTCAAACTTTTACTTTATTTGTGTGGATTAAATCATCTGGAATTCACTCCCTAAACCTCTCTGCTTCTCTACCTGTCTTCTCCTTTAAGACTCCCCTTAAAACTGACCTTTTTGACCAAGCTTTCGGTCACCAGTCCTAATATCTCCTTGTGTCACATTATGCCTAATAACATGCCTGTGAAGCACTTTGAGATATTTTACCACGTTACAGGTGCAATTATGTAAATGCAAGTTGTTGCTGTTGTATGCATTCTGGTTCATGGATATCCTATAACATCACTTGTATTTATATAGCGCCTTTAACATAGTAAAACATCCCAAGGCACTTCACAGGAGTTATATAAGACACAAGAATGGACACCGAGCCACATAAGGAGATATCAGGACTGGTGACCAAAAGCTTGGTTAAAGAGGTAGGTTTTAAAGAGCGTCTTAAAGGAGGAAAGCGAGGTAGAGAGGCGGAGTGGTTTAGGGAGGGGAAATCCTATGGCACTATTTAAAAAACCAACATTTCTCCTTCAAGAATAGATTAACCATCAATTTATCCCATTGCTGTTTGTGAGACATTGCGTTCACAGAACGGCTGCTGTGTTTCATATACATCATCACTGCATTTCAAAAGTTATGAAATTTGTGAAGCATTTTTAGAAGCTAATAAGGCGATATAGAATTGTAAACATTTAATACATGATCTGTTTTCTAAATTCAGATCATTTAATGTTTAAGGGCAGCAGTCCTCCATTAAAAGGGCAAACACACCACTAATATGTAACCAAGAGCTGGATGTAACATTGGTCTAAGGGTGCATTTAAATTACAGGTTCTGACTACACATTGATGCTAAACTTGCGTACTGTAAATCAGGTGTTAATGATTCCCAAGCAAAGTGGCGTGGGACCCCCCTGCTCCTGGATATTTCACTTTGATTTGGTGTGAGGTCCTGACTCCGGAATCTGTGCGGAAGGAAAGTGCTTAACACTAAGGCTCCAACCCTGCTGTAAATGCACTCTAAGGTAAGTAAACCCTGAATAACATAGTAAACGCCTTAATTTCTTTCCAATAAAAATGCAAACATCCACAATTTGTAAACGAGCTCTCTCACGGAAGATGGATTCACGGAAGTGCAATTCAGTCTCAATGGAAGTGAAGAGGCGGCGCTCCTGCACAGTTCCGGGTTGTCTCTGCTTATCCCCGGACCCTGAAGCTTGCTTTCATCCAATGATTCATGCCCTTTTGTATTCTACGTAACTGGTTAAAATTTCACCTGAAATTTCTGACACCATTTTTGCAGTAACTCCTCCAGATTGCGGGCTACGATTCCATATTTGTTATCAGTTTTCAAACTCTTCACTTTGAAGGGTTTGGCCCCCATGTTACAAGTTCCAACCAGTTCCACTTTGTTACAACTGAAGGTAAGTGCGCGTGCGCGCTCCACCCCCAGGGCCTGACAAGTGCAGCAAGGCAGAGGCTGCAAGTTGCTGACTGTTCTGCTGAAGCCAGGGTCAGCCATTAAATAAACGTGCAGGATCACCGGACAAGGCAGAGGCCCTGTTTTTTTTCTCCAATTTATATAGACACGTGTGTGTGTGTGTATATATAGGATCGATTTTATGTAGCCCTTCCAAAGTCCCATTTAACATTTCTCCAATTTTGATAGCTCAGCACATATGGCAACTGAAAGCTTTTACAATGGTTGTGGTGGTTGGAGGTCAATCATCACAGCCCCAGGAGTTCCTCAGGGCAGTGTCCGAGGTCCAACCATCTTCAGCTACTTCATCAATGACCTTCCCTCCATCATAAGGTCAGAAGTGGGGATGTTCGCTGATGACTACAAAGTGTCCAGCGCCATTCGCAACTCCTCAGATAATGAAGCAGTCCATGCCTGCATGCAACAAGACCTGGACAACATTCAGGCTTGGGCTGATAAGTGGCAGGTAACATTCACGCCACACAAGTGCCAGGCAATGATTATCTCCAACAAGCAAGCAACTAACCACTGCCCCATGACATTCAACGACATTACCATTGCCAAATCACCCACTATCAACATCCTGGGGTGTCACCATTGACCAGAAACTTAACTGGACCAGCCACATAAATACTGTGGCAACAAGAGCAGGTCAGAGGCTGGGTATTCTGCGGCGAGTGTCTCACCTCCTGTCTCCCCAAAGCCTTTCCACCATCTACAAGGCACAAGTCAGGAGTGTGATGGAATATTCTCCACTTGCCTGGATGAGTGCAGCTCCAACAACACTCAAGAAGCTCGACACCATCCAAGACAAAGCAGCTTGCTTGATTGGCACCCCATCCACCACCTTAAACATTCACCCCCTCCACCACCGGTGTACTGTGGCTGCAGTGTGTACCATCTACAAGATACACTGCAGCAACTCGCCAAGGCTTCTTCGGCAGCACCTCCCAAACCCGCGACCCCAACCACCTAGAAGGACAAGGGCAGCAGGCGCATGGGAACACCGCCACCTCCAAGTTCCCCTCCAAGTCACACACCATCCTGACTTGGAAATATATCGCCGATCCTTCATTGTCGCTGGGTCAAAATCCTGGAACTCCCTACCTAACAGCACTGTGGGAGTACCTTCACCACACGGACTGCAGCGGTTCAGGAAGGTGGCTCACCACCAACTTCTCAAGGGCAACTAGGGATGGGCAATAAATGCTGGCCTTGCCAGCGACACCCACATCCCATGAATGAATTTAAAAAAAATTCAACTTCAGGCAGTCAGAAATATGCAAGCAGATGTACGCAAGCATAGGAACAGAAGTAGGCTGTTCAGCACCTCAAGCCTGTTTGCCATGCAATTAGAAAATGGCTGATCTGTAGCTTAAGTCTGTTTACCTGCCTTTGATCCATATCCCTTGATACCTTTACCAAATAAAAATCTGTCCATCTCAGTCTTGAAAGTTTCAATTGTCCCAAAATCTACAGCCATTTGGGTGAGAAAATTCCAAATTTTCACTATCCTTTGGGTAAAAGGTGCTTCCTGATTTCACTCCTGAATGACCGGGCTCTAATTTTAAGATTGTGACCCCTTGTTCTGGATTTCCCCACCAGAGGAAATGGTTTCTCTATTTACTCTACCAAATTCTTTTATCATTTTAAACACCTCAATTAGATCACCCCGCAACCTTCTAACCTCAAGGGAATGCAAGTTTATGGAAACTACCTTTATAATTGATTTAATCCTTTAAGCCCCAGTACCCTCATTACTTTGGAGCTTCGCGCCTGTGCACTTTCTTCACTTGCTCTTGGGCAGTCTTCTAGTTCTCAGAATTTCTCACGTGATGACTGCTGGTATAGTGGCAGAAGGTGGGTAGTGGTGTTCCACCAGGATCAGTGCTGGGACCACTGTTCACAATTTACATTAACGATTTAGACTTTGGAATCAAAAACACAATTTCTAAATTTGCGGATGACACCAAATTGCGGGGGATAGTCAATACTGAGGAGAACTGCAACAAATTACAGGAAGACATTAATAAACTTGCAGAATGGGCATATAATTGGCAAATGAAGTTCAACACAGATAAATGTGAAGTATTACATTTTGCTAGGAAGAATAGGGAGGTCACACCACTTGGAGGGTGCGAGTCTAGGTGGGGTAGAGGAACAAAGGGATCTCGGAGTACAAATACACAAATCACTAAAAGTTGCGACACAGGTTAGCACGGCCATAAAAAAAGCAAACCAAGGTTTATTTCTAGAGGGATAGAATTGAAAAGTAGGGAAGTTATGCTAAACCTGTATCGAACCTTGGTTAGACCACACTTGGAGTACTGTGTACAGTTCTGGTTGCTATATTATAAAAAGAATGTAGAGGCACTGGAGAGGGTGCAGAGAAGGTTTACAAGGGTGATACCAGAAATGCGAGGGTATACATATCAGGAAAGGATGAACAGGCTGGGTCTATTTTCTCTTGAAAAGAGAAGGCTGAAGGGTGACCTAATAGAGGTCTTTAAAATTATGAAAGGTTTTGATAGAGTGGATAGAGAGAGAGAATGTTTCCACTTGTGGGGAAGAGCATAACTAGAGGCCATGAATATAAGATAGTCACCAAGAAATCCAATAGGGAATTCAGAAGGAACTTCTTTACCCAAAGAGTGGTGAGAATGTGGAACTCGCTACCACAGGGAGTGGTTGAAGCGAATAGTATAGATCAATTTAAGGGGAGGCTAGACAAGCATATGAGGGAGAAGGGAATAGAGGGTTATGCTGATAGATTTAGATGAGGAAAGACGGGAGGAGGCTCGAGTGGAGCATAAACGCCAGCATGGACTGGTTGGGCCGAATGGCCTGTTTCTGTGCCGTATATCCTATATGTAATCCTATAAAACCATGAGCAAAGGCACTTAACTACAGGTTCCCAACTTTTACAATAACATTTGCTAACTGCGGACAAGTGTAATGTGATCAATTATCACATGATCAAACACTCCAGGACTACATACAAGAGTTGGCAATCCACATACAGAACTCTCTGACTATCAGAGGATGGATTTGGTTCCAATCTTGGCAGTCATTGTGTCTCATTTGGAGCCACTTTAATCCTCAAAGACACCCCACCGAGTCCCTGGAAGATAATCACTAGATAATTACAGACGAGAAAGGCCACTCTGCCCATCTTAAATCAGGCATCCAGAAAAATATTCAATTCTCCCACTGGTTGTGGGTTCAAGTCCCACTCCAGGGACTCGAGCACATAAAGCTAGGCTGACACACCAGTGCAGTGCTGAGGGAGTGCTGCACTGTCAGAGGTGTCATCTTTCGGATGAGACATTAAACCGTGGCTCTCTCAGGTGGACGTAAAAGATCCCACGGCACTATTGCGAAGAAGAGCAGGGGAGTTATCCCTGGTGTCCTTGCTGTAAAGCGCTTTGAGACGTCCGGTGGTTGCTTGACCCCGGTTCGTACGTGAATTGGGTCTGTGGTGGAACTGTTGGTCAGGATCATGGCTTGTATGTCATCGTGAAGCAGGCGGAGGATGGTGACAAACTTTTGAGGGCAGCCGAATTTGAGAAGGACACTCCATAATCATCTTCTTCTTCTTAGGCAGTACCTCGGAACCGAGGATGACTTGCTTCCACATTAAAAATGAGTTCTCAGGTGACTGATGAGTCCAATGCGGGACCTACAGTCTCTGCCACAGGTGGGGCAGACGGTGGTTGAAGGGGTGGGTGGGTGGGGTGCTTGGGTTGACGTGCGCTCCTTGCGCTTGGCTTCCGCTTGCTCCCAGCAAAGAGACTCGAGGTGTTCAGCGCCTTCTCGGATGCTTCTTCTTGGGCCAGGGATTCCCAGGTGTCAGTGGGGATGTTGCACTTTTTCAAGGAGGCTTTGAGGGTGTCCTTGAAGCGTTTCCTCTGCCCACCTGGGGCTGTCTTGCTGTGCCGGAGCTCTGAGTAGAGCGCTTGTTTTGGGAGTCTCGTATCAGGCATGCGGCTGATGTGACCCGTCAATCGAAGCTGATTGAGCGTGGTCAAAGCTTCGATGCTGGGGATGTTGGCCTGAGCGAGAACACTGACGTTGGTGCGCTTATCCTGACAATGAATTTGCAGGATCTTGCGGAGGCAGCGTTGGTGGTACCTCTCCAGTGCTTTGAGGTACCTGCTGAACATGGTCCATGTCTCTGAGGCATACAGGAGGGTGGGTATCACTGCTGGCCTGTAGACCATGAGCTTAGTGCCGGGTTTGAGGTCCTGGTCTTTAAACACTCTCTTCCACAGGCGACCGAAGGCTGCACTGGCACACTGAAGGCGGTGTTGGACTTCGTCAATGACGTCTGCCCTTGTTGACAGTAGGCTCCGGAGGTATGGAAAGTGGACTTTGATAATCGGGGGGCAGTACTGTGTAGTGGGGGCAGGTTGGTAGAGGACCTTTGTCTTACGGATGTTTAGTGTAAGGCCTATGCTCTCATGCGCTTCGGTGAAGGTGTTGACGATGGTTTGGAGTTCGACCTCCGAGTGAGCGCAGACGCAAGCGTCGTCTGCATACTGTAATTCGATGACAGAGGATGGGACGACCTTGGATCTGGACTGGAGGCGATGGAGGTTGAACAGTTTCCCGTTTGTTCTGTAAATTAGCTCCACTCCAGTGGGGAGCTTACTGAGGGTGAGATGGAGCATCGCAGCAAGGAACACCTCGAGTCTCTTCGCCGGGAGCAAGTGGAAGCCAAGCGCAAGCAGCGCACGTCAACCGAAGCACCCCACCCACCGTCTGCCCCACCTGTGTTTAATGTTGAAGCAAGTCATCCTCGGTTCTGAGGGACTGCCTAAGAGAAGAGAAGGTTGTCAAAGGCGCTATATAAATGCAAGTCTATCTTTTCACTGCAGCAGCCACTTGATTCTTAAACAATTGCAGAGTTTATGCCTCCCCTATTCTATGTGGGAGCCTACTCACTGCGCGAAGTAGAATTTCCTGTTAAAGAATGACATTTAATGGAATTGAATAAAACCTGTAAAATGCCAGTCTGATTGATTGACGACGCTTGAAATGAAGTTGAAGCTGAAATGAAGCTGGTGGCGGCGCGCATGCGTCGTGGCCAGAAAAGACTGCAGTTCCCAGTATGCCGAGCGCGGGGCGGGTGGCGAGTGTGCGCCTGCGCACTGCGGGTGCCGGTGGCTATGGAGATGCGGTGCGAGGCGGCGGAGCAGGGTGCAGCGTTAAAACCGCGGCGCCACCAACCAGGTCAACTTCACACACACAACAAAAAACCCAGAACATCGTGAATGTTTGTGGGGAGGTGGGAAATAATCATGATTTGTGGCGGGTTAAGCATGGTGGCCTGGAGGCCGACTCAGGCTTCTCCGGCTCGGGCGAGTGACGAGTTGGCGCCGTTCTTTCCGGCGGGCGGGCTCCGGGCCCGGAGAAAGTCCGCGCTAATAATTCACTCCGCAGTATTCTCCGCTTCCCCCCAGTATTCTTCCCTCCCCTCCGCTCCTCCATCCCTCCGCTGGGGATGGCGATCCCACGCCGACCGTTGCAGGGGCACAGGCTGCCGTCCCAAGTGGCCTTTCCTTCTGAGGCAGCGAGTCGTGGTGCAGCCCAGCCCAGATCACACTCGGTGTCGACAATGGTCCTCTGCGGCTGCTGCTTTTGAACTTAGTTGTGATTTATTTTAGTTTTTTTTAGTTGGGGGGGGGGGGGAAGGATGTTTGAAAATGTTCACATTGTTAATTGACCAATAATTTGCATCACATTCTTCATGGAAAAAGTGCCTTTGTAAAACTTGTTATATGATGGAATTGCATTGCAATCCATTTCAATGCAATGTAGATTCAGAAATTACATGCTGTCTCCAGAGGACAGGTTTTTGACGAGAATCGTGGCACTTTATTAATAATTGTTGCTGTTGATTATTATGGGACATATTCTGCTATTTTATTGGTATTGTTACTGTGTTCAGTTCTAACATATTTTCTGATGTATTTTCAACCATTTTCATGTAATTCTTAAGTTTGGTACCTCTTTCACTGGTAGAAAGCTGGTTCAAGGTGCTGTTTTTCCAGCCAATTGGGGGACTAAAAATTAAAGCTGGGTTTTTGTTTTTCCAGGCTGCCCTCTTGCAAGCACAAAGCAACAAGACAACTTGCCGTAGGAGATTATTTTGCCAAAGGCAGAAGGGTAATAATGTACTGTAATGTGAATTGGTTTCATGTTGTGGATAGTACCCTGACAACTTTTGTCTGATCTATTCTATCCAGTATTGAAAACACTTTGGATCTTGTACTCAAGATCCCTGTCAACATTAGTTTGTTGGAAACTGTGCCTAATTAGTACTGAAATAGTACTGAATCATAGAATGGTTACAGCACAGAAGGAGGCCATACGGCCTGTCGAGTCGGTGCCAGCGTTCTGCAAGAGCACACTGTTGAGAGAATTTGCTAATTAAAGGAGAGGCAACTATCCTCTTTTATATGTCTTGCAAAGAAAACCTAATTAGGTCAAAGTTGTGTTGCTACTAAATCAACGTCAGTACCAAAATATAAGAAGTCACACAACACCAGGTTATAGTCCAACAGTTTTATTTGAAATCACAAGCTTTCAAATAAAACTGTTGGACTATAACCTGGTGTTGTGTGACTTCTTACATTTGTCCACCCCAGTCCAACACCGGCATCTCCACACCACCAGTACCAAAATAATGTAGGCACACTGAAGAAAAGAGGTCATCTGTGATTGCCGCAATCATTAAGGTGGTATCACAGCAGGTGTAAACGACAAGGCTTTAGGCCTGGCCGAGTAAACATTTCTCCAGCCAGCAATGGGGCTGCAGTGCACGTCCCCGTCTACTCAAGTGACAGAAATCATTATTCTAACTTAATTAGCTGGCACTCCCTCCAAGAAGTTGTCTGTCACTTCAGAGGAAGTGAGGTATATATTTGGGGGGATGAGCTCTATTTGACTTAATTCAGAAGTCACTGCAATGTGTTATAACCTCATGGGCGAAGAGGTGTGGTCCATGTAAAAGATCATCACAGGGTTCAGTTTAAAGATTCTGTAAAGGCATTCTAGAGAGCTTTATTTTCACCATGAAATAAGTTGCTTGCAAGCTTAACATTGTTCTGCATTTATTATTCTTTGTGAATGCTATGTAATCAATATGGAATGACAGCATGAAATCTATTGAAATGGACAGAAACGTGGTGGGAAACTCTCAACCTTCACTGCAAGATATCTTGGTAAAAGGGTATTTTCTATCCTGTGCATGCTAAACTTTTTAATTCACAGGTTTGGAATACATCGGGTTGTTGGAAGTCTGAATCTCCCTATGCCTTTTGCTCGGAGCACGGGAGAGGGCTCAAATTGTAACAGCATTTATGAATTCTTTTAACATTTTTGATTTTTTTTTATGGGTAATTTTGCATGTATTTTATTAACTGGTATTTAGCAGCAGCATTAAGTAGCTCTTTATATTTTGTTTGGAATTGCATGTTTTATTTGGTTCAACTGAAGAGGTTATGTAGAAGTATAGTCTTATTTTGAATATACTAAAATTTTAAACATGTAAATTGTAATACGGAAGTGACTAAATTTGTACGTGTTGCAAAATGGTTATGCAGAAACACATTAAAGCACACATCAGTTATCAGTTCTGGAATAATTCATCAATGCGTAAACAGGTGTCCGAGGTTGCTGTCCAGAGATAGCTTCGGGAGAGGATGGATGTTCACCTTGGTTGATCAATGAGGAAGCAAGCGTATGAATAAGAGATGAAATTGATACGGGAATTGAAGTTTTAAGTAACTGGACAGAACAGATTATACTGGGCATAGAAATGCCATATGTTGCAGTGAATGATAGATACCTCACCATCCCTCATGTCTTTCTTGGTGCAAAGAATTGTCACGAGCTCCACACTGCTGCAAACTCTTGTCATTTGGGGTTCCTGTTGATGAGCAACTGCCCATTGATTTGGGAAGGGTGTTTAGAAGATATGATGGAGGGTAGATGGAGTTAAGATACAGATCAGTCATGATCTAATTGAATGGCGAAACAGGCTAGAGGTGCTAAATGGTCTGCCCCTGTTCCTGTCTTCCAATATAAGACTCCTTTGGTTGCTGTGTATTTTTATCTCTCTGGTAATTGGTCTCATTTCCTTTTTAGTTTACAGTAATGAATATATATATGTGTAGTATAGTTATTCATTTACATGTCAGCTTCAGCACTAATTCCTCCAGGTTAGAAGTTTCTGGAATTCGAGCTGTTAATGCTCAATAGTGAGGGAGTGCTACAGTGTCTAAGGTGCTGTCTTTCGGAAGAGATGTTAAACCGAGGTCCCCTCTGCCTGTTCTGGTGGTTTAGGTGGACAATAAAGATCCCACGGCACGTTCTGAGGTCGAGCAGGCAGTGCTCCTGAGGTCTTGACCAACATTCCTCCTTCAACGAGCACCAAAAACACTACCTGGTCTTTCACCTCATTGCTGTTTTTGGAGCTTATTGTGCACCAATTGGCTACATAACAGTGACTACACTTCAATAGCAATTTATGTAAAGCTTTTTGAGATGTCTCTTGGAGATGTAATAAGGTACTATGTAAATGGAAAATTTTCTAAGTGGCATATCAATAATATAACATATACGGGCATCTGTACAGGGAAAGATCTACAGTGTGATGACTAATTCATTTGTTTGATTTCTCTGGCCTCTTGCAGCATAGAACTCTAGAATGCCACACAAAATTGGATTTGTTGCAATAAGCTCCTCTGGCCATGAAGATGGGTATAATTCAAATGAACTGATGGTGCATGCGCCAACAGTAAACGGCTGGCGATCTCCAAGGTAAGGAGCACAAAATATTGCTGCTATTAATTCCCAGCAGGATTGGGATTTAGATATAGAAACATAGAAGATAGGAGCAGGAGTAGGCCATTCGGCCCCTCGAGCCTACTCCGCCAATCAATGAGATCATGGCTGATCATCCAAACTCAGCACCCTGTCCCTGCCTTCTCCCCATATCCCTTGATCCTTTGATATATTTTTGGTCTGCCTGTGAACGCTTACCTTGTTGGCTCGATTATGGTAATTAAAGCTCTTCGCCAGATTTCAGTTAAAGCAATCGGTGGGTGTACAGGGCACAATCTCAAAATTTGCAGATGAGACAAAACTTGGAAGTATAGTGAACAGTGAGGAGGATAGTGATAGACTTCAAGAGGACACAGACAGGCTGGTGAAATGGGCGGACACGTGGCAGATGAAATTTAATGCAGAAAAGTGTGAAGTGAAACATTTTGGTAGAAAGAATGGGGAGAGGAAATATAAACTAAATCCTAAAGGGGGTGCACGAACCGAGAGACCTGGGGGTATTTGTGCACAAATCGTTGAAGGTAGCGGGCAGGTTGAGAAAGCAGTTAAAATGTCTTATGGGATCCTGGGCTTCATAATTAGAGGTATAGAGTACAAAAGTGTGGAAATTATGATGAACCTGTATAAAACACTGGTTCGGCCCCAACTGGAGTATTGTGTCCAATTCTGGGCACCACACTTTAGGAAGGATGTGAAGGCCTTGGAGAGGGTGCAGAAAAGATTTACAAGAATGATTCCAGGAATGAGGGACTTCAGTTACGTGGATAGACTGGAGAAGCTGGGGTTGTTCTCCTTGGAGCAGAGAAGATTGAGAGGAGATTTGATAGAGGTGCTCAACATCATGAGCGGTTTAGACAGAGTAGAGAGAAACTGTCCCCATTGGCGGAAGGGTTGAGAACCAGAGGACACAGATTTAAGGTGATTGGCAAAAGAACCAAAGGCGACGTAAGGAATCTGAAGGAAAAAAAATGTAGGGCTACGGGGAGAGGGTGGGGGAGTGGGACTAGCTGAGAGTCGGCACGGGCTCGACAGGCCGAATGGCTGCCTTTCGTGCTGTAATCATTCTATGATTCTGTGAGGGACTGGGTTTATTTCAAAAATGAATGTTTACAAAATTGTCTGGAAATTACTTAAGCTTTTTAGCCAACTCGACAACCCATCATCAGTGGGTCGGGCTATTTGCCTGTAAATGTTTTGCAGCTACTGTTCATCCACTGACTGTTTTCAGATTTGAGTTGGTTCCTTTGGTAATTTGGCGAGATGGCTTCTTGTATATGGATTTATACATCCTTTGCATGGACATTTAGCCTCATTAAGTTAACGACTCAACCCAAAAATAACTGCTCTAAATGTAGTACAGTAGTTTGGTTAGTGCACAGCTTAGAAGAATCTTACTGCCAGGAGGCCAGTGAGAAGTTTAATAGCCAAACACTCGAGATCAGTCTACAGGTTTAACAATTACAGCTTTATGGCACTGTGTATTTTTAAAGAAATTCTAATTCACACCATGAATTTTTGAATCACAATCAGAAAAGACTACATTTTAAAAATAATTTCCGTTGTGTCCATGTTTTTCATTGCATGTTGGTGAAATGCCAACTGGAAACCAGACATGCCTCTGCAAGGAGGGAAAATCAGAGGCAGCTTCTCTGTTGTTCTTGTGTATTACCTAGGAATCAGTTCTAGTACAGCCTTGGTGGAGTCTTTAGAGTAGGTTGCTTGTTCTCTTGAGGCTGGTGACAGGCACATGGTAATCAAGGAAATTGTAAGAAAATAATTTCCTGGAAAAGGCTTGTATCTTCAACAGCTACAATAAACAGTGATCACATAAATTCCAGAGAAAGTTAGTTCTTGTGATGTATTGAATGTTGAAGTATTCTGAGTTCTCAGTCGACATCCAAGGTCAAAAATAAACAAAACTTAAAATAACACGCATGGAATAACACAAATCTGCTCCTCCCCCTGCACTAAATTTTCTCCATTCCACTCCTGGAGTTGCTGACATGTGCTGGGATACAGTTTTACAAATGGTGGCGCATTTGTGCAAGTGCCTTACATAAGTAGCTGACTGTCAGATGTGAACGAGTGCTAGTAAGCTACTTGATTTGCAGCTGAGCCTAATTCTGTCCCCACCCAAGATTAATACGTACAAGTTCTGTTTCTAGTAGGGATCAGTAGTTGGAAGACTGGCTGTTTTTCTTTTGTTCATTAGCCAGGGATGTTTAGGCCAAATGCAACAACCATACTTTTGCCTTCTTGGGACATGGATCAAAGATAGGCACTTCTGGTGAGCCATTGTGGGAGTTGTTCATGTCTACTTTTAACTCTCATCAATGTTTTCCTTGCTTTATTGAAACAGTACAACACTGTTTTGTAGAAACTTGTGGATGGTAGAAATTGATGTGCATAATTTAATCTGAGAATTCCGATATCTATGAATTATGCTAACCACTCTTGTGGATTTTTATATCTGAATTCTCTCTTTCCTTGCCCCCCCCCCCCCCCACCAACTCCTATATAACCATAATAATGGCCACTTTCAGCAATTTCTAATTAAACATACTGCATTATACTTCACGCATTAGTTCGTGTTTTAAAACATAGCTCTCATTTGGTTTTTGCTGCGTGCGCCTAAGCTATTTTTGCCTCTAATTTGGTTTGTTTAGGTTCTGCCTGTACCCACAGGAGATTGTCCTGCAGATGGTGGAGCGCTGCCGGATCCGCAAGCTGCAGCTACTTGCGCACCAGTACTTGATTTCTACAAAAATTGAATTTTACATCAGCGACAGTCTTCCGGATCACTTTGGGGTCCAACACGTGGACCGATTCCGCAGACTCGGGTATGGGTGAAAAAAGTCTTGTGACAGATTAACAACAGAGCTCAGAGTTGCTGTAATTATATACACTGCCACTCATACTGAGAAAATGCAGGGTTTGGAAAAAAATAGAAAATGGGTGGATTGTAAATGAAAGGCCCTGAATGAACCTTTTGAGGACTAAGGATCAAATGTGTAGAGGGAAACTGTTTCAATTAAGGTTTTAAGGAAGGATTCTTTCCTGAACATTCAGTATATTGGGAGAGGGGGAATCTTGTTCCATCCCTCGGCACCATTCCTTGTCTGAGGGCAACTAGTGGACTTGGTGTGTGCCTTTAACTCCAGGACGTATGTAGGAGCAAATTAATAGTTTTACCAGAACCTGTTTTGGAGGGGAGAGGGTAAAGAAGAAACTACCTCACCTTTGTTGCTGACCAGCTTTTCAAATGAACATACAAAGGTATATTTTCTTCAGTTAACGTTAGGGGAAAAAAAGGTTGGTGTGAGTATAAAGCGGGGAAAGTGCAACGTAAGCAAACTGAAAGACATATCCCACAGACCTCAACTCATGGTGAACTAAAAATAATCAAAGGAAGGGGAAAAAAAAGTTGTAGGATCTTGAAATAACGCAAAATGGTACTTTGGCTGTTAAGTTTGTAACTAGACAAACTAGCACTGTTCATCTCTCTTGGTAAATCGACTTGTGTATATAATAGTAACCCCAGACCATTTTAAATAACGAGAGTAATTGCTTGTCTACAAAGATGGTAGGATGGAGCAAGGAGGACTTGTAGCCTAAAAAATGTCACTGAACAATTATCTCCGAATTTGAAAAGGTGACACACCAGCCTATTATTGCTAAAATACCAGCCATCGAATATTAAATTACTGATATTTGCAAACATCAATTTACATGGCATCTATAATGTAGAAATACATCCCAATGCTCTTCAGTGGTGTAAAGGAAGAAAACTGGATAGTGAGCTCCATCCTTGAAAGACTCTTCACTTCACTAGAACTCTGCCTGCATCCTATCCCCACCACCCCTCTCTTGGTGACCTCCATTTCCTCGCATCCCTCAGGGCATTGACTTCAAAATCTTGTCCCTCTCTTCAGATCCCTCATGGTTTTGCTGAACACTACTGCTTCAATCTTCAGCCCTACATCCTGGATTGCACCCTACACTCATTCAACACTGGTCTGTTGAGCATCCCCTATTTCTTCCACTACACCACAGAGCCCCTAGTCTTCTCGCTTTCACACTTGGAACTGTGTTCCTAAATCTCTCCACCTTTGTGACCTCCTTCTACACCGTCAAAGTCCCCATATTCCTTAAAACGCCCTTCGACCCTCTTCCCTAATTTCCCTCCTATTCCTGCTTGGTTCTGGCATCAGAAGCTTCTTGAAGTTTTGCTATCTAAATGCAATTTTTAAAAGAATTTATAAAGTGCTGCATATCTTATACAATGCTAATGTATATCAATCCTTTATATTAATCTGTTCTTACAGGTATGTTTCTCTCTCGGATAATCAAAAGACAGGATTCAAAGCCCGGGAGCTTAAGTCTGTCCATGTTGATGCAGTTGGGCAATATCTGAAATTAACATTCCATAAAAACCATGTCAACAGATACAACTTGTACAATCAGGTAACAGTGCATCAACTTTATATAGATCTGAAAATAACAAGTGTCTTGTTATTTGTTCCCCATTTATAATGGGGAACAAAGAAATGGCAGACCAATTAAATACATACTTTGGTTCTGGCTTCACAAAGGAGGACACAAATAACTTCCCAGAGATGTTGGGGAACATAGGGTCTAATGAGAGGGAGGAACTGAAAGAAATCAGTAATTGTAGGGAAATGGTGTTAGGGAAATTGATGGGATTGAAGGCCGATAAATCCCTAGGGCCTGATGATCTACATCCTAGGGTACTTAAGGAAGTGGCCCTAGAAATAGTAGATGCATTGCTGGTCATCTTCCAAAATTCGATAGACTCTGGAACAGTACCCATGGATTGGAGGGTAGCTAATGTTACCCCACTATTCAAAAAAGGTGGTAGAGAAAACGGGGAATTACAGACCGGTAAGCCTGACATCGGTAGTGGAGAAAATGCTAGAGTCCATTATAAAAGATGTAATAGCAGAGCACTTGGAAAACAGTGACAGGATTGGACAAAGTCAACATGGATTTACAAAAGGTAAATAATGCTTGACTAATCTACAGGAATTTTTTGAGGGTGTAACTGGTAAAATAGATAAGGGAGAACCAGTGGATGTGGTGTATTTGGACTTTCAGAAGGCTTTCGATAAGGTCCCGCATAAGAGATTAGCGTGTAAAGTTAAGGCACATGGGATTGGGGGCAAGGTATTGACTTGGATAGAGAACTGGTTGGCAGACAGAAAGCAAAGAGTTGGAATAAACGGGTCTTTTTCCGAGTGGCAGTCAGTGACTAGTGGGGTACCGCAGGGATCGGTCCTAGGACCCCAGCTATTCACAATATATATTAATGATCTAGACGAGGGAACTAGATGTAATATCTCCAAGTTTGCAGACGACACAAAGCTGGGTGGGCGTGTGTGCTGTGAGGAGGATGCCGAGAAACTCCAGTATGATTTGGACAGGTTGGGTGATTGGGCAGAAGCATGGCAGATGCAATATAACGTGGATAAATGTGAGGTTATCCACTTTGGTGTCAAAAACGTAAACTCGAGGAACAGCACCTCATCTTCCGATTAGGCAGTCTGCAGCCTTCCGGTCTCAATATCGAGTTCAACAATTTCAGATCATAACCTCGGCCCCTATTTCATTTTCACTTAAATTTTTCCACTCCTTTCCTTTCTCCCCCCCCCCCCCCCCCCCCCTTTCCTTTTGTTTCTCTCTCACACCTGGCAGCTATCTTTTGCCCTGCCAGTACACTTTACACCTAATCACAGCCTATTACCATCTCGTCTAGCTTCTAATCTCTTTTACTTCTTTTGGTTCTTTTATTCTTTTGTCCGATCGCAGCCCTGCCTTCGATCTAGTTCCTTTTCTCTCCAGTTTTGAAGAAGGGTCAAACCCGAAACGTCAACTCAAATTTCTCTCCACGGATGTTGCCTGACTTGCTGAGTTTTTCCAGCATTTTCTGTTGTTATTTCGGATTTCCAACATCTGCAGTATTTTGCTATCGTACAAGGCAGATTATCATCTGAATGGCAATAGATTGGGAGAAGGGGAAGTGCAACGAGACCTGGGTGTCCTTGTGCACCAGTCGCTGAAGGTAAGCATGCAGGTGCAGCAGGCGGTTAAGAAGGCAAATGGTATGTTGGCCTTCGTAGCGAGAGGGTTCGAGTACAGGAACAAAGATGTCTTGCTGCAGTTGTACAGGGCCTTGGTGAGACCACATCTTGAGTATTGTGGGCAGTTTTGGTCGCCTTATCTGAGGAAGGATTTTCTTGCCATGGAGGGAGTGCAGCGAAGATTCACCAGGCTGCTACCTGGGATGGCAGGAATGACGTATGAGGAGAGATTGGGTTGATTGGGCTTATAATCGCTGGAGTTTAGAAGAATGAGAGGGGATCTCATCGAAACCTATAAAATTCTAGCAGGATTAGACAGACTAGATGCAGGAAGGATGTTCCCGATGGCCGGGGAGTCCAGAACCAGGGGTCACTGTCTAAGGATAAGGGGTAAGCCATTTAGGACAGAGATGAGGAGGAATTTCTTCACCCAGAGAGTGGTGAACCTGTGGAATTCTGTACCACAGAAGGCAGTAGAGGCCAATTCATTAAATATATTCAAGGAGGAGTTAGATATATTTCTTAAGGCTAAAGGGATCAAGGGATATGGGGAAAAGGTGGACAGGGTACTGAATTTGGATGATCAGCCATGATCACATTGAATGGCGGAACAGGCTCGAGGGGCCGAATGGCCTACTCCTGCTCCTATCTTCTATGTTTCTCTATGTCTTTAATGTAACTTGTGAAAATATCCAAAGCAGTTGTTGTAGTACTATATTGTTACAGTATTGACTAAGGGTTTATCTTGTGATTTTTCTCTTGAGTTCCAAGTTGTATACTTTTCCTTGCCTGCAAGTTGAGTTTCACCACTTAAATGTTACAAATAACTTGTTGGATAAAGGAATTTTTATAAAACTGCATTCTGTTTGTTACAAAATTCTGACAATGTATAATTATTTGAGGCTGCTTGTTGCTGGTTTCTGAAGTGCTGTTGTGATGGGGATTAAGCCTGATGCTACCTTCTTTGCAGCAGTTACTGACACCAAATCACTGACTCATCTTTTAAGTCAGTAATTAATACTCTATTTTGCCGAATTAATATCTCTTGACCTTAAATGAGAATCTGCATTCAAACACTGCTGTTACACTTGACTTTTTAAACTAAAAACCTCCATAATTTCCTGTTGTGAACACACAACAATAACTTTAAAATTAAAACAAAATCCCGAGGTGCTTCAAGAATGAATGCCATGAAAACTGATGCTGACCCAGGAAGGGAGAGATTAAGATGGACAATTGAAGGCTAGATCAGAGATTGAATTTTGAGCAAGTCTTTTAAAGGTGGAGAGGTTGAGGGAGGAAATTCCAAAGAGAAGGACCAAGGCTCTGTCACCAATGGTGGGTCAAAGGGAGAGGGTTGGGGGGGTGTGGGCAGGTGGTATTGTGGGGTGAACACAGGAGGTTGGAATCAGAAGTGTTTTGGAGGGGAAATTGAAGCTGGAGGAGATTGTACAGCTAGGGTGGGCCAAGACCATAGAGCAATTTATAGAAGGCAAGGAATTTGAATGGATTGCTTTGGGGGAATGCTGAGCATTGATGGTCAGTGAGGACAGGGGAAATAGGTGAGCAGGACATCATGTGGAATGGGATATTTGCAGCAGAGTTTTGGGCCTTGTTGGAGTTTATGGAGGTTTTGGATAGAAAGACAGCAAGGAGAACATTAGAGTAGTTGAATTTGGACGTGACAAAGGCCTGGCTAAAGGTTTCAGCGGCAGAGGTTTGCCTTGTGGAGGTGGAATTAAAGGGCCTTGGTGATGGCGATACAAGATTTAAAGCTTGGGTCAAAGCCAAACTGGATGCCGTGATTGTAAACCATGTGGTTCAGCTTGAGAGTGGCCAAGGAGGGAGAGGGAATCTGGGGCAAGGGAGCAGAGTTTGTGGTGTAGTTTGAAGATGATGGCTTTGGTCGTCTCATTGTTGATTTGGAGGAAATTATGAAGAATCCAGCACTTGACAGCTGAGAAGCAATCTGACAGCATAGAAGCAGTTGAAAGGTCAAGATATGTGAAGAGGTAAAGCTTAGGTATCATCAGTGTACATTTAAAAGCGGGCACTGTGTCTGCAGATGATGTCGCCGAGGGGCAGCATCTAGCTAAGGGTAGATTCTTTGCGAGGCTCCGGAGCTGACTATGGGGAGTAAAAAGAAGCCATTGCTGGAGATCCACTGGCTGGTTCCATTCCTATTTATCCAAACTCATTCAAGGGCCATGGAGTTTGATGACAGAAGACGGGCATTGGAGGAGATGGTGAGGCATGGTCATCCTTGTCGGATGTTGCAGAAAGTCAAGGAGGGATTGTGCGGGGGAGTGGAAAAGCCCTTGCTGGAGATGCACTGTCTACATGTGGATAGCTAGGAATGGAATCGTGCACGAGCAGTCCCTTGGAGCTGAGCGATAGTCATTTAGACACTGGCACAGTCAACCAACACTGACGCAGCGGCATGGTCGAGGAAGAGTGCACCAATGGAGGATGTTCGTGAAGTTGGGTAGGGCCATTTCAGTGATATGAGAAGAGCAGAAGGAGTAATTCAAACAGGGAGTTCCAGGAGAGATGGCCACAGAGATGGGATGGGAATGTAGCTGAATACTTGGAGAGAGGAAAGGGAGGTTGGAGAGGATGCCTGGGTCATGTGTGGGTTTTTTGAGGAGGGGGGCGATAGCAGTTTTAAAGGAAGAGGGCCCAATACAGTCATTTTCTTTTGCCAATTTAATGAGAAAGCAGCATAACAAGTGTGTCCCACGGAGTGCAATGTTTTTTGTTTTCATTTTTGGAGCTGTTGATTATTTCAGCACATTTTGTGTAACTTTTTGATAGTTGCAGATTCAGAAAATGGAGCAATAATGACTTGCTCCACTGTTAAATGTGTACCAACGAGCAGAACTGGTAAAAGTTCACTTTGTGGGAGAAAATCCATGTCATTGTACTTTGTGATGGTATGATCCAGGAGCTCGATTGAAATTAGTTTTCTTTGTGAGGGAAGCTGATGATGCAACTTGAGGGATATGCATATTGCTTTTAATTAAGTACCTGGCTAAACCTCTAGTAACGATAATTCAGTTCATAACGTGCAGTCCAGCTCTCTCTCTTATATAGTTCCGTTGGCTAGTAAACTGAAGCTATTGAGACCTCATCAGTGTATCTTAGCAGCCCCATAATGTCTGTGTGTGTATGTATTTTAATGACCCTCAGTAGTGGCTAATGTATTGATCAGGTTCAGTTAAAGGCATGAGTTCCTAAGCTACGTGCATATAGTTTGTGAAGTAATGTTTGTATGGTAACCTTGGGTGTGACCAAAGCAAACAGCAACAGAGAAAGTGTAACAGTTGAACAATGCAGTAGTAAATAAGACTAAGGCTGTTTGAATTGTAAAATGCTATAGCTTTATTAGAATCTGTTGTAGAATTTATAAACAACAAATTCTGTGTAACGTGAGAAATGCACTTCTGAATGACTGACATCCAATTTGCTAACGGAGTGCCCTCTATTGTCCCATCTATTAAAGTTTATTTTATACTTTCCTCTCCCAAATTACTGTTAAAGCACAATTCATTTTATCAAACGAAAACTAATTCTACTATTCAAAACACTTGGGAAAGATTTTATTGCTCTTGAGGGTGTGCATTCAAGGCCTCGAATCTAAATTGTGATTTTCTTTTTAGAACTTTTCTGACTCCCAAATTTCTCCCCTCTAATCAAGAAGAGATTGACTTTTACTGGGGTGGGTTTCAAGGGTGCTGGGAACCCAGCTATACCTCACCGAAGTGACCGTTCTTTATATGTGAGCCTGGACAGCGAGTCCAGGATAGTGAGTCCTGGTTTATTTTTACCTGACCAGGCCCAAGGGGTACTGAATTCAATTATGGTGTCCCAAACTGTTGGGCTGGCTGAAATCGGCTAACTCCACACAGACTGGGAATCAACCCTATGAGGTAAAATTTAAGAAGCTGGGCTTATTCTGCTTGGAGATGACCTAATAGTTTTCAGAATTATGAAGGGGGTTATTGAACTTGATCGAGGAAAACTATTGAGACCATTAAAAAAAAGTTAGGTTAAAGAGAGTAGGGTTTAAGATTTTCCTCTGTGACAAGTAGATAGCCTAGTTTCAAGCAGATGGCAGTAATTCCTGTCAGTTGTTAATTCTGTTGTGCCATCTATAAAGTGGAGGACTTTTGGAATGGGTTGAACTCCATTAAATCAGGTCTTCCTTTTCTTGAACACTTATTTTTAGACTTTTATGTTGGGTTTTTAAACAAGAAAACACACACTACATTAGTATACAAATATCACGTTCAAAATATGGAATAATGGATCACGATGCCCACTAGCAGAAGACTTTCTGCAGCTAAACCTACAATGAAGCAGTCGTGCAAGTATGCAAAGCTGCCTTGTTTCCTCCTTGTCTTTTTGTTGGTGTCTTAACAGTTCATGTTTACTGTTCTATCCTCTGAATCCTGTTTAGTGATACTACCTGTCCTCATCTGATGTGTCCGTCTGTATCAAGGCTGATTGATTGTAATGATTCCAGTCCAGGAAGGGACCAAATTGATCAGAAATTGGTTTGGTCCATTTGGAGTGTGAGCATCATTTTTTTGTCCTGCTTACGTTATGCTCAGGAGTTATTCCATCAGTGTTCAGCACTATTAGATCAGGATACAGAAGGCTTGGCCGCTTTCCTACACAGAGGTTTATCTTGGGACATTAAAGACAGAGAGTGTACATTGTAGATTTGCCAGGGACGGGTAACTATAGTTATAAGGAGAGACTTGATGACCATTTCCTCTGGTTTTGGAGTCTGTGGTTCATCAATTTAAAATTATGACTAAAAGAACAAGGAGGGAGGTTCGAGGGATTTCTTTACTCAGAGGCTGTTCAAGCATGGAATGCTTTGCCATGGAGTACTTGAGACAGAGATCGCTATTTCCTTTACAGGAAAATTGACTTAATATTTGAAGCAGAGGCAGATACAGAGCTGTGGCGAGAGCAGGGCAGTGGGATTAATTTTGGAATGCTCCAGCAAAAAACCAGCACAGACATGATGGTCGGCATGGCATGAATCGTCTCCTGTGCTGTGAATTTTTATGTTTCTATCCAAAAAACCAACAGCCAATCTGGGTTCCAAGCAGCGCACATCTATGTAAAATATTCTGACCTTTCCTGAAGAGTTGAGTGTTGGCAGGCTTAAAAAAATATTATCAAAGGTACCTGCTGTCCTACAGTTAATTAAATGAACACTTGTAATAGCTGGAATCCATCTGTGAAGCCGAAAGGGGTAATTTATATATTTCTAATTTGAATGTATTTAATTTTAGGTTGCCCTGGTAGCTGTAAATATCCTTGGAGATCCAGTAGAATACGATGAGACGAGTACAACAGTGAGTAGAAAGAGATTATATCTGTAATCTATCTAGTCTTGTGTGTATGTAGCACACTTGTGTCACACTACGGAGTATTGCACTTCATTGAAGAGGCAATAAAATCTTTTTGTTTGACGAGAAGGCCAGTCATTTCAAGCCAGGTCCTTCTGACCTGGGGGTTTGGTTGCCAGATTACAGGAAAGATACAGAATTATTGGAGGATGTCCATAGGAGTGCCACATAGGAGTGACTCCCAAACTTGAGGGCTGTGTTGTGAGGAATGATTGATTTCACTGGATTTTGCTCTCTGGCAAAGAGGAGGAGGGTATGGAGATTATTTGAGATCTTTTAAGTTTATACAGGTATGGACAATTTGAATCCAGGCAAGTTCTGGCGGATTTAAAGACTGAGACATAATTTAAAGTTAAAGGTGTAAAAAAAATTAGGACGTTTAGGCAACCTTTTAGCGATGGAAGAGTATCGGGGTGGTGGAACAAAATGTCGTTCTAGGTTTTCATTAAAGTATTGGATTAATTCCTATTGGGAAATAAGATGCAGAGCTATTGGTTCCAGAATCACAGTAAGGAGACTGATGGACGGTTTAGTAGTGTAGGCTAGTTGGACCAATAGTCATCTCCTGCTCAAAACATTACCATACTATGAAATAAAAAGAGAAAATGCTGCAAACACTCAGCAGGGCAGGCAACATCGATGGAGAGACAAATGCCGTTAACGTTTCACCTTTCATCAGAAATGGAAGATGTTGGAGATGAACAGCTTTTAAGCAAGTACTGTACAGAGCTAGATAAAAGGGTGGGGGGGGGCAGGGAAAGAACAAAAGGGAAAGGTCTGTGATGGGGCGGAGGGCGGGGTGATTGCATGACAAAAGAGATGATGCTGAAAGGCAAAAGGAGGTGATAATGAGACAATTATAGACACAAAGGATGGGTGCAGAGGAGATGTAGATAGTTACAGCAGAATGGCTTGGGTGGGGGGGAGGGAGAGAGAGTATGAAAAATCTGGCAACATGGAGAGGGTTGTGTCTGGAATGTGGCGGAGAAAGGTGGGTCGACCCCAGGGGTGCTGACCACCCCGCTGGCTGTGCACCAATAGGGGATCCCCACCCCAAGCACCAGCCTACACCACCTCCAGTCCCAGTGGCTCTGGTGCAGCCATCTTCCATTACCAGAACTTGCCGTCCGAGAGCAAATGTGTTAAGATCTAAAGTTAAACTCTGTAAAGTGCCTAGTACAGGAAACTTTCGTTTAGCCGGAGGTTAAATGTCCGGAAAGCTCTATCAGCAAAATTCAGGAGCAGTTTCCTATAAGTTTTTTTTACTTCTCGTTGCTTTTTTTTTCCCCAGTCAGGCTCTGCAAGGTCTAGCTGCAGCTGTTGCTTAGCGACAGAGACGCTTTTAAGCTGCGGCCGACTGTTTTGAAGCTGTTGCTAAGCAACAGGGTTTGTTGATTCACACGGAGCTCAAAAGCTCCGTATGTTTTAACATTAGCGCTGGTTTCTACGGCAGTTTTGATGGGACAGCACCAGCTCGGTCCCGTCAGTGCCGGATACCAGAAAGTTTCCTGTAGAAAGATGAGGTGCTGTTCCTCACGCTTGCGTTCAGCTTCATTGGAACAATGTAGAAGACCAAGGACAGAGGTCAGAGTAGGAGTGGGACTGAGAATTAAAATGGCAAGCGACCGGAAGTTCAGGGTCACGCTTGCGGACTGAACGGAGGTGTTCAGCAAAGCGATCACCCATCACCCAATCTAAACTTGGTCTCCCCCATGTAGAGGCGACCACATCGTGAGCGTGTTCTAAAACTGCAAGGGTACTAAATACTGTGAAACTGTTGAGAGGAGGAGAAGTACTTAGAAATAAAAACCTGTCACAGGCACAGTTATTGACTAACGGCCTGCTTGCCTAAAGGAGATTGTCATATCTTTTCATAAGAACATAAGACGCAGGAGTAGGTCATTTAGCCCCTCGAGCCTGCTCCGCCATTCAATAAGATCATGGCTGATCTGATCTTGGCCTCAACTCCATTTCCCTGCCTGCTCCCCATAACCCTTCACTCCCTTACCATTCAAAAATCTGTGTCTCTCCACCTTTAAATATATTCAATGACCTAGCCTCCACAGCTCTCTGCGGAAGAGAATTCCAAAGATTCATGACCCTCGGAGAAGAAATTCCTCCTCCTCTCCGTTTTAAATGTATGTCCCCTTATTCTGAAATTATGCCCCCTAGTTCTAGATTCCCCCACGAGGGGAAACATCCTCTCTGCATCTACCCTGTCAAGCCCCCTCAGCATCTTGTATGTTTCAATAAGATCCCCTCTCATTCTTCTAAACTCCAATGAGTATAGGCCCAACCTTTCTTCATAAGACAACCCCTTGATCTCCAGAATCAACCTCGTGAACCTTCTCTGAACTGCCTCCAATGCAAATATATCTTTCCTTAAATAAGGAGACCAAAATTGTACGCAGTACTCCAGGTGTGGTCTCGGGTGTGGTACAGTTGTAACAGGACTTACCTACTTTTATACTCCATTCCCTTTGCACTAAAGGCCAATGTTCCATTTGCCTTCCTAATTGCTTGCTGTACCTGCATACTAACTTTTTGTGATTCGTGTACAAGGACCCCCAGATCTCCCCCTCTCAGCATTTTGTAATCTCTCCCCATTTAAATAATTTGCTTTTTTATTTTTCCTACCAAAATGGATAACCATGCATTTTTCCACATTATACTCCATCTGCCAGATTTTTGCCCACTCACTTAGCCTATCTATATCCCTTTGGAGATTCTATGCGTCCTCCACGCAATTTGCTTTCCCACCTATTTTTGTATCATCAGCAAATTTGGCTACATTGCACTCGGTCCCTTCATCCAAGTCATTAATATAGATTGTAAATAGTTGAGTCCTCAAAGAACTCCAGAAAATTTGTCACTGCTTGACTATATTGGCCCAGAAATTAGGATCGGGGGCTTGCCGCGCGTGCAAGCCCCCGATGTGCACTTACCCGGCGCGCCGACAGCTGAAGCCTGGGCCTGCTTGGAATTCCTGTCACTGGCCTGATCCAGCGGCGCAGTTAGTGCGATGTGCCGGCTGGGATCAGGTGAGCACTGGGCAGCCAATCAGGGGAGGGAAAACTTCATTCATGAGTTTGATAGTAAGAACTGTCAAACTCATGAAAAGTACGGGCACCCAAAACACTACTTAAACATTAAATAAAATTTTAAAAAACATCCCACTAATTAAATGAACTAAAAATAACTTTAAAAAACTATTTTAAACAATTAATAAAATTTTTGAAGAAAATAATTTTTTAAGAAATCAGGTCTAAAAATAAACTTACCTTACTGTAAAGTCCTTGAAAACAATAAAGCTGTGGAAAAAATGTTATAATTTTAAATAATAGACCACTTACCTTAAAGAATCAAGTCCTTACGTCTCCTTTTTACATTTCTAAAAAGTTGAGGCTCTTACACACGGGCAAACCTGTCAAAAAGAAGGAAGTTCAACGCGTGCATGCAGAGTCCTGCGCGCACGTGTTGGACCGCTGAACCCCTTGGAGGAAATGCCGGTTTCCCGCGCATGCTGAAATCCGGCACTTCCAACGGGCCCACGCGTGAGTACCCCGTCCGTACTCACGCGTTGGGACCGGAATTACTGGCCCATTATGATTTTCTAAATCTCCTGCTACCACTTCCTTAATGATGGACTCCAACATTTTCCCAATGACAGATGTTAGGCTAACTGGTCTATAGTTGCCTGCTTTCTGTCTCCCTCCTTTCTTAAATAGGGGCATTACATTTGCAGTTTTCCAATCTGCTGGGACCTCTCCAGAACCCAGGGAATTTTGGTAGATTACAACCAATGCATCCACTATCTTTGCAGCCACTTCTTTTAAGACCTGAGGATGCAGGCCATCGGGTCCAGGAGACTTGTCCACCTTTAGTCCCATTAGTTTGTCTAGTACTTTTTCTCTAGTGATAGTGATTGTTTTAGTTCCCCCCCCCACCCCAATATCCCCTTGATTAACCATTATTGGGATGCTTTTAGTATCTTCTACCGTGAAGACCGATACAAAATATTTGTTCAAAGTCTCTGATGTTTCCCATTATTAATTCCCCAGACTCATCCTCTGAGGGACCAACGTTTACTTTAGCTACTCTCTTCCTTTTTATATACCTGTAGAAGCTCCTACTGCCTGTTTTTATATTTCTTGCGAGCTTACTCTCATAAGCTATCTTCTCTCTTTTTTAGTCCTTTGCTGGTTTTTAAATATTCACCAATCCTCTGGCCTTCCACTATTCTTCGCAACATTATCTACCTTTGTTTTCAATTTGATACCATCCTTTACTTCCTTAGTTAGCCACGGGTGGGTCATCCTTCTCTTAGAGCCTTTCTTTCATGTATTCAAAGAAGCCAGTTTGCAGGCCATTAAACCCATCAACAGCACTCTTGAAGGCTTTATCCCCCCCCCCCCCCCCCCCCAACCATCATTTTGTTCAGTCATATGAAGGGGTTTGTTCATCATCCAATTTCTAGTTCTGATGACGGATTCACACCTGGAACATTCTTTTCAATTGCTGAGGGAACTGCATTTCTAGCATTTTTTATTTCAGATTTCCAGCATTTGCAGATTTTTTTTTTAACCTGCACCATTTAATGCCTTGTATTTAATATACAGTATTATATTAGTTAGTTGAACATTAGCACTTCATTAAAGAAAATGCGTTTCCAAATCCATGATGCTTAGGACATCAGTTACCTGTTACTTAGTTAAGCTTCACTGTTTATGAAAGGTTTCATTTCTGATGTACAGTAATGACAATTTGAATAGTCAAGTGGTTCCTGTCATCTGCCTAATACAATCCATTGCCAGCAGGTGGCATCAGAACACACTGAATATTATTAAATAGGAATAGTGACTGCAGTTTCTTATATTGGCCAACCAGAATTTGGAACGGGTGACATACCTGATATGGTTGTTCCAAGTATTTTTTCCTCTTTAAGAATTTTCTTTTCTTTGTTCGAGGAAAATTGGGGTCAGTGCTCATTAGTCTGCTTTTACAACACGTCAGGTTCCACATGTACGTTGACGACACCCAGCTCTACCTCTCCACCACCTCTCTCGATCCCTCCACTGCCTCTAAATTGTCAGACTGCTTGTCTGACATCCAGTACTGGATGATTGGAAATTTCCTCCAGCTAAATATTGGGAAGATTGAAGCCATTGACTTCAGTCCCCGCCACAAATTCTGTTCCCTTGCCACCGACTCCATCCCGCTCCCTGGCAACTGTCTGAGGCTGAACCAAACTGTTTGCAGGCTTGATGTCGTAATTGACCCCGAGATCAGCTTCTGACCAGATATCCGCTCCATCACCAAGACTGCCTATTTCCACTTCTGTAACATCACCTGACTCTTGCCCCTGCCTCAGCTCATCTGCTGAAACCCTCATCCGTGCCTTTGTTACCTCCAGACTCGACTATTCCCAACGCTCTCCTGGCCCGCCTCCCATCTTCCACCCTCCAGAAACTTGAGCTTCTCCAAAACTCTGCTGCCCGTATCATAATTCGCACCAAGTCCCGTTCACCCATCAATGCTCGATGACCTGCATTGGCTGCTGGTCTGGCAACGCCTCAGTTTAAAAATTCTCATCCTTGTGTTCAAATCCCTCCATGGCATCGCCCTTCCCTATCTCTATAACTTCCTCCAACTCTCCGAGATCCCTGTGCTTCTCCAGTTCTGGCCTCTTGCTCATCCCCTATTTTAATCGCTCCACCATTGGTGGCTAGGCTTTCAGCTGCCAAGGCCCTAAGCACTGGATTTCCCTCTGTAAACTTCTCGGCCTCTACCTCTCTCTCGTTAATTTGAGAGATTGGTAATCTCTGCAAGCTATCGGGATCGACTGCAAACCAATATGGTGGGAATATTGTGTTTAATCAGAGTTTAAGACAGAATATAACACACTAGTTATACAGCAAAAACATACGACTGTGACAAGCAGCTCCTACCGGTCCCGATCAGACAGACGGCTGGCGTGTGCAAACAGTTCTCCAGCTTTCAGCCTTCCCCTTGTCTAGACCCCCCAAGAGTGTTTGACTTCGATGAGCGTGGGTCCACTCTCGAAAGAATGTTCGACCAGCTCACTCTTGTTTGTTTCTCCCCTTCACCGTCTGTGTGAATGAACCTTCATGGGGGGGAGTCTCATGTCCTTTGCCAATTTATCCTCCTTGTTTTTACATTTTGAAGGTTCCTCCATTGGAATTCGTCTTATCTCTTTGTCTGTATCCTCCCTGGCACAGCAAGTACAAGGCCTGACCTCGTCCCCTCTCCATCAAGAGGCCCACGTCAGCGTTGTCTTGCTCATCCTGCCGTTATCCAAACTATCTCCCTTTAATCTAACAGACTGTTCCATCCTGAGATGGATACCTTAACTCCCCTAAATTCCTTTTATTCTATGTCTTTTATTTATACTAATTAACTTTTAATTATCTTCACAAGCAGTACTATTAACATAGAAACATAGAAGATAGGAGCAGGAGTAGGCCATTCGGTCCCTCGAGCCTGCTCCGCCATTTAATGAGATCATGGCTGATCATCCAAATTCAGAACCCTGTCCCTGCTTTCTCCCCATATCCCTTGATCCCTTTAGCCTTAAGAAATATATCTAACTCCTTCTTGAATATATTTAATGAATTGGCCTCAACTGCCTTCTGTGGTAGAGAATTCCACAGGTTCACCACTCTCTCTGGGTGAAGAAATTCCTCTTCATCTCAGTCCTAAATGGCTTACCCCTTATCCTTAGACTGTGACCCCTGGTTCTGGACTCCCGCCATCGGGAATATCCTTCCTGCATCTAGTCTGTCTAGTCCTGTTAGAATTTTATAAGTTTCAATGAGATCCCCTCTCGTTCTTGTAAACTCTAGCGAATATAAGCCTAATGGACCCAATCTCTCCTCATACGTCATTCCTGCCATCCCAGGTATCAGGCTGGTGAATCTTCGCTGCTCTCCCTCCATGGTAAGAACATCCTTCCTCAGATAAGGCGACCAAAACTGCACACAATACTCAAGGTGTGGTCTCACCAAGGCCCTGTACAACTGCGGCAAGACATCCTTGCTCCTGTACTCGAATCCTCTCGCTATGAAGGCCAACATACCATTTGACCATTTGCCGCCTTAACCGCCTGCTGCACCTGCATGCTTACCTTCAGCGACTGGTGCACAAGGACACCCAGGTCTCGTTGCACTTCCCCTTATCCCAATCTATTGCCGTTCAGATAATAATCTGTCTTCCTGTTTTTGCCACCGAAGTGGATAACCTCGCATTTATCCACATTATACTGCATCTGCCATGCTTCTGCCCAATCACCCAACCTGTCCAAATCATACTGGAGTTTCTCGGCATCCTCCTCACAGCACACACGCCCACCCAGCTTTGTGTCGTCTGCAAACTTGGAGATATTACATCTAGTTCCCTCGTCTAGATCATTTATATATATTGTGAATAACTGGGGTCCTAGGACCGATCCCTGCGATACCCCACTAGTCACTGCCTGCCACTCGAAAAAAGAGCCATTTATTCCAACTCTTTGTTTCCTGTCTGCCAACCAGTTCTTTATCCAATCAGTACCTTACCCCCAATCCCATGTGCCATAACTTTACACGCTAATCTCTTATGCGGCACCTTATCGAAAGCCTTCTGAAAGTCCAAATACACCACATCCACTGGTTCTCCCTTATCTATTCTACCAGTTACATCCTCAAAAAATTCCAGTAGATTAGTCAAGCACGATTTACCTTTTGTAAATCCATGTTGACTTTGTCCGATCCTGTCACTGTTTTCCAAGTGCTCTGCTATTACATCTTTTATAATGGACTCTAGCATTTTCCCCACTACCGATGTCTGGCTTACCGGTCTGTAATTCCCTGTTTTCTCTCTACCACCTTTTTTAAATAGTGGGGTTACATTAGCTACCCTGCAATCCATGGGAACTATTCCAGAGTCTATAGAATTTTGGAAGATGACCAGCAATGCATCTACTCTTTCTAGGGCCACTTCCTGAAGTACCCTAGGATGTGGATCCAGGCCCTGGGGATTTATCAGCCTTCAATGCTGTCAATTTCCCTAACACCATTTCCCTACAAATACTGATTTCATTCAATTCCTCCCTTTCATTAGACCCCATGTTCCCCGACATCTCTGGGAGGTTATTTGTGTCCTCCTTTGTGAAGACAGAACGAAAGTATGTATTTAATTGGTCAGCCATTTCTTGGTTCCCCATTATAAATTCCCCTGATTCTGACTGCAAGGGACCTACGCTTGACTTCACCAATCTTTTTCTCTTCACAGTCAATTTTTATGTTCCCTGCAAGCTTACTCTCATATTCTATTTTCCCCTCTTAATTAATCCCTTTGTCCTCCTTTGCTGAATCCTAAACTGCTCCCAATCCTCGGGTTTGCTGCTTTTTCTGGCCAATTTATATGACCTCTCCTTGGATCTTATGCTGTCCCTAATTTTTCTTGTTAGCCACGGTTGAGTCACCTTTTTTGTTTTATTTTTATGCCAAACAGGGATGAACAAATTCTGTAGTTCATCCATGCAATCTTTAAATGTTTGCCATTGCTTATCCACCGTCAACCCTTTAAGTAACGTTCCCCAATCCATCCTAGCCAACTCGCGCCTCATACCATCGTAGTTTCCTTTATTTAAATTCAGGACCCTAGTCTCTGAGTCAACTACTTCACTCTCCATCTGAATGAAGAATTCTATCATATTATGATCGCTCCTCCCCAAGGCACCTTGCACAACAACATTGCTAATTAATCCTTTCTCATTACATAATATCCAGTCTAAGATGGCCTGATCTCCAGTTGGTTCCTCGACATATTGGTTCCGGAAACCATCCCGTATACACTTTAGGAATTCCTCCTCCACAGCATTGTTACTAATTTGGTTAGCCTAACCTATATGTAGATGAAAGTCACCCATGATAACTGCTGTGCCCTTATTGCACGCATCTCTAATTTCCCGTTTAATGCCAACCCCAACCTCAGCATTACTGTTTGGGGGGCTGTGTACAACTCCCACTAATGTTTTCTGCCCCATGGTATTCCTCAGCTCTACCCATACAGATTCCACATCATCAGAGCTAATGTCCATCCTTACTATTGTGTTAACCTCCTCTTTAACCAGCAATGCTACCTGACCTCCTTTTCCTTTTTGCCTGTCTTTCCTGAATATTGAATACCCCTGGATGTTGAATTCCCAGCCTTGGTCACCCTGGAGCCATGTCTCCGTAATTCCAATTACATCATATCCGTTTACATCTATTTGCACAGCTAATTCATCCACCTTATTGCGAATGCTCCTCGCATTAAGACACAAAGCCTTCAGGCTTGTTTTTTTAACACTCTTGGTCCTTTTTAGAATTATTATTTACTGTAGCCCTGTTTGATTTACACCCTTGATTTCTCTGCCTTCCACTTCTGCTTTCCTCCTTCCTGTATTTTGTTTCTATCCTTGCTTCCCTTTCCTCTGTCTCCCTGCACAGGTTCCCAACCTCCTGCCATTTTAGTGTAAACCCTCCCCAACAGCACCAGCAAACACTCCCCCGGGACATCGGTCCCAGTCCCACCCAGGTGCAAACCATCCAGTTTGTACTGGTCCCACCTCCCCCAGAACCGGTTCCAATGTCCCAGGAATTTGAATCCCTCCCACTTGCACCATTCCTCTAGCCACGTATTCATCTGAAATATCCTTCTATTTCTACTCTGGCTAGCACGTGACACTGGTAGCAATCCTGAGATTACTACCTTTTGAGGTCCTATTTTTTAATTTACCTCCTAACTCCCTATATTCAGGTTTTAGGACCTCATCCTGTTTTTTTACCTATATCGTTGGTACCTATATGCACCACGACAACTGGCTGTTCATCCTCCCCCTCCAGAATGCCCTGCAGCTGCCCCGAGACATCCTTGACCCTTGCACCAGGGAGGCAACATACCATCCTGGAGACTAGTTTGTGGCCGTAGAAACGTTTATCTATTCCCCTTACAATAGAATCGCCTATCGCTATAGCTCTCTCACTCTTCCCTCCCGTCCTGTGCAGCAGAACCAGCCATGGTGCCAGGAAGTTGGCTGTTGCTGCCTTCCCCCGATAAGCCATCTCCCTCAACAATATCCAAATTGTTATATTCTTTTGAGAGGGGGATGGCCACAGGGGACCCCTGCACTACCTGCTTGCGCCTACTACTCTGCCTGGTGGTCACCCTTTTTTATGTATACAACCAGACCCTGAGTGGAAATGTAGAAAGGCACTGTTCCTGCAGATTACAGCTTTGTATTCAGGCATATCTGTTGAAATATTACAGCAGACTTCCCCTGACTGCTTAATGGGTAAATGTGCCACCATAGAGATCAAGAAGGTCACAGATTTGATTCCTGTGTTGTGCTGAGTTAGTGAATCTCAGCCAGGGTGGTTGTGGAATATTGTAAGTAGTCTGTGTTTTGGATTAGGGTAAAGTGGGTTTGTGGTGAGGTGGGGTGGCGGTGGGGGGAGCAAATCAGCCAGGGCTCTCATGCCTGATTGCCATCCAGTAAAGTGCACATGTGTGGATGTTGGGTTGAGCTTGGTCGTGATGCCATCTGTGGTCACACCTGTGGACCTTTACATGAGTCAAGCAACATACAGGAAACTTTGTGCTACCCAGCACCGACGGGACCGAGCTGCTGCTGTTCCCTCAAAACTGCCAGACACTCCAGAGCTAATGTTGAAACATACGGAGATTTTCATCTCCGTATGAATCAACAAACCCTGTTGCTTAGCAACAGCCTCTAAACAGTCGGCGAGCGTCTCTGTAGCATCTCTAGCTGAAGTTGTTGCTTAGCTACAGACCTTGCAGAGCTTGACTGTTCAAAAAAAGTAAAGAAAAGAAAAAACGGCTCCTGATTTTTGCTGGTGGCTCGAGCTTGCCGGGCAGTTCGCCTCTGGATAACACACAGTTTCCTGTACTCGGCATGATTGGGAACATTTTTTTTTTTCATTCTTGTGTAAAGCAGTTTGCTTTTTATCCTACCAAGATTTATGCTTGTATCAATAAAATGGAATTTTTATCCATGTCTATTTTGATGTGTTTTTAACATGTAAGTTGGGAAAATAATTTGCTTCTGACTTCGAAGTCTGTGAAGGTTCATAAGGTTTAGTTAAATGTGCACAGGCCTTATTATTAGTTGGCCTATGCACGGTTTATGTAGAGAACAGGTATTCTAATGCTACCCAATCAAATCACTTTTTTAAAAGAAAAAACTGCAAATTTATATTACTTAGCCCACTCAATTTGACCTGAGCTGGCCTCTAGGTCAGGTATCATGGCTCAAGTCGTGGTGGAGAGGGGGAGTTCTTCAGAGTTTCCCTGGCAGTGACTTTGGGAAGTCTGCATTATCTTCTTTATTATATATATAAATCGGTACTGTCATTCTGTCTGTCATTCTGTCTGTCATCGCGTGTGCGTCTGGCGGGCTATGTGCTCGAAAGTTACAGGGCGTACCTACGCGCGCGTTACCTCCAAAGAAAGCTTACGCTTCCGAGACGGTTTTAAGCGTATTTACGTTTCGGCTGGGCTAAAATCGTGCCCGCGGTATCCGAAAAACCTTCAACATTCTGCTCATTAGCATCTCATTATCCGCTCATTAGCGACAGAGTGACCTCGAGGTCGACCAATCGTACGGCGGCTTGCTGCCGCGTGCGGCCGGGCCATCCTACGGTCGAGTGACGGGATGATTGACCAATCCTACGCTTTGGTGACCTGACGGTCGACCAATCGGTGCGTGTGTGGGCGGGCCTTATCGTTCTGAACCGAGGTGAGTCGCCACCATCTTGCTTCCATTCTTTTTCCTGCTTTCTGCGTCTTTCTTTTCAAATATACATTTCCACCAAAATAAAATAGAATTTATTAAATTGTTTTAAAAAAAAATAACTCATTTGTAAACCTAACCTGAACATTCTTTTTCCTACCTTTCCCCGTTTTTTTCTTAGGCCTCAAAGCCTGCGCCTTTCTTGCCCAGCTAGGTGATTGCGCTTCTGCTAAGCTCCTCACCCCCCCTCCTCTCTTTTTCCCCCCCCCCCCCCCGGCCGTGTCACGTTACCCAGGGCAACGGCGTCAGCCACGAGGGTCAGGGTGCGCGCGCAGCAGGAGCAGGTGAGACGAGGCGTCTCTGTTCCGCGCTCGGCGGGGGGGGGGGGGGGGCTCGGCCGCCGGCCGTCTCTCAGAGCCGCAATCGGGCTCGGCGGGGGGGGGGGGGGCGGCGGGGCTCGGAGAGCGGGGCTCTCAGCCGGGGTGGGGGGGGCGGGGCTCGGAGAGCGGGGCTCTCGGCCTGGGCCCCCTTCCGCCTTCCCCCCCCGGCCCCCTTCCCCCCCACCCCGGCCCCCTTCCCCCCCACCCCGGCCCCCTTCCCCCCCACCCCGGCCCCCTTTCTCCCCCCCCCCCCTTTGCCCTCTTTTTCCCCCCCCTTCCCTCTTCCTCCCCCCCCCCCACACACAGTCGCCCTCTCTCTCCCCCCCGCCCCCCCCCCCCCCCCCCCCAGTCGCCCCCTCTCTTTCCCCCCCCCCCCCCCCAGTCGCCCCCTCTCTCTTCTCTTTCCCCCCCCCCCCCCCGCCCCCCCAGTCGCTCTCTCTCTCTCTCTCTCTCTCTTCCAACAACAACATGCCCTCGAAAAAGCCTCGGCACCGCCGGGCACTCCAGCTAGTTTAAAATATAGCGGAGTATAACATGAATATTTGCATATTACACAAACTAGGGTTGTATTCCCTGGAATTTGGAAGATTAAGGTGATTTGATTGAAGTTTTCAGGATATTAAGGGGAATTGATGGGGTAGATAGAAACTATTTCTGCTGGTTGGGGAATCGAGGACTAAGGGGGCATAGCCTTAAAATTAGAGCCAGGCCTTTCAGAAATGAATTTAGGAAACATTTGTACATGCAAAGGGTGGTAGAAGTTTGGAACTCTCTTCTGCAAACGCCAGTTGATGTGAGGTCAATTGTTAATTTTAAATCTAAGATTTTTGTTAACCAAAGGTATTAAGGTATATGGAGTTAGGTCACAGATCAACCACGATGCCATTGAAAGGCGGAAGAGGCTCGCGGGGCTAAATGGCCGACTCCTGTTCCTATCTCAACTCCTGGGAAATGTTGTTTTCAATAAATTGTCTCCTTCCCCACACAACCAGACTCTGGGCTGCCCAGCTCAAGACTTGAGGGCCTCCCACCTACATTCCAGGAATTAAGTATTGGTGCCCTGGTTGGGGATTTCGAAAGATTATCATTAAGGGAAATATTTCAATTTAATAGTTAAAGGATAATCAGATTTATTTTAAAACTATATTGATTATGGTATAATGCACACCATTATATTTGTAAGCCATAGTTGAATTGAACAAAAGGTGCTGTGTGTGCCCAAGTTACTTGTACCGCTAAAGCTGAAATAATTGTTTAAAATGCCAGAAAGTACTCCTAATACAGCACAATCGTATTGTGCAATAGAGGAGTTAATGTTCAGAAACTGCTATTTATAACTGACACGGATAATTTTGTGATTTTACTGTAAATACTAATGATTTTGGAATAACAATTTTCCATCAGTGGCCTCTGTTAGTGATGTGGAATACTATTTACTTTTGAGTGTTTGTTTATGTTTGATATTCAGCTAGGTTCCAGCCCTCTAACAAAGGTTTTTTTATTATCTGAATCACTTTTGTTAAGACTTTCCATTGTAATTCAATACAAAGTGAGGCATGGTGTCATTATAGCACAGATTTACATATTGCAGCATGTTGTCTCAACCAAATTAATTGAAGTAATTCAATGAAAAATTTTCATTTTTTTCTTATAGCCCACTAAAGATAAGCTGATTGATCACTACCTTGGACGTAGCCCAGATGACCCAGCACTTGATGGAACTTATTTCAGGTAAAAGTTGAGAATGCTCTTCATTGACTCGATGTATTTGAACAGTAAAAGAAATAGCTGCAACAGTGGGTTAGTGTATTAATGTGCTGCACCATGGAGTGATAGGACGTGCGTTTGGCCCCAAGACTGTGCACACTTTCTGTGAGGAGAGACCGAACATGTATCAACTTGTGCCTTTCTCTCTTTCCTGCTACTGACCAGTTATCGAATGCCATTGGGAATTGGGCTCTTGATTGACCTTGACTGCTGCTTTTCCACCAAGAGGTCATGGGTTTGTGCTGTTGAGGCAAGTCTAGCACAATAGAGGTTTGTCTCTTTAGTGGGTTGTTGATAGAAAGTCATATGGCATGAGCTCATTTGTGTCAGTTTAGTGGAATACTGCTCCAACCTTTCTGGTTTTGTCCCTCCTGATTATAATTTAATTTAAACCTGTTTGGGATTACATCAGTCCCATACTTCCAGCTGGGTATCTTTCGTGAATTGCCTTTCTGTTGGGATAAAGAAGGAACAAAGGATTTGAAACAACGAGCTATTAAATAAATAACAACTAGTTATGGAAATCCAAACTTTTACTGAAGTTGGCATTATTGTAATTTGTTGTCAGCAGCAGGGTAGCCAAATAGTGGTATAGCACTGGCCAGAAGCACAGTAAAACTTCACTGTTGTCTAATACTTCAACTGTCAACACTTGTCGAGTGTCAGTCGTGGCTCAGTTGGTAGCACTCTCGCCTCTGAGTTAGACGGTTGTGGGTTCACGTCCCACTCCAGAGACTTGAGCACAAATCTAGGCTTACATTCCATGGAGTGCTGCACTGTCAGAGATGCCGTCTTTCGGATGAGACGTTAAACCGAGGCTCCGTCTGCGCTCTCAAGTCGACATAAAAGAACCCACGACGCTATTTTGAAGAAGAGCAGCGGAGTTATCCGCGGTATCCTGGCCAACATTTATCCCTCAATCTATTTTTAGTGATGTTGATTATCTGGTCATTGTCATATTGGTGTGGGAGCCTGCTGTGTGCAAATTGGCTGCCGCGTTTCCTACATTACAACAGTGACTTCACTTCAAAATGTACTTCATTGGTGTAAAGTGCTTTGGGACGTCCTGAGGTTGTGAAAGGTGCTATATAAATGCAAGTCTTTCTTTTCTTTCTTTAACTGTACTTTTAGCAATTCATTAATTTTTCTCTGTGATCTTTTCTATTTGGGCAGTATGATGGTGTAGCTCCCTGGCATTAACATTTGATCTCCGTTTGTATGCACCAGTAATGAAAGTAACATTTTGCCATTCAAATTTAAGGGATGTTTGAGGGACCAAAATTAAGAATTGAGCATTGGGATTGAAGGACTCGGGAGATGACACTATTCTACTTGAAAAAGCACTGATGATTTCAAGATGTTTAGTATATGAAATGTAAAACTATAGAGCCAAGTTTATAAAAAAAAAAAGAAAAAAAGAACCTCTGCATTATATTAAAAATCCGACACCCTACATGAAAAATTAAAATATATTCCTGCCCCCCTCGATCGTAAATTACTTCAGCTGAACTTTTTAATTTAGTTTGAAGTGTTCAAGGATTAAACTACATTACAACAGGGACTAAGCTTCAAAAGTACTTCATTGCCTATAAAGCACTTTGGAATGTCCTGAGATTGTGAAAGGCTCGATATAAATGCAAGTTGTTTTTCTTTTCTTTATACCGAGTTGGAGATACACCCTCATGTATTGAAGGAAAGTCACACGTGTCCTTAATGACTGTCCAGAGCATCGCACCATTCTCATTGGAAAGCCTAAAATGGAAAACACACTCCACACTACAGGAAACTTTTTTTTTAAATCCAGGACCGACGTGGTGCCGGTTGATCAAAAAGTCCGTATTACAGAGAAGTATACTTACCAAGGTACGAGAGCCCCGGTTACACGGCACTTGTGCAGGACTCCCGGTTACACGGCCACAGATCCAGGCGTCCCTGTTGCACGGCCACAGGTGCAGGAACCCTGGTTACACGGCCACAGGTGCAGGAACCCTGGTTACACGGCCACAGGTGCAGGAACCCTGGTTACACGGCCACAGGTGCAGGAACCCTGGTTACACGGCCACTAATATATAGTAAAACTTACCTGAACCTACTCCTGAATTTTGCCGGTTAAGAGGTTTCCGGATATTTAGGTGCCGGTTAAAAGAGAATTTCCTGTAATTCAGACCCGTAGAGCACAACTCTGCTGACACTCTGGGGGGAATTTTGCCAGCCCTGGGGAGGCAGGTATGGAGGCGGGACTGCTTGGAAAATGGCAGAAACGGAGCCGGTACCGAACCCGCTCCCAACCTGCCTCCGTCTCCTGGAGGCGGGAAGGGGATTACAACCAATTAACTGCCAGTTAACAGGCAGTTAAGAGGCTTATCCCCATTTAACCCCTGCAAGTGCGGGCTTCCCGACGGCTGCAAACCTCGCCAGGGTCAGCGAGGTGAGCAGTGGGTCTGCGGGGGTGAGAGGGGTCCAAAAGTGCGCAGTGGGGGCGAGTGATGGGTGCAAGTGTGGAGAGGTAAGTATGAGGTGAGTGTAAAGTGTTAGAAAAAGTTTACTTACCTTTGTTTCTTCCTGCAGGCTTCAACACTTGGGGATCCGGAGGTGCCTCATCTCAACGGCAGAGATGACAGAATGGCTGCTGCATTCTCAGATGCAGCAGCCATCTGATTTCTGCTGAGGAAAGAGGTTTGGTGAGTCTTCAGTACAAGGGCTCACCTTAGAACAGAGATTGTTAGTGTTTGACAGCTTCTCAAAGTTTGACAGATGAAACGTCATACGCTGACATCCTCTGTCACCGGCTTTCCCTTAATTGGCTGGCTAAGCCTGCAGGGCGGGCTTAACCAGGACAATCAAGGGAAAATAGTGGGTTGGCTGGACGTCGTTTGGGGAGGGACTGAAACCCGACAACCAGCAGTCCCACCTCCAACGTGCTCCCATTGACAAACCCAGCCCCCTCTTGCTGTAAGGAGCCTGGCAGACTGGTTTCAGTGCAGTATGGGTGGCCTGTTTATGGGGGAGAATGATCTTAGTTTTGTGAACCTGTGCTATTTTAAACTTTGCCCTGTAACCTTTTTAAGTAAACCTTCTTATCACAGCATTTGTGCAGTAGCAAAAGTACAAATTAACACCGATAAATATTCATCAATAATTAGCCCATACCAATTTGCAAGGGACCTGGCAGTAAAAGTGGTAATATGTCACCAAGTAAAAGCAGTATTATTTTAAATGAAGATCATGCTTCTAAAAAGGACCCACTGATAATTAGTGTTTTGGCAAGTTCACGGCTATTCACTTGAAGGAGGAAAAATGTTGAAGCTCAACAGTAACCTGAGATTTATTGCATATTTTGTGATGGATTGCAACATTGTTAAATTATATTAGTAAACCAAAAGCTGGATGTAGCACTTGTTGTGCTACCCATATGAAGTATCCTTCTGAATAAGCATATAAGAATATAACACATGGAACAAGAAGCCTGCAGACTGCAATCTGAACTGCTTGAATCCCCAGTTTGCTTAGTGTCCTGCAGGAGGTGAATAACCACGAATTAAAATTCCACATAGATAAAGCTTTGAAATTTCTCCCTGACCTCCGAAACTAACTGAACTACAAGATCAGTTTATTGTTGCAGTTATGTTATGTAGTGCTGAGCAGTTCCACTCCACATGTTAGTTTCTGCACTTCTGAAATCACAACCTAGAGAAAGTCCAAACCAGTTACACACCAGGACCAGAAATTCTGAAATCAGGATAAATTATGATAGTCTTGTAAGCTTTAATCCTACTCTTAAGCAAATAGTCATCTAGCTTTTTTAAAGAAGGTAATCACCTCTGAATATTCATGGTTCCGCCCTTGCCCCATTGCCCCTTTTCTCATCTATATGTCGCCTGTTGGCAACATTATCCATAATGTTTCCATATATATGCTAATGATGACCAACTTTACCTTTCCATCAACACCATGAATCCCAGGACTTGAACACTTAATCTAGGCCAATGCTTCAGTGCAATACTGACTGAGTGCCGCATTAACGCAGGTTTTGTTTTTTGGAAGAAATGCCTACTTCTGCCTCCAAAATATTGCCACCTCTTCTTCACCCATGAAGTGTCGAGTAGGGATGAAAGGTCCTGCCTGAAATCTGAATCTAGCTTTCTCTTTAAGAGGTAGGTTTTAGGGAGCATCTTAAAGGAGGAAAGAGAGGCGGAGAGGTTTAGGCAGGGAATTCCAGAGCTTGGGGTCTTGGCAACAGAAGGCACGGCCACCAATACTGGAGCGATTATAATCCGGGATGCTCAAGGGCAGAATTAGAGGAGCACAGATATCTCTGGGGTTGTAGGGCTGGAGGAGATTAGAGATGGGGAGGAGCGAGGCCATGGAGGAATTTGAAAACAAGGATGAGAATTTTAAAATCGAGACGTTGCTTAACCAGGAGCCAGTGTAGGTCAGCGAGCACAGGGGTGATGGGCAAACGGAACTTGGTGCGAAAAGCTTTTGGTCATCTGTCCTAATTTCTCCTTATGTGGCTCGGTGTCAAATTCTTTGTCTTAATACTCCTGTGCAGCGCCTTGGGACGTTTTACTACGTTAAAGGCGCTATATAGGTGTTTTGGTGGTGGTGTTTGTTTATGAATGTCCTGCTCTGCAAAGTAACATACACTGTAATGCATTGAGCAGGTGAAAACCATTTGCTCATTAAGCCTATTCTTCTAAACCTCCCATTGGGTACCTTACTGTGATTATAGAGCTAATAGCCCCGTATTTGCTTTAGTACAGGAAATCTGCCATGATTCCATAATTTGATTATTTGCTTTAGTTATTAAAAATTCCTAAATTTGCTTCTTTCCTTTTGAAACCCTTAACTTAAAACAATATCCCTTGGTCCTTGCTCTTGAACAACTTTCCTGGATTCAAATTCTCTAAACCTGTAAAAATCTCAAACTCTCCTGATGTCTTTCCTCCTCTGTTACTGCAAACATACCATCATTTAATGTATACTCCACATTTTTATATCCTCTCACTGAATCTAATAACTTTTACACTTATCTGTGTTGAATTACATCTGCCAGTTCTCTGCCCATTGATTTAGCTTCTCCAAGTCCCTTTGGGTTATTGCACATCAGCCTCTTCATCCATATTGATGTCATCTGTAAACCTAGACACATTGGACATTATTCTATCCTCTTGAGTCTTTTATAACATTTAAGCACACTGGTATTTCCAGTGCTACATATTTTCATTCCAGATTTGAGATTTACAATGTTTATTTTTATCTCAATTACCATGATTCACATGATATGTTGAGCATTCACTGATTGCTTCTGCAAAATTGTTTGTACTTTCATGCCTTCCCTTTTGGTTTTCCCAATCTGTCAACACTGTCTATCTCCTGATTATCCCAGGTCCTTTGTATTTGGTTTTTAAAAAAAAGATAGACTTGCATTTATATAGCACCTTTCACAACCTCCAGACATCCCAAAACGCTTGAAGTGTAGTCGTTGTTGTAATGTAGGAAACATCAGTCAATTTGCGCACTGCAAGGTCCCAAACAGCAATGTGATAATGATCAGATAATCTGTGTTAGTGATGTTAGTTGAGGGATAAATACTGGCCAGGGCACCAATATGGGGTGGAACTTGAATCCACAATCTTGTGACTCAGGCAAGAGTGCTACCACTGAGCCATAACTAACACACAATAAATTATTACTTAAGTTTATCCTTGCTATCTGTTCATTACTTCTCGTACAATTCATAGCTGTCCTTTCATCCTTATCAGTACTACCACTCCTCTTCCTAGTGTAACAGGTCCACCTTTACAAAACATTTTATACCATCTCTTGCTCATCTACTTCATCCATGTTTTTGCAGTGATACTGTCAATATTTTCTTAGCTGCAATTGCCTCTAGTTCAAATAATTTATTCCAAACAATCCTTGGGTAAAAGAGTGTTTATAATCCAGATAGCTATTGTGATAATGGGTAGTGATTAGAATTTACCATAGAAAAACACAAGCGGTTGGCTAATCCGAGATGAACACATGCTACATGAATACTTTCCCCAAAGGAGGTAAGCACCATCTACTTTGAAAAGTCACTGATTTACCAGAGGCTGCATGTCACAAGCTTGCTGCTTTATTTGCATCACTGTGGCAACTCTGTCCAGACTCTGAAGAGCACATCTTACTGACATAAACAAAAATGTCAATCAAACAATACTGATGGTGAAACAAATGACACCCACCAAGTTTTAGAAATGGCAGAAAGTATTATTACACCCATGACTGTATTCCTGATGTATACTAATCAACTCATGTAAAATAAGTTAAAAGCTACAGCACATATCACTGTTTACTTAAAATGATACTGTTCACTAATTCTCATATCTGTGTTTACCATAGCTCACAGGCTGAATGTTTTCAAAGTGAAGTTTTTAATAACTTAAATATTCTTCAAAGTCAACACCACTTATCTTGCTGTATCTCTCTTTATATTTACATTCCTCTGTTGAACTTGGGCAGGATTTCCTAAAAGCTCTTAGCAACAGCTGTTTGCTTATGTGCATTTACCCTCTTCCATCAAAATCAGTTTAATTGAGTCCCAGTGAATGTGTTTTTGTTATGTGCCAACAACTTTTTCCCCCATCTAGTTGCTTGCAAATTGTCCCTCCTGTATAAATTAATTGCTTCCTGTGCACACTGCCTGCGGTGCATTAGCTGAACACTTAAGGGGTGACAGTGGGCATACTAAACATTGATCTGTGTCCCTGGGGTAGGGAAGGAGAAAAAAATCCAGCAAGGGTTCCTGCTTCTGATCTTTAATTAGACGTCCCTGCGAGGAAGTCTATACGTGTACACACTGGGTAATGGTAGGATTACCATTGGCTGTTTATCCTTGAGGTTAAATAACTTGTATGTATGCGCTACCTATACTCTCAGCCAAGGAATGACCATATGTGCAAGGTTGGACAAGATTACCATAAACAAAAGCCAAGGTTTGAAGGTAACAAAATAGGAACAGTGCAACCATATTCAATATAATTTGATGTTTTAGATTACTATGCCTGTAGGTGGCAGATGCATTTTAATGTGGATTAGTGCAAAAACATTAGTGTTGGAGCAAGAAACCAAAAGATGATTTACATATTAGAGGAACATGGAATAGTCATACAGTAACATCTTATGGATAAATCTATGAAACAGTCACACCATTGCTTGGCTGTTATAAAATAGACAATTAAGATATGGACTGCATTGCCAGAGGGATAGAGTACCTCAAAGGAAAGTTGTACTGTTGCTGTATGAGGTATTGAGCAGACCCAATTTGGAATACTGTATGCAGTCTGGTCGCCTAATTGTAGGAAAGGTATTAATGTGCTTGATGAGTTACAAAGCTAGTAATGATTCTGATATTGGGACTTTAAAAGGAAAGCTTAGCAAGTTGGGCTTGTTCTTATTGTAGAGAAGACTTCAAGGTGATTGCATTTGTAACATTGGGATTTTTACCTATTTGAGTTTGAAGGGAGTTTTCTTCAATTTATATAAAAATGTTGCTGATAGTCAGGTTGATGTTACAAACAGTTAATTCCCAGTGTTACAATGTACTTTTCTAACTTCTAACATAAAAAGCTTGTAGACCCTTCATGGGTGGTTGGTTGGGGAATGTTAATGAGGGGAAATGAGCTCGGCATTAAATCTGTTTATTTTTACGCAGCCTTTGATCCGGGGACAGTGGGAGGCCATTGAGAACATTGCACAATTTATAAGTATATTAGGGGCAAGAGGATAACCAGGGAAAGAGTAGAGCCCATTAGGGACCAAAGTGACAATCTGTGTGTGGAGCCGTAGATGTAGGTGAGGTTTTAAATGAATATTTTGCATCGGGTGTGTTCACTATGGAGAAGTGTGATGGAAGCATAGAAATCAGGCAGGGGGATTGTGATATACTTGAACAAAATAGTATTGAGAGGGCGGAGGTACTAGCGGTTTTAGCAGGCTTAAAAGTGGATAAATCCCCAGGCCCTGACTGGATGTATCCCAGGCTGCTGTGTGAGGCAAGGGAGGCGATTGCAGGGGCTCTGACACATTTTCAGAATCTCTCTGGCCACGGGAGGTGCCAGAGGACTGGAGGACAGCTAACGTAGTACCGTTGTTCAAGAAGGGTAGTAAGGATAAACCAGGGAATTACAGGCCAGTGAGCCTAACATCAGTGGTAGAGAAATTATTGGAAAAAATTCTGAGGGACAGAATTAGTCTCCACTTGGAGAGGCAGGGATTAATCGGGGATAGTCGGCATGGCTTTGTCAGGGGGAGATCATGTCTGACCAGTTTGATTGAATTTTGAGAGGGGGTGACTAGGTGTATGGATGAGGGTAGTACAGTTGATGTAGTCTACATAGACTTCAGTGAGGCTTTTGACAAAGTCCCACATGGGAGACTGGTCAAGAAGATAAGAGCCCATGGGATCCAGGGCAATTTGGCACATTGGATCCTGAATTGGTTTAGTGGCAGGAGGCAGAGGGTAAGGTTGTTTTTGTGACTGGAAGCCTGTGTCCAGTGGTGTACCGCAGGGATCGGTGCTGGATCCTTTGCTGTTTGTAGTGTACATTAATGATTTAGATATGAATGTAGGAGGTATGATCAGTAAGTTCGCAGATGACACAAAAATTGGTGGAGTGGTAAATAGCGAGGAGGGAAGCCTCAGGCTACAGGACGATATAGACGAGTTGGTCAGATGGGCAGAACAGTGGCAAATGGAATTTAACCCTGAAAAGTGTGAGGTGATGCATTTTGGGAGGACTAACAAGGCAAGGGAATACACAATGAATGGTAGGATCCTAGGAAGGACAGAGGATCAGAGGGACCTTGGTGTTCATGTACATAGATCCCTGAAGGCAGCAGGACAGGTAGATAATAAGGTGGTTAAAAAGGCATATGGGATACTTGCCTTCATTAGCCGAGGCATAGAATATAAGAGCAGGGAGGTTATGATGGAGCTGTACAAAATGCTAGTTAGGCCACAGCTGGAATACTGTGTGCACTTCTGGTCGCCACACTATAGGAGGGATGTGATTGCATTGGAAAGGGTGCAGAGGAGATTCACCAGGATGTTACCTGGGCTGGAGCGCTTCAGCTATGAAGAGAGACTGGACAGGCTGCGGTTGTTTTCCTTAGAGCGGAGAAGGCTGAGGGGGGAACCTGATTGAGGTATACAAAATTATGAGGGGCATGTAGATAGAAAGGAACTTTTCCCCTTAGTAGAGGGGTCAATAACCAGGGGACATAGTTTTAAGGTAATGGGCAGGAGGTTTAGAGGGGATTTGAGGAAAAACTTTTTCACCCAGAGGGTGGTTGGAATCTGGAACTCACTGCCTGGAAGGGTGGTAGGCAGGAACCCTCACAACATTCAAGAAGCATTTAGATGAGCACTTGAAACGCCATAGCATACAAGGCTACGGACCAAGTGCTGAAAAATGGGATTAGAATAGACAGGGCTTGATGGCCGGCGCGGACACGATGGGCCGAAGGGCCTCTTTCTGTGCTGTATAACTCTGTGACAACCATTTGCACCTTTAATACTAGAATGGGTTTAATTCAATATGTCCAGCGTGGTGGGTTGGGTTGGGGTGAGGTGGAGGGCAGGTGGCTAAACAGACTGTGCTCCCATACCAAGAAAAGCTGCTTCTTTCAAGATTTTGTTTTGATTGCGTGTGTGTCTCAAACAGACAATGCTGGCAATACTCAGCAGATCAGGCAGCATCTGTGGAGAGGGAGACAAACAAAGCTAACGATTAAACGTCTCCACAGATGCTGTCAGACCTGCTGAGTATTTCCAGCATTTTCTGTTTTATTTCAGATTTCCAGCATCCACAGTAATTTGCTTTTGTATCAGCATTGTTTCATTTCATTCATTTTTTTTTGAAGAGTTAATTGGCTAAAAGATTACAATGGATTATTTAAATGTTTCATTTATTCAGGTATTGTTTTCACTCCTTTGCTTTCAGTAAATCGGAGATTATCTCGCCCCTGGATGACCTAGCCTTTGACATGTACCAGGATCCCGAGGTGGCCCAAATAATACGTAAATTGGATGAAGAGAAACATGAAGCAGTTAAACATGAGCGCTATGATTTTGCAAAGAAACTTAAACAAGCCGTAGCTGACCTCCACAAGGTAAAGTGCAATATTCAGATATAGAGTATTATCAAACTACAGTTAGACCTACTTATTCCTGATTATGTAAGAAGCAGTTGCATTGTAGATCAGGACATTATCACAATTATGATTTGCATATTGAGCATTAGATTGATTTTTGTGGATAATTAATGTTGGAAATGTATCCAACCACTGTTTGAATATGTAAAACCGATCATGATTGCACTCATTTTTTGGATTTCTGTCTTGATGGTTTATTACTGGTATTTTAGGAAAAATTGTAAAATTTACCAAACACGGCTATCTGAAAGTGAGTTACAGGAAACTTTGGTTTGTCCGGAAGTTAACTGTCCGGAATGCTCGATCCACCGGCAAAATTCAGGAGTCGGTTCAGTAAGTTTTTTTTTCTTTTCGTTGCTTTTTTTTCCACCAGTCAGGCTCTGCAAGGTCTAACTAAAGCTGTTGCTTAGCTACAGAGACGCTTGCAAGCTACGGCCGACTGTTTAGAAGCTGTTGCTAAGCAACAGGGTTTGTTGCTAGATACGGAGCTCAAAAGCTTCCATATGTTTTAACATTAGCGCTGGTTTGTCCGGCAGTTTTGATGGGGCGGCAACAGCTCGGTCCCGTCGGTGCCGGATATCACAAAGTTTCCTGTACAACACAATTCCATTGAAGGGTTCTTAATGTCTTAATAGTTTCTGAGGCCCCCCTCCATCTTCTCGAGTGGATATGAAAGATCTCATGTCATTATTTGAAGAAAAGCTGGGGAGTTTCTCAGTATCCTGGCCAATATTTAGCCATCAATCAATTCTAGATTAGCTCATCATTCATATCATTGTTATCTGTGAGACCTTGGTGTGTGCAAGTTGGCTGCTAATAAAGGAACAATGGCTAGACTTTAAAAGTAATTTATTGCTGTAATGCACTTTGGGATGTGAGGACATGGAAAAACACTACTTAACTACAAAAGTCAAAGCACTGTGGATGCTGGAAATCTGAAATAAAAACAGAAAATGCTCTCCATACTCAGCAGGTCAGAACATGGAGCTGGAGTAGGCCATTCGGCCCCCCGAGCCTGCTCCGCCATTCAATGAGATCATGGCTGATCCTCTACCTCAACTGCACTATCTCCATATCCCTTGATTCCCTTAATATCTAAAAATCTATCGATCTCTGTCTTGAATATACTTAATGACTGAGCCCCCACAGCCCTCTAGGGTAGCAAATTCCAAAGATTCATCATCCTTTTGAGTGAAGAAATTTCTCCTCATCTAAAATGGCCGACCCCTTATTCTGGGACTGTGAGCCCCTGGTTCTAGACTCCCCAGCCAGGGGAAACATCCTTCCTTCATCTATCCTGTCAATCCCTGTAAGAATATTGTCTGTTTCAATGAGATCAGCTCTCATTCTTCTAAACTCTAGAGAATATAGGCCTAGTCTACTCAATCTCTCCTCACAGGGCAATCCCCCATCTCAGGAATCAGTCTGGTGAACCTTCGTTGCACTCACTCTATGGCAAGTATATTGCTCCTTAGGTAAGGAGACCAAAACTCTACACAAACTCCAGGTGTGGTCTCACCAGGGCCCTATATAATTGCAGTAAGACGTCTTTACTCTTATACTCAAATCCTTCTTGTAATAAAGGCCAACATACCATTTGCTTTCCTATTTGCTTGCTGTACCTGCATGTTAACTTTCAGTGATTCGTGTACAAGGACACCCAGGTCCCTCTGAATACCAACATTTCCCAATCTCGCCATTAAAAAAAAAAAACTGCTTTTCTATTTTTCTTACCAAAGTGGATAACTTCACATTTCTCCACATTCTATTCCATTTGCCATGTTCTTGCTCACTCACTTAGCCTGCCTATATTCCCCTGAAGCCTCCTTGCATCCTCCTCACAACTTACATTCCCACCTAGCTTTGTATCATCAGCAGACTTGGATATATTGCATTTGGTCCCCTCATCCAAATCATTGATATAGATTGTGACTAGCTGAGGCCCAAGCACTGATCCTTGCGGTGCCCCACTACCTGCAGCCAGGCAGGCAGCACCTGTAGAGAGAGAGAGAGAGAGAAACAAAGTTTCAGGTTGATGATCTTTCACCAGAACTGGAAAAAGTTAGAGATGTAACAAGTTTTATGCAAGTACAGAGGCGAGGAAAGAGCAGAAGGGAAGATCTGTGATTGGGCGGAAGGCCGGAGTGATTAAATGACAAAAGGGACGATGCGGCAAGGCAAATTGGGGTGGCAATGGGGCAAGTGAAGAAACAAAAGATGGGTTTAGAGGAGCTGAAAATGATAAAAGCTCAATCATTATCAGCACCTGCTGTTCGAAAAATGGAAGCAGTGATTATAATCTGAAATTGTTGAACTCGATGTTGAGTTCGGAAGGTTGTCAAGTGCCTAATCGAAAGATGATGCTGGTCTTTCACCTCAGTAAAATAGATTGAAAGCCAGTCCAGACTGAAGACGTGCTGTTTTCTTTCTGCGAGGGTCCTATGTGAAGTGAGTTTGGGTAGTCTCGATCTATTTCCTAGTAGACATGGCCCTACAGCATAAAACACTCCCTAATTTGACACTAATTAACAATCTCACTGACAAGCAACAAAATTACTGGCGCAGGAAATTGGAAAATAATGTCACTGGTGCAGTAACTAATGCTTTTCTGGGACTGAGGCATGTTGTTGGTGAGAGTAGAGAGAGCTTTACTCTGGTTGTGCTCTTTTTCACTTGGGAGCCTAAAGTGGGAAGAATCAGGTTGTTTAATTCTAACCCAATGGAAGAAAAAAACTTGCATTTATATATTCCCTTTTATGCCCCCCCGGCACTTCACAAGCCGTGAAGTGTTTTTGAAGTGTAATCACTGTTGTAATTTAAGGAAATGTGGCAACCAATTTGCGCACAGCAATATAATAAATGGCCAGATAATCTGTTTGTGATGTTGGCTGAGGGCTAAATGTTGGCCAAGAGAGCATGCAAACTCTCCTCTTCTTGAATAATGCCATAGAATCTATTACTTCCAGCTTAGAAGCAGGCGTTTAAAGTCTCATTTGAAAGACAACCTCTCTGACGATGCAGCACTCTCTTGGTACCGCACTGAAGCCTAGATTATGTGCTTAAATGTCTGAAGTGAGCTTGAACCCACAACCTTCTGATTCAGTGGTGCGAGTGCTATCATTGAACCAAAGCTGGCAATCTAAGTCTGTCTTCACGAAAGTCGGGGAAGAAAGTGGGTGAAGTATTTACATGTTTGTACAGCGTAATCTTGGCCTGTTTTATGTACTTGATAGCAAATAGTCACTGGTATGCAAACTCACACCCATGTGGCACCTGGTTATGTATTTGAATGTTGCCTTTGATTACGAAACTGCAAAGACTTAGTAGGTAAATAACTTCTCAGTGTGGCATTGAATCATACAGACCAGAAATATCCCACATTTGATTCCTGGTCTGTGCTGAACTAGGCGATATTGGCCAAGTTAGCAGTAGGGGCACTACAATTGGCCTCATTACTCTTGAGCCAATAGCCCCAGTGCAGGTTAAGGTTGAGGTATATAAGACGTAGACTTGATTCTGAACATAAGATTCTGAGAGGACTAGCTGAAGTGCTCTCGCAGAGAGCCGGCATGGGCGCGACGGGCCAAATAGCCTCCTGTGCTGTAACCATTGTATGATCCAAACCTGTTCTCGTCCACAGTTCATAACTCCTAGGCCTGCAATGGAAGTGCTTCCTCTGGCCCATGTGCAAGATTCAGAAATGAGCAGTGAGGTGGATTTGTAGCAAAAAGGAGAAACATTTGCAGATTTATAGTATAACCATGCTTTTAGTACTGGCAAATAATACCTATAGTATATATTATCGATAAGCTGTTTGAATTTAATTTTAAATTAAGTAATTAGCTCCTGAATGCTGAATTTTAAAATTAAGAACATAAGAAATAGGAGCAGGAGTAGGCCATACGGCCACTCAAGCCTGCTCCACCATTTAAGAAGAACATGGCTGATCTTCGACCTCAACTCCACTTTCCTGCACGATCCTCATATCCCTTGATTCCCTTAAGAGTTTAAAAATCTTATCGATCTCAGTCTTGAATATACTTGATGGCTGAGCATCCACAGCCCTCTGGGATAGTGAATTCCAAAGATTCACAGAAATTTTCTTTATCTCAGTCCCAAATGTGCGACCCCTTATTTTGAGACTATTCCCCCTAGTTCTAGACTCTCCAGCCAGGGGAAACAACCTCTCGGCATCTACCCTGTCAATCCCCCTCAGAATCTTAGTTTCAATGAGATCACCTCTCATTCTTCTAAACTGCAGAGAGTATAGGCTCAATCTCTCCTCATAGGACAACCTTCTCCTCCCAGGGATCAATCTAGTGAACTTTCATTGCACCCCCTTTAAAGCAAGTATATCCTTCCTTGGATACGGAGACCAAAACAGTACTCCAGGTGTGGTCTCACCAAAGCCCTGTAAAATTACAGCAAGATTCTTGAACTCCAACCCCCTTGCAATAAAGGCCAACATAGCATTTGCCTTCCTAATTGCTTGCTGTACCTCCATGTTAACTTTGTGTTTCATGTACAGGAAACTTTGTGATATCCGGCACCGACGGGACCGGCGTGTTGCCGATCTATCAAAACTGCCGGACATACAAAGTTAATGTTGAAGCATACGGAGGTTTTCATCTCTGTATCTGACAACAAACACTGTTGCTTAGCAACAGCTTCTAAAGAGTCGGCTGCAGCTGCAAGCGTCTCCAGCTGAAGCTGTTGCTATAGCTACAGACCTTGCAGTGCCTGACTGGGGGAAAAAAAGAACGAGAACTAAAAAAAACTTATAGAAAACGGCTCCTGATTTTTGCCGTTAGATCGAGTATTCCGGACATACAACCTCCGGATAAACCAAAGTTTCCTGTACAAGGACACCCAAATCCCTCTACACCAACATTTAATAGCTTCTCACCATTTAAAAAAAATATTCTGTTGTTTTATTCTTCCTATCAAGGTGAATAACCTCACATTTCCCTACATTATAATGCATCTGGTGCCTTCTTGCCCACTCACTTCACCTGCCTATATCTCTTTGCAGGCTCTTTGTGTCCTCCTCATTACTTTCCCACCTAGCTTTTTATCGTCAGCAAAGTTGGATACATTGCATTCTGTCCCTTCATCTAAGTCATGAATATAGATTGTAAATAGCTGAGGCCCCAACATCGATCCTTGCGGCTCCCCACTAATAACAGCCTGCCAACCTGAAAATGACACATTTATTCCTACTGTGCTTTCTGTCAGTTAACCAATCCTCTCCATGCTAACATATTACCCCCAATCCTGTGAGCCCTTCCCTTGCATAACAACATTTTTTTGTGACACCTTATCGAATGCCTTTTGAAAATCCAAATATACTACATCCACTGGTTCCCTTTATCTACCCTGCTAGTTACATCCTCAAAAAACTCTAATAAATTTGTCAAACACGATTTCCATTTCATAAAACCATGTTGACTCTGCCTAATCATATTCTCATTTTCTAAGTGCTCTGTTACCACTTCCTTAATGTTTTCCTGATGATTGATGTCAGGCTAACTGGCCTGTAGTTCCCTGTTTTCTCTCTCCCATCTTTCTTGAATAGCGGTGTCATGTTTGCTATCTTCCAATCCACTGGGACCGTTCCAGATTCTAGGGAATTTTGGATGATCATAACCAATGCATCCACTATCTCTGCAGCCACCTCTTTTAGAACTCTGGGATGTAGGCCATCAGGTCCAGGGGATTTGTCGGCTTTTAGCCTCATTAATAAGGTTAAACTTGATTAAATCCAGAAGCATCCGTGTTGGCATACTACAGTTCTGGTGTGACGCATGCAGAGGCCTCCTTGTTGGGCTACACTCTGTGTTGATGGCAACATTAACATAGACTGCACCTCCAATTGGCTGCATAATGTGCAGATGGCTGAGCAAAGTTTCCTGGGATGTAAGGCACAGAGGAAGCAGCTAAGGATGCAGGTCCACTCCATTTAACATTATGCTTTGTGAAGACCGTTCCAAGTGTTTAGTATTTAAGTATTTGTTTCAAAATTATTTTGCTGATTTAAACCTAAAAGTTTTTTTATTCCAAATGTTCTGTTTTACCTTTGATCCAACCCCCCCCCCCCCCCCCCCCCCCCCAAACACACACACACATATGTGCAAGTAACAGTCACCCAATTTTAGATCCAAATTCTGGGAAAAAACTAAAACTGAGCACCATGAGCCTCATTTTTGCGGATTACTGTTTGGCATGTAGATTATAGATTAGCCTTCTCCCTGCACTGTTTCTTGATTAGCATTAAGTATTCTTATAACATTGGAGGAAAAGTTAACTAGTAATTGTACAAAAGCAAAATACTGCAGATGCTGGAAGTCTGAAATAAAAACAGAAAATGCTGGGAATACTCAGGTCAGGCAGCATCTGTGGAGAGAGAAACAGAGTTAACGATTCAGGTCGGTGACCTTTCACCAGAACTTCGTAACTAGTAATGGTTTATGAAATTTAGCATGATTTTTAAATGCTTACCGCTTCTTTGAATAGAAACAATTGTACATTTGTTTAGAGAATTGCCTATATAAATGTTGATTTATTTAATTCCTCAGGTAGGTGAGCGCCTTGGCCGTTATGAGGTGGAAAAGCGCTGTGCGATAGAGAAAGAGGATTATGATCTGGCTAAACAGAAAAAACAGCAAATGGATGATTACAGGATGAAAGTTTACCAGCAACTCGAGCTACATAACTTGTTAGACATGGGAATGGTCAGTATAGGTTCAGTTACAACACTGATGCGAAGAATATTTCACTTTTGTTAGAGTAATCCCCACCCACCCCAAGTGATCAGTGGTGTGGCTCAGGCGATGAACTAGATTGGAGTCCTTGATTTACCATTGTAGGGAGAGTTTATTTTAAAGCTGCCTGTTTTTAAAATCAGAAAGAAAACAGGTTCTGCTTAACATTATCACTGTTACCAGTAGCCCGCTGGAGACGCGCGCGGCGTGTCTGGTCTTGCACTGGAGATGAGCTGCAATGCTGTTTGTTGCAGATTGATTCCTGGATTCTGATCCTGCAAGGGTTAAAGTTCAATACTGTCTGTAACATATTTTAGTTTTAATGAGCCTATTACTTATAAATGGGGGACACATCGGGGGAAAAATTGGGTTGCTGTGCGCCTCCTGTTAGCGCCCTCTGCGGCGCCGCCCATGCCTCCCCCGAAATTCAGCGGGAGGTAAGCAGCGGCGCCAACCGGTAGCGCCCCCCCCCGGCGATTATGTCCTCACCGCGCGCAGCACCCTGGCCGCGATCTTCGGGAGCGCCCCCTGACTTACCGCCTGGCGGGGTCAGGGGGGGCCTACCTGCGGCCGGGCGGGCGCTATTTAAAGGCAAGGTGTGGGACGGCCACTTTTGTTGCTGGCCACCTGCCTGCGCTTCCGTCCCCGGCCACCTGAACTGCCCCCCCCCCCCCCCCCCCGCAGAGTGCCAGCTACGCTCCACTTTTGACTCGCAGCGCCCCAAGAGGGTTGCGGGGCGCTTCCAGTAGCGCCCCACTTCCCTCTTTGGGCACAACCACTCAATTTCTGGTGCCGGGGTGCTAAAAGTAGCGCCCTGGTGAAGTTTTGGGGCTCTGCTCAATTTTTAGCCTATACTTTTTAAAAAGTAGATATGTTCCCCATTTTTTTCTTCCTCTCCTGAAGACTCTTGACTCATGCTGAATGGGCACCAGTGACGACCTAGTGCCTCACCCACGTGGTCATTCTTGTGTGATCCTGGACGTTGTTGGCAGACTGAGTGGTGGGAGGCATCACAGCAGATCCTGTTCTGGCCATCACTCAATGGCCATTAATGTGCAATTTCCAATAGGGGTCACTGCATGGCAATTGTGAGTGGAAGCACTGATTTGATTGTTTCCAAGGTTGAGTTCAAGTCCCACTCTAGGCACTTGGGCATATAATCCAGGCTGACACTGCAGTGCAGTTCTGAGGGAGTGTTGCACTGTCGAAGGTGCCATTTTTCGGATGAGGCATTAAACCAAGTCCCCATCTACCCCCTCTGGTGGATGTAAAAGATCCCATGGTATCATTTTTAAGAGCAGGGGAGTTCTCCCTGGTGTCCTGGCCAATATTTATCCCTTCGCCAACATCATTAAACATGATCTGGTCATTATCACATTGCTGTTTGTGGGATGTTGCTGTGTGCAAATTGGCTGCTGTTTCCTACCTTACAACAGTGACTATCCTTCAAAAGTACTTCATTGGCTGGAAAATTGGGACATCCTGAGGTCGTAAAAAGCGCAATATAAATGCAAGTCGTCTTCTGCTCCCTCCTGGGCACAGAAATCAATGGTATGTCACATCTGCTGCCATAGCTAACTGAGCACATACCAGGAATTGAATCTGGGTTAAGGGGGCTAGTTAAAGTAGAAAGTTCTCTCCTGCCCACTGGTGATCTGCTTTAAGCGTAATTTGAACTGTTAGTCTGTTAAGATCGAAGGCAGCTAATTTAAGTGGTGTAATGAAATGTGTTAAAAAGCCATTGTGAAGTTCAGAAAATAGTTCACAGAAGACTCCAGATCAAGAAAAATCCTTTTATTTAAAAAAAAAACTTGAATGCGTTTACTCTTCAGATCCAAAAGCTTCCTGAATGTCCTCTTGACCCAGTGGATCACCCCAGTAGAAACCAGCAGCAGCAGAAGGTTCTGCTGAAATCTGAACAACCAGCTCTGACAACCCATCTGCAAGATTCGTCTGAAGAAAGCCCCAAGCTACGGTACCAGACCTCTGGAAAGCCACAATGGTCTCCCACGCCACAGCGTTCTCCTACTCCACCTGTCAGATTGCCTTCTCCAAGGGTATGTTTTCTCCTGTAACATCTTGGTCACTGGTCTGGGAAAGGTGGAATGAAACGTATAAAGTTGTATGTACTGGTTATAATTATGGATACAAAATGTCTACATAGTCTGTAGTAGCAGCCCTGATTTTATATAAAGGCAGTTGTATGTTTGGGTAACATACAAATAACATTGAAAAAGCTAATTGCTAGACAATAAATATTGGTACTGGATTTCAGTGATCCAGAGTATTTTGCAGACTTGGGTTTAGAAAGCACTTAAGTCATTAAATTGCATGATGAGCTCGGTCTCTTCTGTTATTCATTTTCTCTGTACCCCGTGCACTGTTACTAGAGCAAATGATTTGTCACAATGCAACATCCAATGATAAATCCTGCACTTAAATTTTAATTAGTATTTGTTGAGGGCAAATCGTGTTTAACTAAATTGATTGAGTTTTCTGATGAGGTAACAGAGGGTGGACGAGGGCAATGCAATTGATGTTGTGTATATGGGCTTTCAAAAGGTGTTTGATAAAGTGCCACATAATAGGCTTGTTAGCAAAATTGAAACCCGTGAGATAAAAGGGGGAGTCGCAGCACGGATGCAAAATTGGCTATGGGATAGAAAACAGAGTTGTGAGTGGCTGTTTTTCGGACTGGAAGGAGGTATCCAGTGGTGTTCCCAGGGTTCAGTACTAAGTCCACTCTTGTTTTGATGTACATTAATGACTTGAACTTGGTACAGGTAGGGTTGCAAAATTCTGGGAATTTTTAAAAGAGGAAACTTTCCATGGGAATTTGGAGTTTTTTTGCACACTGATGGTTTTTGTCTCTGACCTTTATATTATCTTTGTCATCAAAATAGATATATTGTTCCATACAAATAAAAACAGGCTTTCAAAACTTTATTTAGAAACATAGAAACATAGAAGATAGGAGCAGGAGTAGGCCATTTGGCCCTTCGAGCCTGCTCCACCAGCACGGTGGCATAGTGGTTAGCACTGTTGCCTCACAGCGCCAGGGACTCGGGTGACTGACTGTGTGGAGTTTGCACATTCTCCCCGTCTTTGCGTGGGTTTCCTCCGGGTGCTCCGGTTTCCTCCCACAGTCCAAAGATGTGCGGGTTAGGTTGATTGGCTATGATAAAATTGACCCTTCGTGTTAGGGGGATTAAATACGTGGGGTTACGGGGATAGGGTGGGATATGTGTTGGTGTAGGGGTTACGGGGATCGGGTGGGATATGTGTCGGTGCAGGCTCGATGGGCCAAAATGGCCTCTATCTGCACTGTGAGGTTTCTGTGATTCAATGAGATCATGGATGATCATCCAAATTCAGTACCCTGTCCCTACCTTCTCCCCATATCCCTTGATCCCTTCAGCCTTAAGAAATATACCCAACTCTTTCTTGAATATATTTAATGAACTGGCCTCCACCGCCCTCTGGCAGAGAATTCCACAGGTTCACCACTCTCTCTGGGTGAAGAAATTCCTCCTCATTTCAGTCCTAAATGGCTTACCCCATATCCTTAAACTATGACCCCTGGTTCTGGACTCCCCGGCCATCAGAAACATCCTTCCTGCATCTAGTCTGTCCAGGCCTGACAGAATTTTATAGGTTTCGATGAGACCCCCTCTCAATCTTCTAAACTCCAGTGAGTATAAGCCCAATCGACACAATCTCTCCTCATACGTCATTCCTGCCATCCCAGGTATCAGCCTGGTGAATCTTCGCTGCACTCCTTCCATGGCAAGAACGTCCTTCCTCAGATAAGGCGACCAAAACTGCACACAGTACTCAAGGTGCGGTCTCACCAAGGCCCTGTACAACTGTAGAAAGACATCCTTGTTCCTGTACTCTAGCCCTTTTGCGACGAAGGCCAACATACCATTTGCCTTCTTAACTGCCTGCTGCACCTGCATGCTTACCTTCAGCGACTGGTGCACAAGAACACCCAGGTCTCTTTGGCAATAGATTGGGAGAAGGGGAAGTGCAATCAAATTATCTGCCTTCCTGTTTTTGCCACCAAAGTGGATAACCTCACATTTATCCACATTATAGTGCATTTGCCATGTTTCTGCCCAATCACCCAACCTGTCCAAATCGTACTGGAGTTTCACGACATCCTCCTCACAGCTTACCCTCCCACCCAGCTTTGTGTCGTCTGCAAATTTGGAGATACAGGTAGACTACCCTTTATCCGAACTTCCGAAAACCGAAACCCTCTAAAAACCAAAGGTTTTTTTGTCCAGCGTAAGTCGTGCGCACGACCCCCCAGCGGACCCCCGCCGGCCCCGACCGTAAGTCGGCGGGGGTCGGGGCTGGCGGGGGTCCGCGGGCGGGTTGGCGGGCGGGGGTCGGGGTCGGCGGGGGGGTCGTCGGGGCCGGTGGGGGTCCGCGGGGGGGTCGGGGCCGGCGGGGGGTCGTGCGCATGACCCCCCGCCGACCCCCCCGCGGACCCCTGCCGACCCACCTTCCGAAATTCTCCGAAAACCGAAACACGGCTGGTCCCGAGGTTTTCGGATAAAGGATAGTCTACCTGTATTACATCCAATTCCCTCGTCCAGATCATCATTAATATATATTGTGAACAGCTGGGGTCCTAGGACCGATCCTTGCGGTACCCCACTAGCCACTGCCTGCCACTCGGAAAACGACCCGTTTATTCCAACTCTTTGCTTTCTGTCTGCCAACCAGTTCTCTATCCAAGTCAATACCTTGCCCCCAATCCCATGTGCCTTAATTTTGCACGCTAATCTCTTATGTGGGACCTTATCGAAAGCCTTCTGAAAGTCCAAATACACCACATCCACTGGTTCTCCCTTATCTATTTTACCAGTTACATCCTCAAAAAATTCCAGATGATTAGTCAAGCATGATTTACCTTTTGTAAATCCATGTTGACTTTGTCCGATCCTGTCACTGCTTTCCAAGTGCTCTGCTATGACATCTTTTATAATGGACTCTAGCATTTTCCCCACTACCGATGTTAGGCTTACCGGTCTATAATTCCCTGCTTTTTCTCTACCACCTTTTTTGAATAGTGGGGTAACATTAGCTACCCTCCAATCCATGGGTACTGTTCCAGAGTCTATCAAGTTCTGGAAGATGACCAGCAATGCATCTACTATTTCTAGGGCCACTTCCTTAAGTACCCTGGGATGTAGATTATCAGGCCCTGGGGATTTATCAGCCTTCAGTCCCATCAATTTTCCTAACACCATTTCCCTACAAATACTGATTTCTTTCAGTTCCACCCTTTCATCAGACCCTATGTTCCCCGGCATCTCTGGGAGGTTATTTGTGTCCTCCTTTGTGAAGACAGAACCAAAATATGTATTTAGTTGGCCTGCCATTTCTTTGTTCCCCATTATAAATTCCCCTGATTCTGACTGCAAGGGACCTACGCTTGACTTCACCAATCTTTTTCTCTTCACATATCTATAAAAGCTTTTACAGTCAGTTTTTATGTTCCCTGAAAGCTTACTCTCATTCTATTTTCCCTTTCTTAATTAATCCCTTTGTCCTCCTTTGTTGAGTCCTAAACTGCTCCCAATCCTCAGGATTATTGCTTTTTCTGGCCAATTTATATTTAGGTTATAATTTTGAACTTTATTGAACCTCCACAAAAAAGACCCATCTAAAATAAAATAAAAAGAGCGTCCGCTTATTTAGCCTGTAATTTGTCCTTATTTTGTTCCTATGAGTCTTTGAGTGTTCGACTCATCATTGCTCCTCCTGATTCTCTGACTCTGGCTCTGACGTGTCCACTTCCTCCTCTGTGTCACTGTCTAGCTGTGTGGTGGACACTTCTGTATCTGGCTTAATAAGTTGTAGGTTCGCCCGGATAGCCACCAGTTTCTCCACTCTCTTGTTAGTCAGCCTGTTGCGCACCTTTGTATGCGTATTCCCAAAAAGTGACCAGTTTCGTTCACAGGCCGCTGATGAAGGTGGGATTTGGAGTATCACTGATGCAATGGGTGACAGGGCCTCAGATGCACAAAGTCCCTTCCACCAGGTATGTGCACTGATATGCTTGCATGATTCCCATATCTCGTCCCCATTCCAAAGACCTTGCTTGGTAGAAAACTTTGCCAGACTTCCCAGAACTTTGCCCACGTCCAGATTGAGGTGGCGTGAGAGGGTAGAAATCACACTGTAAGCGCTGTTGATCTGTTCTCCAGAAAGTATTGGTCTCCCAACATGCTTTGGGTCCAGCATGTATGCTGCAGCATGAATCGGCTTGACACACAATTCTAGACGCGTCTGTATGAATTGAACAATTGCCTTCTCCTCTGCTTTGAGCAGCAGGGATGTGGGTAGGGCAATGCTGATTTGTTCTTTTAAATCAGCAAAAAGCCGGAGAACATCTGACAAGACAGCGTCATGTCCTTCAATCTGAGCAATTGCAGATGCTACTGGTGAGAGTAGTTTAAGGCTGCTAACCACTCTCTCCCAAAACACATCATCCAGCAGTATTTTCTTGATGGTGGTTTCCATATCCCCAGACTGGGATATTGCCATTTCTTGCAGCAACTCCTTACCCTCCAGAAGGCTGTTGTACATTTTGAGAACGCCACCCCATCTAGTGTTGCTGGGCAGCTTCAGTGTGGTGTTCTTGTTCTTTGTCGTTTGCTTGGAGTTGTAGGTTGCTGCAACTACCTGTTTTCCCCTGACATACTTAACAGCTTGCTTGACTCTCTTGTTTCCATGGTTCTCAAACCCATGATGTCCTTGAGGAGCAGGTTGAGCCCATGGGCTGCGCACCCAATCGACGTAATATGAGGGTAGGCCTCCTCCACTTGAGCCCAAGCAGCCTTCATATTCGCAGCATTGTCAGTAACTACTGCAAAGACCTTTTGTGATCCAAGATCGTTGATGACCGCTTTCAGCTCATCAGCAATGTATGTGCCTGTGTGTCTGTTGTCCTTCGTGTCTGTGCTCTTGAAGAACACTGGGAGAGGAGTGGGGACAATGTAGTTTATGATGCCCTCCCCTCGTACATTTGACCACCCATCTGGCAACACAGTCTGCCATCTCTATCGTTTCTTTGAGCTTTCCTTGGACTCTGTTATACTCGGCCTCCAACAAAGTAGACAAAGCATGTCTGGTGGGAGGACAGTATGCAGGGCAAATAACATTGAAAAATCTCTTCCAGTACACATTGGCTGTGAGCATGAGGGGTGAGCTTGTCGCATATACACCTTGCGCAAGGCACTCATCTGCATTCTTCTGGTTATGGTTATCCATTGTATCAAAGAACCTTCCAAGTGGGCCAGGAGTTGCTGATGATAAGGAGCCTGATGCTGAATGTGAACCATCATCTTCTTGAATGGAAGCAGAGGAACTCTGGGCTGACTGCTGTGAGCTTTGAGTGAAGTTGTTGCTTTTGGATAAATGGTGCTGCATCTTTGTGGCGTTCTTTACATATGGCTTTGTACAGTGTTTGCACATGTACACAGTCTTTCCACCTTTAATGCCTGGGGTAAAATGCTTCCACACATCCAACGGTAAACGTGGCACTGCTCTATGCAGAGAAATAAAGGGCATTCGTCTCTGTCGAACTGCGGTCGATCAGCAGGACTGCAGCGGGGTGAGTAAATTTTTCTTGATGCGCCATGTGATGGAAGCATGACTTGTGCACGCATGATGCTACATCACCAATAGAGGGAGCTAATCACTCATCCAACCAATCAGGACACATTTGTTCACCGTCACACACAAAACTTGTAATTATTAAAACAAGCCAAGTAAGAAGATAAACATATATTGATTAAGAAATTCTGTAATAATTAAGATTCCATCTCTGAGTAATTTTAAGAGAGGACCTGTGGGGAAAAAAATGAAAGAAATACAAAAAAAAAACAATATTATGCTAGCATGTGCTTTTTTGGGCAAAATTCCCAAGCTAAACTTCCCGTGGAAATTTCCTGGAAACTTTCCACCCCTTCGCAACACTAGGTACAGGGCACGATTTCAAAATTTGCAGATGACATGAAACTTGGAAGTGTAGTAAACAGTGAGGAAGATAGTAATAGACTTAGAGAACACAAACAGGCTGCTGGAATGGGCAGACGCATGGCAGATGAAATTCAATGCAGAAAAGTGTGAGGTGATACATTTTGGTGGGAAAAATGAGGAGTGACAATACACACTAAATAGAAGAATTAAAGGGAGTGCAAGAACAGAGGGGCCTTGTGGGTCTCTGTGCACAAATCTTTGAAGGTGGCAGGAAAAGTCAACAACGCAGTTAATAAAGCACATGGGATCCTGGGCTTTATAAATAGGCAGAGAGTACAAAAACCAGGAAGTTATGCTAAACCTATATAAAATACTAGTTCGGCCACAACTGGAATATTGTGTCCAATTCTGGGCACCGCACTTTAGGAAGGACGTGAAGCCTTTGGAGAGGGTACAGAAGAGATTTACTAGAATGGCTCAAGGGATGAGGGATTATAGTTACGTGGATAGACTAGAGAAGCTGGGGTTGTTCCTTGGAGCAGAGAAGGCTAAGAGGAGGCCTGATGGAGGTGTTTAAATCATGAAGGGTTTAGATAGAATAAATAAAGAGAAACTGTTTTCAATGGCTGAAGGGTTGATGACCAGAAGGCACAGATTTAAAGTGATTGGCAAAAGGAGAGGCGACATGAGGAAAAACTTTTTAATGTAACGAGTGGTTAGGATTTGGAATACACTGCTCGATAGGCTGGTGGATACAGATTCAATAGTAGCTTTCAAAGGGAATTGGATAAACACCTGAAGGGTCAAAATTGCAGGGATATGGGGAAAGAGCGGTGTAGTGGGACTAAGTGGATTGCTCTTCGAAAGAGCCAGTGCAGACTTGATGGACTGAATGGCCTCCTTCTGTGCTGTACTATTCTATGAATCTATATTTTTAGTGTCAGTGTTCTGCCTACCCAAGTCAGTGAAGTTTCTAGCTGATTATTGTAGCAGCTACTTGTACCATTGACGCCCGCCTCAGTCCGCTTACTCACACTTAAATTCTGATTTTAAGTAGCTTTGATGAGGTGAGTGCTTGTTGATTGTATGACGAGGTATATCGGTAACCAGCTGGAAACTTCCTTCACTCTTGTGTGGGCTGAAAGGCAGAAACACTGGCACTTTTAAAGCCGACTCATTTTAAAATTGAAGTACCAGTGAGGTGAGAAAGCTAATGGAACTGCAACAAAAGTGTCCTGTAATTGTCTGCAATTTTAACATTTCGCCAATTTTTGTCGTACCGTATCACATGCCCTAATCATTAGCTTGACTGAGGGCAAGCAAGTGACTTACTCTCTGGCTTCTCCTAGTGGTGCTTTAAGTGGCTGCTGTGGACTGGAAGAATGAGGCTAGATTTTCTGCTTGCCACTGGAGACGATGGAGTCCTCCCCTTCCATCTCACTTCTGTTTGCACTGGGCTAGTGCTCTTGTCCATATGTGATCAGACAGTATGACTGAGATTGAGAACTTGCCTTGTGGGAATTATAGATGTGGACCGTGTCCTGCCACTCAAGGCACTGAGGCTCCAATCTGCAGTGCAACTATACAATCCTGAAATAACAACAAAAGCTGGAGATGTAATAGATATTAAGCAGGTGCGGGGGTGGGGGGAGGCGGGGAGGGGGTTAGGAGGGGAGGAAGGAATTGAAAGAACATCTTAGGAAAGATAAAATGTTGCAAACGGGAGTGGCAAAAATCATACTGCATGAAAAATGGGGGCAGGGGTAATTATCTGAAATTGTTGAACTCGATGTTGAGTCCGGCAGGCTGTAAAGTGCCGAATCGAAAGTAACAGGCCGAGGACAGAGAGATCAGAGCGGGAGTGAAGCGGTGATCTCTCTGTCCTCGGCCTATTACATTGTTCCAATGAAGCTCAACGTAAGCTCGAGGAACAGCACCTCCTCTTTCGATTAGGCACTTTACAGCCTGCCGGACTCGATTTCAGATAATTATCCCTCCAGCTTTTTCCAGTTCTGATGAAGGGTCCCAGACCTGAAACATTAACTCTGTTTCTCTCTCCACGGATGCTGCCTGGCCTGCTGAGTATTTCCAGCATTTTCTGTTATTTCAGATTTCCAGCATCCGCAGTATTTTGCTATTATATACAATCCTGAATATAGATTGTCAAATATTCCAAGGAAATTCTTCTTTCCCGCTCTTGATTTATTTTTACCTTATGCACCAAGATTGAAAAATGACCTTTCCTGCAATATTTCTTCTTTGCAACTAAAAATAGTTACCCTAAACATGTGCTCACTACGGGAAACTTTTTTTTTATCTGGGACCGACGCGGTGCCGGTTCATCAAAAATTCCGGATAACCGAAAGCTATAGTAAAAGATACGGAGCTGAGAGCTCCGTATAAAGCAACAAACCCTGTTACTCAGGTTCAGAACAATGGCCACAAGTTCCAAGCGTCTCTAGCTTAGCAACAGCTGCAGCTGCACCCTTGCACAGCAACAGATCGAGGAAGGCAAGTAATAAAACTTAACTGAACCTACTCCTGAATTTTGACGGTTAACCGAGATTTCCGGTTATTTAGGTGCCGGTAAATCGAAAGTTTCCTGTAATTTTTTTTCCCCTTCTCATCTCTTTGCCATCCTGTTGTTTCTTTAAATTTGTGAATTCTAATATATGGGTGGAAGCAACTGGGAAGGGGGAAAAGAGTCACAAACAAGTTCCATGGCTGTGTTTTTAACTAATTGAATGGCAAAACTTGACCAACTTGATATTTTTCTGTCAAAACAGGAATGGCCTGTTGACAGGCGAGTGCTGATTTGACTCCAGAAGAAGATTTGGTCCATATAATTAACCTGACCATGCATGTTGAGCGGAGCAGAGTGCTCCATCCGCGATGTGTATTCTGCAACCAATTGGGAAACCTGTCTGGAGCTAATCGCCACAATTCTGACTTGTTGTTTTTTGTCCTTCCTCAGCCGGATACTAGCATGCTTCCCTATGATGAGAGACCACTACCAGCTCATCGCAAACCGGCAGAATTGTACAGCGTCCCCCAGCTAGAAGTTAATGAGTTGACTGCAGTAAGCACAGACACTTCACCTACATCAAGAGGTGGAATCACTGGACAACCAGAACCACTAACTGAGAAAGCTTTCAGAGAAGCTAGTTTTGCCATTGACTTATTTGGAGAGGCTCTGGTAAGCATGGAAAAATCAGCAACTCTTCATTTGTTCAGCATACACATGCGTACGATATTGGCTGTCACTTAGAGGAAAAGCAGCTAATGATTATAGACTTCAAGAAATATTCCTTTATGAAATCTCCTTCCTTTAGAGGACGGAAGACTGATTTTGAATTTATTCCTCATTGCCAGTAGTAGGTTCCCTATTTTCTCCATTGCAAAAATGTTTTTTTTCCTCTGTTTATGCATATCCTGAGCAGTTGTGCATTGCATTCAACAAGAATTTGCATTTGTAAAGCACCTTTTTAACGTAGAAAAAATTAAGGGGGGGGAATGGAGGAATGCCCAAACAGCCAGAATCCGAGCAATGGAGCGTTCAAGGGAGGTTTATAAGGCTGTAGGGGGAGTCATAGAGATGGAGGGTCAATGAAGAGATTTAAATAAAAGGATGAGATTTTTAAATTGGAGGTGTTTGGAAACTGGGAACCAATGTAGCTTAGCAAGGATGGGTGATAGGTGAGTATGATGCTGTATATTGGGGAATAGAATCCAACAGCAGACTTCTGGATGAGCTGAAGTTTACAGACAGTCGAGTACTGGAGGCCGGCCAGGAGATTATTGCAATAGTTGAGTGTGGAGGTAACGTGGATGAGGTTTTCAGCGGCAGATGGGCTAAGGTAGGGGCAGATGCAGGCAATGTTATGAAAGTGGAAGTAGGCGGTCTTTGTGATGGAGAGGATATGAGGTCAGAAGCTCCGCTCGGAGTAGAATAGGACGCCAAGGCTAAGAAAAGTCTGATTCAGCCTGCGGCAATAGCCGGGGAGCGGTATGGAATTTGGAAACAGTATCTTTGGTTCTGATTAAGCCATTTTGCATTTCTTTATACTGTACTTAAATTGGTTTTCTCTGTGTTAAAATCCAGCTCAACAATATACCATTAAATTTTCACAATTCATGCCATAACTTTCCACCAGCTCTGTTCACTCATTCTAAGCATGTCCACATTTTTTCCCCTCCGGGAATCCAATAATTAATTGTCATGGTTCCGCACCAAGGAAAAGGTTTGGCAGCTTTTCTGTGGTCTTTGACTCTTATCAGTGTCATCAGAGTCTGCATTTGCTTTCTACTCAATTTGATTGTTTTTATTGTATTTTATTGAGTTTTTGAAAATTGGGGCAGTACATGATGAATGCCAATTTTCTCAGATCTAGCCCTTAGAGCTTGGCCCTGATTTATAGCTCTTAAAACTGGCTGGCACCAACAGCCAAAATGTTAAAATGTGCTCAGTGTCACTGAGCCTTTCTGGCATTGGATATTCACAGCTTCCTGAGTGGAACATCCCAACAATCGTTTGTTGGAACCACTGTTGTTTCTAAGTTGCATCAGTGACTTTGATTCAGAAACACTATGCAAATTGATGAATTTTGTAAATAATACCAAACTGGGGGGTGAGGGAAGAGCTGATTCTGTGGAATCATCTTGGGGGAAATACAAAATGAGTTGAGCAAAAATTTAAGTGGTAGAAAGAAAAAGGAGGCTTATGACAATTGTAAAGTTCATAATACAGTAGAGAACCAAGCTGAATATAGAAAGTACAGAGGAGATCTAAAAAAGGGAATAAGAGGGGCAAAGAGAGAGAGTTCGATTAGGGACCAAAATGGAAATCTTCTCGTGCTCTCGCTCTCCAATGATACCAACCATATTTTTTCCCTATATTGAATGAATTAAACATGAACACCTTTCAGAAGCTGAATTAACTGGGTTCCATATGCCAACATGTAGCAGTAAAATAGGAGGCAGTAGGCATATTGGATAGGATAAAAATAGATAAAGAGGAGGTATGTAAAAGGTTGGCAGTCCTCAAATTGGAAAAGTCACCTGGCCTGGATGGGATGCATCCTCGGTTGCTAAAGGAGGTAAGGGTGGGAATTGCAGAGGTTCTGGCCACAATCTTCTTGGAAATGGGGGTGGTGCTAGGGGACTGTAGGATTGCAAAAAAAAAAAGGAGGGATAAACCTGGCAACTACAGGCCAGTCAGTCTAATGGTGGTGGGGAAACTTCTGGAGACAATAATCCGGGACACAATTAATTATCTTTTAGAAAAGTATGGGCTAATAAATGAAAGTCAGCACGGATTTGTTAAAGGCAAATAGTGTTTGACTAACTTGATCAAGTTCTTTGAAGTAATGGAGAGGATTGATGGTGGCATTTGACAAAAGTACCACATAATAGATTTGTTAGCAAAATTAGGGATTAAAGGGACAGTGGCAACATGGATACAAAATTGGCTAAAGGACAGAAAGCAGAGAGTAGTGGTGAATGAATGGTTGTTGTATAGAGTGGTGGTCCCCAGGGGTTGGTATTTGGACCACTGCTTTTTTTGAGATATATTAAATTGGACTTTGGTATACAGGGCATAATTTCATAGTTTGCAGATGATACAAAACTCGAAAATGTAATAAACAATGAGGAGGATAGTAACAAACTACAGGAGGACATAGACAGATTGGTGAAATGGGCAGACACATGGTAGATGAAATTTAACACCGAAGTATGAAGTGATGCATTTTGGTAGGGACAATGAGGAGAGGCAATATGAACTAAATGGTACAATTCTAAAGGGAGTGCAGGAGCAGAGACTTGGGGATGTATGTATACAAATCTTTGAAGGTGGCAGGACAAGTTGAGAAGGGTGTTTTTTTTTTAAAAAAAGCAGATGGGATCCATGGCTTTATAAATAGTCGTCGAGTACAAAAGCAGCACTGGTTAGGCCTCAGCTGGTGTATTGTGCTAAATTCTGGGCACCACATATTAAGAAGGCCTTAGTTTAGTGAGGGTACAGAAGAGATTTACTGGAATGGTATCAGGGATGAGGGACTTCAGTTATGTGGAGAGACTAGAAAAGCTGGGGTTGTTCTCCTTGGAGCAGAGAAGGTGAAGAGATTTGATGAGAGGTGTTCAAAATCATGAAGGGTTTTGATAGAGTAAATAAGGAGAAGCTGTTTTCAGTGGTAGAAGATGCGGTCACCAGAGGGCACAGATTTAAGGTGATTGGCAAAAGAACCAGTGGTGACCTGAAACATTTTTTTTGCATAGCGGGTTGTTATGATCTGGAATGCATTGCCCGAAAGGGTGGTGGAAGCAGATTCAATAGTAATGTTCAAAAGGGAATTGGATAAATACTTGAAAGGAAATAAATTACAGGACTATGGGGAAAGAGCAAGGGAGTGGGATTAATTGGATAGCTCCACTAAAGAGCTGGCCCAGGCACGATGGGCTGAATGGCTTCCTTCTGTGCTGTCATTCTATGAATAATGGCAGAAAATTTAATACGGAAAAGTGTACCATACCGCATGTTGGAAGAAAAAAATAGATGTACTCCATAAATGGTGCTGAAATAGCTAAGGATGATAATTGAAAGAAGTCTGGTAGCCTTAGTGGGCACTCGATGTCTAACCACTTCAGAGCAAATTGAATGCTGAATTCTATAGCCAAAACAGTAAAGTATAAGTCAGAGGAAGTAGTGATTAAATTATAGTGTACTAGTATTGAGTACTGTGTTCAGTTCTGATCACTGAGAAACAAGGGAGACATTCAGAGATATTATTTCAAAGTGGAATATTATTTCAAACTAAGTTGCAAGATGGGGCAAAAGGACACAGGTTCAAGCTAGTAAAAGGCAAATTTAGAACTAATGTCATGGAAGCAAAGGATCATTAACATGGAATGGACTCCTGGGCAGAGTAGTGGATGCAAAAACCCTGCAATCATTTGAAGAAAAAAATAGATGCTGCAAGGGGTTGGGGAAGGGGTTGTATGGTCTTTCTGGAGGATGAACTAAGATGGGCTGAAAATCCTTTCCAATCTGTACTTGTCTTGCAACTGTTGTGTCTTTAATCTACTCCATTCCTTCATGTGTTAGGCCTGGCAAATAACTCCGCTCTGGGTCTTGGAGATTGCCAAAATCATTGCAGGAGAATAACTGCCTCTAAAATGTTAACTTCTGGTTGAATGAAGCATTAAGAGCTGCTCTCAGATCACAGGGAAATTCAAGTACTGGACAGAGTTTCTTCCCCCCCCCCCCCCCCCCCCCCCACCCCCCCCCAAAATTCAGATACACAGCTTGAGACTCCAGCAGCACAAGCTGGATAGAATGCACCAGGGCTCTTGGGGCCTTGCCACACCCCACAGACCAACCTCTGGACTGGGACTGATACTGACCATCGTCTGCATTGATCCAACTCTGGGATGATTACTTTGTTCTTCCCAGAGTAGCCCTAGACTTTGGGGCACTTGCCCTTGCATTGTAATCAGTGCTCATAGAAGTGGATTCAAACAGGTGTGTTTGCAACAGCTTACCAGTTAAAGAGACAGAAGTCCAAGTTGTCAGCTGACCAGCTGCCTATAAAGGACCATATTCAGCATATGAAAAAAACTGGCTGGAAAAGAGCAGCTTTTGAGCCTGTCCCATACAGTCATGTTGTATTTGAACATCATGACCCCCAATGTTGTCAACCGCCAGCAAAGGAGCCCATTGGTTCCATGTCCTCGGTCACGGAGACCATTATGCAGAAGATTTCTGCAATAGGCACAGAAAGCAAGAATAGTGTAATTTTCAAATTGTTTATGATTTTGTTTGTCATAGGTGGCTGGTGCCTATTCTAAAACTTGGTCGTACAGAGAAGATGCTTTGTTGGCTGTGTATAAAAAACTTTCCACTGTTCCTGATGGTATACCCAAGGATGAGCTAAAGAATATGTTGAAAGCAGCAATCTTCCTTGTTCGTAGAGCTATTAAGGACAAAGTGTCATCTGTAAGTACTGCATAGACAATGTATGTTTTCTCTTGTTAAACCTGTTTTTTGGCTCACCAAATTTCCCCTCTCCCTTCTGAAGATGTCGACTCCTTGCTTGGATTATGGCTCCAGAAGCAGCAGCTGCCTTCCTGTACATTTAGCAAGTGGCCATTATTTACATGTGATCATAGACAATGTCAGCAAGCTATTCATGGAGCAGGACACAAAACTCTCCTCCCCAACATTTACACACGCACTTCCAACAGGAGTAGTGATCAGGAGTGGAACTCAAATTTTTGTCTTTTTGTTCACTCCCTGGGGCTATTGTAGCACCCTTAACACTGCTGAGGTTGAGATCAGCTAACTCCGTGTAGACAAGGGATTCAACCTGGGACTTTCTTAGTCTGTACAGGTCAGAGCTGTTTACTGGATAAACTCACTGAGCTATCAAGGGAGTTAACTTTCTTACCATTCTACTGCTTATCTATTTCAAGAGCTACAACTTACAAAAAGTTGATATTTTAAACTAGGAAGTAGGTAGTTGTTTACCTATTGCATCAAGTCCTTCTATTTGTCAGGAATTGTTTGATGGGAAAAATAGAGATTTAATGCAGGGGTGTGATTTGTGTTGTATCTGACTTTGGCCATGACTTTGTACTAATGTAGATGAAAGTAAACATGCATCCGAATTTGTACTTCAGACAAAGATTGTCTTAAGTTGTGAGATCTAGACAACAAAAATATGCAGGCAGATGAATCTAGAAACTGGTTGGAAACTATTTTTAAATAACTCTGCATTTTGAGCGTCTTTAATATAAAAAAAATTACACTCTGCTTCACAGAGGCGTGATGAAAATAGATGCCAAGCAAGGAAGGCGGGGTGACCAAAGACTAGATTGAAGAGCTGGGTTTTGACTTGGTCTTTAAAGACAGAGGTTTAGAGAGGGGGTTCTAAAGAGTTGAACTGTGGTGATTGGAAACTCTGCCAACTCTTGGTAGATGTGGATTGAGGGGATGCACACAAGGCCAGAGTCAGAGGAATGAAGCGTTTGACCTAGAGTTGGAGGGGATTGGAAAATATGGTGAAGCACAGCCATGCAGGGATTTATGGATGAAAGCAACATCTTGAATAGTTGGAGCTGTAAGGCTGTGGCAGTCACAGAGTAATGCTGACCAAAATACAACATGAAGGCCTAGAAATTCGGTGGGCTGCGCCACCAGTTAGCGCCTAAAGAGGGCACTCGGTGGCTTTAGCGCCACTGGCCGCGCCTCCCGCGATATTTAGTTGGGGCGCTAATGGCGGCATTAACCTGTTGCGCTGCGCCGCCTCCGATGACGTCATCGGTGTGCGCAGCGCCCCGCTACCACCCCGATCTCGATATTTGGCAGCGACTGCCTCTGTAGCGCTGTTCGCTAATCGCGCCCGGTTCACGGGGCCTTCCTGTGGCGGCAGTGGCGCAAATTAAGGTGGAGGTGCGGGGCGGCCGTTTTTTCCGGCGGCCGCCTGCCGGCACCTCCGTCCCCGGCCTCCTGATCTCCCCCCGCGGCAGTGCCGGCTGTTTTCCGAGAGCCCGGCACTTCTCCTCGGTGCCGGGCTCTTTTGCCGGCACTCGCGATCTCCGATCGCGCTGGTGCAGGCCCCTCCCCCTTAAGAATGGGAGGAAGGCCTGCAGTACTGCAGCACGCCGTGCCGCAGCGTGTGGCGCTGCGGCACGTTGCGCTGCGATATTCAGTTTCAGCGCCCTAAGAGGGACGCGGAGCGCCTCGAGCCTCGCCCCGTGTCCCTCTTGGGGCGTTCAAGCTGAATTTCCGGCGGTTGCTACTGCTCCAAACGCTGCGCTAAATCCGGCGCCCAGGCGAGCTTGGTGCCCCGTTTGCGGCTCCACCCAATTTCTCCCCGAACACTTTTAATAGTAGCAAATTACTGTTTATTTAATAAAATTAGATAAGAGTTGAGTTTTGATGGAACCAACTACTCCGACACAAGAATAGACACTGTATTGGTATCAAAGGCAAACTGAGCTTTTAAATCAAGAAATCTTCAAGCCACCCAAGAAGTCTGTCAATTGAGAGTCTAGACCTCGCCTCTACCTGTGTGTTCATTTCCCTTGCTCCTCGGCTCTGCCTCTTATAATTACTGTGGTGATTGAGTGCACAGACTGACTTGCTGAGACCCCAGCAGCATTTTGGACAATTATAACACACACACGCTGTGATGCTTGATGCAAGGTAGATTGTGACCTTGTACTGAAAGTGAGGACGTTGCCCTGAGACACGTTTGTGCTGAGTGGGCAAAGAGTGGCTCTGAGGTTCATGGCCCCCATGGTTCCTATCACTGTACAAACCAAGCAGGAAGAAAGAAACCTTATAGAGATTGAAACAAAATACTGGTCTGGAAGCAGACTGCCTGTCGTGCACCATCTGAGGCTATCGATCAGCTGGCTGGTTTGTAGCTTCCAGCCCCAACAGGTAATAACTGATGAGTGAAGGTCTCTGTTTATTCTGAACTGCACTTTCCATTCTGAAAAACAAAAACGTAAGTCATAGGAAAATTACTGGATGGTTGTTTGGGTAGCAGGTTGCAGCTCCAACCTGCTGCATCATGGCAGGGATTGAATATGGGTTTGTGACCTCTTCTCCACACGGTGAATTGAGGGAGGTGCTGAGTGAAGACGGCCACATCCCCATGGGGCACGAGGGAGTGAGAAATCCAAGGATAATTTATTTCAGGCAGTTCTTGTACACCTGCTGATGGATATTTGTTGTCTGGAAGCAGATTACCTGTCTGCCCCATGAAAGGGATGGTGTGTGGCTTGGGAAATATTATGGAAGGGAGAAAGTTGTTATTTTTGAAGAAAGAACAGTGAAGTGTTTGCATATTTAGTTGGTGCAATGTAGACTAAATGTATCAGAATTGCCACTAGAGGGCAGCAGAGTACTTGCTTTCCTCAATGCTAATCAAAATGTGTTCAGCGTTTGTGGACAAGTACAGGTGCCCTTTTTTTTTCCCACTCTCCAAATAACGGACTTCTCCCTCTTTCTCCCCCGTGTCAAAATACCCAGTTTCAATCCTCCTCACTTGCACTTTCTTGCCAGACATTACATAGGGACAGGAGTAGGCCATTTAGCCCCTTGAGCCTGTTTTCTGCCATTCAGTGACATCATGGCTGACCTGTGACCTAACTCCCATTTGCCCCATATCCCTTAATACCTTTGGTTAACAAAAATCTATCGATCTCAGATTTAAAATTAACAATTCGATCTAGCAGCTACTGTCACTTGCAGGAGAGAGTTCCAAACTTCTACCACGCTTTGCGTGTAGAAGTGTTTCCTAACTTCACTCCTGAAAGCCCCAAAATTAGAGCAAGGCCCATGTCCCCTCGTCCTAGATTCCCCAACCAGCAGAAATGGTTGCTCGCTCTCTACCCTGTCAGTTACCCTTAATATCGTGAAAACTTTGATCAAATCTCCCCTTAATCATCATCTAAATTCTAGGGAATACGACCCTAGTTTGTGTCATCTCGCCTCGTAATTTAACCTTTGGAGTCCAGGTATCATTCGAGTAAATCTAAGCTGCACTCCCTTTAAAGCCAATATAACCACCTTAAGGTGTGGTGCCCAGAACTGCTCACAGTACTCCAGGTGTAGTCTAACCAGGGCTTTGTATAGCTGCAGCAAGACTTCTAACCCCTTGTTTTCTAGTCCTCGAGATATAAAGGCCAGCATTCCATTAGCTTTTTTAATTACTTTTTGTACATGTCCATGACATTTTAATGATCTTTGTACATGGACCCCCTAAGTCTCTGGACCTCCACTGCTTCTAGCTTTTCACCATTTACAAAGTACTCTGCTGTATCCTTTCTAGGTCCAAAGTGGATGACCTCATACTTGCTTATATTGAAATCCATTTGCCACAGTTTTACCCAGTCACTTAACCTATTAATATCTTTAATTTGATGCTTCCACTTGCAGTGCTGCCTATCTTTGTGTTATCGGCAGACTTGGATATGTGGCTCACTAGCCTGTCATCTAAGTCGTCAACAAATACAGTGAATAGTTGAGGCCCCAACACAGATCCCTGTGGGACGCCACTAGTCACATCCTGCCAATTAGAGTACAGGAAACTCTCTTTTAACCGACACCTAAATAACCGGAAAACTCTGTTAACCGGCAAAATTCAGGAGTAGGTTCAGGTAAGTTTTACTTCATATTAGTGGCAGTTCCTGGATCTGTGGCCGTGTAACTGGGGTTCGTGCGCTTGTTGCTAAGCAACAGGGACGCCTGGATCTTGTGGCCAGAGTTCCGGCACACAGGGAAGCCTGGATTTGTTGCTGTGTACGGCGCTCTCGTACCTTTTAACTATATCTCTCTCTAATCCGGACTTTTTGATAAACCGGCACCACGCCGGTCCTGTTGGTGCCGGATAATAGAGTTTCCTGTACTTGCCCATTATCTCTACTGTCTCCTGCCGCTCCACCAATCCCCTAACCAGGTCAATAATTTGCCCTCAATTCCATGAGCTTCAACTTCAGCTAACAGTCTCTTATGAGGGACTTTATCAAATGCCTTCTGGAAGTCCATATAAATAACAGTCATAGACATTCCCCTGTCCACTACCTTAGTCACCTCTTCAAAAAATTCAGTCAGGTTCACCAGGCATGACCTACCCTTCACAAATCCATGTTGGCTCTCTTTGATCAGCTGAAAATTTCAAGTTGTTCAGTCACTTCATCCTTAATTATAGACTCTAGTAATTTCCCAAAAGCAGATGTTAGGCTAACCGGTGTCTAATTCCCTGCTTTCCCCCTCTCGCCTTTCTTAAATTTTCCAATCTAAAGGGATGGTTACTGAATTGAGAGAACTTTGGAAGATCATAGTTAAGGCATCTAAAAATGTTCTCACCTACTTCCTTTAAAATCTTGGGATGAAAACCGTCTGGGCCTGTGGATTTGTCACTCTTTAGTGCCATTATTTTCTTCATTACTATTAATTTCCTTATGTTAATTTTGGTGAGTCCCTGTCCCTGATTAAATATTGGTTTCCTTGGGGTGACTGGCATGCTATCCTCTTGTACTGTAAATACCAATGCAAAGTAATTATTTAACATGTCTGCCATTTCCTTATTTGAATTTATAATATCATCATTATCAGTTTTTAAGGGGTCCACATTGCTCTTAACCACCCTCTTTTTCCTAATATAATTATAAGTTTTTTTGTGTTGATTTTGATATCCCTTCAGACACATCCTGCAATGATAACTTTATGGACGTGAAAATTAAGTTTGTTTAATAAGAATATAAATTTCCCGCGCAGTGTTCATTGCATGCAATTGTCTTGAAACATTTAGACTGATGGCTTTTTAACTGGTTGTAAAATTAATTTTTCTGCTCTACAGGATAAATTATGCTAATTTAGTGATTCTGTCACTGGCAGGGTAGTTGCTTTTTTGTTTAAAAAAAATCCCTGCAAAGAAAACCATTAAGAAAAGTAAAGATGGTATTAAATAATAAAGCCATGGATGCCTTTAAGAAATGGGAAGAGGCAGGAATAGCTCAGTCAAATGAATGCTTACATAATACTGTGACACTATTGCTTCTGTTGAACTGCTCAGCAACTCCCTAAGCTCTTTGCTCTAGGCCATTCCAAGTCGCCACAGTAGTATCCCAGCCTTGCTGATCCTGCCAATTACAGTTCATATATTTGTACTTTTAAGTCTGAAAGCCAAAACTTGTGTGTGCTTGCCTGGCCTGGTTGACCACCACCAGACCTGGCTTGACTATCTCAAAGAATACAGCATTTCCTGTCCACAGCTAAATCCTCTTCCTGCTCCAGAATTACCCTTGATTTTGAGATCAATTACAGACTCCTTTTCTCAACAACCAACTGCCTCCTCTGACGACCTACCCTTTTGCTCTGCACCCCAACTCCCAGCAGCACAACACTTCACCAGGCCAATCATCTGAGTTAGGCTGCTGCAGATGGCCTCAACATATTTGGACTATGACGGTGAAAGTTCAGCCAGGATTCCTGCACTTTTATCGCTATCCATTGACCATTATTTGTAAGTGTGGCGTCAAATAACTTGGCATTGGTGCCCCGGTGGTAAAATGTGGAGTATAGGATCTGGCTTGACAGTGATGGCCCCAAGGCCAAATAGGTTCTTGAACCTTGCTGTGAAACTCATGTGAAGAATGACCATAGGATTGCTGGCAGCCATGGAGCCATACCTCAGCACAAGTTGGTGCCTTTTGGCAAGAAGCGAGGGGAGAAAAATTGAAAACCGAAGTGAGAGAAGTCACCAATCTATAGTATATGGGTCACCATCTATAGCATATTGTCAGCTGAGTGCTAAGTTTAAAAAAAAAAAGACTCGCATTTATATAGTGCCTTTCACGACCACCGGACGCCTCAAAGCGCTTTACAGCCAATAAAGTACCTTTGAAGCGTAATCACTGTTGTAATGTGGGAAAGTAAATGGTTACAACTTGACTATCAACGGTGATGTATAGGAGGAACTGACTTCAGCTGAGAAATTCTGTCCCTGGTTCAGTTGGCTGACTGTGACCACCCCCGCCCTTCCACCCAAATAGTTTTTATTGCATTCAATGATGCTGTGTCCTCTTCCCTAGTGAGTCTCGCAATATATGGCAGGATATATCGAAATGGTTACAGTTTCATTCCCTTTAACCAGCAAAATCAACCAAGTAGCCCAAAAGTAGTGAGTTTTACCCATGCAATTGTACCTTTTTCTGTAAGGAAGAGGAATGAGGAGAAAGGAATATACTCAAGATTATTACAGACTAGAATATACATATAGAAACTCCAAAGAGGAATTACAGCTGACGGTTTTAGGATGAATTGGACTTTCTTTCATCAGATGCACAGTTGAAGGGAGATGTCATGTTTGACAAATTTGCTGGAGTTCTTTGAGGAAGTAACGTATAGGGTGGATAAAGGGGAACCAGTGGACGTAGTGTATTTAGACTTCCAAAAGGCATTTGACAAGGTGCCACACAAAAGATTATTGCTTAAGATAAAAAATCACGGGATTGGGGGTAATATTCTGGCATGGATAGAGGATTGGCTATCTAACAGAAGGCAGAGAGTTGGGATAAATGGTTCATTCTCAGACTGGCAATCAGTAACTAGTGGTGTTCCGCAGGGGTCAGTGCTGGGTCCCCAACTCTTTACAATCTATATTAATGATTTGGAGGAGGGGACCGAGTGTAACATATCAAAGTTTGCAGATGATACTAAGATGGGAGGGAAAGTAGTGAGTGAGGAGGACATAAAAAACCTGCAAGGGGACATAGACAGGCTAAGTAAGTGGGCAGAGATTTGGCAGATGGAATACAATACTGGAAAGTGTGAGATTATGCACTTTGGCAGGAAAAATCGTAGAGCAAGTTATTATCTTAATGGCAAGAAACTGGAAAGTACTGAAGTACAAAGGGATCTGGGGGTCCTGGTGCATGAAACTCAAAAGGTTAGTATGCAGGTGCAGCAAGTGATTAAGAAGGCCAATGGAATGTTGGCTTTCATTGCTAGGGGGATAGAATATAAAAATAGGGAGGTATTGCTTCAGTTGTACAAGGTATTGGTGAGACCGCACCTGGAATACTGCATACAGTTTTGGTGTCCATACTTAAGAAAAGACATACTTGCTCTCGAGTCAGTACAAAGAAGGTTCACTCGGTTAATCCCGGGGATGGACATATGAGGAGAGGTTGAGTAGATTGGGACTCTACTCATTGGAGTTCAGAAGAATGAGAGGCGATCTTATTGAAACATGTAAGATTGTGAAGGGGTCGGATCGGGTGGATGCGGGGAAGATGTTCCCGATGATGGGTGAAACTAGAACTAGGGGGCATAGTCTTAGAATAAGGGGCTGCTCTTTCAAAACTGAGATGAGGAGGAACTACTTCACTCAGAGGGTGGTAGGTCCATGGAATATGCTGCCCCAAAAAGCTGTAGAAGCTACATCATTACATAAATTTAAAACAGAAATAGACAGTTTCCTAGAAGTAAAGGGAATTAAGGGTTACGGGGAGCAGGCAGGAATTTGGACATGAGTCTAGGTTCGGATCGGTCATGGCCCTGTGGGTAGCGGAGCGGGCCCAGGGGCCGTGTAGCCTGATCCTGCTCCTATTTCGTGTGTCTAATTCTGTTAGATTCAGGAGATGGTTCTGTGATAGTGGATTGGCGGTTAGGATCAGATCAGCCATGATCTTATTGAATGGCGGAGCAGGCTCGAGGGGCCGATTGGCCTACTCCTGCTCCTATTTCTTATGTTCTTATGTCAGGAAAGAGTCCAGTCACTATTTCACAGGCTATGCCCTGAAATTCAAAGGAGTGGCTTTCTAAGCATAATATGCTTGGTCTCAAACTTTTGACCACGGAACTACTGAAGTTTCAGCTTGGGTGTCCGATGTTGCTCAGTAGTAGCACTCTTGCCTCTGAATCAGAGGGTTGTGGGTTCAAGCCTCACTCCAGAGACTTGAACACATAATCTAAGTTGACACTTCAGTGTAGTACTGAGGAAGTGCTGCACTGTTGGAGGTGCCGCCTTTCGGATCAGACATTGAACTTAGGCCCTGTCTGCCCTATCGGGTGGGGGTAAAATATCCCATGGCACGTTCCAAAGAAGAGCCGGAGTTCTCTTAGTATCTAGGCCATCATTTATCCCTCAGCCATCACCAGCCACAATACATTATCTGGGGTGTGCTCTTGTGCTTTGCTGCCACCCAGGGGTATTGGAGAAAGGTAAACTCCCATTCAGCCCATGTAATGGCCATTTCATGGACTGAAATATACAAGGTTTCTCTGGATCCTGTTTGTATTCCAACTATGTGGAGTAAATTGCATGCTATTCTAAGTTTATTCTTCTTTGGAATAAGAATGGTGGGCTTTGGTTCTGCTGTGCTTCTGCTTAGTACTTGGGTCTTCTGAATCAAGACTTCAGTGTTGTGCCACTCTGGTATAACTACTTGTCTTAATATATGGAGATTGAATAAATGCAGAAGAATTTTGATTAGTTTCTTTGGACGTGATCTTTTTCATTCTTTGTAGTTCATCACATACAGGAAACTTTGTGCTATCCGGCACCGACGGGACCGAGCTGTTGCCGTCCCATCAAAACTGCCGGACAAACCAGCGCTAATGTTGAAACATACGGCTCCGTATCTGGCAACAAACCCTGTTGCTAACAGCTTCTAAACAGTCGGCCGTACCTTGCAAGCGTCTCTGTAGCTTAGCAACAGCTTCAGCGAGACCTTGCAGAGCCTGACAGGTGGGGGGAAAAAAAACTAACGAAACGGCTCCTGATTTTTGCCGGTGGTTCGAGCATTCCGGACAGTTAACCTCCGGATAAACCAAAGTTTCCTGTACAAAGCACCTGGCTCCCATGTTAGTGGATATTGTTAACTGTTCTCTCTCCTCGGGTATTGTCCCCCCCTCCTGCAAATCTGCTGTCATCACCCCTTGACCCTTCTGCCCTTACAAACTATCACCCCATCTCCAGTCTGCCTTTCCTCTCAAGTTCTTGAATGTGTCGTCCGCTCCCAAATCTGTGCCCATTTTTCCCGGAACTCCTTGGTGAATGCCTCCAATCAGGTTTCTGCCCTCGCCACAGTACTGAAACCACTCTTACCAATGACCTCTTAATTGACTGCGACAGAGGTAAACTATCCCTTCTCACCCTTCTTGACCTGTCTGCAGCCTTTGACCCGGTTGACCACAAGTCTGCTCCAACGCCTCACCACCATCATTCAGCTGGGTGGAACTACACTTGCCTGGCTCACGGTGTTGGTGGTGATATATTAGCATGGATAGAGATTGGTTAATTAACAGAAAACAGAGTCGGGATAAATGTGTCATTTTCAGGTTGGCAAACTGTAACTAGTGGGGTACCACAGGGATCAGTGCTGGGGCCTCAACTATTTACAATCTATATTAATGACTTGGATGAAGGGACTGAGTGTAATGTAGCCAAATTTGCTGATGATACAAAGATAGGTGGGAAAGAAAATTTTTGTGGAGGATGCAAAGAATCTCCAAAGGGATATAGATAGGCTAGTGAGTGGGCAAAAATCTGGCAGATGGAGTATAATGTGGGAAAATGCGAGGTTATCCACTTTGGTAGAAAAACTAAAAAAGATTATTTTTTAAATGGAGAGAGATTACAAAATGCTGAGGTACAGAGGGATCCTTGTACATGAATCACAAAAAGTTAGCATGCAGGTACAGCAAGTAATTAGGAAGGCAAATGGAATATTGGCCTTTATTGCAAAGGGAATGGAGTATAAAAGTAGGGAAGTCCTGTTACAACTGTACAGGACGTTGGTGAGACCACACCTGGAGTACTGCGTACAGTTTTGGTCTCCTTATTTAAGGAAGGATATACTTGCATTGGAGGCAGTACAGAGAAGGTTCACGAGGTTGATTCCGGAAATGAAGGGGTTGTCTTATGAAGAAAGGTTGAGCAGGTTGGGCCTATACTCTGGAGTTTAGAAGAATGAGAGGTGATCTTATTGAAACACACAAGATTCTGAAGGGGGCTTGACAGGGTAGATCCGTGTTGAAGAGCTGGAGTCCGAGCTTCAAACACTGAGACACATCAGGGAGGGGGAGAGTTACCTGGACACTCTGTTTCAGGAGGTGGTCACACCAATTAGATTAATTAATTCAGATGTAGTCCGTGGCCAGGGTCAGGATGGCGTGACCAGAAGTGAGGCAGGTACGGGGATCCAGGAGGCAGTGTTGGAGGAGCCGCAGCCCTTGCTCTTGTCCAACCGGTTTGAGGCTCTTACTCCCTGTGAGGATGGGAACGGGGACTGCGGGGAGGATGAGCAACCTGGCCACAGCACCGTGGAGCGGGGGGCCATTCAAGTGGGGGGAGTCAAAAGAAATGTGGTGGTAGGGAATAGTATAGTTAGGGGGATAGATAGGGTTCTTTGCAGCCGAGAGCGAGAGTCCCGAAGGCTGTGTTGCCTGCCCGGTGCCAGGGTTAAGGACATCTCCTCTGGGCTGGAGAGAAACTTGGAGGGGGAGGATCCAGTTGTCGTGGTCCATGTTGGTACCAACGACATAGATAGGACAAGGAAAGAGGTTCTGCTGAGGGAGTTTGAGCAGCTAGGGGCCAAATTAAAAAGCAGAACCACAAGGGTAATAATCTCTGGATTACTACCTGAGCCACGTGCAAATTTGGCTAGGGTAAATAAAATTAGAGAGTTAAATGCGTGGCTCAAAGACTGGTGTGGGAGAAATGGGTTTTGCTTCCTGGGACACTGGCCTCCGTACTGGGACAGGAGAGAGCTGTTCCGTTGGGACGGACCTCACTTGGCCAGTGCTGGGACTAGAATCCTGGCGAATCGAATAACTAGGGCTGTAGAGAGGGCTTTAAACTAATTAGTGGGGGGGAGGTTTTAAGAGAGCGAAAAATAAAAATGACAGCAGAGAAGGCAATAGAGCAAGGTAGCAGTGGGGGAATTAAAAACCAGAACGTGTCAGGAAGGGACAGAATTTATAATGGTAACGTAGTAAAGGGGGTAAAGGCAGGAATAAATTGTCAGAAAACATATTTGAAAGTTCTTTATCTGAATGCACGCAGCATTCATAACAAAATAAACGAGTTGACGGTACAAATAACTACACATGGGTATGATCTGGTGGCCATTACGGAAACATGGCTGCAAGATGATCATGACTAGGAACTAAACATACAAGGGTATTTGACAATTAGGAAAGACAGACAGGAAGGAAAGGGAGGTGGGGTTGCTATGTTAATCAAGGATGGAATCACTGCAATAGTCAGAAATGATATTGGGTCAAAGGATCAGGATAGTGAAACAGTTTGGGTGGAGATAAGGAAAATAAGGGGGAAAAAGTCACTAGTGGGCGTAGTCTATAGGCCTCCGAACAGTTGCAACTCTGTTGGTCGGTGTATAAATCAGGAAATAGTTGGGGCTTGTAATAAGGGAACAGCTATAATCATGGGGGATTTTAACTTTCATATTGACTGGACTAATCAAATTGGGCATGGCAGCCTTGAGGAAGAGTTCATAGAGTGTATTAGGGACGGGTTCCTTGAGCAGTATGTAACTGAACCAACCAGGGGGCAGGCAATCTTAGATCTGGTCCTGTGTAATGAGACAGGATTAATAAAAAATGTCCTAGCAAAGGATCCCCTTGGAATGAGTGACCATAATATGGTTGAATTCCAAATTCAGTTTGAGGGTGAGAGTTGGATCTCAAACCAGCGTACTGAGCTTAAATAAAGGAGACTATGAAGGGTATGAGAGTAGAATTGACTAAAGTGGACTGGGAAAACAGATTAAAGTGTAAGACGGCACAAGAGCAGTGGTCTACATTCAAGGAGATATTTCACATCTGTCAAGATAAATATATTCCACTGAGGAAAAAGGGGAGTAAAAGAAAAGACAGCCATCCGTGGCTTAGTAAAGTAATAAAGGATAGTATCCAACTGAAAACAAGGGCATATAAAGTAGCCAAATCTAGTGGGAGGATAGAAGATTGGGAAGCATTTAAAAGCCAGCAAACAATAACTAAAAGATTAATTAAGAAAGGGAAGATAAGATTATGAAAGTAAACTAGCAAAAAATATAAAAACAGATAGCAAGAGTTTCTACAGCTATATAAAAAGAAAAAGGGTGGCTAAAGTGAACGTTGGTCCCTTAGAGGATGGGACCGGGAAACTAGTGGTGGGGAACATGGAGATGGCAAAGACGCTGAACAAATATTTTGTATCAGTCTTTACAGTAGCGGACACTAAAAATATCCCAACACTGGACAAACGGGGCAATGGGGAGGGGGGGTGGTGGAGGAGCTAAACACGATTAAAATCACTAAGGAGATGGTACTCGGTAAAATAACGGGACTTAAGGCGGATAAATCCCCCGGACCTGATGGCCTACATCCTAGGGTCTTGAGGGAAGTGGCGGTAGGGATTGTGGATGCATTGGTGATTATTTTCCAAAACTCCCTGGACTCAGGAAAGGTCCCGGCAGATTGGAAAACTGCTAATGTAACACCCTTATCTAAGAAGGGAAGTAGACAAAAAGCCAGAAACTATAGACCAGTTAGCCTAACATCTGTGGTTGGCAAAATGTTGGAGTCCATTATTAAGGAAACAGTAACAGAGCATTTGGATAAACATAATTTAATAGGACAGAGTCAGCATGGTTTTATGAAGGGGAAGTCATGTTTGACAAATTTGCTCGAATTCTTTGAGGACGTAACATACAGGGTGGATAAAGGGAAACCAGTGGATGTAGTGTATTTGGACCTCCAAAAGGCATTTGACAAGGTTCCACACACAAGATTACTGATCAAGATTAAAAAATCACAGGATTGGGGGTAATATACTGGCATGGGCGGAAGATTGGCTATCTAACAGAAAACAGAGAGTTGGGATAAATGGTTCGTTCTCGGGCTGGCAATCAGTAACCAGTGGTGTTCCGCAGGGGTCCGTGCTGGGACCCCAACTCTTTACAATCTATATTAACGATTTGGAGGAAGGGACCGAGTGCAACATATCCAAGTTGCCGATGATACAAAGATGGGAGGGAAAGCAGTGAGTGAGGAGGACATAAAAAACCTGCAAAGGACATAGACAGGCTAAGTGAGTGGGCAGAGATTTGGCAGATGCAATATAATGTTGGAAAGTGTGAGGTTATGCACTTTGGCAGAAAAAATCAAAGAGCAAGTTATTATCTAAATGGAGAGAAACTGCAAAGTGCTACAGCACAAAGGGATCTGGGGGTCCTGGTGCATGAAACACAAAAAGTTAGTATGCAGGTGCAGCAGGTGATCAGGAAGTCCAATGGAATCTTGGCTTTTATTGCAAGGGGGATGGAGTATAAAAACAGGGAAGTCTTGCTGCAGTTATACAGGGTATTGGTGAGGCCACACCTGGAATACTGCGTGCAGTTTTGGTTTCCATATTTAAGAAAAGATATACTTGCTCTTGAGGCGGTTCAGAGAAGGTTCACTCGGTTGATTCCGGAGATGAGGGGGTTGACTTATGAGGAATGGTTGAGTAGGTTGGGACTCTACTCATTGGAGTTCCGAAGAATGAGAGGCGATCTTATTGAAACATATAAGATTGTGAGGGGGCTTGATCGGGTGGATGCGGTGAGGATGTTTCCACTAATGGGTGAGACTAGAACTAGGGGGCATAATCTAAGAATAAGGGGCTGCCCTTTCAAAACTGAGATGAGGAGAAACTTCTTCACTCAGAGGGTAGTAAATCTATGGAATTTGCTACCCCAGAGAGCTGTGGAAGCTGCAACATTAAATAAATTTAAAATGGAGATAGACAGTTTCCTAGCAGATAAGGGAATTAGGGGTTACGGGGAGAGGGCAGGGAAGTGGACGTGAGTCTAGATTCGGATCAGCCATGATCCTATTGAATGGCGGAGCAGGCCCGAGGGGCCGTATGGCCTACTCCTGCTCCTACTTCTTATGTTCTTATGCTGAGAGGATGTTTCCCCTCGTGGGGGAATCTAGAACTAGGGGGCATAATTTCAGAATAAGGGGGCACCCATTTAAAACGGAGATGAGGAATTTCTTCTCTGGGGGTCGTGAATCTTTGGAATTCTCTTCCCCAGAGAGCTGTGGAGGCTGGGTCATTGAATATATTTAAGGTGGAGATACAGATTTTTGAATGGTAAGAGAGTCGAGGGTTATGGGGAGCGGGCAGGGAAGTGGAGTTGAGGCCAAGATCAGATCAGCCATGATCTTATTGAATGGCGGAGCAGGCTCGAGGGGCTGAATGACCTACTCCTGCTCCTCCGTCTTATGTTCTTATGTTCTATTCCTATTTTTCCAGCTGTAGCCATAGAATCACCTGCAATGGCTTCTCTTCCTGCTCCCACACTGTCACCTCTGCTGTCCCCCAAGGATCTATCCTTGGCCCCTTCCTATTTCTCATCTACATGCTGCCCCTCGGTGACGCCATCCGATGACACAGAGTGAGTTTTCACATGTACGCTGGTGTTATCCAGCTCTACCTCTCTCGAACCCTCCACCGTCTCTATACTTCCAGGCTGCTTGTCCGACATCCAGCACTGGATGAGCAGAAATTTTCTCCAATTAAATATCGGGAAGACTGAAGCCATTGTCTTCGGTTCACGCCATAAACTCCGTTCGCTAGCCACCAATTCCATCCCTGGCAACTGTCTGAGGCTGACCAAGTCTGTTCGCAACCTTGGTGTCATATTTGATCATGAGTTGAGCTTCCTACCTCGCATCCATTCCATCTACAAGACCGTCCATTTCCACCTCTGTAACATCGCCCGTCTCCACCCTTGCCTCAGCTTATCTGCTGCCGAAACCCTCATCCATGCCTGTGTTATCTCTAGTCTTGACTATTCCAACGCACTCCTGGCCAGCCTCTAGTTCTTCCCTCCATAAACTTGAGGTAATCGAAAACTCTGCTCACCCATCTCCCCTGTGCTCGCTGACCTACATTAGCTCCCAGTTAAGCAACGCCATGATTTTAAAATTCTCATCCTTGTTTTCAAATCCATCCATGGCCTCTCCCCTCCTTATCTCTAATCTCCTCCAGCCCTATAATCCCCCGAGATCTCTGCACTCTGCCAATTCTGGCTTCTTTCAACATCTCTGATTTTTTGAATTGCTCCACCATTGGCAGCATTTCCTTCCACTGCCTTGGTCCTGAGCTCTGGAATTCCCTCCCTAAATCTTTCCACCTCTACCTCTCCCTCCTCCAAAAGATGCTCCTTAAGACCTACCTCCTTGACCAAGCTTTTGGTCATCTGCCCATACTTCTCCTTGTATGGCTCGGTGTCACATTTTGTTTTTTGATGACGCTCCTGTTAAATGCCTTGGGACGTTTTGTTACGATAAGTGCATTATATAAATGTGAGTTGTTGTAAATAGCAGTACAGGAAGGATTAGGAATACAATACCTTCAGTAAGAATTGTAACATTTTAGTGAATGATGTGCTACCAAAAGCAGATGAAATTTCTGTTCAATAACACAGCTAATACCAGCTGTCTAGTTCGACTTCTGGTAGAAATTCATTAGGGAGTGGCAAATGGCTATTTCTTGTGCTATTCTTGAGGGACTAGGCTGTGGGAAGGTGAAATTGTGGCTCTTCCCATCCCTGAAGAAAGGGAGGGGAAAGTTCGATATACAGTAGTAGGCAAAAGCAAAGCGTTCTGTAATGAGAGAAGGCACAGGCCCGTTGCCATTGTGAATTTGTAGTAGTATTATTACTGATTGTTACAAATACACCCTGTCTAGACACTGACCAAGTTTGGAGCTTTGGCTGGAAGATGATGAGGACCTGGTGCTGGCTTCACAGTGGCCTCCACAAAAGATTTCTGTGAAACTTGTTTTTATTCTACCTCAAATCAAAAGCTGATGAGGCAGCCTGTTCCTATCATTTGCTGAAAGTCTATCAAAATATAATTTTAACTTAATCCAGGAGTGAAAATACTGGTGACATTGTTTCCACCACCAACCCAACTTGATTCAGCGTGGCACAACGCCTGAAAAGTGCATGGAATGAACATTGGCTAGATTTTTGGGCTGTTTTGAATTGAATTATTGTTTGAGTAGTTTGGAAAGCTGGAACAACGATTGAGCCCCTTAGTGTACTGTTCCTTTTGGGAACTAGTATCCCATCACAGCTGCATATTTTGTAGTTCTAGCTTTGTTCCACTTAAGGTCTTCGGTTTGTATTCAGAAAAGCCTAGTTAAGGCAGAGACCATTACATTTCTTAAGGGAAATGTGAATGAACATCTGAAGCAGAGGAATATGTAATCAAAGCTATGGAATATGTAATCAAAGCTATGGAGAGAGGGCAGAACAGTGGGATTAGTTTTGAATTACCCTCGCAAAGAGTGGGCACAGACAGATTGGTCCAAATGGCCTCCTGTGCTGTAAACTTCTGATTCTATGGTAAGCCAGTTACCAATGAGCAGCTCTCCTATCGATATCTGGGCTAAATTCTGCCAAGTTTCCAAAGTCTCCACTTTATTCTCTAATTTACTGCTGCTGCTGTATCTACATTCTGTCTTGAATTCAAATTCCCACTTCCTTCCAGCAAACTCTTAATTCTGTCTGAACATTGCCATTTTTCTATTTTGTTATTTGTTTAGTTCACATCCTATCAGTCTTTAACATCTAAAGATTTTGTTTACAGTGAACTTATAGGATGTCTTTAAATTGTGTGATTTAATTTCCAAAAAGTGACTTGTTTTCAAACACTCTTTGTAACATTCAGTGTTGCCGAAGCTCAGTGGGAGAGTGTTTTCATCCATTACTTCCCAGAATGATGTATTTGAAGGCTGTTGGATTTACTGATCAGCTGGGACAGTTAAGCGTTTGTTGCTTTGGAGCGCAGGCACTGAGTAATGCTCAATCATTTGTTTCCTACTCTTAAAAAGTTAACTCGGTCATACCATGTCTGCTACAACACACAAGCAACAGACATTAGCTAAATTGATAACTGTACTACCCTGTACGGCACTAGGCCACGCATACCTGGAGATTCTAGGTTCAACTCCCGGCCTGTGCAGAATGAATCTTGGATGTGGGGCGCTGTGGGCTAGAGTGGAAAAATCTACCACATTTCCCACTCCCTGCTGGAAGTATGAGTGTATGGTGTTTGGATTTAGATAGATGAGGACTGGGCTGTGATACCCCTCCCTCCAACTCCACCCTGATCCTGTCCTCTTTCCTCTTTTTCCCCCCGCCCCCCCCCCCCCAACCTGTCCGTTCAAATAACTTGACAACAAACAACATCAAGACTTGCTTCAGGGCAGCTGGAACCTGACGAGCTAAAACAGGCTGGTTTTCTTTGTTGTGATCACTCGCTTTGTTGCAACGTGTGATTGCACAAATACACTTTTTCCCCTTCTTTAAGTGGTGCATAGTAAAATTGGCCTGTGGCTCACTGCGTCTATTTGTTAGAAGAGTAAATTTGTAATTGCCACCCCTTTTGTGGTTTGTGTGTATGCATTGTCATTGCAAACAGGACATAGCATGCATAAATGAAAATGATATATTAACTGTTAACATCAGCAGCTCAAGTGGGTTAGTTGATATATCCCTTGTTCTGTAAAACTCAGCAGTTATTTATTTCCTTCAAGATAAAAACAGGTCAATCCTGGTCTTAGAACAGATTGTAGCTGAAGGCACAGATTTCATATCAGGCCAGTATAAAAAGTGTGATGTAACTTTCTAACTGAGGTTGATATCCCTTGTGATTTAAAAAGTTAAGAGACCACTTGTACAGAGAGTGCGTCACTGGTAAAAACTTGTTCAGCAAAACTTGAACTTGTTCGAAATGACCTGTTTATAAGTCTCTTGAGGCAGATTTTGCTGTAATGTATTTGTATGCATTTACTGGCAGATTTTTAAACTGCCTGCATTCTGCCAGGTAACAACAGTTGGTGGAGCTATGCTACAAATTTTATTCCTCCATTTTGATCACTGGACTAATAATTATTAAAATGAAGCAGTGGTGATAAATGTCTTGAACACCAGCTGTCTGTATTGACTACCTACAGACGGTCCAAACAGTACATGAATGGCTTTGCCTTTACTCTAGATTAAGGGATTTTCTTTTTGTTGGTAGCAGGAAGTATTGCTACCGTCAGTAGTGACACCAGCTTCTTTCAGAATAATGAAGGGGTACTAAATGCAGCAATGTATTGTTTCTCTACACTTTCTCTTCTTCTATAACCCCCCCCTCCCCCTCGATGTTATTGGAGATCTACCTCTGGCAATTTGGGAAGGTGGTAGAATCATAATTACTGGATAGGAGACTGTTTCCTTTTCAACTGAGGTTATCTACTCTAATCCCATTTCCCATTGTTAGATCCATGTGTTAATGGAGACACCGAATGCAGGAGTTGATTTAACAAGTGTTTACTGAACAAAGTCTGGAGGTGAACTAACCACACAAGACGCTACACAGGCTTATATACCCGAGTGGTCACTACTGGTACTACAGTATACAGGGGCTTCAAAAACATAGTTCCTCTTAAAGGTACATACACTACAATTCCTCCCCTTTTAGATAAATAGTACATAACATTTTAAGTAATCATTAAATAACATTTTTACAAGAACAATAATATACACATTTGCTGAAGTTAATCAATTACAAATTCAGTCTCTGGAGGCTTCCTGACTCGGTCCGGATAACGCCTCGGTGGTGTAGTAGGTTCTTTTGGCAAGGTCGATTCGGCTTCAATGCCAGTGTCGGGTTCATCTGGTTCCAGTATCACCGGATCGGAGGTAGATACTATGGGTATCTCTGCTTCATCACTAGGCGTATAGAGTGGTGGTGTAGGTTGTCCTTTTTCGGATGACTCTATGATCTGGTCAGCATGGCGCCTTATTATGCTTTCTCCAATGTCCACGGTATACATTAGCGGTCCTAGTCGTGTGCAAATAGTTCCAGGCTGCCATTTCTCGGTACGGTAGTCCCGGCCAAAACTGGTTGACCTATCTGGAAGGTTCTAGTTGGCCTTTCATTCATTCTTTGAAATTGCCGGTTCTCTACGTCCCTTCTGACGTTTGGCTTGACCAAATCCAGCCGGCATCTTAGTCTTCTATTGAAAAACATGGCGGGGGTTTGGTTTGTAACCACGTGTTGCATTCCTGTACGCAAACAAGAAGTTATCTACCTTATGTTGTAGATTTATGTCTTCATTACCCATGGCCTTTATGGCCTTCTTGAAGGTCTGGACAAACCTTTCAGCCAATCCATTGGTGGCGGGATGGTATGGGGCGGACGTGTAGTGCTTAACCCCATTGTTTTTTAAGAACTTCCTGAATTCTTCGGATACAAATTGCGGTCCATTATCAGAACAGATCTGTTCAGGCAGCCCATTCCTGGCGAATATGGTCCTTAATACTGTGATGGTTTTTTCCGTGGTGGTGGAGGACATCTTTATTACCTCCGGCCACTTGGAGTGTGCATCCACCGCGATTAAGAACATTGAGTCCATAAATGGACCAGCAAAGTCGATATGTACCCTTTGCCATGGAGATGAGGGCCACTCCCATGGATGTAGAGGGGCTTGTGGTGGAGCGTTTTGGACCTTCTGGCATCCTAGACAGCCCTTGGTCATTTGTTCGATGTCTCCATCGATACCTGGCCACCACACAAATGCTCTGGCTAAGTTCTTCATTTTCACTCCACCCAGATGCCCCTCGTGAAGCTCCTTTAGCACTCTATCCTTGAGTTTGGGTGGAATCACCACTCTGGATCCACACATCAAGGTTCCTCGGCACACTGACAGCTGTTCTCTTCTTTGCGAGAATGCTGGCAACAGTGGTTCGCCATGTGCTGGCCATCCCTTCACCGTTAAATCGTAGACTCATGAGAGTCGGGTCATTTCGCGTTTGCTTTTCAATGGTAGAATTTGTCACCGGTAGATATTCCACTATGATCGAGTGGAATATCTCCACTGTAGGCGCCTCTTCCACCGTTGGCAATGGTAGGCGCAATAACCCGTCAGCATTCCCATGCTGTTTTGTTCCTTTGTATTCTATGTCATATTGGTGTGCCCCTAGGAAAAGGGACCACCTCTGTAGCCTTTGTGCTGTCATGATGGGAACGCCCTTTTTAGGGTTGAATATGGAGACGAGGGGTTGATGGTCAGTCAACAAGGTAAATTTTTGTCCGTGTAGGTAATGGTTGAATTTCTTCACCCCCCCCCCCACACCAGGCTGAGTGCTTCCCTGTCGATCTGGGCATAGTTACGCTCAGCTGAATCCAATGAGCGTGACGCAAAAGCTATCGGCCGCTCCGAGCCATCAGGGAATCTATGCGATAATACTGCTCCCACGCCGTAAGGGGATGCATCGCACGCCAGTCTGATTGGCAGTGATGGGTTGTAATGAGCCAACACTTCCCTGGACGTGATCAAGCCTTTGCATTTATGGAAGGCACGTTTACAGCCTTCGCTCCATTTCCAAACTACTCCCGTTTGTAGCAGTGCGTTAAGCGGGTGCAGAACCGTCGACAAGTTTGGTAAAAATTTGTGATAGTAATTTACTAATCCCAGGAACGACCTTAATTGTGAGACATTTTCAGGCGCTGGGGCCTTTACGACCGCTTCAATTTTTTCAGGTGACTTATGCAACCCTTCTTCGTTAATGACATGGCCACAATATGATATTTGTTTCTGGAAAAATTCGCACTTGGGGTGATTTGCTCGTAGGCCCCGTTCTCTCAGCCTCGTGAGCACCTGCTCCAAGTTGGCAAGGTGCTCGTTGTCGTTTTCTCCTGTTACAAGGATGCCGTCTAGGTAGCATTGAGTCCCCGGAATCCCTTGCAGGACTTGCTCCATAGCTCTTTGCCAGATAGCCGGAGCTGATGCTACTCCGAAAACCAGTCGATTGTACTGGTACAGGCCTTTGTGTGTGTTTATCGTGAGATACTTTTTAGAGGCCTCCTCAACCTCCATCTGTAGATATGCCTGTGCTAAGTCAATTTTGGTGAAACGTACTTCTATCCTCGGAAGAGGATACTGTACCATGTGAAGAACCGGGTTTACAGTCACCTTGAAGTCCCCACAGATGCAAACTTTTCTCTGATCTTCATATTTATCATTATTCAACGTTTTCTTCATGACCGGGACGATGGGTGTTGCCCACTCGCTCCAATCTACCTTGGATAACACGCCTGCTTTTTCCAAATTCTCCAGCTCTGCCTCGACGGCTGGACGAATTGCGTATGGCACCGGCCTTGCCTTAAAAAACTTGGGAATTGCCGCATCTTCCACTTTTATTGAGGCGGTGGCGCCTTTCAGGGTTCCTAGTTCCTGTTGAAACACTTCTTTGGCGTTAGCCAAGATTTCTTTTAATCGTCCAGGTATGACGTCATCATCGTTTTTTTTCTTACTGGTCACCGTCAGTGCCTGAATGGAGTGCCAGTCTAAACGTATCTTTCTAATCCATTCGTGTCCCAACAACGGTGGACCACCATCTTGCAGAACGTATAAATACAACTTCTGTATTTCATTGCCGTTTTATACAACAGGCACCCTTATTTTCCCTCTGGGGTATACTTTCTGCCCCGTATATGTCTGCAAGACAATGGATGTGTCTTTCAAAGGTATATGCGGAAATAGCCGCTCGTAATCCCGTCGACTTATGACGGTCAGAGCTGATCCTGTATCTAGCTCCATTTTGACTGGGGACCCCGCTATCGTGAGGGTAACCCAAATGGTCTGGTAATCTTCTTTGGCAATTACATTATGTAATTTGAGACAGCTTAGTCTCTTGTTTCCGGAGTCGCTATCGCTCTTCTGGTCTTCGGAGCTACTGTCCGTCATCATTTGTACCTTTCTGTACTTTTCCTTATTGACCTTTTTACTGTCAGCTGATTTCTTTCCAGATCTGCATACACGTGCAATGTGTCCCATCTTTCCGCATTGCCTGCATGCTTTGTCCTTGAACCAGCAGTCCTTCTGGTCATGGGTGGATCTGCCGCAGCGATAACATCTCTCGATACCCCGTGTCATTTCATGGGTGCCGAAGTCCTGTGGCTTTTGCTGTATCTCTGCAGTTCCTCTTGCTGCTGCTTCGTATGATACAGCCACACTGAAAGCCTTGTCCAGTGTCAAATCTTTCTCAGAAAGTAGTCTTTTCTGTGTTCCTTCGCTTAGGAGACCGCAGACGAATTTGTCTCGTAGAGAATCTGCCAGTCCTGCCCCGAATTGGCAGTGCTTTGACAGCTTTCGTAATTCGGTGAGGTAATCAGCGTTACTTTCATTCTTGTGCTGATTCCTCCTGAAGAATTTGAATCGTTCCGCTATCAGCAGCGGTGTTGGGTTTAAGTGCTCCTGTAAGGTATCAACAATCTCATTAAAATTCTTGTCCATAGGTTTGGCTGGAGTGATCAAGTTTTGTAACAGCCTGTATGTCCTTGCGCCCATCAGATTTAGAAGTACCGATGCCTTTTTATCATCCGCTACCTCATTCGCCTTGCAATATACCTCCACTCTTTCCACATATGTGGTCCAATCTTCTATATCACTATCGAAAGCAGTAATATTGCCAGTCTTCGGCATCTTGAAAATCTAAAATGGCGCTTCCCGCGCTTTTCTTTCTTTCCCGCCGAGTTAAGATGGCGCCTCCCACACTTTCCCGCCGCTGCCGCTGCTGCCAACGCTGTTCTCCACGGTTCCCGTTGCGACCTGCAGCTTTTCGCGGTATTTCTATTTTTTTTTAATATATCGCTTCAATAGTTTCTCCATTACTTGGAGAACCGTTCCCGTCGTGGAGCGGACCCTCTGGGACTTTCCCCTCCCTCTGCTCGGTCTGAACGCCGACCTGCTTCGCAGCACCGGCCGCCCCCTGAGTGCTCCACCCTCTCTCTCTCTTTGCTTCTGCTTCCCGACTCGCTGCCCGGCCCCATTACAGAGCCACCCAAACGAGCTCTAGCCTGCCGCCGCCCAGGAAGGATCAGTGCACTACCTGCCACCAGCCCGTTTAGCTGGGGAAACCACAGACTGGAGACCAAGCCTGGCCCTCGTTTTCGAGTTTCTTCGAGTTATTTTTTTCTTCTTGCTTCTGGCTTCGACCTTCGTCTGAGGAATCGATCCCCTTGAGGTGCTGTCGAATTGCAGGTAAGTTTGTTTCTAACTCGTCGCCACTGTTAGATCCGTGTGTTAATGGAGACACGGAATGCAGGAGTTGATTTAACAAGTGTTTACTGAACAAAGTCTGGCGGTGAACTAACAGCACAAGACGCTACACAGGCTTATATACCCGAGTGGTCACTACTGGTACTACAGTATACAGGGGCTTCAAAAACATAGTTCCTCTTAAAGGTACATACACTACACCCATCCTATCTCATCCTTTTATATTTTCAAATACTTAACCAATTACATCTTAATCTCCAACATAGTCTCTGCCAGGAAGTCAACGGTTCTATATTCTAAAAATACTCACGTAGAGAAAAATCTTCTAACTTATCCTAAACCATAACCTCTTATTCAACATCATTCCTTATGTGCCATTGTCCAAATAATTTGTATAAAAGACCCCAGCACAGAACCTTGAGGTATACTATTACACACCAGCAATCTGAAAAATGCCTTGTGTATCCATGCTCGTTATTTTTTTCCACCTCTAGCTGATGAACCAGGAACCCTTCAACCTCCCATGGTGTGTGGAATTCCCCTAACTGTTCAAGCTCGATAACCTTGAGCTGAAGCAAGATCACCCAGCGACACTTCCTTATACCTGTGGTTGCCCTCTGCACTCTTGGTTTCCAGAAACACTCAAATGTTTTGCACAATGTTGATTTCCACTGCCCTGCTTATTCACTTAGAACCAGGAACTAAAATAACTCCACGTAGCTTCAAGCCAACTACACTTCAGTACTATAGCAAAATACTGCAGATGTTGGAAATCCGAAATAACAACAGAAAATGCTGGAAAAACTCCAAGTCAGGCAACATCCGTGGAGAGAAATTTGAGTTGACGTTTCGGGTTTGACCCTTCTTCAAAACTGGAGAGAAAAGGAACTAGATCGAAGGCAGGGCTGCGATCGAACAAAAGAATAAAAGAACCAAAAGAAGTAAAAGAGATTAGAAGCTAGACGAGATGGTAATAGGCTGGGATTAGGTGTAAAGTGTACTGGCAGGGCAAAAGATAGCTGCCAGGTGTGAGAGAGAAACAAAAGGAAAGGGGGGGGGGGGGGGAGGAAAGGAGTGGAAAAATATAAGTAAAAATGAAATAGGGGCCGAGGTTATGATCTGAAATTGTTGAACTCGATATTGAGACCGGAAGGCTGCAGAGTGCCTAATCGGAAGATGAGGTGCTGTTCCTCGAGTTTACGCTGAGCTTCCGTGGAACAGTACACTTCAGTACTAAGTGCTGGTTTTGGTAGGAAGCTGGTTTGATCATGGTCATGATAGATGAAAGTGAGATCCTATGACTGTATATTAGTCAGATATGCATTAGTCAGACTTTTGAGTGCTGTTTTCTGCCCACAAGTTGATTTTAATGTGTCTACATTTCTGCCAACACCACTGGGGTAAATCCACAATTGACCAACCTAAGGAGCATCAGAGCATAACTTTTTTTCCATAAAAGCAGATTCTCTAGAATCATTGAGTGACAGTTACCCATTTTGTATCTCAATGTAACTCTGAAAAAGAACACACTTCCATTTATGCACAATCTTTTTTATCATGCATCTAAACACTAACAATTTCACAACATTGGCACCTCACTTTAAAAAAAAAAACTAGTGAAAACTGTTCCCACGATGGTTACTGAAGACTCTTTTACTGTATATAGTAGCATGTTCGCTAACCATTCATTAATTTACCATCATAATGTTTACCTTTGTGACTGAATTTAAAATAAAAATCTACGGTACCTTATCTATGATGTCAAAATTTTTTAAAAATAGAAGGGTTAATAAAAATATTGGTCACATTTGGAGCAAAGTCTGTTTTTCCCTCATTTCTTAATGCATTTCATTCTTTGGCCCCCAACGGCAGATGTTGTTCAGGGGTGTCTGCCTACCTTCTTTTAGGGTGGGCCACCATCTTCTCTTTCCTTGCGGGGAAACATTTGACTTCAGCTTGCTGAAGTCTTCCTTGTAGGCTTGGCTGAGATGGAGGATTACCAGGTACGAGCAAACTCGCTGTGTGACTAGCCCATTTCAGAATTGACCATTGCATTGTTGGTGTTTGTTGCAACACTTGAACGTGTGACCCTTCTAACTGTCCTGTACAAATGTTGAAATGAATCATTTAGGGCTGCTTATTGTAAAATAGGTCATTTTCACCTGAAGCCAGATGTCAATTCTTGCCACTAGTATTCCTGTTGAATCAAAATGAACGGTGGAAACTGCCTGCAATTTTTTTTTGCAATTGTATCTCCATGGATTGATAATTTAATCCAGTTATTGTTGAAGAAACAGTAACTATTTAGTTGCCCCCTTGGATTACTTGGGGGAGGGGCAAGGAGGGGAATTAAAGCATGCCTTTTATTAAAAAAAAAACCTTCTATCTTTGGTTAGTAGTCACCTTGAATGTGAATCATGGAATAGTACAGCACAGAAGGAGGCCATTCAGCCCATCGAGTCTGTGCCGGCAGATCTCCCCTGATTTTGCTCACAATTAATGAGTAATTTTTTAGACAATTAATGTGGTTGAGAATTCTGTAGTTCCATATTCTGAATGTGTTAAAGGTTGAGAATAATCATACGGATTATTTTGTGGGGGTTTATTTTCTTCTGTTATGTAGCTGACTGGGTGTTCTAGAGTGCAATAGCATGGGCATTATTTGTATTTTGAGTGTTTATTTTAATTGGCAAAAAGATGTTTTCTGTTCTGAAGTTGTAAGCCAAGTTATTTTTGTCATTCTTGCGTGACCGTCTACTCGCTGCTTTTAGAGAACCATGTTTTCACAGGTTTTTTTTTGTAGCTTATTAATCAGATAACCAGATTAAGGTATATCATTTATTTTCTAACTTAAGTTTTACAAGAAGGAAATCTGGGAAATGATCTAAACTGCCTGTAATTTACATATTACAAAGCCCATATTGTAAAATAATGGAGGCTGCTAAATGATGAGGTTTGACTTGGTTTCTTTTTGAGTTAACTTTAACGAGTTTACTGCAGATAATTGGAGTATCCAGAGACTGTTTAAATCCAAGTAAAAGTGTGTGTTTGCCACACTGGAAGCATTATCCTTCTCGTCCCTCACCCCCTCAGCATTTTGTTGTTTAATAGTGGCCCTGAATTTGCAGTCAGCAGCGAAGCAAAGGCGTTCGTTGCCGGCCCCAAAGTGTGCTTCGTACAAGGATCTCTGTGTCAAGAACTTCGGATTTTCTGACCTTGAATTCAGTTCAACGGAACTTAATGGAGATCCCCTTGTTTGGCTGCTTAGACACGGCAGTTCGATCAAAAGGCAGAATTCTCAGACAGCGAACAAGGAAGTGAGTAAGCGTCTAAGATTCTAACTTAAAAAAAAAAAAAACAGTTAGAGGGCAAAAGAAAGATTGGGGTTCTCGCACGGGGAAAAGGCAAACCTAAAATAAAGATGCACAAATTATAAAAAAAAAAAATTTTTTTTTGAAAAGTTACTTAATTTAAATTTGTATTAAAATGGGCCCTTGGAGACCTTGGCCAAGTGGCTATTACATAGAAACATAGAAGATAGGAGCAGGTGTAGGCCATTCGAGCCTGCTCCGCCATTCAATGAGATCATGGCTGATCATCCAAATTCAGTACCCTGTCCCTGCCTTCTCCCCATATCCCTTGATCCCTTCAGCCTTAAGAAATATATCCAACTCCTTCTTGAATATATTTAATGAACTGGCCTCCACCGCCCTCTGTGGCAGAGAATTCCACAGGTTCACCACACTCTGGGTGAAGAAATTCCTCCTCATTTCAGTCCTAAATGGCTTACCCCTTATCCTTAGACTATGACCCCTGGTTCTGGACTCCTCGGCCATCATAAACATCCTTCCTGCATCTAGTCTGTCCAGGCCTGACAGAATTTTATAAGTTTTGATGAGATCCCCTCTCAATCTTCTAAACTCCAGTGAGTATAAGCCCAATCGACACAATCTCTCCTCGTACATCATTCCTGCCATCCCAGGTATCAGCCTGGTGAATCTTCGCTGCACTCCTTCCATGGCAAGAACGTCCTTCCTCAGGTAAGGCGACCAAAACTGCACACAGTACTCAAGGTGCGGTCTCACCAAGGCCCTGTACAACTGTAGCAAGACATCCTTGTTCCTGTACTCGAACCCTCTTGCTACGAAGGCCAACATACCATTTGCCTTCTTAACTGCCTGCTGCACCTGCATGCTTACCTTCAGCGACTGGTGCACAAGAACACCCAGGTCTCTTTGCACTTCCCCTTCTCCCAATCTATTGCCATTCAAATAATCTGCCTTCCTGTTTTTGCCACCAAGGTGGATAACCTCACATTTACCCACATTATAGTGCATTTGCCATGTTTCTGCCCAATCACCCAATCTGTCCAAATCGTACTGGAGTTTCACGACATCCTCCTCACCGCTTACCCTCCCACCCAGCTTTGTGTCGTCTGCAAATTTGGAGATATTACATCCAATTCCCTCGTTCAGTAAAACTTCAAACATATACAGGTACAAACTAAGCTAAATACCTGTACATATACATGCAGTAAAGGTACATTACATCTGGCTTGAGGATCTTGGAGAAGAGGGTACATCAGTGTTGTCATCATTGTCATCAGGTTGGAGTCGGACATCTGAAGATGGGCCAGGAGCAGGATTCTCAAGTGATGAAGCAGCACTACGACAGACGGCCTTTTTAAAGATTTCTTCCAGTGTCATCTGTCTCACTCTCCCGGTATACCTCCTTCACACTGCCCGGCTCGGCCTGCAATCTCCTACCCAGGAGGGAAACTCAGTGACCCTCTGCCCTGCTCAGCGTAAGTCGTGCGCCACTCTGGTCATGTCGTGCGCACGACTTACGCTGAACGAAAAAACTTTCGGTTTTTAGAGGGTTTTGGTTTTCGGAAGTTCGGATAAAGGATAGTCTACCTGTACACTATATCCACTGGTTCTCCCTTATTTACCCTGTTAGTTACAACCTCCAAAAACTCTTAATATATTTGTCAAACACAATTTCCCTTTCATAAAACCATGTTGACTCTGCCGAATCATATTACGACTTTCTAAGTGACCTGTTACCACGTCCCTAATAATAGGTTCTAGCATTTTCCCTACTACTGATGTCTGACTAACTGCTCTATAGTTCCCTGTTTCCCCTCTCTCTCTCCTTTCTTGAATAGCGAGGTTACATTTGCCATCTTCAATCCACAGGGACCATTCTAGAATCATGGGACTTCTGGAAGTGCAAAACCAGTGCGTCCACTATCTCTCAAGCCACCTCTTTTTAAAACCCTAGGATGTAGGCCATCTCTTTAAAATATTCTGTTGCCCTTTTCCCCTTCTCCTCCCCCCCCCACACACACACAGCCACACTCACTATTGGGTAAATTACTTACATCCTCTGCATAAGAACATGAACAATTTTTAGAGGGGGGTGAACATAGTCCAAACAAATCTGTCTTTTTTTTCATAGATCAAGTCCACTTTTCGCATATCCCTCAATTCTTCTTTCCAGCTATGCACCAAACTGTCTCTTTGAACACATTTAGACCTGACTTCCCAGTTTGCTTCTTTCACAGAATCACAGAAACCCCACAGTGCAGATAGAGGCCATTTCGGCCCATCGAGCCTGCACCGACACATATCCCACCCGATCCCCGTAACCCCTACACCAACACATAGCCCACCCTATCCCCGTAACCCCACGTATTTAATCCCCCTAACACTAAGGGTCAATTTATCATAGCCAATCATCCTAACCCGCACATCTTTGGACTGTGGGAGGAAACCGGAGCACCCGGAGGAAACCCACGCAAACACGGGGAGAATGTGCAAACTCCACACACAGTCACCCGAGGCCGGATTCGAACCCGGGTCCCTGGCGCTGTGAGGCAACAGTGCTAACCACTATGCCACCGTGCTGAGACATCGTTTCCAAAACTAGCTGAGATTTGTAAATGGTTCCCTCTCCTTTGGGTACTGTCAACATCTCGGCCTCAAAATACCTACCCTCGATCTCTCTATCCTTACAAACCGCTGCCTCATCGCCAACCTCCCTTTCTTCTCCAAGTCCTTGATTGTGTTGTTTCCTCCCAAATCCATGCCCACCTTTCCCGCAGCTCCATGCTTAAATGTCTTCAATTAAGCTTCTGCCCCTGCTGCAGCATCAAAATTACAAATAACATCCCCTGTGCTTATGACTGTGATTCATTATCCCTCTTTGTCCTCTCTGAAGCCTTTGACAAGATTGACCACGGCATCCTTATCCGATGGCCCTCCTCCGCTGTCTAGCTCAGTGGGACTGCCCTCGCTTGGTTCTGCTCTTAGCTATTTAACCATAGCCAGAGTATCCCCACCAATAGTTTCTTTTCCTTCACTACACCGTTACCTCCACATTCCCCCAAGGGTATATTCTTGGCCCCATGACCTTGGCGACCTCATCCAGAACTATGGGGTTGTCTTCCATTTCTACACGGACGACACCCAGCTCTACCTCTCACCATCCCTTTTGAACCATCCACTGTCTGTGTTGTCCGACTTATTCTCTGACAACCAGTCTTGGATGAGCTGCAGTTGGATCGTGGGAAGACTGAAGCCATCATCTTAGGCCCCTGCATCCAACTCTGTACCCTTATCACCGATTTCTATCCCCCTCCCCTTCCATTGTCTCGGGTTGAACTGGACTGCTTACAGCCTCTGTCGTAGTTGATCCTGTGTTGAGTCTTGGACCCTATATCCTCTCCATCATAAAGACCGCTTACTTCCATTTCTGTAATATCGTCCAGCTTACCTCAGCCCATCTGCTGCTGAAACCCTCATTCCGACCTATGTACTCGAACATTCCAAAGCTCTTCTGATGGGCTTCTCGTTCTCCGTAAACTTTTGCTTATCCTGCTCTATCCTGGCTGGCTTTTATTGGCGCCTGGTCCTGCAATGCTTCAATTCTAAAATTCTCCTTTTTGTTGAAGTCCCATCATGGCCTTGTCGTGCCTCCACCTCTCTCAGCCCTACACCACCTCCCGCCCCACCATAGACCGCTGTGTCTTCAGCCGCCTAGGCCCCAAGCTCTGGAATTCCTTCCCTTAAACCCCTCTGCCTCTCCAACCCTCTCTCCTCCTTTTAAGACCTGTTTAAAACCTGTTTCTTTAACCAAGGTTTTGGTCACCCCTTGTAATAGCTCATTCTTTGGCTCGGCATCCTTTTTGTTCTGATTGTGCCTCTGAAGTGCTTTGGGAACATAAAAGGCACTTATACAAATATAAGTTAGTAACCCATTCAATTTGCTATAAGTTCCCAAGTGTTTTATCCAAATCATTGTGTGTAGAGGAAAGACAGTCTTTCTGCTGGCAGTGAGAACTGTGGCTAAGTAAAGTAATTAAGGATAGTATCCGACTAAAAACAAGGGCATATAAGGTAGCCAAATCTAGTGGGAGGATGGAAGATTGGGAAGTCTTTAAAAGACAGCAAAAAATAACAAAAAGATTGATTAAGAAAGGGAAGATAGATTATGAAAGTAAATTAGCAAAAAATATAAAAACAGACAGTAAAAGTTTCTATAGTTATATAAAAAGAAAAAGGGTGGCTAAAGTAAATGTTGGTCCCTTAGAGGATGAGACCGGGAAATTAATGGTGGGAAACATGGAGATGGCAAAAGCACTGAACAATTATTTTGTATCAGTCTTTACAGTAGAGGACACTAAGAATATCCCAACACTGGACAAACAGGGGGCTCTAGGGGGGGAGGAACTAAATACAATTAAAATCACTAAGGAAGTGGTACTTGGTAAAATAATGGGACTCAAGGCGGATAAATCCCCTGGACCTGATGGCTTGCATCCCAGGGTCTTGAGGGAAGTAGCGGTAGGGATTGTGGATGCATTGGTAATAATTTTCCAAAACTCACTGGACTCAGCAAAGGTCCCGGCAGACTGGAAAACTGCTAATGTAACACCCTTATTTAAAAAGGGTAGTAGGCAGAAGGCTGGAAACTATAGACCTGTTAGCCTAACATCTGTGGTTGGTAAAATGTTAGAGTCCATTATTAAGGAGACAGTAACGGGACATTTGGATAAACATAATTTAATAGGGCAAACTCAGCATGGTTTCATGAAGGGGAAGTCATGTTTAACAAATTTGCTTGAGTTTTTTGAGGAAGTAACATACAGGGTGGATAAAGGGGAACCAGTGGACGTAGTGTATTTAGACTTCCAAAAGGCATTTGACAAGGTGCCACACAAAAGATTATTGCTCAAGATAAAAAATCACGGGATTGGGGGTAATATTCTGGCGTGGGTGGAGGATTGGCTCTCTAACAGAAAGCAGAGAGTTGGGATAAATGGTTCGTTCTCAGATTGGCAACCAGTAACTAGTGGTGTTCCGCAGGGGTCAGTGCTGGGTCCCCAACTCTTTACAATCTATATTAACGATTTGGAGGAGGGGACCGAGTGTAACATATCAAAGTTTGCAGATGATACAAAGATGGGACGGAAAGTAGTGAGTGAGGAGGACATAAAAAACCTGCAAAGGGACATAGACAGGCTAAGTAAGTGGGCAGAGATTTGGCAGATGGAATACAATACTGGAAAGTGTGAGGTTATGCACTTTGGCAGGAAAAATCATAGAGCAAGTTATTATCTTAATGGCAAGAAACTGGAAAGTACTGTAGTACAAAGGGATCTGGGGGTCCTGGTGCACGAAACTCAAAAAGTTAGTATGCAGGTGCAGCAAGTGATTAAGAAGGCCAATGGAATGTTGGCTTTTATTGCTAGGGGGATGGAATATGAAAACAGGGAGGTATTGCTGCAGTTGTACAAGGTATTGGTGAGGCCGCACCTGGAATACTGCATACAGTTTTGGTGTCCATACTTAAGAAAAGACATACTTGCTCTCGAGTCAGTACAAAGAAGGTTCACTCGGTTAATCCCGGGGATGAGGGGGTGGTCATTTGAGGAGAGGTTGAGTAGATTGGGACTCTACTCATTGGAGTTCAGAAGAATGAGAGGCGATCTTATTGAAACATATAAGATTGTGAAGGGGCTTGATCGGATGGATGCGGTGAGGATGTTCCCAATGATGGGTGAAACTAGAACTAGGGGGCATAATCTTAAAATAAGGGGCTGCTCATTCAAAACTGAGATGAGGAGAAACTTCTTCACTCAGAGGGTGGTAGGTTTGTGGAATTTGCTGCCCCAGAAAGCTGCGGAAGCTACATCATTAAATAAATTTAAAACAGAAATAGATAGTTTCCTAGAAGTAAAGGGAATTAAGGGTTACGGGGAGCGGGCAGGAAATTGGACATGAGTCTGGGTTCGGAATGGTCATGGCCCTGTGGGTAGTGGAGCGGGCCCAGGGGCCGTGTAGCCTTGTTCTGCTCCTACTGTGTTCTAATTCTGTTAGATTTCAGGAAATGGTTTTATTCCTGTTCCTGGCTGGGGTGGAGATCGCCTTTACAGAAGGTAAGTACTGTAGAAAATATAGGGACAGAGTGATCTCCTGGAAGAATTTCGATCGCCTAGATGGGTCGGAGAGGAATTTCCCAGATTTTTTTCTCCCAAATTGGCCATTGGGTCTTTATCTGGTTTTTCGCCTCTCCCGGGAGATCACATGGGTTCGGGTGGATGCAGAGTGATAGAAGATTTGAGGTTAGGATCAGATCAGCCATGATCTTATTGAATGGTGGAGCAGGCTCGAGGGGCCGATTGGCCTACTCCTGCTCCTATTTCTTATGTTCTTATGTTCTAAAACTGGTTGTCCTCTGCCCTTCTGGCAGAATGATTAATGGGCATGACATTCAGAACTTGGAAGAGCATGAGACCTGTCTTTGGTTTCCAGGGTTCTTGTTGACAAGTTTTTTTTTTGCATCAAAGTAGCTTTCTATTTGAAAAAGCTTATTGATGCCAACATGTCCAAAGGATGGAGGTTATTCAAAGCTAGGTGGGACTGTAAGCTGTGAGGAGAACACAATCTGCAAAAGGATATAGATAGACTAAGTGAGTGGGCAGTAAGGTGGCAGGTGGAGTATAATGGAGGGAAATGTGAGGTTAGTCACTTTGGTAGGAAGAATAGAAAAACCAAAATATTTTTTAAATGGTGAGAAACTTTTAAATGTTGGTGTTCGGAGCGATTTGGGTGTCTTCGTGCAAGAAACACCAAGCAATCTGAAGGGGATTGACAGGGTAGATGCAGGTACAGCAAGCAATAAGGAAGGCAAATGGTATGTTGGCCTTTATTGCAAGGGGGTTGGAGTATAAGAGTAAGGAAGTCTTGCTACAATTGTACAGGGCCTTGGTGAGACCACACCTGGAGTACTGTGCACAGTTTGGTCTCCTTCTCTAAGGAAGGATATACTTGCCTTGGAGGTGGTGAAACGAAGGTTCACTAGATTGATTCCTGGGATGAGAGGGGTGTCCTATGATGAGAGATTGTGTAGAATGAGCCTATACTCTCTGGAGTTTAGAAGAATGAGAGGTGATCTCATTGAAACATACAAGATTCTGAAGGGGATTGACAGGGTAGATGCCGAGAGGTTGTTTCCCCTGGCTGGAGTGTCTAGAACTAGGGGGCATAGTCTCAGAATAAGGGGTCGGCCATTTAAGACCGAGATTGGAATGAATTTCTTCACTCGGAGGGTTGTGAATCTTTGGAATTCTCTGCCCCAGAGGACTGCGGATGCTGAGTCTTTGAGTATATTTGAGGCTGAGATAGATTTTTGGACTCTCGGGGATTCAAGGGATATGGGGGTCAGGCAGGAAAGTGGAGCTGAGGTCGAAGATCAGCCATGATCTTGGTGAAAGGTGGAGCAGGCTCGAGTGGCCGCATGGCCTACTCCTGCTCCTATTTATGTTCTTATTACCACCATGCTAATGGCTAGAAATTTCAGAATTTCACTGTCTTAAATGGGATTAAGTATGTAAGCATTTTTAAGCCTGATCACCTTTATTGACCTTTTATAAACTCCACCTACCCTCCTCTTCATATAATATTCTTTGATTTCTCCCTCTGTCTGCAAGCAGTTAATTGCCTTCTGATCTAGTTGCATAAAAAAAAAGTCCTACTGAATGTAGTAAACTGTGAGGAATATACTGTAGTAACAGACTTCAGGAGGACAGAGACTGGTGAAATGGGCAGACCCATGGCAAATAAAATTTAATGCAGGGAAGTGTGAAGTGGTGTCTTTTGGAAGGAAGAATGAGGAGAGACAATATAAATTAAATGGTTCAATTTTAAAGGGGGTGCAGGAATAGTGTGACCTGGGGGTGCGCACACAAATCTTTCACTGGCAGGAAAGTTGATAAAGCTGTTAAAAAGAATGTGGGATCCTTGGCTTTATAAATAGAGGCAAAGAGTACAAAAGCAAGGAAGCTGTGCTGAACCTTTATAAATCACTGGTCAGGCCTCAGCTGGATTATTGTGTTCAATTCTGGCACCGCACTGTAGGAAAGATACCCAGGGCTTGGAGAGGGTCCAGAGGAGAGTTACTTGAATGGTACCAAGGATGAGAGACTTCAGTTACATGAAGAGACTAGAGGAGCTGGGATTGTTCTTATTGAGCAGAGAATGTTAAGGGAAGATTTAAGAGGTATTTAAAATTATGAAGATTTGATCGAGTAGGTAGGGAGAAACTGTTTCCACTGGCTGGAGCGTCAGTGAGCAGAGGACATAGATTTAAGATAATTGGCAAAAGAACCATGGGGATGATGAGGAAGCATTTTTTTAACGCAGCGAGTTTGATCTGGAATGCACCACCTGAAAGGGTGGTGGAAGCAGGTTCGATATATACAGGAATTGAAAAGGAAAAATTTGCAAGTCTACGGGGAAAGAGCAGGCGAATGGGACTAATTGGATAGCTCTTTCAAAGAGCCGGCATAGACACGATGGGCCGCATGGCCTCCTTCTGTGCTGTGTGATTCTGATTCATTTTCTTTCTTAATTCTTACAACATTTCTCCCCTGCACACTTTGCTGAGTGAACAATTTTCCTGGAGTTGTCTCCCTCATAAGCTTGAAAATTTCAGTTAGGCCATCTCCAAGTCTATATTTTTCTCCAAGAACAAGCCTAGCTATTTATTTTTGTGTGTTTCTGCCTGTCTAATTATCTATCCGTCCATCTAACCCTCTACCTTGTCTATGAATCCCTCCTTGTGTTCTGTTAAAAATGCCATTTTTCCAATTAGATTCAGCATTTTATAAATTTCTGTTCTCAATTAAATGCATCGTAGTGTATTTTTCTTAAGTACCGGACTACATAAGACATTACCTAGTCTTACAATGGCCTGGATTTTGCGTTAATAGTGAGGCTGTATATCGGACGGCAACTTCAGGAGTATGGACAGGCGCAGTTTACTGCGGAAACCCCGAAGTTGCAGTCTGAGTTAGCCTGCTGCTCCACAAGCTGCGCTATAACAGAACATCACCGATAGACTCAGTATAAAAATACCTGCAACAGCATGAAGTTGGGGTACTTGCCCACTAAAGACGGCGGAAAGAATTAGGGCTGGTGCATTCAGAAGTAAGTGAATTTTTAATGGCGTGATTGGTCATAATTCCTTTCAAATAACCTAAAAATGTAATTTTACAAGTGTGGAGTTTCGTTCCTTCAGAAGTTAATTAGTGTTAGAGATTTAAAAAATATTTGTTTTTGGTTTTTCTGTGTCTCTTTCATATCTCTCGATCTCATCTGTCTTTCCCAATTTTTATTTTGCTTTCTGTGCATGATTTAAATCTAATTTATACTTCCTGCTTTATACTTCCTGATTTAGACCCGGATTAAAGCAAGCCTCTGCTCAAAAGCCTGCGGAAACTTTGTGGACAGCTGTCAGCGAGGTGGACAGCGAGCGCGGTTCCTTTGCTGCTGACCGCAAAATCCGGCCCATAGTATTTACAGTAGAGAAACAGGCATTTGGCCCAACAGATCTGTGCTGGTGTTTATGCTCCACATGAGCCTCCTCCCACCCTCCTTCATCTAACCCCATCAACATATCCTTCTATTCCTTTCTCCTTCATGTGTTCATGTAGCTTCCCCTTAAATGCATATATGCTATTGCCTCAACTACTCTGTGGTAGCAAGTTCACATTCGAACCACTCTTTCAGTAAAGAAGTTTCTCTTAAATTCCCTATTGGATTTATTAGTGACTCTTATATTTACGGCTTCTACTTCTAGTCTTGCCCGCAAGTGGAAACATCTTCTCTACGTCTACCCTATCAAACCCTTTAATAATCTTAAGGACCTCTACTGGGTCACCCCTCAATCTTTTTTTTATTTTTTATAAATAGAGAGAAAGGAGCCCCAGCATATTCAATCATTCCTGATGGGTATAACCTCTCAGTTCTGGTATCATCCCTGTAAATCTTTTTTGCACCATCTCCAGCGCCTCTACATGCTTTTTGTAACATGGAGACCAGAACTGTTCGCAGTACTCCCAAGTGTGGTCTAACCAAGTTCCTATATAAGTTCAATATAACTTCTGACACACAAAATTGCTGGTGCTCAAACTATTAATGCTAGTTCCTGCACCTGCTCCAACAAAATAGTTATACTATTGACTAAAGAAAGTTAGTTTCAAGTATTAACCATCTTTGAAAAATAAGAAATAACAACAGAAAATGCTGGAAATACTCAGCAGGCCAGGCAGCATCCGTGGAGAGAGAAACAGAGTTAACGTTTCAGGTCTGGGACCCTTCAGAACTGGAAAAAGCTGGAGATGTAACATATTAAGCAGGTGCAGAGACAGGGGGGGGGGGGGGGGGGCTTTTGTAAGAGGCAGGAAAGATAAAATGTTGCAAATGGGAATGGCAAAAATCATACTGCATGAAAAATGGGGGCAGGGATAATTATCTGAAATTGTTAAACTCAACGTTGAGTCCGGCAGGCTGCAAAGTGCCCAATCGAAAGATGAGGTGCTGTTCCTCGAGCTTACGTTGAGCTTCATTGCAGCAATGCAATAGCCTGAGGACAGAGAGATCAGAGTGGGAGTGAAGCGGTGAATTAAAGTGACAGGCAACTGGAAGCTCAGGGGTCACCCTTACGGACTGAACGGAGGTGTTCCGCAAAGCGGTCACCCAATCTGCGTTTGGCGGCTGATAAAGATATCACTTGGTTTGTTATCCTGTGGGTTTTCTGGTTATTATTGCCTCTGCTGTTGAGAATCTGAGGGCCTCACCTAAAGTCCAAATTGGTAGGAATTGATTGGAGTTTGGCTGAGGGTAAAGTGAGTAAGATTGTCTAAAATAACGGATGCTTTTCATTATACAAAATTGCCACACCTACAGTATATATATATATATATATATGGAATATATAGGAATACTGATCAAACTCAGTCTATGCAGAAAAGAGTAATCTAGTTATATTGTGACTAAGGAACTACATGTTCTGCTTCTTGGAAGAGCTGTTCCTATTGACCCTGAATAAAATGCAGCAAAAGGTTTATCATTGATTTTAAGAACATGCATGTTCTTGAAGCCTTATTTTCCTTCCCTACCTCTTGTTTCTCATGAGCCAATTGATGGCCGTGCTCTACCAGTGCCACTCTGTCTGCAAATCATAGTAGAGAACCCAGATATGTGATGGGAATCTGAAAATGAGGGAGGGAGAGAAACTAGCTGGAAGCTTAGCACTGCTCATTCGGAGCAAAAGCCATCTCATTGTACACCAAGTTCCCACTGGGTTTTCTAACCAGGGTAGATTTTACTACAAAAGCCCCCAGAAAATGCTGGAAATACAAAGCAAGCCAGTCGGCAGTAAAGGGAAAAGTCAAGTTAACATTTTGGATGCAACCCTTCATTGGAATAAAATATCTCCATGTTCAACATTCTACCGTATGTGATTGAATGCTACCAGAAGATTGTGATTGTGAAGGTGCATCTGCCTGCACTGAAGGAGATAAATCATTTTTGAGATTGCATGGTGGTAGGAGTACTATTGATTCAAAATTTGGTCTTCAGATTTGAAGGACGAATCCTAAGTGTGTGATGGAAATTTTTTAGAGAATAAAACCTAATTAGCTTTTTAATACAAAAAATCCACTCGGTTGAAAACACTTCATGATAACATTTCACAACGATTTTGAACAAACTAATATTAGAAATGTTTCTTTGGAAAGCTGTTTGTGATGAAGGTAAATCTGTTTGTATACAAGTGTGTGGATCATTTTTAATTGTATTGGTACTTTTTCCTCAGGTTTTCCAAGCATCTCTGAAGTTATTAAAAATGCTGATTACACAGTATGTTCCCAAACACAAGCTGGGCAAAGTAGAAATTACACATTGTGTGGAGAGAACGTTACCCAATCTCCTCCGCAAGACTGGAGATGCCACAACACATCTTCGAGTGGCTGCAATGAATTTCATCCAGGTAAGCAACTGAGTCCTTGCTGTGCTTGTGTATTAAAACCCTCTAGAATGGTTCTTCTAGAGAAATGACACATTATCCAATTGAGAAGCCAGGGAGGGGATTGTGTTTGCTATTACAGGAAACTTTCGTTTAACCGGAGGTTAAAAGTCCGGAAAGCTCTATCTACCGGCAAAATTCAGGAGCCGTTTTCTATAAGTTTTTTTTTTACTTCTCGTTGCTTGTTTTCCCCCAGTCAGGCTCTGCAAGGTCTGTAGCTAAGCAACAGCTTCAGCTAGAGATGCTTGCAGCTGCAGCTGCCTGTTTTGAAGCTGTTGCTAAGCAACAGGGTTTGTTGATTCACACGGAGCTGAAAAGCTCTATGTTTTAACATTAACGCTGGTTTATACGGCAGTTTTGATCTAACGGCACCAGCTCGGTCCCGTCAGTGCCGGATACCAGAAAGTTTCCTGTACCAGGAATCTCGCTCTCATACAAGCTTCAAGTTGACTTGTTCAGGTGCTCTGGAAGAAATGCAGGAACATTCGGTTTGTTGTAGCTATCTTCGAAGTAAACGGACTCAGTGGATTGGGTGCACTTGTTATATTCCCAGTCAACATTTTGTCTCTAGAAATGGTATGCACACGTGCATGCACTACAATAGAAATAATAGTTTTTTTTCTACACGTAAGTTGATAGCCCAGCCAGAGGCAAAACTGGGTGTTTGGGCATAGGGTTGTCAAATCAAAAAATCAAATCAACTTTTATTGTCATTGTTAGTGCACAAGTGCAGTACAACGAAATGTAGGCTTGCGGCTCCCGAGAGTGTACATTTGGATTAAGACATTTAAACATTCAACATACATTTGGCTTGTAGTATATTAACATAAACATAACCATGATAAAGTGCATTGGCAGATGTGCAGGCTTTAGAGTTTATTTGTGGAGTTCAGTAGGATGACAGCCCTGGGAAAGAAGCTGCTCCTAAATCTGGTCGTACGGGTGCGAATGCATCTGTAGCGTCTCCCAGATGGCAGGAGGGCGAACAGACTGTGGCTGGGGTGGGTAGGGTCTTTGATGATGGACCGTGACCTCCGTAGACAGCGTTTCTGGTATATGTGCTCTATGGTCGGTAGCCGGGTGCCGGTAATGCGTTGGGCAGTTTTGACTACCCGCTGCAGGGCTTTCCGGTCATAGTAGCTACAGCTGCCATACCATACTGTGATACAGTTTGTCAGGATGCTCTCTATAGTGCAGCGGTAAAAGTTAGAGAGGATCAGGGGTGACAGATTACATCCCTTCAGCCTCAGTGTGTGGGAAGTTGAAGGTCAGGGCTCAAGCAAAGGATGACCCTTGGTCAAAGTTGGATCAGGTATGGGAGTTGGGGTAGGGGTTTACAGGCTGAGGCTGGACCCTAGTTGGGTTCAGTAGGTCCAGGTTGAAGCCAGGGATACGGTTGAATGTTGCTGTGGTGGATCCAATGTAGGCTGCATTGGGGCCTGGGTCAAGGTCTGGCAGGACAGCGATCAGGCTCAAAGCAGGATGCTGCATGCAGAATAGGTCTGGAGTGGACACCATTAAATGTGGGATCAAGTGTTACTGCTGGATGACAGAAGTAGTGTTTGTGGTAACTAATGAGGTGATTTTACCAGGATAAATGATAGGAAAATTGGCAATCATGTGATTCCTACAGACCAATCAAGATTGAGCCCAGATTAAGAAAACCATAGGCTGCCTGTACCTCACACTTTTAGTTTTGTTTTCGGTGAGTGTCATTGTTTACCAGCAGGCCCAGTAGATGGAATGCTGTAACGAAAATGGTCATTTCTGGGATGTTCCTTTTTGAATGGCTAGTCCTTTTGCCTTAGAATAGCATAGACCCTGATGGGGAAAATCTGAACAAGCAAGACAAATGATATTTGAAAAACGCATACACATAGCTGCATCTGTAATGAAAAGCGGCATGAAGAAAATTGGAGTTAAGTAATGGATTGTATAGCATTCTGCAATCACTCGACAAGTTACATCCACCTTTTTTTTTTATAAAAGAGAAAAGTGTTAAGCTGAAATATTGATTTAAATGCATTTCCCACCCAATTACAGGAAACTTTTGTGATATCCGGCACCGACGGGACCGAGCTGTTGCCGTTGAATCAAAACTGCCGGACACGTTGAAACATACGGAGATTTTCAGCTCCGTGTGAATCAACAAACCCTGTTGCTTAGCAACAGCTTCAAAACAGTCGGCTGCAGCTTAAAAGCGTCTCTAGCTGAAGCTGTTGCTTAGCTACAGACCTTGCAGAGCCTGACTGGGGGGGGAAAAAAAAAAGCAACGAGAAGTAAAAAAACTTATAGGAAACGGCTCCTGAGTTTTGCCGGTAGATAGAGCTTTCTGGACTTTTAACCTCCGGATAAACCAAAGTTTCCTGTATCTTTCCTCTTCTCTGGAAGGCAGTTCCACAAGGAACCTTACTGACGAGACCATTATTTATTAATGTAAAAGCACAACACTGTGGATGCTGGAAATCAGAAATAAAAACACAAAATGCTGGAAATACTCAGCATATCAGCAAAACTGTTTCTATCTCCACAAATGCTGCCAGATCTGCTGAGTATTTCCAGCACTTTCAGTTTTTAATTTAGGCCATTATTTATGTTCAAGCCAAACAATGTTCTGGCAGCCCCTGACCTGGGACCTGGCCTCAACTTTGACCTGAGGAAGAGTAAAGCAGTTTCAATCCTTTCTTTCCTCACCTAATGCCTGCATATATATTTTTCAGCATGGGTCACTCGATAGTGATTGGGAAGAGTGCTGGATGATTTTTCCCCTGCCCCAAAAATCAGTGGACACCAATTGTAGTCGCTCATTGTTCCCTGAGCTAAAATCATAGATCAGGAGTCGAACCTTCTTGGTCTGTTTGATTCCGTATCACACCACACGATGCATTGGAAAAGCTATGCATTTTATTTTCATTTGTTGTAATCAATGACGGCATGAAATCGCACAGCAACACTGGATCTGTAAGGAATTCATGCTTTTTCACTGCCATTTTGGCCACGTGGTATTCACCTTCTACATCATGTGTACATAAGGTGTCACTCTGTGCAATGTGCTTTCTTTTTTTGATTTGTGAACAGCTGCTCATACAAAGTTTGTGAATCATCTTTCTTGTATTTTGTGTTGTACAGTGTGGTTTATAGTACAGGAAACTTTCTGGTATCCGGCACTGACTGGACCGAGCTGGTGCCGTACCATCAAAACTGCCGTAGAAACCAGCGCTAATGTTAAAACATACGGAGCTTTTGAGCTCCGTGTCAATCAACAAACCCTGTTGCTTAGCAACAGCTTCAAAACAGTCGGCCGCAGCTTAAAAGCGTCTCTGTAGCTAAGCAACAGCTTCAGCTAGACCTTGCAGAGCCTGACTGGGGGGAAAAAAAAAAGCAACGAGAAGTAAAAAAAACTTATAGGAAACGGCTCCTGAATTTTGCCGGGAGATAGAGCTTTCCAGACATTTAACCTCTGGTTAAACGAAAGCTTCCTGTATATTGTAATCACCCTGTCTAAGTTTAGTGTATTTTGAATTTTCGACAAAGCTTAGTTTGAAACTCTTTCAAAAATGGAATACATAGAACTGTGAGCGTCTAGACCACTTACGTAACTGTCCACTGCATCAACTAACAACTGAACTCCCAGCACTTTTTCTCCCTATCATGTGGATGCAATGCTATGTGAAATTTGGAAGATCTGTCAGCCTAACCTCTCTTGGACATGCCAAGAAATGTGGCAATTGCCCTCAGTAGAGGCAAATGCAACCAAAAAGTGATACTGTTCATTTAAAGGTGATCAATTAGATTTTTGTCAGATTGGATTATTCAGAAACTCTTGCGTTCACATTCAGAAGGAGGGGTTACTGGAATTCTGCTTCAGCTTCTGAAGGACTGTCTATTCCATGACCGGGAATTTTTTTGTACTGCTTAATCCTATTGTTTTCATTATAGGTCATTCACTATATTCAAGCAAAGATTTGCTAATGATCTTGTAACTCTTTATTGACAGAGGAAATCTTGGTTTACAGACCACATAGCTTGTAAGTCAGAAGGACAATCACACCTAGCACAACAAGCAAAAGTAGATGATTTCAACTTCATGTGTTCAACCTATCAAATGTGATATGGAAACTATTTTATCACATCTTATCTTTCACTCTCTAAACAGTTATTGATACCAGCCCTGGTCTTGGCACAGAAGATTAGTGAGCAACATATTGCTCTTGGATAACTCACTTTTTCTAATTTGTCAAAGGTGGTATAATTTTGAAGCCTGATGGTATTTTTTTCTACCAAAGCTTATTTGGGTTTCGCTTGCCTAAGGCAGTCATTGTGCAAGAATTTGTTTCTCTGCTGTTTCCTTTTCAGAGGAATGATTTTTTTATTATTGATGCCCACTTAGTGTTAGTTTATTTTACATAGCAATCGTCCTTTGGCAAATATTATGTAAGTGCTTGCATAGCACAGGTTGGCAAACGGAGTAGTGTATCTTGTGTTTTTCCCTGGCAAAGCAGCATCCACTAAGGAGAATTAGAACTCAGACTTCCTGTGCATTGGCCACTTTTTGTGCCAGTATGTAGGAGGTTTCTCTCCAGGAAATCTGTCCTAGAGCAATATTTATGCTTTTGCTTAGTATGGCTGTTTGATCTGACTGCTCAGGAGGATAGGCTACTTCAGTAATGAACTGCTCCAAGCTGACCTGAAAGTGTAGGCCAAGTTCCACTGCAAGTTTTTCATTTATTTGAAAGTAGGTACAGTTTGAATGAGTGAGAAAGATTACCTACTTAGGATCTCCAGGTAGCTCAATATGTAACTGTCTGGTGCAGCACCATATAGACTGGGAAACTTCGAAATCTCTGGGTCTGTGCTGAGTTAACAGATCTCGGCTGCGGTTGTCGTCGAGGTGCGATAATTGGTCTCTGGGTCCCCTGACTGGTCGAGTTAAATTCAGCCATAGATCCAAATCCTGGTCTTGTTTACCTACTGTGCAGTGCTGGAAAGTGCACGTGTATAAATGTTTTTTTTAATTATTCATTCCTGGGATGTTGGTGTCGCTAGAAAGGCCAGCATTTATTGCCCATCCCTAATTGCCCTTGAGAAGGTGGTGGTTAGCCACCTTGAACCGCTGCAGTCTGTGAAGGTATTCCCACAGTGCTGTTAGCGAGGGAGTTCCAGGATTTTGACCCAGCGACACTGAAGGAACGGCGATATATTTCCAAGTCAGGATGGTGTGTAACTTGGAGGTGGTGGTATTCCCATGCGCCTGCCACCCTTGTCCTAGGTGGTAGAGGTTGCGGGTTTGGGAGGTGCTGCCGAAGAAGCCTTGGCGAGTTGCTGCAATGCATCTTGTAGATGGTACACACTGCAGCCATGGTATGCCGGTGGTGGAGAGAGTGAATGTTTAAGGTGGTGGATGGGGTGCCAATCAAGCGGGCTGCTTTGTCCTGGATGGTGTTGTTGGAGCTGCACTCATCCAGGCAAGTGGGGAGTATTCTATCACACTCCTTACTTGTGCCTTGTAGATGGTTGGCAAGGCTTTGGGAAGTCAGGTGGTGAGACACTCGCCACAGAATACCCAGCCTCTGACCTGCTCTTGTTGCCACAGTATTTATGTGGTTGGTCGAGTTATGTTTCCGCTTAATGGTGACCCCCAGGATGTTGATAGTGGGGGATTTGGCGATGGTGATGCCGTTGAATGTCAAGGGGAGGTGGTTAGACTCTCGCTTGTTGGAGTTAGTCATTGCTTGGCACTTGTGTGGTGCAAATGTTACTTGCCACTTATCAGCCCAAGCCTGAATGTCGTCCAGGTCCTGCTGCATGCGGGTAGGGACTGCTTTATTGGAGGAGTTGTGAATGGAATCACTGGGCAGTCATCAGCAAACATCCCCACTTCTGACCTTCTGATGGAGGGAAGGTCATTGATGAAACAACTGAAGATGGTCGGGCTGAGGAACACTACCCTGCAGCGATGTCCTGGGGCTGTGATGCTTGACCTCCAACCAGCACAGGCATCTTCCCTTGTGCTAGGTATGGCTTCAGCCAGAGGGGAGTTTTCCCCCTGATTCCCATTGACTCCAGTTTTACTAGGGCTCCTTGATGCCACACTCGGTCAAATGCTGCCTTGATGTCAAGGGCAGTCACACTCACCTGACCTTTGGAATTCAACTCTTGTCCATATTTGGACCAAGGCTGTTATGAGGGTTGGAGCTGAGTGGTCCTGGCGGAACCCAAACTGAGCATTGGTGAGCAGGTTATTGGTGAGTAAGTGCCGCTTGATGGAAGGTGTCATCGACAGCACTATCCCTTTGCTGATGATTGAGAGTAGACTGATTGGGTGGTAAATGGCCGGATTGGATTTGTCCTGCTTTTTGTGGACAGGTCATACCTGGGCAGTTTGGTACATTGTCGGTTAGATGCCAGTATTGTAGTTGTACTGGAACAGCTTGGCTAGAGGTGCGGCTCGTTCTGGAGCACAAGCCTTCAGCACACAGCCGGGCTGTTGTCGGATTCTTCCAGATTTATTTAATTAACTGAGTTTAAATTCACCAGGCCCCGTGGTGGGATTTGAACTCCCGTCTCCGGATCATTAGTCCAGTAACATAACCACTACGCCACCATTCCCTCGAGTTCGAGTTGGGCTCGGCTATGATGCCTCCATGGTTGAATATCCTTTTGACTCTCGGTGACTAGACATGCACATGAAGAATAACTGCTTGGATGAGCTACCAGAGACCAGCTGACTTTAGTGGAACTGTACCCCAGCATTGGTCAGCAATTTCAGGAGAGGAACAGAAAAAACATCAGAGCGAGTACAGTAATTATTTGAATTTATCAGGATTTGATTGTGCTTTACAGGGCTATTTCTACAGAAATCATTCTTCAAGAAGATGGATTCTGTCAAATTTAAGCCACATTACTGACTTGCTGTAGGCCACATTCCAGGGCTGTAGACATCTGACCCAGTTGCTGAATATTTTATTTCAAACACCTTTTTATCTTTGCAAATGATGCAAACAGATTTCAGCCAGTATAAAGCATGTTGCTTCATATAATCAATCATTACACTTTCTTGTTTTGACAAGCATATATAAAAGTTTTTGAATGTTTAGAATGGTTGTTAATAAGGCAGTATTTCATGTCATTTCTCCAACTTCCTTTCAAATGTTTGTAATAGTTCTCTAGGGATTTGCAGCCTTCTGAAGATTGCCATTGCAAGCATCCTACTCTGACCTATTGTGCATTTTGTGAAAGTCCCTTTCTACTGCTGCAAGTTGCATGATGATGTCTTTGTAGGACTGTCACAAAGGTCTCCATTCTGTATATAAAAAATTAACAAGCTCACAAGTCTAAGCCACAGACCAGACAAATCTATGGCTTATTTTTATGTAGCCATAGTAGCCTAGTTTGCCAGAATTCCTGATGACATTGCTGTATCATAGTTGATCTGTAACACCTCAACTCCGTTTACCTACCTATGCTCCATATCCCCTGATACCTTTATCTGACAAAAATATATCAATCTCCATCTTGAAAATTTTAATGGCCCAACATCCACAGCCTTTGGGGCGAGTGTTCCAGGTTTCCACTACCATTTGTGTGGAAAATGTGCTTCCTGATTTTAGAGGTTTCCTAAATGGACTACCTCTAATTTTAAGATTATGGCCCATGTTCTGGATTCCCCCACCACAGGAAATAGTTTCTCCATATCTACGCTATTGAATCCATTTTTCAATTTGTATATATTTATTTATATATACATATATCTATATTTAATATTCACAGAATCACAGAAATCACAGAAACCCCAGTGCAGATAGAGGCCATTTCGGCCCATCGAGCCTGCACCGACACATATCCCACCCGATCCCCGTAACCCCTACACCAACACATATCCCACCCTATCCCTGTAACCCCACGCATTTAATCCCCCTAACACTAAGGGTCAATTTATCATAGCCAATCAACCTAACCCGCACATCTTTGGACTGTGGGAGGAAACCGGAGCACCCGGAGGAAACCCACGCAAACACGGGGAGAATGTGCAAACTCCACACAGACAGTCGCCCGAGGCCGGATTCGAACCCGGGTCCCTGGCGCTGTGAGGCAACAGTGCTAACCACTAGGCCACCGTGCTGCCCAGAAATTTGGGTCGGAGGCTTCCCGCGGGCGCTAGCCCCCGACCTGCACTTACATGGCGCACCTGCCGTTGTGCTGTGAGCCCGCGTGGAATTCCGATCCTGAGCCTGCTCCAGCTGCCGGTGTGCAGGGAACGCGTATCCCGGGGCGCAACTAGTTCGCAGCATCCCTGGGATCATGGGGAGCCAATCGGAGCAGGGAATCTCCATTCATAGATTTGTCTAGGAAGACCTGTCAAATCTATGAATCGAGATCGGCCCCAAAACCTAAGGAAAACTTCAAATAATTTTTTTTTTTTAAATCACTTTTTAAAATAACTATAAATTACATAAATTAACTATTTTAAACAAATTTTAACTTTTGAAAAAAATAAAGTTTTAACTGGGCTAAAAATAAACTTGCCTTTCTTCAAAGTATTTTAAAATGATAAACCTGTGGAAAAAATGTTTTAATTTTACTTACTTCACCTCTTACCTTGTTAAAAGCAGGCCTTGCTAGGGACTTAGCACTGAAAAACCTGTGGAAAAAAGCGGAAGTTCCAGGTCTACACGCTGCCTTTCCGGTGCACGTGTTTGACCTTCGAACACCTTCCTTCAAGAGAATGGAATTTCCGGTTTCCAGCGCACGCGCAGTGCATGCACAAAACCGGCACTTCCGTTGGCCCTACAGGTGAGTACACAGCGCGTACTCACCCGTGGGGACCCAAATTTCTGGGCCATTATGTTTATTTATTTATATCTATACAGGAAACTCTCGTTTAAATGGCACCTAAATATCCAGAATTCTCTAACTGGCAAAATTCTCACTCCGAAAACAACACCTCAATAACCGGCAATGTTGCCGAGTCCGAGTCTCCCGCGGTGGCCGAGTTAGTCAGTGGGGGTAGTTCTCCAAACTGCCACTACTCGGCTTCTTGGCGCTGTCGGAAGTCGGAACACCTCAATACCCCCGTAACAGGAGTCTGACTCTCCCGCGCTGCCGGTAGTCTCTTCTGATCTGCCATTTTACAGGGGTACTGTGTGTCTCCCACGCTGCTGGTAGTCATTGCATTTCATTACCCTCAACTGGCAGTACTGTACTTAATCAAGCATCTTCCACCATCCATTTAACACAACATTCTGTAGGTGAGTACCCAATTACTGTATACTGCATATTTCTTGATTTTTTAATTTTTCTTTGTTAAAAATAACCTTGGTAGATAATCCTCTCCCGTCATCTGGAATTTTTGATTAACCGGCAACACGTCGGTGCCGGATACCAAAGAGTTTCCTGTATATATGTTTTAAAATATATATGTATGTATCTGCCAGCATGAACACTCTTCCCCACTCTGTCTCCTACCTCCTAGCACAACAAGTCCAGAACTTCCAACTGACAGTTCGGCACTTCAAAGGACTGGCTTAGGAGAACCAGGAGTTCAACTTCATCACACGTTCAACCCATATGGTGTGAGATGCAAACTATTTTATTGCATCTTTTCATTCACTCAAAATAATTAGTGATACTAGACCTGGTCTTGGCATAGAAGGTTAGTGAGCAACATATTGCTCTTGGCTAACTCACTTTTTCTTATTTGGCAAAGGTGGTGCAATTTTGAAGCCTGATATTTGGGTTTCACTTGCCTTTAGCAGTCAGTTTTCTCTCCTTCATTTTCAGAGAAGTGATTTCTTTATTGATGCCTACTTAGTTTATTTTGCATCTGCCTTTGTTTCCTTTGACATGTTATGCAAATGCTTACATAGCACAGGTTAGCAACCTTTTACCACTCTTTCCCTTGATATATTTATAAAAACTTTTGCTGTTACCTTGGATATCCCCTGCAAGTTTTTTAATTCATATTCCCTTTTTACACTTTTTTTTTACTTTCTTTTTATCCCTATGTTGCTTGTTAAAGTTCTCCCAGTCTGCTGGATTTTGTGTAAACATTTTCCTTTAGCTTGATTCTGTCTCTTACCACATTTGTCGACCATGGTTGCTTAACTACACAAGTGGAACCTTTGCTTTTTTAGAGGTACAGGAAACTCTTTGGTATCCGGGACCGGCGTGTTGCCGGTTTATCAAAAATTCCGGATGACGGAGAGGGTTATCTACCGAGACTATTTTTAACAAAGAAAAATAAAAAAATCAAGAAATGTGCAGTATACAGTAATTGGGTACTCGCCTACAGAATGTTGTGTTAAATGGATGGTGGAAGATGCTTGATTAAGTACAGTACTGCCAGTTGAGGGTAATCCATTACTCTTTAATTACATAACAGTAAAACAAAACTTATACAGTAAACGACTGTATACAGTACTGTAGTTGACTGTACACTTATTCCAAGTCAACTGGTTCATCAGGAATATCCATGTCAGCTGGGTCATCAGGATCATGCACTTCAACAGATTCTTCAGGCACTTCCACTGCTTCAACTCTTTGGGAAGCTTTCTTAAACATGTCCCGGATGTCTGCTTGCTTAGTGGACTCTTGCCTTCTTTGTAGAAAGGTGAAATGCAGAATATGGAGGTGCATAACTTCTTGTAAGAAGTCACACAACACCAGGTTATAGTCCAACAGCTTTATTTGAAATCACAAGCTTTCGGAGCGCTGCTCCTTCATCAGTTGAAGTGAAGAGAGGCATATAGGCACAGCATATATAGTCAGAGAATACTGCCAGATGATTACAGGTAATCTTTCCAACTGCACTTTATCACACCTCGGCAGAGAGATAATCACAGCAATCAAAGGTGTGAATGGTGTCCAAACAGGTCAGTCAGGAAAACATTACATCAAAGAACAATGAGGTGGGGTCACAAGGGGTCAAATGTTGCAGATGCTGGGGTCTGTATGAAAAACAAAAAACTTTTTTTGCTGGAAATCACAGCAGGTCCGGCCGCATCTGACACCACACATTCCCTGCCACGGCAACCTCTGCAAGACATGCCAGATCATCAACACGGATACCATCATCGCACGTGAGGACACCACCCACCAGGTACATGGTACATACTCATGTGACTCGGCCAACGTTGTCTACTTCAGATTGCAGAAAAGGATGACCCGGAGTGTGGTACATCGGCGAAACCATGCAGACACTGTGACAACGGATGAACGGACACCGCACAACAATCGCCAGGCAGGAGTGTTCCCTCCCAGTCGGGGAACACTTCAGCAGTCAAGGACATTCAGCCTCCGATCTTCGGGTAAGCATTCTCCAAGGCGGCCTTCGAGACACACGACAACGCAAAATCGTCGTGCAGAAACTGATAGCCAAGTTCCGCACTCATGAGGACGGCCTCAACCGGGATCTTGGGTTCATGTCACGCTACATGTAACCCCACCTGATGTAGAGTCATCCAGACTCGAGTCGTCGTTGGCTTGTTCTCTCTTACACAAATGCGGTCGGACCTGCTGTGATTTCCAGCAAAAAAATAGTTTTTTGTGTGTTTTTTGTTTTTCATACAGACCCCAGCATCTGAAACATTTGACCCCTTGTGACCCCACCTCATTGTTCTTTGATGTAATGTTTTCCTGACTGACCTGTTTGGACACCATTCACATCTTTGATTGCTGTGATTATCTCTCTGCCGAGGTGTGATAAAGGGCAGTTAGAAAGATTACCTGTAATCATCTGGCAGTATTCTCTGACTATATATGCTGTGCCTATATGCCTCTCTTCACTTCACCTGACGAAGGAGCAGCGCTCCGAAAGCTTGTGATTTCAAATAAAGCTGTTGGGCTATAACCTGGTGTTGTGTGACTTCTTACATTTGTCCACCCCAGTCCAACACCGGCATCTCCACATCGTAACTTCTTGGGCAGAATAGCAAGAATGGCTTTCAGCAAATTTGAGTAATGAAACAAAATCTTCTGCAGCTTTAGCCCAAGAAATCTTGTTCTCTTCAGAAATCTCATCCTCTTCACTTTCCATCTCACTTTCCTTTTCTTTCTTTGGATTCAAAACCGTTTCCATTATTTCATCATCACTTAGCATATGCACAACAGCAACTTCTCTATCTGCATCAACCCACTGCTCAATATCACTTTCACTGAGGTTATGTAGAGGGTTTGCTGGGCCTACATTTTTCACCATGCCAGCCATTTCCATTATTGTAGTCCTCTTGGGACGAACATTGAACCCATGAAATTCCTCCTCTGAAGAACCACCTTCAGCAAACATTACAGAAGGCCACAATTTGCACCAGGCTTGTCTCAAAGTGTGACCTTTCACCAAGTTCCAGGAACATGCAATATTAAAGATGGCATCTTTAAGATTGTATTCCTTCTGAAATGCGTGAATACCTGTATTGTCATCTTGGCTTATCAGTTTACGTAGGAAGTCTTTCTTGTAGCGACACTTGAGATTTTGGATAACGCCCTGGTCCATGGGTTGTGTGAGAGAAGTTACATTTGGTGGCAAATAAATGGTGAAAATATTTCCCGAAACCAACGCGGATGGGCTCTACAATTATCAAGCAATAAAATGCATTTGCTATCTTCAGGTTTCCCTATTCTACGGAAATGTTCCCTCACAGATGGAACAAAAATATGATGGAACCAATTTGAAAAGATTTCCTTATCCATCCAAGCATTTCTTTGAGCTTTGTACTCAACAGGTAAGTGCCTCACATTTTTAAATGCACAGGGATTTTTATACTTCCCATGACAAGAAGTTTAACCCGGTGTGATCCAGCAGCGTTCGCACATGTTAGCACGGTTATACGATCTTTATTTTTCTTGTAACCTGAAGTATTAGCCTCACTAGCCCCAGCAAGTGTTGATTCTGGCAAAAACCTCCAAAATAAGCCAGTTTCATCGGCATTGTATAGCTGCCCTGGCGACAAATCATGTTGCTGCACAATCCGATTGAAATAATCGCAGTATTCTTCTGCGGCGTCGCGATCCGCTGATTTCTTCTCCCCGGAAATATCGAGTCGTCGTATCCCGTGCCGTACCTTGAAGCACGTTAGCCATCCCTCAGAGAAAGCACACTTGTCAGTGAGCTCCATCTTTGCGTAGAAATCCTTCGCTTTTTTGATTAGCATGGGTCCGGAAATCGGAGCACCCTCTGAACGCTTAAGAGAAAACCACTCATAAAGCACGGTATCCAGCTCTTCAAGCTTAGGCTTACGAAGCGTACGCCGTTTCTCTACACTCTTAGATGTCTCCGAGCTTGAATAAAACTTGAGCAGCTTATCCTTCTGTGATTTGATGTCATAGATTGTTGACGAACCGATTTTGAATTCATTCATAATGTTGATACGCTTCTCCCCTTTCTAGTCGTTGGCATATATCGATTTTCTGTTTTAAAGTTAACACCACTCTCTTCCTTTTGCTTGGACCAACTTTTGGGATTTCCATAATGCAATCCAATGACTACCAGCAGCGTGGGAGACACACAGTACCCTTGTAAAATGGTGGATCAGAAGAGACTTCCGGCAGCGCGGGAGAGTCAGACTCCTGATACAGGGTTTTTGAGGTGCTCCGACTTCCGACGGCGTTAAGAGGCCGAGTAGTGGCAGTTTGGAGAACTACCCCCACTGACTAACTCGGCCACCACGGGAGACTCGGACTCTGCAACATTGTCGGTTATTGAGGTGTTGTTTTCGGAGCGAGAATTTTGCCGGTTAATAGAGAATTCTGGATATTTAGGTGCTGTTTAAACGAGAGTTTCCTGTATGTACTTGTTTTCTTTCGTACCAAATACTTGTTTGAATACTTCCCACTGTTTAGGAGTAGGTTTACCCATTAACAGCTCAGCCCAGGTCACTACGGTTAATTCATTTAGGTGGGAAGTGGTGTTCCACAAGGATCAGTGCTGGGACCACATTAACACTTTAAACTTAGGAATCAAAAACACAATTTCTAAATTTGCAGATGACACCAAATTGGGGGGGGATAGTCAATACTGGCAACAAGTTACAGGAGGGCATTAATAAACTTGCAGAATGGGCATATAATTGGCAAACTAAGTTCAACACAGATAAATGTGAGGTATTACATTTTGGTAGGAAGAATAGGGAGGTCACTTATCACTTGGAGGGTGCGAGTCTAGCCGGGGTAGATGAACAAAGGGATCTAGGAGTACAAATACACAAGGCTTTAAAAAAAAAAAAGCAAACCAATCACTAGGGTTTGTTTCTAGAGAGATATTTGGAGTACTGCATACAATTCTGGTCGCCATATTATAAAAAAGATGTAGAGGCGCTGGAGAGGGTGCAGAGAAGATTTACAAGGATGATTCCAGAAATGTGAGGGTATACATATCCGGAAAGGATGAACAGGTTCGGTCTCTTTTCTTTTGGGGGGGAAAAAAGAAGGCTGAGGGGTGACCTAATAGAGGTCTTTAAAATTATGAAAGGTTTTGATAGAGTGGATACAGAGAGAATGTTTCCATTTGTGGGGAAGAGCATAACTAGAAGCCATCAATATAAGATAGTCACCAAGAAATCCAACAGGGAATTCAGAAGAAGCTTCTTTACCCAAAGACTGGTGAGAATGTGGAACTCGCTACCACAGGAGTGGTTGAAGTGAATAGTATAGATGCATTTAAGGGGAGGCTAGACAAGCGTATGCGGGAGAAGGGAATAGAGGGTGATGCTGATAGAGTTAGATGAGGAAAGACTGGAGGAGGCTCGAGTGGAGCATAAACGCCGGCGTGGACTGGTTGGGCCGAATGGCCTGTTTCTGTGCCGTATATCTTGTAATCATTTCTCAAAATTCTTCAAAGTTTGCCTTATCCCTTCTCGGATTGTTTCCTTTGCTAACAGTCTGCTGGTAAGGGAACATCTTGGGAATAGTGACTATAATATGATTAAATTTGATTTTCGGCATGAGAGGGTGAAGGGAGTATCGCAAACCAAGGTTTTAAATTTAAGTAAGGCAAACTGGAGAAAATGGTGGGACATAAGATAGATAAATCTCTGACCTGATGGTTTCCACTCCAAAACTATTAAAATAATAAGTGGGGGGGAAGAAATTGCCAATACTTTCATAATTTTCCAAAGCGCTCTAGATTCGGGAAATGGGTAATACATATATTAAGTCTCATGGCTTCAGGTCAAGCATGGGTAAGGAAACCTCCTGCTGATTACCACCTACCGCCCTCCCTCAGCTGATGAATCAGTACTCCTCCATGTTGAACACACTTGGAAAAGCACTGAGTTGCAAGGGCACAGAATGGACTCTGGCTGGGAGACTTCAATGTCCATCACCAAGAGTGGCTCAGTAGCACCACTACTGACCGAGCTGGCCGAGTCCTGAAGGACATAACTGCCAGTCTGGGCCTGCGACAGGTGGTGAGAGAACCAACATGAGGGAAAAACCTACTTGACTTCGCCCTCACCAATCTACCTGTCACAGATGCATCTGTCCATGACCGTATTGGTAGCACTGACCACCGCACAGTCATTGTGGAGACGAAGTCCCATCTTTGCACTGAGGGCACCCTCCACCGTGTTAAATGGGATAGAGTCAGAACAGATCTAGCAGCTCAAAACTAGGCATCCATGAGACGCTGTGGGCCATCAGCAGCAGCAGAATTGTATTCCAGCACAATCTATAACCTCGTGCCCTGGCATATCCCTCACTCTACCATTGAATCAGGGTTGGTCCCCTGGCTTGATGGCAATGAGGAGTGTAGAAGAGCATGCCAGGAGCAGCACCAGATGTACCTAAAATGAAGTGCCAACCTGGGGAAGCTGCAACACAGGACTACATGCATGCTAAAAAGCAGAAGCAGCATGCTATAGACAGAGCTCAGCGATCCCACAATCAACGGATCAGATCAAAGCTCTGCAGTCCTGCCACATCCAATCGTGAATTGTGGTGGACCATTAAATAACTAACTGGAGGAGGAGGCTCCAAAATATCCCCATCCTCAATGATGGTGGAGCCCAGCACGTTGTTAAATCTCAAGAGTTTAATAACCTTGCTTGTATAACAATTAAGAGAGTACGCAGGAGACAGAGTTCAGTTAACAGCCATCACTTTCCAGAGACTCCTCTCAACTCGTGCACTCTATTTCCCATAGTGCATTGCACATCACAACTACGGTAAGCTATGTGGGACAATTCAAATACAACATTGAAAATACACAACATCTCCTCCCCTCTTACATTAGATGTCCCAATAGAACCACAAAATTTTTAAAACACAATAACCTGGAAGTGAGGGTAGACTTCCTCCAACCATGGCTATACCTATGGGGATTATTCTGCCCCAGATAAAGGGTAAGCCTCTGAACTATAAGTTCAAACGTATAGGGGCCCGCCGCTCTCTGGTAGGATACCGGCAGTCAACCTGGCTCTCCAGTTCATTGTCTCTCACAGGTGACGTCAACACAGGTGTAGGCGGCTGAGGTGCCTGTATACAGGTCTCCCTTGCTGATGAGATAGGGGCTGAAACGGCTGCTTCCTCAGAAGGTGAGCCTCTCGGTGTAGAAGGCGGATGACCCACAGCATCACCCAATGGCAGATAAACTGCTGTTGGTGGTTCAGTGGGTGTTGCTGCTCTTCGTAGAAGCTGATCGGTGTGTCTCTTCCAGACAATGTCCTCGGGTGTCTGTACAGTGTAGGATACTGGACCAGTCTGTGCAATGACAGTAGCAGGAACCCACTTAGGTCCACCACTGTAGTTCCGTGCCAACACATGTTCACCTGGACTGAAGACTCTGTCTTTGGAGCGTTCATGTCGCATGATCTGCTTGTCCTGCTGATACTGTACCACGTCTTTCACCTTTGGCGGTCTCAGCAGGTCGAAGTTGGTTCGTAGCTCTCTTTTGAGCAGTAGAGTGGCAGGTGATGCTTTTGTGGTCACATGTAGTGTGTTTCTGTAACTCAACAGAAAACTATTCAGGTGCTGATGAAGCGTTCCCTGGCCTTGCGATGCCTTTAGAGAGTGTTTCATGGTCTGAACAAACCTCTCGGCTAGACCATTGGTCGCAGGATGGTATGGTGCAGCCCTGATATGTTGTACGCCATTCACTTGCAGGAATGTAGCCATTTCTTGTGACACCCACTGTGGACCGTTGTCTGAGACAAGTTGCATTGGAGATCCAAATCGGCTGAACACCTCACCTAACTTCTCGATGGTCTTCTCAGCGGTGGTGGACCTCATTATAACAACCTCTGGCCACTTACTGTGCGTGTCAACAGCCACCAGGAACATTCTCTCCTCGAATGGACCTGCAAAGTCTACATGAATGCGGTGCCATGCTTCCTCCGGAAAGTCCCAGGGGTGAAGAGGTGCAAACTGGCACATTACGAACTCTCTGACATGAGGAACAGGTTTTAGCTTTGTCCTCAATCTGTCCATCCATACCCGGCCACCAGAAGTAGCTCCTCGCTATTTCTTTCATACGAACCATTCCGCAGTGTCCGGAGTGTAGTTGCTATAACACTGGTTTCCGTAGCGATGGTGGAATAACCACTCTCCTCCCCCACAGCAAACATCCATACTGCACCGACAGTTCATTTCTCCTTAAGGGATATGGTTTCAGGTTTGGGTCATCGCTGTCAAGCTTGCCCCTGACGATAATGTCCAGCACTGGGTCGTTTCTGGTGTTTCGTCGGACCTGTGTCGAAGTAACAGGCGCGTTCTCCACCTGCCTAAAATAGCAGATGTCCATGCTACGCGTCATAGGCTTGGTGACAGGCAGCGGCAACCTGGAAAGACCGTCTGCATTGCCGTGCAGGTCAGACTTGCGATATCTAATGTCAAATATGTGTGCAGACAACAGCAGCGCCCACCTTTGCATTCTGCTCGCAGCAAGTGACGGAATCCCTGTATGTGGCCCGAAGATGGTCGTGAGAGGGCGGTGATCTGTTAGTAGGGTGAACTGTCTTCCGTACAAATATTGGTGAAACTTGCGAATGCCAAAAACGATGCTCAGTGCTTCTCGTTCTATTTGGGCGTAGTTAGTTTCAGCTCTGTTCAGAGTCCTAGATGCGAATGCTATCGGCTTCTCTTCTCCGTTTGGCATGATATGAGAAACGACCGCTCCCACACCATATGACGATGCAAGCTAACTGTATTGGTAATGAAGGGTTAAAATGCGTCAAAGCCTCTGACTTCAGGAGCGTGTCCTTTGCTGTCATGAACGCCTCCTGGCACTTGTTAGTCCATTCCCACTTCTTGTCTTTACATAGCAACCAATGCAGTGGCCTCAGCATCGAGGCTAGGTTCGGTATGAACCGTCCATAGTAGTTCAGTAACCCTAGAAAAGAACGCAGCTGGCTGATATTTTCAGGTGCTGGGGCATCCACGATTGCCTTGGTCTTGGACGGTACCTTGTGAAGGCCTGTGGCATCGATCACATGACTGAGGTACTCAACTGATGCCTGAAAAAAATCGCATTTACCCCTGCGAACTCGTGAGTCCGTAATCCCTCAGTCTCTGTAGCGTTGCGTCCAAGTTACGCAGATGGTCTTGGTCATCACACCCAGTAACTAAGATATCATCTAAGTAGCACTGGACTCCAGGCAATCCACTAAGGATCTGGTCCATAGCACGTTGGAAAAGCGCTGGAGCTGATGTAATTCCGAAAGGAAGTCGACGATACCTAAATAGGCCCTTGTGCGTCACAATAGTCAGCATTTCTCGTGACTGTTCATCCACATGCATTTGCAGGTAGGCTTGACAGAGGTCGATTGTGCTAAACTTCTGGCCCCCAGCAAGTCCCGCAAACAAATCATCAATATGGGGAAGCGGATATTGCTCCACTGACAATACAGGGTTAACAGTTACTTTAAAATCTCCACATATCCTAACTCCACCTCCTTTCTTGAGCACTGGTACGATGGGCGTTGCCCATTCACTCACGCTGACTGGTTCTAGTACTCCGCTTTCAACTAGGGCTTCTAAGTCAGCCTCGACTTTTGGTCTGATGGCATAAGGTACGGGACGTGCCTTCATGAACTTGGGTTTGCTATCCTTAATACGAAGCTTCACAGTAATATCTTTCATGCTACCCAGTTCTCCATTAAAGACTTCTGCATGTTTCTTTAAGATGGCGGGTAAGCCTGGATCATTCTGTGACATCATGTAGACTGATGACCAGTCTAATTTTATTCTCTCCATCCACGAACGTCCCAGCAGGGAGGGGTAGTCTCCTTTAACTACGTAGAGTGGTAACTTCCTAGTTTGTCCATTCAACTGAACTGTGACCTCAGTGATACCTCTCACGGTTACTCTTTCACCCGTATATGTCTTTAACGCTATGTTAGCTGGCTGAAGTGGAAGGTGCTTTAATGTCTTTTTGTAGACTGTCTCTGACATAAGAGATACTGCTGCCCCGGTATCGATCTGCATTCGCACAGGCTGCCCCTCTAGCAAGGGTGAGACCCAGTAGCCATGCGAATCCCCAGCTACAGTCAGCACGTTCAGTGATAGTTCCTCCTCTGAAGTGTCACTTGCTTCTGTTTTGTCCTGTTCTACAGAGCGGACATGCTTCTTTGTCTTTTGTCTGAATGTTTTTTTTCTTCCTTCCGTCTTTGACGTTTTCTCGGTGTCCTTTTTATTTCTGCATGCGCGCTGAATATGTCCTTTTTTACCACAGCTGTGGCAATCCATGTCCACACACCAGCATGCAGACGCAAGATGCCCCGTTTTGCCACAACGGAAGCATGGCCCTTGGCTCTCTGTTCTTACTTTGTGCACTTTTTCTGTTGCACCCAACTGTTGAGCTTCCTTAGCTGCCAATTCCATGGAAATACTGATTTCAATGGCCTTTTGTAGAGTCAGATTACTCTCCGTTAATAGTCTCTTCTGTATGGCTTCAGTTCTCATACCACACACTAGCCTGTCTCTTATAATATCATTTAGCACGTCATTAAACTCTCAGTGCTCTGATAGTCTTTTTAGTGCAGCTACAAACATGGTCACTGTTTCTCCTTCTTCCTGGTTACGCCTGTGGAACCTAAACCTCTCAGCTATGACTAGGGGTTTGGGTGAAAAATGCCCTTTTAGTATCTCCACAATTTCGCTATATTGTTTAGTCCCTGGTTTATCTGGATGCACTCAAGTACGCAAAAGATTGAAAGTCTTTGGTCCCATCACACTTAACAATGTAGGTACTACTTTGTTCCCTCCAATGTCATTTGCTTGTGTGAAGTATTCAAATCGTTCTGTGTATGAGCTCCATTGTTCGACATTCTCATCAAACATAGAAACATAGAGATAGGAACAGGAGTAGGCCATTCGGCCCTTCGAGCCTGCTCCGCCATTCAATGAGATCATGGCTGATCTTCGTCTGAGATCATAGCTGATCTTACCAGTTCAGTACCCCGTCCCCGCCTTTTCTCCGTAACCCTTAATCCCCTTAGCCTTCAGAAATATATCCAATTCTCTCTTGAAAATATTTATTGAATTAGCCTTCACAGCCCTCTGTGGCAGGGAATTCCACAGGCTCACCACTCTTTGAGTGAAGAAATTCTTCCTCATCTCTGTTTTAAATGATTTGCCTGCTATTTTTAGACTGTGGCCCCTGGTTCTGTGCTCCCCTGCCATTGGAAACATTCTCTCTGAATTCAGCCTGTCCAGGCCTGCCATAATTTTATATGTTTCGATGAGATCCCCTCTCAATCTTCTAAACTCCAGTGAGTACAAGCCCAAACTATTCAATCTCTCCTCGTAGGTCATTCCCGCCATTCCAGGTATCAGCCTGGTGAATCGCCGCTGCACTCTTTCCATGGCAAGAACATCCTTCCGCAGATGGGGCGACCAAAACTGTACACAATACTCCAGATGCGGTCTCACCAGCACCTTGTACAGTCCAATGTTACTGATAATTCCAGCCATTTTCCTTCTCTCAGGCTCCTAATTATCATTCACTAAGGATCCTTCCAATGTTGAACTCAACTAAAATCCCTATCAGTTATTTAGTGCTTCAATTCACAGATCGTTTCACAGTTGAATAAATGTCCTTCCCGATTTACTCACTGCTTTTCCTCCCCTTCCTCAAGTCGTTAGTACCTTATACGCCGTCTCGTCTTCCCGCCATTGCAAGCTCCTTTATCCTTGAGCCAGCCTCACTTTAATTAACTGTCCACGGCAAAAATATCAGTTTTAAACACGTAAAACCCGACTATCTTCCGCACAGCAGAGCCACGTAAGTTCAGACGTCCTCGTCGCCACTTTTGTTAAATCTCAAGAGTTTAATAACCTTGCTTGTATAACAATTAAAAGAGTACGCAGGAGACAGAGTTCAGTTAACAGCCATGACTTTCCAGAGACTCCTCTCAACTCGTGCACTCTATTTCCCATAGTGCATTGCACATCTCAACTACGGTAAGCTATGGGGGACAATTCAAATACAACATTCAAAATACACAACACACGTGAGTGCAAAAGACAAGGCTGAAGCATTTGCAACCAACTTCAGCCAGAAGTGCCGAATGGATGATCCATATCGGCCTACTCCCAAGGTCCCCACCATCACAGAAGCCAGTCTTCAGCCAATTCGATTCACTCCATGTGATATCAAGAAATGGCTGAGCACACTGGATACAGCAAAGGCTATGGGCCCCGACCACACCCTGGCTATTGTGCTGAAGACTTGTGCTCCAGAACTAACAGTGCCTGTAGCCAGGCTGTTCCAGTACAGCTACAACACTGGCATCTATCCGACAATGTGGAAAACTGCCCAGGTATGTCCTGTTTACAAAAAGCAGGACAAATCCAACCTGGCCAATTACCGTCCCATCAGTCTACACTCAATCCTCAACAAAGTGATGGAAGGTGTCATCGACAGTGCTATCAAGCGGCACTTACTCATCAATAACCTGCTCACAGGTGCCCAGTTTGGTTTCCGCTAAGACCACTCGGCTCCCAAGCTCATTACAGCCTTGGTCCAAACATGGACAAAATGGCTGAATTCCAGAGGTGAGGTGAGAGTGACTGCCCTTGACATCAATGCAGCATTGGACCGAGAGTGGCACCAAGGAGCCCTAGTAAAACTGAAGTCGATGGGAATCGGCGGGGGGAAATGCTCCACTGGCTGGAGTCATACCCAGCACAAAGGAAGATGGTTGTGATGGTTGAAGGTCAATCATCACAGCCCCAGGACATCGCTGCAGGAGTTCCTATGGGCAGTGTCCTAGGCCCAACCATCTTCAGCTGCTTCATCAATGACCTTCCCTCAACATAAGGTCAGAAATGGGGATTTCGCTGATGACTGCACAGTGTTCAGTGCCATTCACAACTCCTCAGATAATGAAGCAGTCTATGCCCGCATGCAACAAGACCTGGACGATGTTCAGGCTTGGGCTGATAAGTGGCAGGTAACATTCGCGCCACAGAAGTGCCAGGCAATGACTATCTCCAACAAGCGAGTGTCTAACCACCTCCCCTTGACATTCAATGGCATTGCCATCGCCGAATCCCCCACCATCAACATCCTGGGGTTCACCATTGACCAGAAACTTAACTGGACCAGCCACATAAATACTGTGGCAACAAGAGCAGGTCAGAGGCTAGGTATTTTGCGGCAAGTGTCTCGCCTCCTGACTCCCCAAATCCTTTCCACTATTTACAAGGCACAAGTAAGGAGTGTGATGGAATACTCTCCACTTACCTGGATGAGTGCAGTTCCAACAACACTCAAGAAGCTCAACACCATCCAGGACAAAGCAGCCCATTTGATTGGCACCCCATCCACCACCTTAAACATTCACTCCCTCCGCCACCGGCGTACCGTGGCTACAGTGTGTACCATCTACAAGATGCACTGCAGCAACTCGCCAAGGCTTCTTCGGCAGCACTTCCCAAACCCGCGGCCTCTTCCACCTCGAAGGACAAGAGCAGCAGGCACATGGGAACACCGCCACCTCCAAGGTCCCCTCCAAGTCACACACCATCCTGACTTGGAAGTATGTCGCCAATCCTTCATCGTCACTGAGTCAAAATCCTGGAACTCCCTCCCTAACAGCACTGTGGGAGTACCTTCACCACACGGACTGCAGCGGTTCAAGAAGGCGGCTCACCACCACCTTCTCGAGGGCAATTAGGGATGGGCAATAAATGCTGGCCTTGCCAGCGACCCCCACATCCCATAAACGAAAAAAGAAGTGCTGTTGCCAGTTAGCCGAAGCCCCTGTGGCAAGGTTGTATGCTATTCTACAAACTTCTGCAGCTACAGCATAGAGTAACTAAGCTTGTAGTTTTGAAAGATATTTTCAAAGTAGCAAGTTTCTTGTAATATTTTTCTAGTTTGACCAGCTTTATTTAGTTTTTACAAGTCAAGTAGTAAAAGGTCATGTGACAGCATGGATAACAATATTATCCAGTTTTAAATATATTTTTATTCAAATCACTATGATCCTCTTCCTCTTTACTATTTATTGCTGTAGATTAAAAAAATATATATTATAACTTCTAGAATTTCCCTCTGTGCTTCTCCCACTTTAGAAGGCAGTAATCCATTGTTGGTTATGGTTTCATAGACAATTTTGCTCCATTATTATGCACAATTGGCCATGCTGTACAGTTGAACCCATCCCAGCCCTTGTTCCGTGTCCAGTAGAGGCCGCTGAATAGTGACCCGGGTTATATGGACTCCGCTAATGATTTCTGGCACTACTTTCTCTTTCTGCCGCAAAAGAATACAACAAATACTTGTCAGGTGGTCTGTGAAAAAGAGAAATTGTAATGAAGGAAATGTGAAAAAAGGATAAGAAATGGATTACAGGAAACTTTCGATTTACCGTCACCTAAATAACCGGAAATCTCAGTTAATCGGCAAAATTCAGGAGTAGGTTTTACTTCATAATTGTATTTGTCTTCTTCCATCTGTGCTGTGCAAGGGTGTGGCTGCAGCTGTTGCTAAGCTACAGAGACGCTTGAAACTTGTGTTCATTGTTCTACAGTTGTTGCTAAGCAACAGGGTTTGTTGCTTTATAGGGAGCTGTCAGCTCTCCCTATCTTTTACTATAGCGTTCGGTTATCTGGAATTTTTGATGAACCGGCACCACGTCGGTCCCGTCCGTGCCGGATAAAAAAAAAAGTTTCCTGTACTTTGATACCATTTGGCCATCTCTAGAGGCCTGTGTATTGTATGCAGCTTGTTGGGTTTTTTTCCCTTTCTAATATTCCTCTTTCCTTTTCTGAGTATTGATTTGTTGTGGTACAGTTCTAGGACTAGAAGTTGCTTTCCAATAGCTCACCCAAATGGTCATTATTTGTGAGCAGCCAGTGACATTTGACCGTGGAGGATATCGCAGCCATGCCCAATCCTGTCCTCGATTTATGTTCAGGCGTGCACACTTCCAATGCGGGTTGCTAGGTAGTGCTCGAGCAGGAACCTGAGCCAATTTTCACTTTCCCAAGCCAGGGACATTGAGACTGGTTGTATTACTCTTACTGCAGCCCTGGTTTGAGATGAGCTAGCTAAACAAATGGGACTTCTTGCACCTGTGTGTATGACTGAGCCACTAACAGAATAAAATCGTAGAGCCTTTTGGAGGGGGGGGGGGGTTGGGGGGGGAGAGTGTTGGCTATTTTGGCCACGAGTCGACACCTCCGATATATGGTTTTTGACTGAAATTGCTTTGTCCAATATTAACAAATCTGGCTCTGCTTTGTGGTATGTTTACCACTGGAGCTTATGAATAAGTTAGTTCCAGCGCGTCAGATTACTTTCTTGATCCAGGTAACATTTCATCTGCACAGTTGGCTAATCATTTTTTAATGAAACTGGGTAACCGATAAGAAAAAGGATCAAGAAGCACAAAACTGCAATAAACTGGACCCTTGTTACTTTGGAAATGAGGTTGCACAGTTGTACTGTACATTACAATAGAGCAAGCTCTGGTCAAGATTTTCAAAATTTTACATGCGCAGCAAGCTCTCAGTTTTTTCCCCTTTTTACAGCCAGCTTGATATCTGTTGTGTTAAATGATCAGCTATGACATATTCCATTCAATATTTGTAGCAGGTTTTTAACAGGAAAAAATACTTTTTATGAGTGTTTGTCATTTCTGCAGTTGGAAGAAAATTCTGGAAGTTGCTTTGTGACATTAATTTATCATTGTGATGTAGTTTCACTGGCGCAATCGGGTAGAATGGCTAAATGAGTAAGTAGAAATGTCTAAAATAACAACAGAAAATGCTGGAAAAACTCAGCAGGCCAGGCAACATCCGTGGAGAGAAATTAGAGTCGACGTTTCGGGTCTAACCCTTTTTCAAAACTGGAAAGGAAATGAAATAGATCGAAAGGCAGGAGTTTTTCCAGCATTTTCTGTTGTTCTTTCGGATTTCCAGCATCTGCAGTATTTTGCTATCGAAGTAGAAATGTCTGTTTATTTCTAACTTGCCTATGACGCCAATCGGTTGTTTTTATACTCAAAACAGAAGTTGGCTTGTTTTTGTGCCATACGTTTTGCTTTTGCCAGTAAATGATGAAAGCCAGAGCCAGACCGTTGCTTTGGACATTCTTGAGGAAGGTTTGCATTGCAGTATACAAGTTTATTGGTAGATAACTTGGTCTAGTTTATTGCAGTTCCCTGCCCCCTATTTCTTATCTGTTTTCCTGTTCAATTAATAAATAATTAGCCAACCCTCCAGTTGAAACATTACCTATAATAATCAATAAAGTAGCTGAGGTAATCTGACTTGCTGGAAGTGATCACTTATTTAATACTGTTATAAATTTAAATGTTGTAACAAAATCCCCCAATGGAACTCTGAGGTTTCCTCCTGTGATTGAATGGATTTAACTTGTTCATTATAAGTTGGCATTCTGCAGTCACTTCCCTACAAAGTGCCATAACACCAGTCATCATCTTCCTGGAGCAGGGATTACAGTAGGAACAAAGCTCACCAGTGTATGATTTTGAATAAGAGGGAAAAATCTCTTTGGTTTGTGTTCTGAGAAGAAGGTCTCTTGATGTGGGTTGGGTCTGGTCTCTTAATCTCCGCATTAACACAGTATTATTTAGGTAGTTGTCCAGCCGGCCACCTTGTTTCGGTTTTCGCGTTCTCCATCTCTGTGCTTGGGTTCATGCCAAAGTGCAGTTTTGATGGATAGACCTGTGTGTCCTCTGATCTGAAACTTGTGCCCTTATGTGTGCTGTGAGTGGGTGTAGCATACCACAGGAGTAACAATTACCTTTTTACCTTGATTAATCGCCATGTTTTCCTGTCCATTCTTGAGAAGTGGAAAATTTTACGCTGTTACTGTATCATTCAGTAGCTGAACTTATTTACAAGATGTGTAATCATACAGGGGACAGAAAGGAATACAGCAAATAACTATCAATACAGTGTTTGACTTGCACAATAAACTGTCAAATAAAAATGGCAATTGAAAAATTCAAAACGAAGTATTTTGTTAGGTAAGATTATTAAGGAATATGGAGTTAAGGTACAGATCAGCCATGATCTAACTGAATGGCAAAACCGGCTCGAGGGGTTGAATGGCCTGCTCATGTTCCTATGTTCCTTTAAAAAAAAAAGTCCAAAATCTTAGAATCCAGTTCAGAAACTTTTAATTAAGACTTTACTAAATGGAATGTGAAAGACTTTGTGAAACAAAAACCAATCTCACGACTGTGACATGGAAACAAACAATAGAAGTAAACAGAATAGAAAAAGCCAGCAACATTTGTACTACTTCAAGCAGGCCTTTGACACCCCAGATCCAAGTAGTCTTTTCATAGTAGGCGTGTAAACATCTTGCCTATTTTGATTTTGAGGCAGTGACGCAACTTCTGTCAAATAATGGATTTCAACTGCTTTTGCACTTAACTTGTATATATATTACATACAACAACTGGGAGCAAGCGCAACCAGCGGAAGGAGCACTGGTTGGTTTCTGCCTCCTTTGAAACCCATTGCTATTACTAGTTAGATAGATATATTATTTCATTCCTCACACACTTCCCTCTATTCTGTAGTTGCTTGCTTTAGCTGTTTGTTTCGCCAACACATTAATGACACAAGTCTCTGGCATGAAGAAGCGCCCCAGTTACATTCATCAATTCCCCTGTTAAAAGATTCTGCAAAAGACTGTGGACACTTTACGGAAGGAATGAACAGACTGGGGCTCTTTTCTAGAAAAGGAAAGACCGAGAGGTGACTTGATAGAGGCCTTGAAAAATTATGAAGCAGTTCGATAGGGTAGATGTAGAGAAGATGTTTCCACTTGTGAGACTCCAAAACTAGGGGCCATCAATACAAGATGTTCATTAATAAATCCAATAAGATGTTCAGGAGAAACCTCTTTACGGAGTGGTGAGAATGTGGAACTCACTACCACATGAAGTGGTTGAGGCGATTAGCATAGATGCATTTATGGGGAAGCTAGATAAGTACATGAGGGGGGAAAGGAATAGAAGGATGTTAGGGTGAGATGAAGTAAGCAACATTCCCACTCCCAGCAGCCTTTACCACAGAGTAACCATAACAATAATGTTGTGGGAACGAACGCCATTACTTCCAAGTTCCCCCCCACTAAGTCACACACCATCTTGACTTTCTACATCATTGCTGGGTCAAAATTCTGGAATTCCCTTCCTAACACCATTGTGGGAGCACCATCACCAAGAACTGCAGCGGTTCAAGTAGAAAGACCCACCACCGCCACCTTGGCAATCAGGGATGGGTAATAAATGCGGCCTTGCCAGTGTCGCCTACATCCTGTAAAGAAAAAGTCCTGAAGGCCCTAAACATTCAGTTCGTTTTAAAAATAAACGATTCTTCTTAAAAGTGCTGCAAAATGGGAACTATGAAATTGTACATTATACCAAAATGTGCCAAGTGTTCTGTTACTGGTGCTAATGTCAAGTATAAAACTGGAACCTCACTCAGCAAAGAAATGTGGGACTGGTGCAACCTCCACGGAAAGCTGTGTATGACGACTATATTTTCATTTAGACCCCTAGAAGTGCATTACCATTGGGAGGATTTTAGAATTCAGCAAAGGAGGACCAAGAAATTGATGAAGAAAGGGAAAATAGAATATGAGAGAAAACGAGCGCGAGACATTGAAAACAGACTGTAAAAGCTTCTATAGGTATGTAAGAAGGAAAAGATTAGTGAAAGTAAATGTGGGTCCCCTACAGGCTGAGACAGGAGAAAGTATAATGGGGAATAAGGAAATAGCAGAGAAATTAAACAAATACTTTGTCTGTCTTTCCGGAAGAGGACGCAAAAACCTCCTGAAAATAGTGGAGAACCAAGGGTCTAGCGAGAATGAGGAACTGAAAGAAATTAATATTAGTAAAAAAAATAGTACTGGACAAATTAACAGGACTGAAAGCCGATAAATCCCCTGGACCTGATGGCCTACATCCTAGGATTTTGAAAGAGGTGGCTGTAGAGACAGTGGATGCATTGGTTGTCGTCTTCCAAAATTCCATAGATTCTAGAACGGTTTCCACAGATTGCAAGGTAACAAATGTAACCCCACTATTTAAGAAAGGAGGAAGAAAGAAAACGGGGAACTACAGAACAGTTAGCCTGGCATCAGTAGTCGGGGAAAATGGTAGAATCTATTATTAAGGACGTGGTAACAGGGCACTTAGAAAATAATAATAGGATTGGGCAGAGTCAACAGATTTATGAAAGGGAAATCATATTTGACAAATCTGTTAAAGTTTTTTGAGGTTGTAACCAGCAGAATAGATAAAGGGGAACCAGTGGTTGTGGTGTATTTGATGAATAAGTTAGTTCCAGCGCGTCAGATTACTTTCTTGATCCAGGTAACATTTCATCTGCACAGTTGGCTAATCATTTTTTAATGAAACTGGGTAACCGATAAGAAAAAGGATCAAGAAGCACAAAACTGCAATAAACTGGACCCTAGTTACTTTGGAAATGAGGTTGCACAGTTGTACTGTACATTACAATAGAGCAAGCTCTGGTCAAGATTTTCAAAATTTTACATGCGCAGCAAGCTCTCAGTTTTTCCCCTTTTTACAGCCAGCTTGATATCTGTTGTGTTAAACGATCAGCTATGACATATTCCATTCAATATTTGTAGCAGGTTTTTAACAGGAAAAAATACTTTTTGAGTGTTTGTCATTTCTGCAGTTGGAAGAAAATTCTGGAAGTTGCTTTGTGACATTAATTTATCATTGTGATGTAGTTTCACTGGCGCAATCGGGTAGAATGGCTAAATGAGTAAGTAGAAATGTCTAAAATAACAACAGAAAATGCTGGAAAAACTCAGCAGGCCAGGCAACATCCGTGGAGAGAAATTAGAGTCGACGTTTCGGGCCTAACCCTTTTTCAAAACTGGAAAGGAAATGAAATAGATCGAAAGGCAGGAGTTTTTCCAGCATTTTCTGTTGTTCTTTCGGATTTCCAGCATCTGCAGTATTTTGCTATCGAAGTAGAAATGTCTATTTATTTCTAACTTGCCTATGACGCCAATCGGTTGTTTTTATACTCAAAACAGAAGTTGGCTTGTTTTTGTGCCATACGTTTTGCTTTTGCCAGTAAATGATGAAAGCCAGAGCCAGACCGTTGCTTTGGACATTCTTGAGGAAGGTTTGCATTGCAGTATACAAGTTTATTGGTAGATAACTTGGTCTAGTTTATTGCAGTTCCCTGCCCCCTATTTCTTATCTGTTTTCCTGTTCAATTAATAAATAATTAGCCAACCCTCCAGTTGAAACATTACCTATAATAATCAATAAAGTAGCTGAGGTAATCTGACTTGCTGGAAGTGATCACTTATTTAATACTGTTATAAATTTAAATGTTGTAACAAAATCCCCCAATGGAACTCTGAGGTTTCCTCCTGTGATTGAATGGATTTAACTTGTTCATTATAAGTTGGCATTCTGCAGTCACTTCCCTACAAAGTGCCATAACACCAGTCATCATCTTCCTGGAGCAGGGATTACAGTAGGAACAAAGCTCACCAGTGTATGATTTTGAATAAGAGGGAAAAATCTCTTTGGTTTGTGTTCTGAGAAGAAGGTCTCTTGATGTGGGTTGGGTCTGGTCTCTTAATCTCCGCATTAACACAGTATTATTTAGGTAGCTGTCCAGCCGGCCACCTTGTTTCGGTTTTCGCGTTCTCCATCTCTGTGCTTGGGTTCATGCCAAAGTGCAGTTTTGATGGATAGACCTGTGTGTCCTCTGATCTGAAACTTGTGCCCTTATGTGTGCTGTGAGTGGGTGTAGCATACCACAGGAGTAACAATTACCTTTTTACCTTGATTAATCGCCATGTTTTCCTGTCCATTCTGAGAAGTAGAAAATTTTACGCTGTTACTGTATCATTCAGTAGCTGAACTTATTTACAAGATGCGTAATCATACAGGGAACAGAAAGGAATACAGCAAATAACTATCAATACAGTGTTTGACTTGCACAATAAACTGTCAAATAAAAATGGCAATTGAAAAATTCAAAACGAAGTATTTTGTTAGGTAAGATTATTAAGGAATATGGAGTTACGGTACAGATCAGCCATGATCTAACTGAATGGCAAAACCGGCTCGAGGGGTTGAATGGCCTGCTCATGTTCCTATGTTCCTTTAAAAAAAAAAGTCCAAAATCTTAGAATCCAGTTCAGAAACTTTTAATTAAGACTTTACTAAATGGAATGTGAATGGTTTTTGTTTCACAAAGTCTACCTCACGACTGTGACATGGAAACAAACAATAGAAGTAAACAGAATAGAAAAAGCCAGCAACATTTGTACTACTTCAAGCAGGCCTTTGACACCCCAGATCCAAGTAGTCTTTTCATAGTAGGCGTGTAAACATCTTGCCTATTTTGATTTTGAGGCAGTGACGCAACTTCTGTCAAATAATGGATTTCAACTGCTTTTGCACTTAACCTGTATATATATTACATACAACAGCTGGGAGCAAGCGCAACCAGCGGAAGGAGCACTGGTTGGTTTCTGCCTCCTTTGAAACCCATTGCTATTACTAGTTAGATAGATATATTATTTCATTCCTCACACACTTCCCTCTATTCTGTAGTTGCTTGCTTTAGCTGTTTGTTTCGCCAACAAAGAGAAATCATATTTGACAAATCTGTTAAAGTTTTTTGAGGTTGTAACTAGCAGAATAGATGAAGGGGAACCAGTGGTTGTGGTGTATTTGGATTTTCAGCAGGCTTTCGATAAAGTGCCACACGAGATTATTAAACAAAATTAAGGCTCATGGGATTGGGGGTAATATACTAGCGTGGATTGGGGATTGGTAAACAGAGTAGGAATAAATGGGTCATTTTCAGATTGGCATGCTGTACCGCAAGGATCAGTTCTTTGGGCCTCAGCTATTCACAATCTATATCAATGATTTGGATGAGGGGACCAAATGTAATGTATCCAAGTCTGCTGATGATACAAAGCTAGGTGGGAATGTAAGTTGTGAGGAGGATGCAAGGAGGCTTCAAGGGGATATAGACAGTTTAAGTGAGTGGGCAAGAACATGGCAAATGGAATATCATGTGGAGAAATGTGAAGTTATCCACTTTGGTAGGAAAAATAGAAAAGCAGAGTATTTTTTAAATAGTGAGAGATTGGAAAATGTTGGTGTTCAGAGGGACCTGGGTGTCCTTGTACACAAATCACTGAAAGTTAACATGCAGGTACAGCAAGCAATTAGGAAAGCAAATGGTATGTTGGCCTTTATTACAAGAGGATTTGAGTATAAGAGTAAAGATATTTTACTGCAATTATATAGGGCCCTGGTGAGACCACACCTGGAGTATTGTGTACAGTTTTGGTCTCCTTACCTAAGGAAGGATATACTTACCATAGAGGAAGTGCAACGAAGGTTCACCAGACTGATTCCTGGGATGGGGGGATTGTCCTATGAGGACAGATTGAGTAGACTAGGCCTATATTCTCTAGAGTTTAGAAGAATGAGAGCTGATCTCATTGAAACATACAAAATTCTTACAGGCTTACAGGGTAGATATGCAGGGAGGATGTTTTCCCTGGCTGGGGAGTCTAGAACCAGGGGTCACAGTCTCAGAATAAGGGGTCGGCCATTTAGGACTGAGATGAGGAGAAATTACTTCACTCAGGGTGGTGAAGCTTTGGAATTCTCTACCCCAGAGGGCTGTGGAGGCTCAGTCGTTGAGTATATTCAAGACCAAGGTCGATAGATTTTTGGATATTAAGGGAATCCAGGGATAGTGCAGGAAAGTGGAGTTGAGGTAGAAGATCAGCCATGATCTTACTGAATGTGGAGCATGCTCGAGGGGCCGAATGGCCTACCTCTGCTCCTATTTCTTATGCTATGTTTACTAATGGGTGTGACTGGGTCTGTGCTTGTGGACTGTTGTAATGGTTTCTTGTAGGGTGGTGGCTGATGTAATTTTTTAATCGCGTGCTCATTATAAAAACATGAGAGCTGCTGACAATGTTCATCTTGTTGTCTGCTGGCAACATGGAGCACTGAATGACTGCATCAACGTTTTCAAGCTCTCCTGTATTTCACAGATGAGTTTACAAGGGAACAATCATTCCATCTATTTACTGTTAAACTGCGTTCCTGGGGGATTTGTTCTGAAGTCATTGGCAACTGATTTAATGTCTGCATTCAGATCAAGCTTCGCAATAAAACCAACAGTCTGGTTTGATTTTATTGGCTGCTTGTGCAGCTTGAGGGCTGTACTCGTTATACAGTCGCACTGATCATTACCTCAGAATAGTGAAATTTCTTTCCGAGACTGACTTTCTTTAATTTACGTTTTCCATCCTCGTTTTCTACCCAATACAGTCAAGTTGGAAAATGTTTAAATTGTGAGCTGCCCAGTAATTAAATTCCAAATTGACTTTACCCTTTAACTGGTAAGAGTTTGAATCAGCTAAATTGGGATTAATTGTCCCCATGCCTGATCCAGATTTGTTTAAATGATTGGAAGATAGAGTTAGGTCAGAAAGTGAGTCATGTGCCCATTCAACATATATTAATGAGTTATATCTGCATTGAGCGTGTTCCTGAGTCACACTAGTCTTCCTTGGCTAACAGATGAATTCTTACTGCGAGTGATGTGGGGGAGGGGGAAGTCTGGGAGAAGTCCAATTTTAACAGTCCAGTCATTTATTTTTCTGCATCTTTGATTTAATTTAAGTGGTAAACCTGGTTATGGATTAGTCTGTCGTTTACCTCAGACCTCTTAGCAAGAGAGTAACATTCTCCTTCATGCTGTTCCCACCTCCAAGCTGATGTTGGAGCACGGAGGTAAAGAGGAGGACCTATCATCTGGTATTCCAGTTGGTGGCTGTTTGACCCATTCAAAGTGGTTACACAAGAGTACATAGGATATACAGCACAGAAACAGGCCAATCGGCCCAACCAGTCCATGCCGGTGTTTATGCTCCACTCGACCCTCCTCCCATCTTTCCTCATCTAACTCTCAGCATAACCCTCTGTTCCCTTCACCCTCATATGCTTATCTAGCCTCCCCTTAAATGCATTTATACTATTCGCTTTAACCATTCCCTGTGGTAGCAAGTTCCATGTTCTCACCACTCTCTGGTTAAAGAAATTTCTTCTGAATTCCTTATTGGATTTCTTGGTGACTATCTTACATTGATGGCCTCTAGTATTGCTCTTCCCCACAAATGGAAACACTCTTGTATCCACTCTATCAAAACCTTTCATAATTTTAAAGACCTATTAGGTCACCACTCAGCCTTTTTTCCAAGAGAAAAGAGACTCAGCCTGTTCATCCTTTCTTGATATGCATACCCTCGCATTTCTGGTATCATCCTTGTAAATCTTTTTTGCACTCGCTCCAGTGCCTCTATATCTTTTATAAGAACATAAGAAATAGGAGCAGGAGTAGGCCATTCGGCCCCTTGAGCCTGCCCCACCATTCAATAAGATCATGGCTAATCTGATCTTGGCCTCAATGTCACTTACCCGCCCGCTCCCCATAACCCTCGACTCCCCTGTAGCTCAAATATCTCTCTATCTCCGCCTTGAATATATTCAATGACTCCGCCTCCACAACCCTCTGGGGTAGAGAATTCCACAGATTCACGACCCTCTGAGACCCCTTATCCTGAAACTGTGCCCCCTAGTTCTAGATTCCCCACGAGGGGAAATATCCTCCCTGCATCTACCCTGCCATGCCCCCTCAGAATGTTTCAATAAGATTACCTCTCATTCTTCTAAACTCCAATGAGTATAGGCTCAACCTTTCTTTATAAGACAACCCCTTCATCTCAGGCATTAACCTAGTGAACCTTCTCTGAACTGCCTCCAATGCAAGTATATCCCTCCCTACAAGTTTAGCATAACTTCTCTAATCCTCATTTTCTGTGGCGAATGGCTTCATTTATAATTCCACTACAAATCACACACTTTAGATATTGCTATCAAAAACAAAATATTTGAATGATATTCTTGGTCTTATCAGAATCTCTATTACACGCCATGATTCTTTTAAATAGCGATTTTCATTGTTAAAATGCAGTTATTCCTTCAGTATGTGTTAATCTACACGATTGCAAATTCGCTTTAAATTGCAGAAATGTTTATGACCATTGACCTGAGTTGGAGCAAAAATCAGGATTCCCTTTGTCAGTTGATCCACTGTGGGTTTACCAATTTGATGGAAATAAACTTTACTGCATGTTAGGATTGACATAACATTGATTTCAGTTAGATTTGGTTTTTTTTATTCGTTCATGGGATGTGGGTGACGCTGGCAAGGCTAGCATTTACTGCCCATCCCTAATTGCCCTTGAAGGTGGTGGTGAGCTGCCTTCTTGAACCGCTGCAGTCCATGTGGTTAGGGTACTCCCATAGTGCTGTTACGCAGTGAATTCCAATATTTTGACCCAGCGACGATGAAGGAAAGGTAATATACTTCCAAGTCAAGATGGTGTGTAACTTGGAGGGAAACTTGGAGGTGGTGGAGTTCCCATGCGCCTGCTGCCCTTGTCCTTCTAGGTAGTAGAGGTTGCGGGTTTGGGAGGTGCTGCCGAAGAAGCCTTAGTGAGTTGCTGCAGTGCATCTTGCAGATGATGCACACTGCAGCCACGGTGCACCGGTGGTGAAGCCAGTGAATGTTTAAGGTGGTGGATGGAGTGCCAATCAAGTGGCCTGGTTTGTCCTGGATGGTGTCGAGCTTCCTGTGTGTTGTTGGAGCTGCACTCATCCAGGCAAGTGGAGAGTATTCTATCACACTCCTGACTCGTGCCTTGTAGATGGTGGAAAGGCTTTGGGGAGTCGGGAGGTGAGCCACTTGCTGCAGAATACCCAGCCTCTGACCTCTTGTTGCCACAATATTTATGTGGCTGGTCCAGTTAAGTTTCTGGTCAATGGTGACCCATAGGATGTTGATGGTGGGGGATTCGGCTATTGTAATGCGATTGAATGTCAAGGGGAGGTGGTTAGACACTCGCCTGTTGGAGATAGTCATTGCCTGGAACTTGTGTGGCGTGAATGTTACTTGCCACTTATCAGCCCAAGCCTGACTGTCATCCAGGTCTTGCTGCCTAAGAAGGGAGGGACTGCCTGCATGCATGCATGGACTGCTGCATTATCTGAGGAGTTGCGAATGGCACTGAACACTGTGCAGTCATCAGCGAACATCCCCACTTCTGACCTTATGATGGGGGTAAGGTCATTGATGAAGCAGCTGAAGATGGTTGGGCCTAGGACACTGCCCTGAGGAACTCCTGCAGCGATGTCCTGCGGCTGTGATTATTGACCTCCAACAACCACAACCATCTTCCTTTGTGCTCGGTATGACTCTAGCCAGTGGAGAGTTTTTCCCCCTGATTCCCTTTGATTTCAGTTTTACTAGGGCTCCTCGGTGCCACGCTCGGTCAAATGCTGCCTTGATGTCCAGGGCAGCCACTCTCTCCTCACCTCTGGAATGCAGCTCTTTTGTCCATGTTTGGACCAAGGCTATAATGAGGTCTGGAGCCAAGTGGTCCTGGCGGAACCCAAACTGAGCATCGTGAGCAGGTTATTGGTGAGTAAGTGCCACTTGGTAACACTGTCGACGACACCTTCCATCACTTTGCTGATGATTGAGAGTAGACTGATGGGGTGGTAATTGTCTGGATTGGATTTGTCCTGCTTTTTGTGGACAGGACAAACCTGGGCAGTTTTCTACATTGTCAGATAGATGCCAGTGTTGTAGCTGTACTGGAACAGCTTGGCTAGAGGTGCAGATCGTTCTGGAGCACGTGTCTTCAGCACGACTGTCAGGATGCATAGCCTTTGCTGTATCCAGTGCGTTCAGCTATTTCTTGCTATCAGGTGGAGTGAATCAAATTGGTTGAAGACTGGCTTCTGTGATGGTGGGGAACTCTGGAGGAGACCGATATGGCTCATCCACTTGGCACTTCTGGCTGAAGCTGGTTGCAAGCGCTTCAGCCTTATCTTTTGCACTCACCTGCTGGTCTCCGCCATCATTGGAAAAACGGGATATTCATGGAGCCTCCTCCTCCCATTAGTTGTTTAATGGTCCACCACCATTCATGACTGATGTGGCAGGACTGCAGAGCTTTGATTTGATTTGATTCATTGATTGTGGGATCGCTTAGCTCTGTCTATAGCATGCTGCTTCTGCTATTCAGCATGCATGTAGTCCTGTGTTGTAGCTTCCCCAGGTTCACACCTCATTTTTAGGTACGTCTGGTGCTGCTCCTGGCATACTCGTCACTCCTTATTGAACCAGGGTTGGTCCCCTGGCTGGATGGTAATGGTAAAGTGAGGGATATGCCGGGCCATGAGGTTACAGATTGTGGTGGAGTACAGTTCTACTGCTGCTGGCCAGTTTTGAGCTAGATTTGTTCTGAATCTATCCCATTTAGCACGGTGGTAGTGTCACATAACACGATGGACGGTGTCCTCGGTGTGAAGATGGGACTTCATCTCCACAAGGACTGTGCGGTGGTCACTGCTGCCAATGCAGTCATGGACATATGCATCTGTGACAGGTAGATTGGGAAGAGGGCGAGGCCAAGTAGGTTTTTCCCCTCGTGTTGGTTCTCTCACCACCTGTCGCAGGCCCAGACTGGCAGTTATGTCCTTCAGGACTCGGCCAGCTCGGTCAGTAGTGGTGCTACCGAGCCACTCTTGGTGATGGACATTGAAGTCCTCCACCCAGAGTGCATTCTGTGCCCTTGCTACTCTCAGTGCTTCTTCCAAGTGGTGTTCAACATGGAGTTCTGATTCATCAGTTGAGGGGCGGTAGGTGGTAATCAGCAGGAGGTTTCCTTGTCCATGAGTCAATGTTGAGGACTCCCAGGACCACCCCTTCCCGACTGTATATCACTGTGCCACCACCCAGGGATGGTGATGGCGGAGTTTGGGACATTGGCTGAAACGTATGAGTCTGTGGGTATGACTGTCGGGCTGTTGCTTGACTCGTCTGTGGGACAGCTCTCCCAATTTCAGCACAAGTCCCCAGATGTTGGTGAGGAGGACTGGGGCTGGGTGTACCGTTGCCGGTGGAGAGGCCGATGCCGGGTGGTCTGTCCGGTTTCATTCTTATGTTTCATAGCTGTTAGTGACAACTGAGTGACTTGCTAGGCCATTTGAGAGACCAGTTAAGAGTCAACCACATTGCTGTGGGTCTGGAGTCACATATAGGCCAGACCGGGTAAGGACGGCAGATTTCCTTCCCTAAAGGACATTAGTGAACCAGATGGGTTTTTACGATAATCCGATAGTTTTGTGGTTACCATTACTGATACTAGCTTTTTATTCCAGATTTTATTTAATTAACTGAATTTGAACTTCTGCCTCTGAATCATTAGTCCAGGCCTCTGGATTACTAGCCCAGTGACATTACCACTACGTTACCGTTCCCTATAGAGTACATTCTGTATGCTCTTAAGTCTAGTCTGTGTGGTAGCTTTTGTTTTGTGCATGTGTGTTGTGCATTTTCCTGATTTCCAGTCTTGTTCATGGTAATGCCATTTCTTCATTTAATATGTTGGCCTGGATTTTGCTGTGGTAATGATGGCAAAACTGTCGGTGTTCGCCATCATTATTCCTCTGAAACTGATAGCAACATCTGGAGCTGGCACATGCGCAGATAAACACGGAAATTCAGAAGCTGCTGTCACTGATTCTGCGCTTCTCCATAGGGTGCGCTGTTGAGCTCCCCAGAGCCGGCAGTTCTCAAGAAACCACTGAACTGGTGAGAGCTTGAGCTTTTATCCGCTCTCAAAAAAAATCCCGAAACCGTTAACCCTGGTTGACTGAGATGCAACTGGGTTTATAATGGCGTACTGATTCATAATTACTGCTGAACAACTGTGTGGCCCTGAAAAACTAATTTTATGTTTGTGGAATGTCAAATTTTTAAAATTCCATGGTTTTTAACATCATACAATTTTTTGATTTAAATGTTTTTTTAAAGTTTGATATATTTTACCTTCTACCTAACTACCATGTGTATGTTCCAATCTTTATTTGGCACTCTAAAATGATAATTAAGTGAAGGAAAATCAGTGCATTTTACTTCCTGGTTTGCTGTCTGAGAATTCTTCAATGTGATTGGCTGTTTAGCCAGTTTGATGATATCACTGTTGCTGGAGATCCCCTAAATTTAACGCCGGCATGAAATTAGCGCTGGGAGAGCTGAAATTCATGCCAGAGATCACTAGATCTTTGTGGGCAGCTTTCTTCGAGGTCAGCGGCGAGCACTTTCACATCGCTGCTGACCGTGAATTCTAACCGCCAAATGCAATGGTATTTTCTTAAGCTATTGACCTGTGTAACAAAACTTTTTACATCACATTATATAACATACAGCAGTAGAAACCTCAGAGCTTTACATGTAAAATTCTGGTACGTTATGTTCCATTCATATGCTCTTTGCCCAAAGGTGGACGGCAGCCTGCAGAGCTTGCTGCATTAAGCATTCCTTCAAAGGTTAATGATCCCATTCTAGCTGGACACCATCAGTGAGCAGGCATCCACTTCCCTCCTTTGTTATCGATTCTTTATCATATTTGAAATTTTATTTACTGCTCATGCTAATCTCAAACTAGTCTCAAGCTATTTACGAAAACTCAAACTTAAAAAAAAAAGTATCCAAGGTTGATAAGTTGTCAGTTTCACAAATTTGCAGTTGCATTTCTTTTTGCTTTTACTACTTAAATGTTCTGTCCTCCTTGCTGAAGAGACAGCTGTCTGGCATCTCACCCAGTTGGTTATTCATGTGAGACATTGCAAGTTGGCTGGCGTTTGACCATGGAGGGCTTCACAGCCAACCTTATTAGAAACATAGAAGATAGGAGCAGGAGTCGGCCATTCGGCCCCTCGAGCCTGCTCCGCCATTCAATGAGATCATGGCTGATCATCCAAATTCAGTACCCTGTCCCTGCCTTCTCCCCATATCCCTTGATCCCTTTAGCCTTAAGAAATATATCCAACTCCTTCTTGAATATATTTAATGAATTGGCCTCAACTGCCTTCTGTGGTAGAGAATTCCACAGGTTCACCACTCTCTGGGTGAAGAAATTCCTCCTCATCTCTGTCCTAAATGGCTTACCCCTTATCCTTAGACTATGACCCCTGGTTCTGGACTCCCCGGCCATCGGGAACATCCTTCCTGCATTTAGCCTGTCCAGGCCTGACAGAATTTTATAGGTTTCAATGAGATCCCTTCTCATTCTTCTAAACTCCAGTGAGCACAAGCCCAATCAACCCAATCTCTCCTCGTACGTCATTCCTGCCATCCCATTCTGCCTTTGTGCATCCTTTCCAACCCAAAAGAAGAATTTATAGAGCACCCTTCACAACATCCGAACATTCCAAAGCACTTCACAGCCAATTAAGTACTTTTTGAAGTTTAGTCACTTGTAATGTAGGCAAACCCAAGTAGGCCCTTGGAAATATTCCCCTCTCTAGTCCAGGGATACCAAAGGCAATTGTGGTATCCCTGCTTCTACACCAACTGGAATCAATTGCTGCAGGACAGACTGGGAATCAAATCTGGAGACTACTGGTTTGTTTAGTGCTACACAAGGTTGTGCTATTACTGACTATGCAAATGAGGAAGCCTTGCCGTTGCATTGCTAAAATTGATGGCTGTAAATAATCTAGAAGTGTTAGTGTAACATCCTATCATGATGCAAAAATTGCATTTGAATCGGCGAGTGTTAACTATAACAAGTACACTCAATGACACCTGCAGTAAGACCATGCTTGGACAGGTAAACCTGACCAGCTCCTACAGCCTTATTAGAGGCACATAGCTGGCATAATAAAGTTGAAAATCATTTGAAAATTAAGTTATGAAAATGTCCGATTATATGTTGTAATAGGGACCATGTCTGTTGTCTTTGATATGACAGCTTCTAAGAATTACAATTTAAACTGAACAGAAAAGAAGTGAAATGGAAGCAACATTATTGAAAAACTATCTTATTCCTTCACAGGAAATGGCACTGCTTAAAGAAGTGCGACCTCTTCACATTACCCCACCCCAGTTAATGCAGCCTCTGAAACCACAAGTTCCAGTCCGCCTGGTAATGAATCAAATTGAGTTGGTGGAGCGCTTGCTGAAGGAGTTGGGTACAGACAACAGCGGCTTCACCATAGACAATGTCATGAAGGTGAGTGAAGTCCTGCTACATCAGGCTAATCCTAGAGAGCCAAACTCTAGAATGTTCCTCTCCAACCCCTTCAGGCGATCGAAACCAGTCCTGGAGATCACCCTGACCAGGCATACTTTGACTGTTAATCCACTTACCTTCTATATGTTGCGATTTCTGCCGCAGCCAAGAACTGGTTCAGCTCTTTGAAGGCATGTAGAGTCAGCATACACCACATAACCTGGCAACGCATTCGAGGATTACTATTCTCTGGGAAAAGAACCACCGCCTAACATCTAGCCTATTTCTACTTTCGAGTAGTTTAAATGACTGTCCCTTGGTCCTCCTCAATCTGTCAAACTAATATAATATGCCAATAGGCATGCAATACAGCCCTTTCATTATTTTATATACCTCTCAGGAAGCCTCTAAGTCTACATGGCTCTAAAGTAAATGGACCTAGCTCTTTAAGGCTATTTGAGTAACTTGAAGGTTCTTTAAGCTAGGAGTCATTCTTGTAGCTCTCCTGAACCTTTGCAAGACCACTACATCACCTACCATGTGAAGGGACCAAAACTGCGCGCAGTACTCCAGATGTGGTCTAACAACGACCTATATAATGAAAGAATGGTGTCTTTTGATTTGTACGGAGTGGTTCTATTAATACCATCCTGATGCACTATCAATTACTCATAAAAGACTGAGAGTTAAGAGAGTAACTCGTGGTTGACTGGGTTCCAAGAAGGCAGGGGGCTGCAGGTCAATCACCTTTATACCTGGGCCTGTGGGTGGAGCCAGCCGAGACATGTTGAGGCATGCATAGGTACAACAGTGTGTAACAACAACAACAATAACAATAACAGTGGTTTACCACACATCCAACACCCTGTTTACTTTGGTACAGCTTCTCAGCATTGGTCATGAACCTTCACACATCTCTGCACAGTAACATCTGGATCCTTTTCTCTCTTAACCACCTTCAGTGTCGTTCCCTGTAAATAAGTATGTTTTGTTAGTCCTGCCTACATGCACGACACTGCATTTATGAAGATTAAATGCCATTTGCTATTGTTTGGCCCAGTTCCCCTAGTGCATCTAAATCCTTTTGCTGAAGATTGTACTCCTCTACTGTCTTAACCCTTGCACAGATTTTAGTATCATCTGCAAACTTACTGACCATACCTCAATACCACTGTCCATAAGAACATACAATTAGGAGCAGGAGTAGGCCATACGGCCCTTCGAGTGTGCTCTGACATTCAATAAGATCATGGCTGATCTTCGACCTCAACTCCACATTCCCGCCCGATCCCCATATCCCTTGATTCTCCTAGAGTCCAAATATCTATCTAACTCGGCCTTGAATATACTTAACGACAGCGCATCCACAGCCCTTTGGGGTAGATAATTCCAAAGATTCACAGCCCTCAGTGAAGAAATTCCTCCTCATCTCGGTCTTAAATGGCCGACCCCCTTATCCTGAGACTGTGCCCCCTGGTTCTAGACTCTCCAGCCAGAGGGAAACAACCTCTCAGCATCTACCCTGTCAATCCCCTTCAGAATCTTATGTTTCAATGAGATCACCTCTCTTTTTTAAACTGCAGAGCGTATAGGTCCAATCTACTCCAATGTCTCCTCATAGGAAAACCCTGTCATCCCAGGGATCAATCTAGTGAACCTTCGTTACACCGTCGCTAAGGCATGTATGTCCTTCCTCAGATAAGGAGACCAAAACTCTGCACAGTACTCCAGGTATGGTCTCCCCAAAGCCCTGTTCAATTGTAGTAAGACTTCCTTACTCTTGCACTCCAACCCCCTTGCAACAAAGGCCAACATGCCATTTGCCTTCCTAATTGCTTGCTGTACCTGCATGCTAACTTTGTGTTTCCTGTACGAGGACACAAATCTCTCTGAACACCAGCATTTAATAGTTTCTCACCTTTTTAAAAAAAAAAAATAAAAAAAAATCTGTTTTTCTATTCTTACTACAGGTAGACTACCCTTTATCCGGACTTCCGAAAACCGAAACCCTCTAAAAACCGAAGGTTTTTTCGTTCAGCGTAAGTCGTGCGTACGACTTACGCTGAACGAAAAAACCTTTGGTTTTTAGAGGGTTCCGGTTGCGGAAGTTCGGATAAAGGGTGAGTCGTGCGCACGACCCCCCCGCCAGCCCCGACAACCGCCGACCCCGCCAGCCACGACAACCGCCGACCCCCCCGCCGGCCCCGACAACCGCCGACCCCCCCCCGCGGACCCCGACAACCGCCGACCCCGACTGACTTACGCTGAGCGTCAGCGTACGTCGTGCACACGACCCCCCGCCGACCCACCTTCCGAAATCTGAAATTCTCCTTTATCCGAAACTCGGCTGGTCCCGAGATTTTCGGATAAAGGATAGTCTACCTGTACCAAAGTGAATAACCTTGCATTTCCCAAAATTATACTCCATCTGCCGCCTTATTGCCCACTCACTTCGTGTCCTCCTCACATTGCTTTGTATCATCAACAAACTTGGATACATTGCACTCGGTCCCTTCATCTAAGTCATCAATATAGATTGTAAATAGCTGATGCTGAAGCACTGATCCTTGCAGTACCCCACTAGTTACAGCCAGCCAACTAGAAAATGACCCATTTATCCCTACTGTGTTTTTGGTCCTTTTAAGCATCTATCCATGCTAATATATTATCCTCAACCCCATGAGCCCTTATCTTGTGCCACACAAGGCTGCTACATCTTATTGAATGAATGCCTTTTGGAAATCCAAGTATACTACATCCACTGGTTCCCCTTTATCTACCCTGCTAGTTACATCCTCAAAAAACTCTAATAAATTTGTTAAACATGATTTCCCTTTTATAAACCCATGTTGACTCTGCCTAATCATATGATTTTCTAAGTGCCCTGTTACCACTTCCTTAATAATGGATTCCAGCATTTACCTGACAACTGATGTCAGGCTAACTGGCCTGTAGTTCCCTGTTTTCTCTTTCCCTCCTTTCTTGAATAGCAGTGTTACATTTGCTACCTTCCAATCTGCCGGTACAGTTGTAGAATCTAGGGAATTTTGGAAGATCAAGGTCATTAATATAGGCAGTGAATAGTAGTGGGCCTAATATGGATCTCTGGGGAACACCACTAGTAACGTGCCTCCAGGCTGATCCACAACCGTTGACTACAACTTTGATTGTGGGTTTGGAGCCAATTCTAAATCCCGAACTTTTATTTGTGTATCTAAGTGTATGAAAGTTTTAAGACCATTGTACTTCAGGCGTCTCAATTTTGTTACATACTGAAAGCAACTTAAGCAAAACAATTATTTTTATATTTATATTTTAACGAAATCTCCTCCTCTTAGGCAGTCCCTCAGAACCGAGGATGACTTGCTTCCACACTAAAAATGAGTTCTCGGGTGACTGATGAGTCCAATGCGGGACCTACAGTCTCTGTCACAGGTGGGGCAGACGGTGGTTGAAGGGGCGGGTGGGTGGGGTGCTTGGGTTGACGTGCGCTCCTTCCGCTGTTTGCACTTGGCTTCCGCTTGCTCCCGGCGAAGAGACTCGGTGTTCGGCGCCTTCCCGATGCTTCTCCTCCACTTTGTGCGGTCTTGGGCCAGGGATTCCCAGTGTCGGCGGGGATGTTGCACTTTTTCAAGGAGGCTTTGAGGGTGTCCTTGAAGCATTACCTCTGCCCACCTGGGTCTCTCTTGCTGTGTCGGAGCTCTGAGTAGAGCACTTGTTTTGGGAGTCTCATATCGGGCATGCAGACGATGTGGCCTGTCCATCGGAGCTGATCAAGCGTGGTCAAAGCTTCGATGCTGGGGATGTTGGCCTGAGCGAGAACACTGACGTTCTATCTGCCAATGGATTTGCAGGATCTTGCAGAGGCAGCGTTGGTGGTACTTCTCCAGTGCTTTGATGTGCCTGCTGTACATGCATTTTGTTTTAAAGAAATACTTGGGTGGATACAACAGTTTCTGATCAGCCTTCCAGCTGCGTTTGTAATAATTGTAAGGATCATCAGAAACTGTGCACAAAAACATTGTAATGTAGTACACGACCTACATCTGCATCAAGGTAATGAGCACTGCAAGATGAGAAAATACTATAACAAACATTTTTGGGTTAAAAATTAGTTGATGCATGTTTGTTTATGTGTATTTCATGAAGGCAAATTTATAGAAGAAAATAGCTTAATGGAGGGAACTCCTCATGGAATTTGGCTTTTTTTAAATGTCCTTTTTTTGGTATTTTTCCCCCCTCTCTGCTCTCCTTGCTGGAGTATGGTTGCACAAGTGTCGGGCATCCTTTGGTACCTCATGCTGGTGTGAGAGCCTGGATAATGAGTGTTGGCAGGCTATTCATTAATCAACTGCATTAAATCAGCTAATTGCAATTTTTGAATTCTGTCACAGACTTTGCATTTTTCTGCCTTACACCCCCACCCACCACCGCCGTTGGTTGGGGAAGGGCCCTTCAAGCCAACAACATGAAAATTACATTTACAGGCTGGCTGAGTGAGTTCACACGATGACGACAAAAAGATTTTCCCATACGTCCAACGGTGCTGGCAGCAGCCATTTAAATGAACCATTGGCAGCTTGGGGAGAAACCACCTTTTGAGATGTTACTCCTCGCAACTACAGTTACCTTACAGTAGAACCTAGATACAAGTGACATCGTAAGAGATGGACTCCAGATTGACACTAGGCTGATTTCTGCCACCCCCCCCCCCCCCAAAAAAGCCCAAGTGATGATTTTGAAGTACAAATTTGTAATCTCGACATATGTAGGGAGTTGGGCTGTGTATACATCATCCTAAACCTGCATTTTTTAAACTTATGCAAGTCTAATTAAAGATCGTTTAAAACTTGTCTAATTCTTAACATCAAATCAGCAGTGTATAGCCAAGCAGGTCTATCCAATGATCAGGAAGTTGCTTTCAGTTTAATTACATAGTAGTCATGTAGTGAAACTAGACCTGCCTGTGAGAACAAACACAAGTGTAGAACAATACCTCTTAGAATGAGTTGTGCATTGTCTTCTAGTTACTTGTCTGCATGCATGAAAATGGTTTTGATTTCCTTTGGAATTTTTGAATGCTCCATTTTCAAGCAGGGTCCTTTGTGCCTGTTCTGCTGTTCATCCTGTAGGCTTATTGAAGACCAGTTCATAAGACAAATGCAAGTTTTTCCTGTGGAAGCACCAGCGGAATGATGGACTAGTGTCATGATGTACTAATGCAGTCTTTTAAATTAAAAAAAAAAAATCCCTAATGTATGATCCCCAGCAGCTGCTAAAACAGTTTGGAAGTGAGCGTGAGCTTGGTAGGAACATAGAATTACTGGGCTGGCCTGGGGATTGATGTGTAACTGGTTTATGACAATAGCATACAGAAGCCAGAACCAGTTCCAAAAGTTTAGTGGGCCAGAACAGGGAGCAGTTAATTGGATGCAGATCATAACACCAATGAATGTCTGGTCTTCAATGCTTCAGAACTCTGGACATCATGTCCTGTGTATTTGGGAGTGCTATTGATGGTAGAAGAATTATTTGTATGCTGTCAACAACACTCCTTTGAAAAGGTTTCATGTGAGGATCATTTTGGAGATGGTATAAGTAAACAGCTGCTGCATCTGCTCTGTTTAATCTTGTGCGAAACTACAGTTCTGGTGTTACTGGCTTAAACAGCGGAAATCGGGCTAGTGCACCAGTATGGATTATTTACTAGCCAGGCTTAAGGCACTGGAACTCGATATTAGCAGTATAATACAATGAAAGTTGTTGTTCTATGTTTACATTTAAAATGCAGATGGTAAAAAATAAATGATTAGGCTTCTGTCAGTTACACTGCAACTTGTAAAATGGTACACCTGCCGTTTGCTATGGTGCTTTACAAAGGAGACTAATAAACCCAGTGGACTGGCTGCAAACTGTATTCTCCCAGACCTGAGGCCATTGCTAGTTCCTTTGGAAGTCTAGGAATTTTCCCAGATTCATCTCCACTGGAAGACTATAAATGGGACATAAATACTACATACATTCGAGCTTTCAAAATATCATATGATTAGCCTGAGGGTGTAAAATTAATAACATAAACTGTGCTTTTTAATAGCATCAATCTAGTAATTAGTTCAATAAATCACGATTTCAGCAGTAAAACGATTCCAAGCTATATCTTTGGAATCTATTGTATATTTACTTGATTGATAAACCATTTCTGCTAAGAGTATGCAGAAGCTTGCTTTCTGATCTGTGAAATGTTGCTCGTAAACTTAGATTAGAGGGAATAATCAGGTAGAAGCTAAGTAAATGCATAAAGGATACCACATTCCTTTTTCATGAATGTGAAAGAATCCTAACTTCATTGCTGCAGATATAAGCCAGCTTTTATTTTCACCTTTAGCACTGTATCCTGTTTTGGGAGATTGAGGTCTATGCATTATTCTGCTTTTGCATTCCTACTGGAGATGCCAGTCTCCGTAGAGTTACTGGGCTCTGCTTTTTTACGGTGACCCACAAAGAGCAAACGCACAGGACTGGCATTGTTTGTTTCTAGCTGCCCTGTCTCCGGGACACACGTGTGGGCCTACGATGCTATCAGGAAAAAGGAGATGAATTTTGCACAATGGAATGCAGCCGATGGAGGAAAAACCACATGTTAAAGAACCTCATGGCTGAAAAATTTGAACTGCATTGTTACCTGGAACCGCAACCAATTTATTCTGTGGATTCTTTGAGGGATAAACTGTTTAAGAACACCTGCAACATGGGCAATTAGGTGATTGTTTGTAACCCTCCGCCACTCAGTTAGGCTACTTTACCATCAGGCTTTCACTTCACTGTGGTATTAGTTATTACTCCTGAGGGTGTATAAACAGAATTAGGGATATTGTCCAGTGCAATTGTACTGATTTACATTTACAGGAAACTTTGTGCTATCCGGCACCCATGGGACCGAGCTACTGCTGTTTTTTTAAAAGCTCCGGATAGACCAGCGTCAATGTTATCAGATAGGAGCTTTTCATCGCAGTGTCTGACCATAAACACTGTTGCTCAGCAACAGCTTGTAAACACTCGGCCCCTGGCTTGGAAGCGTCTCTGAAGCTGTTGCTAAGATACAGAGACGCTTTCTAGAGCCTGCCGTGTCTGACCACAAACACTTGCTCAGCAACAGCTTGTAAACACTCGGCCCAGTAGCTTGGAAGCGTCTCTGAAGCTGTTGCTAAGCGACAAAGACGCTTTCCAGAGCCTGCCTGTGAAAAGCAGAAAAAAAACTAACCAAAACGGCTGCTGATTTCTGCCGTTAGATCAAAGTTGCCGGACATTCAACTTTCGGATAGCACAAAGTTTCCTGTATATACATACAGGAAACTTTTTATCCGGGACCGGCGTGGTGCCGGTTTATCAAAAAGTCTGGATTACAGAGAGGTATAGTAAAAGGTACGAGAGCCCCGTACACAGCAACGATCCAGGCTTCCCTGTTGCTTAGCAACAGGTGCAGGAACCCCGTTACACAGCCACAAATCCAGGAATGGCCACTAATATGAAGTAAAACTTACCTGAACCTACTCCTGAATTTTGCCGGTTAACAGAGATTTCCGGTTATTTAGGTGCCGGTAAATCGAGAGTTTCCTGTACATTATTTTTGTACTCCTTTATATAAAAAACACCTAAGAACAGCTGTGTCCTTTCATGCCAACCACTGCCTGAAAGTCTCAATTGCAGTGCTTTTCTGGAACAAAAAAATAAATTGCAGGAGTACTCTTCTTGATCTTTTTAAAGTGGGAATAATAGGCTGACTTGGAACTTGTGTTGACTCTTGTAATGTATCAATTCTAATCATTTCCTTTTCCCATACTAACCATCCTTGTGACCATTAGAGTGACGGACTTCTAATTAATGCTGAATTATTGGTAGTTTTGTGTGGTGCATTTGTGCTCAATTAGGTTAAAAATGTCCAAACTCATTTAGGTTCTTTACTGTTAAACATGTTGTTACTTGCCTGGGAAATTGAAAAGTACAGCATTCAAAGAAAATGTCTGCACTACAAACCTACAGTAAATACCTTTGTCTAGAAGTCTTTGTGGGATTCATAAATGGATCAGTAAAAAGATTAATTTATACGGTCAAGTGATCAGGTTATTTAGGTACAAGTATATTTGTAGTTTAACATAAATATCCAGTTATCCAGTAAAATTGCGACACATAAAATAATTGTGAATACCCAGAATTGAGCATCTGTCTATTGTAATCCCTACTCCAATTATTACACAAATGTTTAGCTGTGTTTGTGTGCACTTTATAGAATTACATGGACTCTACAGGACAGAAACAGGCTATTCAGCCCAACTGGTCTATGCTGTTTCTATACTCCACACAAGCTTCCTCCCTGTACCCATATTTCTCTACTCCCTTGTCCCTTGTGTGTGCATTAAGCATCCCCTTAATTACATCTAGAGGCACTGGAGAAGATGCAAAAAAGATGTACAAGGATAATATCAAAACTGAGAGGGTATAATTATCTGGTTACATTCAGCAATTCATCAGTTAAAAGATTCTGAAAAGGACTTTAAGGGCACTTTAAGGAAAGCCTGAACAGGCTGGAGCTCTTGGCCCAGAAATTTGGGTCGGAGGCTTCCCGCGTGTACAAGCCTCCGACCTGCACTTACCTAGCGCGCCGGCCATTGTGCTGTGGGATTCCGATCCTGGGCCTCCTCCAACTGCCGGCGCGCAGTGCTTGCGTATCCCAGGGGCGCAGTTAGTTCGATGCGTCTCCTGGGATCACGTGGGCCGTGGAGAGCCAATGGTCGCAGGGAATGCTTCATTCATAAAATTGACAGGAAGAGCTGTCAAAACTATAAATACTATAAGCCCCAAAACATCACTAAAACTTCAAATAAATTTTTTTTAAATCACATTTTTAAAATAATTAAGTTACATAAAATAACTATTTTAAACAATAATTTAAATTTTTGAAAAAATTAATTACATTTTCTAATGGGGCTAAAAATAAACTTACCTTTCTTTAACGTATTTAAAAATAATAAACCTGTGGAAAAAATGTTTTAATTTTAATTAATTCGCCACTTACCTTGTTAAAAGCAGGCCTTGCGACTGCTTTTTACATGTGTAACTTCTGGAGACTTACCCTCCCGGAGAAACCTGCAAAAAAAACGTACGTTCCATGCGCACGTGCTGCCTCTCCTGCGCACGCGTTCGACCTGTCAACCCCTTCCTTTAAGGGAACGGAAGTTCTGGTTTCCCGCACGTGCAGTGCATGCACGAAACCGGCACTTCCGTTGGGCCTACGGGTGAGTACTCCGTGCGTACTCACCCGTGGAGACCCGAATTTCTGGGCCCTTTTCTCTAGAAAAGAGAAGGCTGAGAGGTGACTGTACATAGAATTACATAGCATATTCAGCCCTTTTCATAATCTTCTAACTGCGGAATTGATGAATGTAACCTGATAATTATAACCTCTCGGTTCTGGTATCATCCTTGTAAATCATTTTTGCACCTTCTCCAGTACATTTATGTGACCCGATAGAGGTCTTTAAAAATTATAATGGGGTTCAATAGTGTAGATGTAGAGATGATGTTTCCGCTTGTGGGGAGTCCAAAAATAGGGGCCATAATATAAAATAGTCACTAATAAATCTAATAAGGAATTCAGGAGTAACTTCTTTACCCAGAGAATATGAAACTTGCTACCAGAGCAATTTGGCACATTGGATACAAAATTGGCTTGGTGGCAGGAGGCAGAGGGTGATGGTCGAAGGTTGTTTTTGTGACTAGAAGCCTGTGTCCAGTGGTGTACTGCAGGGATCGGTGCTGGGTCCCTTGCTATTTGTAGTGTAATTTAATGATTTGGATATGAATGTAGGAGGTATGATCAGTAAGTTCGCAGATGACATGAAAATTGGTGGAGTGGTAAATAGCGAGGAGGGAAGCCTCAGGCTACAGGACGATATAGATGGGTTGGTCAGATGGGCAGAACAGTGGCAAATAGAATTTAACCCTGAAAAGTGGGGGCTGATGCATTTTGGGAGGACTAACAAGGCAAGGGAATACACAATGAATGGTAGGACCCTAGGAAGGACAGGATCAGAGGGACCTTGGTGTGCATCTACATAGATCCCTGAAGGCAGCAGGACAGGTAGATAAGGTGGTTAAAAAGGCATATGGGATACTTGCCTTCATTAGCCGAGGCATAGAATATAAGAGCAGGGAGGTTATGAGGGAATAACAACAGAAAAGGCTGGAAAAACTCAGCAGGCCAGGCAGCATCCGTGAAGAGAGAAACAGAGTTAATGTTTCAGGTCAAAGACCTTTCGGCAGAACGGTTCTGACGAAAGGTCTTCGACTTGAAACGTGAACTCTGTTTCTCTCTTCACGGATGCTGCCTGGCCTGCTGAGTTTTTCCAGCGTTTTCTGTTGTTGTTTCAGATTTCCAGCATCCGCAGTATTTTGCTATTGTATGAGGTTATGATGGAGCTGTACAAAATGCTAGTTAGGCCACAGCTGGCATACTGTGTGCAGTTCTGGTCGCCACACTATAGGAGGGATGTGATTGCATTGGAGAGGGTGCAGAGGAGATTCACCAGGATGTTACCTGGGCTGGAGTGCCTCAGCTATGAAGAGAGACTGGACAGGCTGGGGTTGTTTTCCTTGGAGCAGAGAAGGCTGAGGGAGGACCCGATTGAGGTGTACAAAATTATGAGGGGCATAGATAGAAAGGAGCTTTTCCCCTTAATAGAGGGGTCAATAACCAGGGGGCATAGTTTCAAGGTAATGGGCAGGAGTTTTAGAGGAGATTTGAGGAAAAACTTTTTCACCCAGAGGGTGGTTGGAATCTGGAACTCACTGCCTGAAAGGGTGGTAGAGGCAGGAACCCTCACGACATTCAAGAAGCATTTAGATGAGCACTTGAAACGCTATAGCATACAAGGCTACGGACCAAGTGCTGGAAAATGGGATGAGGATGGACAGGGCTTGATGGCCGGCGCGGACACGATGGGCCGAAGGGCCTCTTTCTGCACTGTATAACTCTATGACCTGGAGTAGTTGAGCCGAATAGCACAGGTGCATTTAAGGGGAAGCTAGATAGAGTACATGGCTGTGTTGATGGGGTGAGATGAAGTAAAGTGGGAGGAGGCTCATGTGGAGCATAAACAGTGACCTAGATCTGTTAGACTGAATGTCCTGTTTCTGTGCTGTAAAAATACTATGATCAATGCTATCTATCTTCAACCACGCCACAGGGCAGCAAGTTCCACTTTCTCACTATTCTGTGCAAACAAATTCCTCCTAAATTCTTTGATCTGCGAATGGCTATCTCGTATATATGCCCCTTTGTTCTGGACTTGCACACAACTGGAAATGGTTTCTCCAGATGTACCCGATCGGACCCATTCATAATTTTATAAACCTCTATCAGGTCTCCTCTTAGTCATCCCTTTTCCAGAGAAAAGAGCCCCAACCTGCTTTAATCTTTCTTGTAGTTGCATTCTCAATTCTGTAACATCCTTGTAAATCTTTTCTGCACTTTCTCTAGTGCTTCAATATCCTTTTTGTAACATGGAGACCAGGATTGCACACAGTACTTCTTGGGGTCTAACCAAAGTTGTACATAAATTTAACATTACCTCCTCTGTAAATGAACCCCAGTATATTGTACTCTTTATGCCCTTATCAAGTTGTGGTGCTACGTTTAGCGATTTCTGTACAAGTATTCCCAGATCTCTCTGCTGCTCTGCCATATTTAGTTTCTTATCTTCCAAGGAATATCTTCCTTATTCCTCTTACCAAAATGAGCCACCTCACACTTTATTGTATTGAATTTAATGTACTATTTATCCACCCATTTGGCAAGCCTGTTTGTTTTCCTGTATTTTGGTGCTGTCCCAATTTGGTATAATCTGCAAGTTTTAAAAGTCACCACACCTCCAGTTTCTGAGTCCAAATCATTTATGTATATGATGAACAACAGTGGACTCGGCACATAGCCCTGCGGGACATCAATTCCCACTTTCTGCCTCTGAGAAACTTCCCTTAACTCCTACATTGATTTGTAACTATCTTTCAATTTTATAATAGGCATCCAGAAAAATGATTTATGTTTGTCCTACTGACATTCATCTTTGAAATTGGTTCAAAATGTCTTTCAGGAAACTGAGAAGCAAAATCAGAGTTAAATTAATCTTAAGAACATTTTGTTCCAAATATTTTAGGTTGGCTCCACTGTATTAAATGCAGGTTTGCATTAATCTTTTCCCACTATCTATTCTTAAAAATAAGTATGATGAGGTTTATAGGCTCCTTTCTCCTGTTCCCCCACCCGTCCTCCCTGCTCACTGGCTCTAGGCAAATGCATGATATGATGTGGCACTATTCTACAATTAGGTCCCAGATTTGATCCCCGTGCTGCAGTGATTTCAGCCACAGCAACTGTGGGTTACTACTACTGACCTCTGCACTTCATGCTAGGGTGAGGGGGGGGGATTAATCAGAGTTCCTATTGCAGAATATTATCTATCAACCCTTACTGAATGAGTAAGTGTGTGTGTGTGTGTCCCACGCGCTCTTGTTTGCTTTCTCTTTCTCAACGATTAAATTTACACCCCACCTCTCCATAGCATCTCATTATCCTACTCATCTCCGTATTAATTGCTTTCTATTTTTCATAATTACACCCTCCTCTACTGCAGTCAGTGATTCATACTAAGCAGTGCAGCCTGCCGGTACCTTACTCAACGTGTCATTCTTTATATGTGCTTGGACGGTGGGTGTTGGCAAGCTGCTTGTCTGGTGGCATCATAGGCGAGCTCAACCTTATCCATAGATGCACTTTGCAGGTCTAAGAACTGTTGCTGTTTGTTTTATTTTACTCCTCCTTAGTCCAGGAACACTGAAGCTATCTGTATTGTCCCCATCACTGACAAAGATCAACTAACGCAGTGACACAGGGAATCCAACTTCCATCTTCTTGATCTGTATGACTCATTAGTTTTGAGCATGTATGAAGACTATTGAGAGCATATAATCATCTTCACCACAATGGTTTAACCAAAGCTGTGGTTATTTAGATGTTAGATTTTCTAATGAGGGCAAAGTGGGCTTGCTCTGTTGCAAGGGTGGCCAACTGCATCTCGTGAGCAGCATGCAACTCTTCTGTGACTAAAATCTGCCTCTTTGAATATTTTGTTTCACTGCACTGCCAACACTATCGATCCTAATGTAAGAGGTGCAGAATAATAAAAGGGCCCAATCAGACAAAACAAAACAGCCTAATAACAGGGCCCAATCAGGCAAAACAAAACAGCCATCCTTCATTTCTGACTCAGCCAATATGTATTACTGTTGGGTGTGCAGTAAGAGCCAGTGGCATTCTCATCTACACTACAAAATGCTGATGCAAGGTAAGGATCCTAAAGCTCTAGTATCCCCTTTCTGAGGAAAAAAAGCTGTTCTTTGAAATGAGCTTTTTTAGGAAATATAATTTATATACTTGATAACCGACCCCCTCCTTTGCCCCACCTAATGTTAATAAAGGATTGCATAGATTTTTTTTTTTTAAAGGGGGTAATTCATTATTATATCAAATATGGATGATCATATTCCTTATTTTTGGCACGGTTGCATGAACTTCTTGTAGGCTGTAGCAAGATAAACCCGTTACAAAATGGTTGCTTTAAGTCAATATTTTTCTGGGAGAGGAGATTAATAAGACATTTTAAATGATATTCACTACAGTTATTCAATTTAATAGTATGAGTTTGGGATTAAATTTTGCTTTCTAGGCTGTAATCCAGAGCACCAAAGGTTCTTTAATCTATTGTGGTAGATAGTGTGTTTTTCTTTGCTCTTTTCCTCTCACTTCCTCTTGACATAAGGCAAGAGCCTAATCGATATCATACCAAAACCCTAAACTGGCCAAGACTCCTTTTTATATTAAAAAAAAATAGGTGATAGAAACAATATGCCCAATACTCTGGTTGATAATCTTTGTAATTTCTTCAGAAGACTGAAGAGTGCTTTCAATCAAAAGTGTTTTGAGGGCGGCGGGCGGGCGGGCGGAGAAAGTGTACAATTAGAAGAGGCTAAAATTTCAACAACAAAAAAAATGAATTCGGTCTGTCTTTTGATTATGTTAATGATTTTCTTGTGGGAAATGGGACTTCCTATCCCCTTCCATTCTCGACAAATAGGATCCTTCATTCATATGTTTTATGCAATTATTTTGGATTCACCTACTTTTTTAGTCCATATATGCCACCATATCAAGTGAGCGAGGAGAGGTACAGCTGGCCCTCAGCCTGAAGCGTGGCAAAGGATTAAATGGGGAGCAATACTGCTGCTACCTCCACAAATGCAAACCCTTAGTGCTATCCGTCTTTGCAGCAGAAAAGAAGGCAGATGATGTTACCTACAGTAGGAGTGCCGCTCGGGATTCTGAGACAAGGAGCCACTGTTGTTAATTGTGTGAAACACGCGGAATGAGACAAAAGGGGAGAAAGAGCCAGAAGTATGATACTGAGACTTGGAGAGGGGACGAGAGAAACGGTGAGGGAATGAAGAAGGAGGAAAAGGGGACAGATGAGAGAAATGGATAAGTGGGGAAATACAGAGATCAAGGAGAATAAGAGGAAATGAGTGAGGATTTTGAGGAAAAATTGGAAAGAGGTTGAAGATGAATGAGATAGGGAGAGGAGGTGTATTTAAGAGATGAATGCAATTCTGATTTCAAGTAAATAAAACCCTGTCAAAAGCCACATTATTTTGTAGTTATAGTAAGATTAACAGTGAGCATATTCATGCTTTATTCATGATTTGTGGCTGTTTCAGTGTGGAATTTATTTTTCCTGCTCTTTGCTGAAAGGTATTTCACCCCAGTTCTAATAACACAAATATATGAATAGAAGTATTTTTCTGAGTCACAGAATGGAAGAGCAACTTGGGTATTAATGGGTTACATTTAATGGTATTCGGACATTATGCCAGTAAAAATTGGATTATCAATAGCTGCTTTAATTTAGGTAAAGTGCACAAAGTACGTGTGTGTAGCCTAGTCAGCCAAGCTTTGGAGGAAACCATTTGCCTTGAAAAGACTATTAAGAAGTAGTTTTTCATTTCTGTCATGCCATGTTTAAGGTATTTCAGAACTTATTTCTGAGCAAAACCACAAGAAGAACATGCTAAACTATGCCGGAAAAATAAATGTTGGAGCAGTTGAAAGTGGGCTTTTCATACCATGTGCTGTCGTGTGGCATTACCATCTTATTTATTTGCATTGCTTCCAACGTTTCTTACTGGGTATGCTATTAAAACCATAGCATAAAATAGCAGTCATTACCCGTGTGTGGTTTTTGTATAATCATAGCTATAGGATTACATTCTCTTCATACTAAAAATAAGAGTTATTTTTCAAAGCAAAAGTTGCCTAGAACTTTCATATTTGATTCAAAGTCAAAGTTATTCAATCGTAAGGGGAACAGATAGGCGTTTCTGTGGCCGTAGACGTGACTCCAGGATGGTTTGTTGCCTCCCTGGTGCCAGGGTCAAGGATGTCACTGAACGGCTGCAGGGCATTCTGAAGGGGGAGGGTGAACAGTCAGAGGTTGTGGTTCACATTGGGACCAATGACATGGGTAGGAAGAGGGATGAGGTCCTGCAGCAAGAATTTAGGGAGCTAGGTAGCAGATTAAAGAGCAGGACCTCAAAGGTTGTAATCTCTGGATTACTCTCGATGCCACGTGCTAGTGAGTATAGGAATAGGAGGATAGAGCGGATGAATGCGTGGCTAAAGAGTTGGTGCAGGAGGGAGGGCTTTAGTTTCCTGGATCACTGGGCCTGCTTCTGGGGAAGGTGGGACTTGTACAAGTCGGACGGGTTGCACCTGAACCAGAGCGGGACAAATATCCTTGCGGGGAGGTTTGCTAGCACTGTTCGGGGGGGGGGGGTTAAACTAAAATGGCAGGGGGTTGGGAACCTGAGCAGGGAGACAGAGGAAAGGGAAACGGGGATAAAAGCAAAAGATAGGAAGGAGAAAAACAAAAGTGGCAGTCCGAGAAATCAACGGTTTAAATCAAACGTGGCCACAGTAAATAATAATTCTAATAGGTCTAAGAGCATTAAAAAAACAAGCCTGAAGGCTTTGTGTCTTAATGCGAGGAGCATTTGTAATAAGGTGGACGAATTGGCTGCGCAAATAGAGGTAAACGAATATGATTTGGTTGGGATTACGGTAACGTGGCTCAAGGATGGCCAAGACTGGGAACTCAACATCCAGGGGTATTCGATGTTCAGGAAAGATAGGCAAAAAGGAAAGGGAGGTGGGGTAGCATTACTGGTTAAAGAAGGGATTAACACAATTGTAATGATGGATATTAGCTCTGATGGTGTGGAATCTGTATGGGTAGAATTGAGAAATACTAAGGGGAAAAAAACATTACTGGGAGTGGTATATAGACCTCCCAACAGTAAGGCGGAGGTTGGGGATGGCATGAAAAAGGAAATTAAAGAAGCGTGCAATAAGGGCACAGCAGTCATCATGGGTGACTTTAATCTACATATAGATTGGGCCAACCAAATTAGTAACAATACTGTGGAGGAGGAATTCCTGGAGTGTTTACGGGATGGTTTCCTGGACCAATATGTCGAGGAACCAACCAGAGATCAGGCCATCTTAGACTGGGTATTATGTAACGAAAAAGGATTAATTAGCAATCTTGTTGTACAAGGCCCCTTGGGTCGGAGTGATCATAATATGATCGAATTCTTCATTAAGATGGAGAATGAAGTAGTTGACTCAGAGACTAGGGTCCTCAATTTAAATAAAGGAAACTACGATGGTCTGAGGAGCGAGTTGGGTAGGATTGATTGGGGAAATGCACTCAAAGGGTTGACGGTGGATAGGCAATGGCAAACATTCAAAGACCGAATGGATGAGCTACAGAATTTGTTCATCCCAGTTTGGCACAAAAATAAAACAAAAAAGGTGACTCAACCGTGGCTAACAAGGGAAATTAGGGATAGCATAAGATCCAAGGAGACGACATATAAATTGGCCAGAAAAAGCAATAATCCTGAGGATTGGGAGCAGTTTAGGATTCAACAAAAGAGGACAAAGGGATTAATTAAGAAAGGGAAAATAGAATATGAGAGTAAGCTTGCACGGAACATAAAAACTGACTGTAAAAGCTTTTATAGATATGTGAAGAGAAAAAGATTGGTGAAGTCAAGCGTAGGTCCCTTGCAGTCAGAATCAGGGGAATTTATAATGGGGAAACAAAGAAATGGCAGACCAACTAAATTCATACTTTGGTTCTGTCTTCACAAAGGAGGACACAAATAACCTCCCAGAGATGCCGGGGAACATAGGGTCTAATGAAAGGGTGGAACTGAAAGAAATCAGTATTTGTAGGGAAATGGTGTTAGGAAAATTGATGGGACTGAAGGCCGATAAATCCCCAGGGCCCGATAATCTACATCCCGGGGTACTTAAGGAAGTGGCCCTAGAAATAGTAGATGCATTGCTGGTCATCTTCCAGAACTCGATAGACTCTGGAACAGTACCCATGGATTGGAGGGTAGCTAATGTTACCCCACTATTCAAAAAAGGTGGTAGAGAAAAAGCGGGGAATTATAGACCGGTAAGCCTGACATCGGTAGTGGGGAAAATGCTAGAATCTATTATAAAAGATGTAATAGCAGAGCACTTGGTAAGCAGTGACAGGATCAGACAAAGTCAACATGGGATTTACAAAAGGTAAATCATGCTTGACTAATCTACTGGAATTTTTTGAGGATGTAACTGGTAAAATAGATAAGGGAGAACCAGTGGATGGGGTGTATTTGGACTTTCAGAAGGCTTTTGATAAGGTCCCACATAAGAGATTAGCGTGCAAAATTAAGGCACATGGGATTGGGGGCAAGGTATTGACTTGGATAGAGAACTGGTTGGCGGACAGAAAGCAAAGAGTTGGAATAAACGGGTCGTTTTCCGAGTGGCAGGCAGTGACTAGTGGGGTACCGCAAGGATCGGTCCTAGGACCCCAGCTGTTCACAATATATATTAATGATCTGGATGAGGGAATTGGATGTAATATCTCCAAATTTGCAGACGACACAAAGCTGGGTGGGATGGTAAGCTGTGAGGAGGGTGTCGTGAAACTCCAGTACGATTTGGACAGGTTGGGTGATTGGGCAGAAACATGGCAAATGCACTATAATGTGGATAAATGTGAGGTTATCCACTTTGGTAGCAAAAACAGGAAGGCAGATTATTATTTGAATGGCAATAGATTGGGAGAAGGGGAAGTGCAAAGAGACCTGGGTGTTCTTGTGCACCAGTCGCTGAAGGTAAGCATGCAGGTGCAGCAGGCGGTTAAGAAGGCAAATGGTATGTTGGCCTTCGTAGCAAGAGGGTTCGAGTACAGGAACAAGGATGTCTTGCTACAGTTGTACAGGGCCTTGGTGAGACCGCACCTTGAGTATTGTGTGCAGTTTTGGTCGCCTTATCTGAGGAAGGACGTTCTTGCCATGGAAGGAGTGCAGCGAAGATTCACCAGGCTGATACCTGGGATGGCAGGAATGACGTATGAGGAGAGATTGTGTCAATTGGGCTTATACTCACTGGAGTTTAGAAGATTGAGAGGGGATCTCATCGAAACCTATAAAATTCTGTCAGGCCTGGACAGACTAGATGCAGGAAGGATGTTTATGATGGCCGGGGAGTCCAGAACCAGGGGTCATAGCCTATGGATAAGGGGTAAGCCATTTAGGACTGAAATGAGGAGGAATTTCTTCACCCAGAGAGTGGTGAACCTGTGGAATTCTCTGCCACAGAGGGCGGTGGAGGCCAGTTCATTAAATATATTCAAAAAAGAGTTGGATATATTTCTTAAGGCTAAAGGGATCAAGGGATATGGGGAGAAGGCAGGGACAGGGTACTGAATTTGGATGATCAGCCATGATCTCATTGAATGGTGGAGCAGGCTTGAAGGGCCGAATGGCCTACTCCTGCTCCTATCTTCTATGTGTCTATGTTTTGAAAAGACTGGCAGAATGGAAAAGGAGGTGGCGGCAGGGGGGAGCTGGGTAGCCCAGCTGACATAAGGACAGTAGTGAGAAAGGATCTTGGCTCGGAAGATCAGGAAGTAGAATCAGTATGGGTGGAGATAAGAAATAACAAGGGGCAGAAATCACCTGTGGGAGTAGTTTATAGGCCCCCAAACTGTAGCTATACCATTGGACAGAGTATGAATCAACAAATAGGAGCTTGCAACAAAGGTAATACAATAATCATGGGAGACTTTAATCTTCATATGGACTGGGCAAATCAAATTGACAAAGGTAGTCTGGAGGACAAGTTCATAGAATACATTTGAGACAGTTTCCTAGAACAATACATCATGGAACCAACCAGGGAACAGGCTGCTTTAGATCTTGCATTGTGTAATGAGACAGGGTTAATTAGTAATCTCATAGTAAAGGATCTTCTGGGGAAAAGTGATCATAATGATAGAATTTCACTTTGGGTTTGAGAGTGAAATACTTAAATCTGAAACGAGAGTCTTAAACCTAAATAAAGCTTATTACTTGGGTATGAGGGGAGCGTTGGCTAAGGTAGATCGGGAAATTAAATTAAAAGGTATGACGGTAGATAAGCAGTGGCAGACATTTAAAGAAATATTCCAAAATTCTCAAATATGCATTCCATGGAGAAATAAAAACTCCACGAGAAAAGTGATCCATCCGTGGCTAACTAAAGAAGTTAAGGATAGTATTAGATTAAAAGAGGCGGCTTATAATGTTGTGAAGAATAGTAGTACGCCTGAGGATTGGGAGAGCTTTAGAAACCAGCAAAGGATGACCAAAAAATTGATGAAGGAGAAAATAGAATGAGAGTAAACTAGCAAGAAATATAAAAACATTGTAAGAGCTTCTAGAAGTATGTAAAAAAGAGTAGCAAAGATAAATGTTGGTCCCTTAGAAGCTGAGATAGGTGAAATTATAATGGGACATTCAATGGCATGTCTATCACCGTGTCCCCACCATCAATATCCTGGGGGTCACCATGGACCAGAAACTCAATTGGTCCATCCACATAATTGCTATGGCTACTAGAGCAACTCAAGCTGGGTATTCTGCAGCGAGTGGCTCACCTCCTGACTCCCCTAAGCCTTTCCGCCACCTACAAGGTACAAACTGGGAGTGTGATGAAATACTCTCCACTTGCTTGGATTGGTGCAGCTGTAGCGACATTTTAAGCTCAACACCACCCAGGACAAAGCAGTCTGCTTAATTGGCACCTCATCCACTAGCCTAAACATCCAGCCACTCAGTCACCGGCATACTGTGGCTGCAGTGTGTATTATCTACAGGTGCACTGCAGTAACTTGCCAAGGCTGCTTCTTTATGTATTAAATGGCCAATCTTTCCTACAGTTAGGTGACCATCACTGCACAATATGGAGCCTGATCAGTGCCTTCTACGATAACAATAAAGCCTTTGCAAATGCAGCTCTGAGCTTATTTACCTTTGTCATTGCAGCCACCCATTGGGTTGATAATTTTGCTGTTTGATGATATCATCCAAATCATTAATATATATTTAATAACAAGGGTCCCAGGCCCAGCCCCTGTAGTACCCTGCTCGTATCTTCTTTTCAACTTGAAAACTTCTTGTTTTCACCAATTGCTTATCTAGCCACCATACGTTGCCTCCCATTCAATGACCGTCTATCATAGAAACTTTTTGTTCCTTTTCAAGTGATTAAGCACATATTTCCAAGAAAGAGAGAATTTAAATTTAGGTAAGGGACTTTTATGACCTCAGGATATCCCAAAAGTTTGAGAATTACTTTTGAAATGCGCTCATTGTTCTATAGGCAAATACAGCAGCCAATTTGTGCACAAGATCCCACAAATTGCAGTCAGCTGAGTGACCAGTTAATTTGTTTAGGTGGTATTAGTTGAGGGATGAATGTTGTTAGGGTGCCTGGAGAACTCCATGCTCTTCAAATAAAAATGCCATGGGATCTTTTATCTACCTGAACAGGCAGGCAATTTAAAGTCTCATCTGAAAGACAGCACCTCTGACATTACAGTACTCCCTCGATGCTGTAGGATTCTGCTTCTTCAGCTGAGAAGCTGAAGGGTTGACCCGTAGGAAAGACACAACAACAGGAAGTCATAGTTCAACTATTTTACTTGATTAGTCAACAGTAAGCAAACAATACATACACTTACTTGGTACAAGTCCAAACGATTGCTTAGTTCGGTTGAGCTCTTGTTGATCTTTGTGGGGAATCAACCCACCCGGCTGCAGTACAGCTACTTAGTCTCACAGTCCTTTATATCCCCTGGGTTAGTCATATGACCGGGCTGAGATCTATTTGTTCTTTACGTGATGTTTTACTTGTTCGGCCACTCTTGGTGCGTCATGCCGTCTCGGCAATTAGAGTTTTGACCAAGTCTCAACATGATGTTCCGCTCTTGTCTCAAGGTTTCAAATACATTCATATCTTCTTTCAACATATACCCACAGGATTCAATGTTAGCAAACTCAATCAATAGCAGTGACTAAATGGGAGAGACATAATCAAGGACACTTTGGAGTTCCATAGCTTTCTTAGAGCCTATGAATTGAATAGGCCTTTGCGGTTCCTAGGCACTTATCACAAAGAGGAGCATAAGATCTAATCAACAGCTCAAGCCTCCAAGAACAAGCTTTTCTCTTTGTTAACTGCAATAGTTTCCACTGCCTATGCACAAGGTTTACTGGGTAGTTTTTTGGTCAAGTAAACCATACATTTAAATGGAGTCCACATCCTTATTACAAATACATGATTGTGTATGGTTTCTTCAATCCCTGCCCCTCCTGAAAACGGTGCAAGTTATACATACACTCCTTCAGTGCTGCACTGAAGTGTCAGCCTAGATTATGCGCTGAAGTTCTGAATTGGTGCTTGAGCCCACAGCTTATGAATCAGGAGACGAGAGTGATACCACTGAGCCAAACTGACACTTAATGACCAGATTGTTTATTTTAAAAGTAAATGGACATGTTTTCTCCCAATTGGTTTGCAGTCTAAGATTTATTTTAACTTTGGAACACTTCGGTATAACTATTTAACAAGCTGGTTTGATATTATTTTGTAATTAGTTATATTTTAATGGCTATGATCTCAGGGGACTTACATTCCTCATTAGTTGAACATCAGCCTGTGGTAAAAGTGTCAGTGTAAAACAATGACACACCTGTTGTTTTTGACACTTTGTTTTTCAGAATCTCAATTCCGATTTTTCATTTTATTTGTAATTATCCCTATTTCATTCAAGGGGTAAACATTTCGACTATTATATTTTGTGATACAGTTTCTTTGTCATATGCCAGACTGCTGCAAAGGTTTGCTTTATAACTCTTTTAATTTCTCTTGGATTTTAATTTATGAGCTGCTTGCGGGCTTTGTTGGTGTCGGCACCATGCAACTGAGTCATACGGCCTGGATTCCTGGGTTGATTTCTGGTCCATATTGATGGCAGTAGGTCTGGTACAATTGACCTTGCTCCTAGGCTATAGAAGGGAAGAATCAGCCAGGGTGGTCAGTACTTGTGGAACTGTGCCCCAACATAAAACTGCACCTTCAAAATAGAAATAGAGAGTGGAAATACTTTGGCCCTGAAATTAAGCCATTTGGAAAGTATTGTGTGAATAGGTGTCAGTCATGGCTCAGTGGTAGCACTCTCGCCTCTGAGTCAGAAGGTGGTGGGTTCAGGTCCCACTCCAGGGACTTGAGCACAAAATCGAGGCAGACACTCCAGTGCAGTACTAAGGGGTTGCTGCACAGACTTTCAGATGAGACATTAAACTGAGGCCCCGTCTGCCCCCTCAGGTGGACGTACAAGATCCCATGGCACTATTTCGAAGAAGAACAAGGGAGTTATCTACTGTGTCCTGGCCAATATTTTTCCCTCAGCCAACATCACTAAAACAAATGAGCTGGTCATTATCACACTGCTGTTTGTGGGACCCTGCTGTATGCAAATTGGCTGCCACGTTTCCTACATTACAGCAGTGACTACACATCAAAAGTACTTCATTGGCTGTAAAGCGTTTTGGGATGTCCTGAGGTCGTGAATGTTTCTAAATGCCTAATTGTTTTTCTGAAATTCTTCTATTCACTATCTGAGTGGGGCATTTAACCAGTATAAAATAAATATTGGGATGCATTCAGACAAATAGTACAATAACACCCCAAAACGTAATTCAGGGCCTTTGCAATCTTTAAAAAAAAATTAAAAGCTTGTGTTGTCTGTGCACACTTGTCTCATTTAGACATGAACTTGTATTTCCTATTTGTGTTAGCTTGGCTTAGTTGGTAGTACTCTTGCTTCTGAGTCAAAGGTTGTTGATTCAAACCCCACTCCAGGACTTGAGCATATAACCTAGTCTTGACCCTCCAATGCAGTACTGTTGCATTGTCAGAGCTGTCGTCTTTTGGTGGAGATGGTTTCATCTGCCTGTTGAGGTGATGGATCCCATGGCACTATTCAAAGAGGACCACCGAATTCTCTGTTGTCCTTACCAATAGTCCTCCAAAAATCAACACCACCAAAAATATGTTAACTGATCCTTCATCGCATTGCTCTTGAGGGATCTTGCAGTGCAAAAATGGATGGCATTTTTTCCCGCATAACTAGCTGCGCTTCAAAGTAATTCATTGCATGTGAAGCACTTTAACATATTTGAGAGACATAAGGTGCCATATATATGCAAGTCTTTTTCTAACTTCCAAGCCTGTTTCCGTTTGTGCTTTCCAGGAGCTGTGCCATTGAAATATTCAAGTAAGTAACACTCCTCCCTGGCTCTTGTACGGTACTGAACAAGATGCATAGTTTGCTGCCTGGCTTCTGTTGCTCCGTGCAATAAGCAAGATTCCTGCATGTGTCTGGCCTTCCCAGATGAGTAGTAGCTGGGAGCTTTGAAAACATGTGTCTCATAGGAAAAACATTAACATTATTGGACAGAAGCTAGCTACTGATTGTTGCAGCCAACGTTTTGTTTTTTTGTACCACTTTCCAGATAGAAGCTATGGTTCATGGCAATTTAATTCCGTACCTCATGTGCCTTGCATCCATGACTTCAGAAATAGAAATACAGTGAAGACATTTTAAATATCTCATTATATTTATGCACACAGTATAAGTAATTCAACTAAGTATAGATTGTTGTATAGTTGAAAAAGATGGAATTTGTACGATTGAATCCTCACTGCCTAAATTTTTCATTTTATGTTGTGGCTCCCAAGCATAGGTTCTTCACTTCTAGTTTTCTTGCAGCTTGCTATTGTCTCCTCCTCTATTACTAACTTTCAGAGGCTTGTTACAATTTGGAGATCTAAAGTAGCAACAGCAAAATGAAAAGTGGCCTACAAAAAGTTGGGAAATTATGATTGAACAGAACAAATATGTAATTTGTATTTGATTTTTCACCAGTATACATTTATAAAATTGATACTTTTGTCTGACAGCTTTTTAATGGTCATTTTGTGTTATTTTTACTTGCACTGGAATTGGGTTGCAGGCAGGAAGTTCCAGTGTCCATTCCTCAAAATGCACAGTCTACTGTTTTAATAAAAGTTATGATATCCCCTTTCAGACTTCAGCCCATCCCACAATTCATTTCTAGTGCATTCCTTTCCACGCTTATTACTACATGGGCCCAGAAATTCGGGTCGGAGGCTTCCCGCGGGTGCAAGCCTCCGACCTGCACTTACCTAGCGCGCCGGCCGTTGTGCTGAGGGCCCGCGTGGGATTCCGATCCTGGGCCTCCTCCAACTGCCGGCGCGCAGTGCTTGCGTATCCCAGGGGCGCAGTTAGTTCGATGCATCCCCTGGGATCACGTGGGCCGTGGAGAGCCAATGGTCGCAGGGAATGCTTCATTCATAAAATTGACAGGAAGGAGCTGTCAAAACTATAAATACTATAAGCCCCAAAACTGTGCTGTGCTAGGCCCCTCCCCTTTAATCAGGGGAACGAGGCCTGCAGTTCTGCGGCGCTACGTGCCGGCGCGTGTGGCGCCGAGCTTTTCAATGGGAGTGCCCCAAGAGGGAGGGGAGCGCTTCCAGTACCACCCCGCCTCCTGCTTGGGGCGCCAACATTGAATTTCGGGCGTGGAGGTGCTAACTTTTTCAGGGCGCTAAAAGTAGCGAAGTTACCGTCCCAAAGGGGGTGCGAGCCAATTTTCCCCCCTTTGTTCCTGCTTGGCACAGTCGTGAAGAACTGTGTCCAAGCTAAATTTGGGCATTCAGCAGAATCCCCAAGTACCCCTATATCTGAATATGTATAGGGAAGAGGCCTCATTGAATGAGATGATGTGTAGTGTTGATGGAACAGTGTGCAGTTGTGCTGTTGTTAATTAGTAGCATTTCCGTTTTCTTCAAAAATAATATCTGACGTCATTGCTTTGTTCATGGAGGAAATGATATTTGTTTGAGTGATGAGTACTTTGCAGTCATGCAAGAACAGTTGATTACTGTATTAAATAAATATAACCTCCTTCGACAAACATTCCCATATCCAGAACATATGCTCAAGACATTCACAGTACAGCACTGGGATGAGTTCTTGAATAATCTCACTGACTTAGCATCTACTTAGATGGCTAGAAAGAAAAGCAAATGGCTGTAGGTGCTTAGTTCTGATCACTGGGGAGTGAGTGGTGTAAGCTTTGGCTCAAGTTTGAATGGCTAATACCAGTTCCTTATCCCAATGGCAGAACCGTATGTGCTTCAGTAGAATTGGCTCCAAGAAACCATTAGGGTGTAGATTGTTTACTCTTCCTGTGAGCATTTTGTTCTCTAAATGGGGAATAGTCTTAATTATTTGTGTGTAGAATATACTGTAGTTTAACCTTTTGAGGGAAGAGTTGCTTTTTCTGGGTATTGTATATTCCAAGTGTCAAAATAATTTTTTCAATGCGAAAGAATAACATTTTAAATATGAATTTGGATACTTTTTCCATGTATAGTGCATACTATTAGTTTGGTGTTTAGCCAATTAGAATAGAGGATCCAGCTGAGTCTCCGGAATCTGAAATGTTAGGGAAATACTTTTAATTTTTAGAATGATAATTGCACTCTAAATTGCATCTGTGTTGATTGGCAGGTTTTTTTTTAGATGGGGTTGAAGGTCATGTATACCTGAAACTGTCAAAATTACCTGTTAAAGTTCTTGAGTGTTTCTGTTGACTCGATACACGAATGCTTCCACAAAATGGAGAGACTGGGGGGGGGGGGGAGAAATTGAGTCGCGCCCCCTTTGGGGCGCTAACTTCGCCAGCGCCCGAAAAAATTAGCGCCCCCGTGGCCGAAATTGAGTGGTAGCGCCCCAAGAAAGAAGCAGGGCGCTACTGGAAGCACCCTCGCCTCCCTCTTGGGGCGCTGCGAGGGAATATTGTGGCACGTTACGCCGCGGTATTGCAGGCCTTCCCCTCCTCCTTAAAGGGGAGGGGCCTTGCGCAGCGCGACCCGGGGCCCAGCTGGGCCACCGGGATCGGAGTGCAGGCAAAAGAACCCGGCACTTTCTGCATTGTCATTCATTATAATTAAATCAAACCACTGCAGTCTACTTTTATTGAAATCAAATGACTACTGTGCACACCAAGTTAGAAAGTGTCTCCTGTGCATGGCTGATGCATTTGTTTTGAGGAAAATTTTTTGCCAAAAGGAAGTTGTCTAAAAGGAAAATGATTTTTTTTTAAATGGTTCACATTGCTTTTCAAAGTACTGTGATATGGTACTTGTAATAATGGGAATAACATGTTGAATGGTTTGTTGTCAGTATGCACCTGCATTAGTTAAACATTTAAACATTTCTGTTCAGTGAATAGACTTTTGGGTTCTGCAACCATTCTCTGTTGAGTCTCTTCTGCATAATAAGTGAATAGCCATTTCCCTTTAGATGAATAAAATCCTTAGTCCAGACAATGAAACAGCTTAGTCAGCTGCCTTAATCAGCACCTATTCATGCTGCCTTTACACCTCATTGGTTTGAATTTTAAAGATCAATCAGCACTGACTCGCAGCTGTTTTTGCACTTTCCTATGCTGGGCTAATCTAATCTTAGCTCCAGAACAACATCAGGCTTCCCTGCTGACTAACCGAGCCTGTTCATCTTCCATTCTTCTCCCACGTACTGAAAGCTTTTCACCCGGATGTAATCTGCTGACGGGCAGAGAAGGCCGTATGTGAAGCTGGCTGCAATTAAACAGGCAGGCAGGCAGGTCTCCCAGTACAATAGGGAGCATTTGCAGTGCACTATACTGCAATGGAGAAGAAAAAACAGAGAGAGCTTACCCTCGCTGAGAAGGTAAGGGTCCTGGAAATGCTCGAGGGGACAAAGATGTCACAGCTGGAAGTTGCCAGAAGGGTGGGGGTGTCTCAGCCTGCCATATCCCGCCTCATAAGGAAGAAGGCTGCAATCCTGGAAGAGTGGCAGAGAAACAGCAACCCAGACAGGAAAAGGAGGAGAGTAGGCAAGGATGCTGATGTTGATGCTGCTTTGCTGCACTGGTTTGAAATGGCCAGGGCACAAAATGTCTTAATTACTGGTGAAATCCTAATGACTAAGGCAAGGACCCTGGCCGATGCTTTGAATGTGGAATTCACCCCAACCAGTGGATGGCTCAGTCGATGGAAAAATCGAAATAACATTTGTGTTCAGAGAGCCCATAGTGAAAGTGTCGGTGCATGTCAACCTATAGCTAGTAGCTGGATTCATACAACACTTCTTTCTGTTCTGCAAGATTTTAGGCCTGAAGATATCTTTAATTGTGATGAAGCTAGCATATACTACAGGGCTGTTCCTGTTGGGAGTTTGTTTTTCAAGCATGAATCTCTAACTCGCAGTAAAAAAGCAAAGGATCGGCTTACTGTCCTCCTCTGCTGCAATATGACTGGAACTGAGAAAACAAAGTTACTGTTGGTGGGAAAAAGTCAAAACCCACAATGTTTTCAAGGCATCCCATCTTCGTCTATCCCTGTAACTTACACCTCTGATAGCAGTGCTTGGATGATGGCCACAATCTTTGCAAAATGGCTAAAGGACTTTGACCAAGAAATGAAAAGGCAGAGAAGGAATGTTGCTCTACTGCTAGACAAGTGCAGTGCCCATCCTAGCAATGTCGCCCTGCAAAATGTGAAATTATTTTTCCTACCCTCAAACGCCACGTCTCTGATTCAACCACTAAATCAGGGAATCATTCGAAATTTTAAGGCACTATATCGCCGGAGGATGATACAGAAAATCCTAAATGTTATTGACGAAAAGGTGCAAGCAACAGCAACTGTAATAGGAAAAACGGTCAGTCTCTTGGATGCAGTCCACATGATGTCTCGAGCCTGGGAAGAGGTAAAGCAGGCCACCATAGAGTATTGCTTTCATAAGACTATTTTTTCTCGGCAGTCAAAGGAGTTTGTGCAAATGGCAGTAGAGAAAGTGGCCGCTCCAGATAGAATGACTGACGAGGAGTTTTATCTTTATGTTGACCATGATTCTGATGTTGCCTGCATTGGCGAGATAGCAGACACGGAGCTCTGCAGTGTTGTGAAGGGATCAAAGAAACAGGGTGGCGGTGAAGAAGAGGAGGAGGAAGATAGTCTACCAATGCCCAAACTGAAGGAAGCTCGGCGGGCTTGTGCCACAATTGAACGTGTGCTAGCAATGACTGGCGCAGATCCAGACTTCCTCCGCAAGTTTTATGATGTTGAACGTGAAGTGGAAAGAGCATTGACCCTTCGATTGAATCAATACCAATCTGTGTAAATGCACTACCTGAAACGTTTGTACGAAACAATTTCTCATTCTGTTGCTCTATTACATTTCTGAATTTTCCTAATACAGGAAACTCTTTATTATCCGGCACCGACGGGACCTGGACGGTGCCGATTGATCAAAAAGTCCAGATTACAGAGAGGTACACTTACTAAGGTACGAGAGCCCCGTACACGGCCACAGATCCAGGCGTCCCTGTTGCATGGCAACAGGTGCAGGAACCCCGGTTACACGGCCACTAATATGAAGTAAAACTTACCTGAACCTACTCCTGAATTTTGCTCTATAAGAGAGATTTCCGGTTATTTAGGTGCCGGTGAAAAGAGAGTTTTCCTGTAGAAAGCTGTATAATACATGAGCTAGAGGACACACTTGAAACTGTACCCCAGAAATAGCCAACAACTACAGAGAAGAGAAAACTGGCAAAGGAGGAAAAAGAAGCTATAGAGAGTAGGAAGGCCCAGTAAATGCTGAAATAGCTGATCATACCCATGGCAGTGGTAGTACTGTAATAATTGACCTGGTTTAGGGAAGAAAAAATTGGAGAGGTTTCCTGCTCCTGATCATGATCTACTGACCTCTACTGTACATGTATATCTAGGGGATGTCAAGTGAGGGCAGCATTGGGTAAAATTGATTAATGTGGTTGAATAACTAGTCTGCAGATGCTCAAACAATTGAACATTAGAACAATTGTCATTTGGGTGAGGTATGCACCCAACAAGAAATTAATTCCTTTAACAATGGAGGAGAGGAAACTGGTGGACAGAATTGCTGGGATGGGGGAGGGTTGTAAGAACATAAGCTTTAACAATAGCTTTTGGCTTTTCACTCTATAGACTTAAGTTTGTACAAATAATATGGGGGTTGCAGGATTTATTCAGTATTCTAGGTGAATATTTTTTTTGAAACTGCACAGAAATAAATGTTTAACACATTTCTAGTACTCGTGGGCACTATGAAATCACTTGGGTCAGCCTGTATGGCTGTTGTACTGACATGGTAACACTACCAGTCATCAGATGTCGGAACCTGGCTTAATGTTGTTCCTCCATCCCTAATTGAGGGGTGCTAAGGTCAGGTATTGTGCCATGACTTGCTGTTTCAGCTCACTCCCCATAAAGCAGTGATCAAACTAGGGACTTTCCGACCTGTGCTACTCGTCATTGGGGGGGGGGGGTCCTTGATATTTCAAAAGTTTTTTTTCCATATACCCTTGTTTCTGAAGGGAGGAGAAACATAGGATTGTAGAGGACTGGAAAAGACCATTGCTGGTTGATCCTGTCCTAGAATTTACTAGCAGCTTTTTTTTTAAATAGAGGAAATGGCCCTTTGATTTATCAAGCCAATTCACTTATTGCTAACCTGTATAAAAATGGAATGTACATAGTGGAATTTGTGTTGCACTACAAAAAGCCAATAAAATAACTGCTTTGCCAAGCCCAATTTGTTTTTAAATCCAGTTTCAAATTTAGTATTTAGTTTTTCAGTCAGGTTCTTCTAATTAAATGACCATTAGTACAAACACTGCCAACAGGAGGGGGGGGGAAACAAGTGGGCAGAATTAACAAAATAAACACTAGTAAATTCTGAGCATTCCAGATAGTGTAAACTGTTGTAGACCTCTTTCTAATTGGACTCTGTGTGGGGTCCCAATTATGCAGTGGTTTCTCCGACAAAAAATGTTATGGGGACTTGGGTTAGTATATCTGATAGATTTGTCAGACCTGTACAGATGTCCCCTCCTGAGTCACTATCTTTTGGGGATATTGTTCCATGGGCTCTGGCTGCGCTCAACTACATGCCCATGTGGTTATTCTAAATGTGTGATCCTAAGCAGTAAATGTTGCCCGGCTACTCTGCTGTGGAGGGCATCACAGTTGAGCGTGAACCTGCCCTCCCTTTAACACCTGCACGCAAACATTCCAACAGGAATCATTTGATCAGGAGCTGTTTTTGTTTGCTTCTCTCTAAACTATTGTCGCCCCTTCATTATTACTACAGCTTCGATTAACTAATTCAGCCATTGAACCTAGGACTTTACTAGTCTATATGGTTTATTTTTTTATATATGAACCTGTTGGTCCTCAAATCAGGCTAGGTTATAACAAGTGAGTAGCCAGAGAGAACATGATGGCTTTAAAACTTCTAATTCAACTTCCAAAAAGAAAAAAGATGTCAGTGTGGGCACTTTCCCAGCTACTCTGTCCATGCCCTTAACTCTGGTTGTAAAATTTTCTTGAAAGGTTCACAATTTTTCAGGTCAGGCCATTGTAAACAATTAAATTTGTGGAGCGGAGGGGGGTGGAATATATCAGTAGGAGAATTATTGAAATTACGTCTTTTCCCCCCTATTTTTCTCACCAACTTCCTGTCATCCTCCCTTCTCCTAAAGGTGCTGACTTGTGTGTGTTGAGATGTTGTTTGGGGTCAGGCGCCCTCTGGTACCTCACCCAAGCAGCCATTATTAATGTATGAGCTTGGACAGAGAATATCAGCAGGATATTTGAGTGCATAGGGCATCGCAGCAGAGACTGATCCTGCCCTCTCCTGATGCTCATTTGTAAAATAAATTAGATTTGCATCACATTTTTTCACGTGTAACTTCTTTATTTTCGGAAAGGCTCAAGAGATTAGACCCAAAGCTTTTGTAAATACAGAAAAGTGGCAACTTACCATGTAACAACAAACGTCAAAGTAAGAGAATCTACACCTGCTAAGTTTCATGCGTACTATTAGCAGGGATTGTTGGACATCAATCAAGAGCAGGAACCCTGGGCAAATCTTTTCCTCTCGCTAATGTCGGGGTTCCAAGGCCAATAATAGACCACCACCCCCACAGCTGAAATCAGTCAAAAGCACAGACTGACCTGGTCTCTGTGGCTCAGCGACTTACTGGGTAAATTGGATGAGCCAATAGGAAAGCCACAGTAGATATTCTCTTAATGCACAAACAGATTCTTGGCTTTCACAATAAAGTAACCATCATGAAACTTAGCAGGTGTAGATTCTCTTACTTTGAAGTTTGTTGTTACCTGTACATGGTAAGTTGCCACTTTTCTATATTTACAAAAGCTTTGGGTCTAATCTCTTGAGCCTTTCTGAAAATAAAGAAGTTACACGTGAAAAAAATGTGACGCAAATCTAATTTATTTTACAAATGAGCATGTTGTAGAAAACTGCATAACACAGTGCACCTGTGTTAATAGCTGAAAGCAGAAGAGATACAGTTGTATACATTTGATTGGAAACTCACGTCAAGTTAGGACATTTGTGATAGAATGTCGCGATCCTGCAATATTGTTTGCGAACGAGGGAACTGAGCTTTATACTGTATAACATAATAACTGTTCGATAAGGCCAACTTTTAGAAGCACATTCTTACTTATCTCCTCTTCCAGTGCACTGTCGCAGAAATTATATTCATTCAATTTTCCCTGGTCCATAAACTAATTCTTCTCCACTCCTCACAAGATATACAGTTGTGAAAATGATAGAAGTAAAGGAAAATCCGAGAGCAGTAAAAATATTTTCAATGAATATCAACAGTGGATTTGACATGCAACTTCAATTTTGTTCAAAGTGTAATGTGACAGTGGTAGCATAAATTTGTCATGCTCTATGATGCTGGATTCTCAGTTGTATTGTACTGCATTCTGCCACTCTGATCTGCCTCCTAATTGGTAAGTTTTTAAATTTCAGTTGCTTGGGGGAGATGAAGGGCATGGCCTTTGAGGGAGCAAAAACACAGAAGGAAGTGCAGCTTATTGTATCCAAAAGTGCTAATTAGAAATGCACTTTCTCTTTTGTGCTGTGTGTTGCTGTTCATACTGCTTCTCCATTCTTGTAGGACGTGGTTGAGCATTCAGAGTTAATTATATACATGAGAAAAGCAGTACTGCTGGGATTATACTTCTCAGAATGTAGTTTCTCTCAGTAAAATACTGCAATATAGTTTTTGCTGATTTGTTAGGTGTCATGTTACAAGCCTGCAAACTTTTCAGTTTAAAAAAAACACAAACTCCTTCTGAGATTAGCTTCAAGAAAAAAATGGGTGATTAAAATAATTCTTCTGATATGAAGAAATTCTTTGTACAGATTTTATTTCTAGGTTTATAATTAGCCTCATAGTAAGAAAAGCCAGATAAAAATTGCTTAGTTGTCCCTGTGGTATTCTGCATAATGAAGTGATGAAATGTCTGTACTTATGGTTTTCCCCATATGCCAAGCCCTTGATCATGAGCAGTTGAAATCAAAAATGAAGAAAAGCTGAATGGTGAGACACCCAGAGTTCTCTGGCACACCTCCCAGTAGTCCGTTGTATACTCCCTTTATTTCACTGAGTCGCTTCCATTCCCATTTCTTTGTGGGACAGATTCAGCAAGAATAGAGAACTGTTTGTGCACAAGATTGCTTAGCCCCTGACTTTGCTAGTCTAGTCGCAGACCTTCCTTGATATCAGATGAGTTCTTTACAGGCCAAAATTATGATGCATTGCTGACTTGCATGGGCAAGCTGACCGGACGGCCAGCTACCCACAGCCAGACCGCAAGATGCCAACCCAGCCTATGCTTTGTGTCTTGTCACCACCACCAGTTTCAGTTAGAGGAAGTGGATGAAAACCCAATTCCAGGAAGCTGATGTTTGGAGGCAACAGGAGTGTGAAGGGCCAATAGAGTGGCATTGACAATGCCCTTAGACACATTACTTAGCTGGCCTCTCAATCCAGGTAAGATTTGATCATGAGAGATTTGTGTCTCAATGCTTCAGAATGGAGTAAGTGTTAAAATACTGGATATTTGGCGTATACTATATAGAAATAAGGCTGTATAGATTTGTGAAAGGATATTAGCTGTCTTCTCATGTCTAAGATGTTGGCCTGTAACAGAGCCTATTTTGGATGATAAAACCTTGTAACCAGAACTGTCTGAATAAACCAAAGAATGCTACCTTATTGTGTTGGGTTTTTTTTCTCCTCATTTTTCAACACATCATAAATTGGGAGAATCTAAAGGTGCAATTTTAACTCGAGGTGGGAATCTGAGGTGAAAGGCTTGGCGAACTGTCCAACCCCCGAAGCATGGAGCCAGATAGATTTTAACTCCTGGGCCTCATTTGGATGCCCGACTCATGACTGTTGCCCGAAGCCAGCAGGAATTCTATCACTGCTGGTGGGTGGGTCAAAATTGATGGGGGTGCGGGGGGTGGTTCAGGCCACTGCCGACAAGGTAGATAGGAATTTGGCAGGGGGCTGTTGGTGGGGTTGGCCTTGGGTTGTCTGTTCCAGACATATCTGAAAAATTGCAGCAGTTCTTTACACGCATGATCTGTTGTTGGCAAACTCACCTTCGGATCTCGTGACCTGTACTCATCATCTTGAACTTCGGTCTAAACTGGGGCAGGCAGTTATTTGGGCTGAAGGACCAGTTAACAAGTTTTGGTGAGCTGTTGAGGGCCGCAGACATAAAATGAATTGTGTTGACAACAGCTACCATTAAAATGTTAGTTCATTTATTGTATAAAGAACCCTTGATGTTGTTTCCACACTTAAAAGTAACAACACTTATTAACATGCTAATGAACATGATACTGGTTAACACACAACTTATCTTGGCCAATGATATTATGCCATAATTAAAACTGGTTACTCGACAAGATCAGCCATAACCTCATTGAATGGCGGAGCAGACTCAAGGGGCCCTATGCCCTACTGCTGCTTCTATTTCTTGTGTTCTTATAAACACCGGCATAGAACAGTTGGGCTGAATGGCCTGTTTCTGTGCTGTACACTCTATGCAAGCAAAAAGTATTGACCCCGCTTGCTTAAATCCAATTAATTAAAGGGGATATTGGCATCTATAATCGGGCAGAGGGTGTCCATAACTAACAATAAAAAAATTTAATTAATTACATAGAATGGAGCAGGTGATGTGTTACTGTTGCGAGATGTGGGAGCCGGTGGACCCCATTGAGGCTCACGGTGATTACATCTGTGACAAGTGTCTGCTGCTACAGGATCTCCAGCTCCGTGTTGATGAGCTGGAGTCTGAGCTTCAGACACTGCGACACATCAGGGAGGGGGAGAAGTACCTGGACTCTGTGTATCAGGAGGTGGTCACACCTATGAAGTTAATTAATTCAGATGTAGCCCATGGTCAGGGACAGGACGGTGTGACTATGAGCGAGGCAGGTACGGGGATCCAGGAGGTAGTGTTGGAGGAGCCGCAGCCCTTGCTCTTGACCAACAGGTTCGAGGTTCTTACTCCCTGTGGGGACGGGAGCAGGGACTGCAGGGAAGATGAGCAACCTGGCCACAGCACCGTGGAACGGGGGGCCATTCAAGAGGTGGGAGTAAATAGAAATGTTGTAGTGGCAGGGGATAGTATTATTCGGGGGATAGATAGAGTTCTCTGCAGCCAAGAGCGAGAGTCCAGTAGGCTGTGTTGCCTACCCGGTGCCAGGGTTAAGGACATCTCCTCTGGTCTGGAAAGAAACTTGCAGTGGGAGGGGGTGGATCCAGTCGTCGTGGTCCATGTTGGTACAAACGACGTAGATAGGACTAGGAAGCCGGTTCTGTTAAAGGAGTATGAGCAGCTAGGGGTCAAATTAAAAAACAGAACCTCAAGGGTAATAATCTCTGGATTATTACCTGAGCCACGAGCGAATTTGGCTAGGACAAATAAAATTAGAGAGTTAAATGCGTGGCTCAAAGACTGGTGTGGGAGAAATGGGTTTTGCTTCCTGGGACACTGGCACCAGTACTGGGGCAGGAGGGAGCTGTTCCGTTGGGACGGGCTTCACTTGGCCAGTGCTGGGACTAGAGTCCTGGCGGATCATATAACTAGGGCTGTAGAGAGGGCTTTAAACTAACTAGTGGGGGGGAGGTTCCTAGAGAGCAAATAATAAAAATGACAACAGAGAAGATCATAGACTTAGGTAGCAGTGGGGAAATTAAAAACCAGAGCGTGTCAGGAAGGGGCAGAAGGTATGGAGTAAAAGGTAAAGTAATAAAAAGGGCAAAAGCAGGAACTAAGTGTCACAAAACATATTTGAAAGTTCTCTATCTGAATGCACGTAGCATTCGTAACAAAATAGACGAGTTAATGGCACAAATAACTACATATGGGTATGATCTTGTGGCCATTACAGAAACATGGCTGCAGGGTGACAATGCCTGGGAATTAAACATACCAGGTTATTTAACGATCAGGAAGGACAGGCAGGAAGGAAGGGGAGGTGGGGTGGCTATGTTAATAAAGGAAGGAATCACTGTAATACAGAGAAATGATATTGGGTCAAAAGATCAGGATAATGAAACAGTTTGGGTGGAGGTAAGGAATAATAAGGGGAAAAAAACACTAGTGGGCGTAGTCTATAGGCCTCCGAACAGTTGCAACTCTGTTGGACGGAGTATCAATCAGGAAATAGTTGAGGCTTGTAATAAGGGAACATCTATAATTATGGGGGATTTTAACTATCATATTAATTGGACAAATCAAATTGGGCAGGGCTGCCTTGAGGATGAGTTCATTGAGTGTATTAGGGATGGGTTTCTTGAGCAGTATGTAACTGAACCGACCAGGGGGCAAGCAACCGTAGATCTGGTCCTGTGTAACGAGACAGGATTAATTAAAAATGTCCTAGTAAAGGATCCCCTTGGAATGAGTGACCATAACATGGTTGAATTCCATATTCAATTAGAGGGTGAGATGGTTGGATCTCAAAGAAGCGTGCTAAGCTTGAATAAAGGAGACTATGAAGGTATGAGAGTGGAATTGAGTAGAGTGGATTGGGAAAATAGATTAAAGGGTAAGACGATACATGATCAGTGGTGTACATTTAAGGAGTTATTTTACAACTTCCAAAAAATATATATTCCACTGAGAAGAAAAGGGTGTAAAAGAAAAGACAGCCATCCGTGGCTAAGTAAAGAAATTAAATATAGTATTCGACTAAAAACAAGGGCATATAAGGTAGCCAAATCTAGTGGGAGGATAGAGGATTGGGAAAACTTTAAAAGACAGCAAAAAATAACAAAAAGATTGATTAAGAAAGGGAAGATAGATTATGAAAGTAAATTAGCAAAAAATATAAAAACAGATAGTAAGAGTTTTTATAGTTATATAAAAAGAAAAAGGGTGGCTAAAGTAAATGTTGGTCCCTTAGAGGATGAGACCGGGAAATTAATGGTGGGAAATATGGAGATGGCAAAAACACTGAATGAATATTTTGTATCAGTCTTTACAGTAGAGGACACTAAGAATATCCCAACACTGGACAAACAGGGGGCTATAGGGGGGGAGGAGATAAACACGATCAAAATCACTAAAGAATTGGTACTCGGTAAAATAATGGGACTCAAGGCGGATAAATCACCTGGACCTGATGGCTTACATCCTAGGGTCTTGAGGGAAGTGGCGGTAGGGATTGTGGATGCATTAGTAATAATTTTCCAAAACTCCCTGGACTCAGCAAAGGTCCCGGCAGACTGGAAAACTGCTAATGTAACACCCTTATTTAAAAAGGGCAGTAGACAGAAGGCTGGAAACTATAGACCGGTTAGCCTAACATCTGTGGTAGGTAAAATTTTGGAGTCCATTATTAAGGAGACAGTAACAGGACATTTGGATAATCATAATTTAATAGGACAAAGTCAGCATGGTTTTATGAAGGGGAAGTCATGTTTGACAAATTTGCTGGAGTTCTTTGAGGAAGTAACATATAGGGTGGATAAAGGGGAACCAGTGGGCGTAGTGTATTTAGACTTCCAAAAGGCATTTGACAAGGTGCCACACAAAAGATTATTGCTTAAGATAAAAAATCACAGGATTGGGGGTAATATTCTGGCATGGATAGAGGATTGGCTATCTAACAGAAGGCAGAGAGTTGGGATAAATGGTTCATTTTCAGACTGGCAATCAGTAACTAGTGGTGTTCCGCAGGGGTCAGTGCTGGGTCCCCAACTCTACAATCTATATTAACGATTTGGAGGAGGGGACCGAGTGTAACATATCAAAGTTTGCAGATGATACTAAGATGGGAGGGAAAGTAGTGAGTGAGGAGGACATAAAAAACCTGCAAGGGGACATAGACAGGCTAAGTAAGTGGGCAGAGATTTGGCAGATGGAATACAATACTGGAAAGTGTGAGGTTATGCACTTTGGCAGGAAAAATCGTCGAGCAAGCTATTATCTTAATGGCAAGAAACTGGAAAGTACTGAAGTACAAAGGGATCTGGGGGTCCTGGTGCACGAAATTCAAAAGGTTAGTATGCAGGTGCAGCAAGTGATTAAGAAGGCCAATGGAATGTTGGCTTTCATTGCTAGGGGGATAGAATATAAAAATAGGGAGGTATTGCTTCAGTTGTACAAGGTATTGGTGAGACCGCACCTGGAATACTGCATACAGTTCTGGTGTCCATACTTAAGAAAAGACATACTTGCTCTCGAGTCAGTACAAAGAAGGTTCACTCGGTTAATCCTGGGGATGAGGGGATGGACATATGAGGAGAGGTTGAGTAGATTGGGACTCTACTCATTGGAGTTCAGAAGAATGAGAGGCGATCTTATTGAAACATATAAGATTGTGAAGGGGTTGGATCGGGTGGATGCGGGGAGGATGTTCCCGATGATGGGTGAAACTAGAACTAGGGGGCATAGTCTTAGAATAAGGGGCTGCTGTTTCAAAACTGAGATGAGGAGGAACTACTTCACTCAGGGGGTGGTAGGTCCATGGAATATGCTGCCCCAAAAAGCTGTAGAAGCTACATCATTACATAAATTTAAAACAGAAATAGACAGTTTCCTAGAAGTAAAGGGAATTAAGGGTTACGGGGAGCGGGCAGGAATTTGGACATGAGTCCAGGTTCGGATTGGTCATGGCCCTGTGGGTAGCGGAGCGGGCCCAGGGGCCGTGTAGCCTGATCCTGCTCCTATTTCGTGTGTCTAATTCTGTTAGTTTCAGGAGATGGTTCTGTGATAGTAGATTGGCGGTTGGGATCAGATCAGCCATGATCTTATTGAATGGCGGAGCAGACTCGAGGGGCCAATTGGCCTACTCCTGCTCCTATTTCTTATGTTCTGTCAAAACTTGACTATAAGCAGCTGATGCTAAAACTTGTCATTCACAAGCACGAAAGATGTCAACATTAACTGGCCTTTCACACAAGATGTGTAATCAAGATGAAAGTTTGGATTAGACTACAGCCCATGAACAACAGTGATCCCTGAATGTGCTCGATCCTGAGCATATTCCAGAATATGTTTAATTTACTGTTTGCACTATCACTTTACAAAATCCTAGTAGAGATTTTTTTTCCTCTTGTAAAATTCATCCTCAGCCAATTAGTGATTAAGTTGCAAAAAAAATAAGTGATTATTATATGGGTGTACTGTTAAACGTGAAATCATTCAAGTAATAATCATTCAACTGATTGAACATGAGCAGAGAATTTCTGTCACATTAGTAAATATATCAGTATTTAGGGAACAATAGTGCAATTAATAAATTAATGAGCACAATTTAAATTGCTCACCAATTGTTTGATGAGCTTGGCGTGTGCTAAGGTAGTAAATAAATAGTCTGTGACTAGTAAATTAGTTAAACACTAGTAAAAATTAATGTTAAATAAATAATTCAGCGGGCTGTTATTAATAGCTGTGTAGTTATTATAGTAATGAGCACAATTACATTGCTCACCAATTGCTTACCAATTGCCTAACGAGCAGGTGTTACGTTAGTGAATATATCTGTTAACTAATTTACTAATTATCAGTTAGTATAAATAATGTGGTAAATAAATACAATTGCGATGATTAAAATGCTAATTAGTAAGCACATTAGTTTTGCATTAATTAGTTAGGTGGTAGTTAATAACTGGTTAACAGGTTTCATCCACCAGTCATCCGATCACTGGGGGTTGGGCCTGAGCTGCGTGTGACAGATCTGGGCCCTCCCCGCTGCTGCACTCACCGCTCTCCACCGGTTATGGGGTTGCGCTGCCGTCGGTAGAAGGCCACGACTCCCGGCCACCTTGTGTCCAGCTCAGCCGCCAGTCTCTGTATCTTCGCCTTCTGTCTCTAAGGCCTGTTGCCATGTTGACTCCCCTGCAGCCCCCGCCTCCTGACGTTACGTGGGGTGCGGTCAGGTGCGGCGGAAGCCAACTGTGGTATTCTGGCTTTTCACAAATCCAGAAGGGATGTTGACGATCTGGATTGGAAGGAATCGAATTAATTTGTCTCCATTGTTGACTTGAGAGTCCTGGACACTGTCACAGGAGAAGGGGCAAAGGGCACTTTAGTCTTTCCTATCTTCAACGCATGCAAAGTCTCAATGTAAGTTAAGCTTCGTCTAAAAGACCAAAATGTTTCTCATTGTTTCAAACTCCTAAGCATGGAATGGATCAATTACTTTTGACCCATGTGCGAGATCCAAGATCATAGAATGTTACAGCAATGAAATAGGTCATTCGTCCCATCAAGCCTATTTTTCTCCATGTGAACTGTCTAGTTCAATCCCACTCTCTCCTTGCTCATCATATGGTCAAGCCACCATCTAATTCCCTTTTAAAACAATTTGCTGGACTAATCCTTGAAGTAGATTTGTGGCGAAAAGGGAAATTAGCTGCAAAGAAGGGGGCTCTAGCCTGTACTGTCCTGTTTGCTAAAGCTCCTCACAAAAGACTTGGATTAAACAGTTGGCGATGAACAAGGCTGGTATGCAGCATTGGACTTGGATGTTTCGAACATCAAAGTGGCTAACACATTGCAAGCTGTTTTGTTTGGTCCTTCCACGACGCTGAAGGCAAATGTCTCTTTTGCTGACTAGAAAACTGTGGCATGGAGTGACAGCTGCTTGTGTATACAGGGCTTCGTGGCTACCATGATTGGGTGCGGCAAGGTACGCAGATGCTGCTGAAGCTCCATACCTCGGGTAGAAGCATTATTCAGCAGGGGTAGAGTGTGTATCCATAGTGTGATCAGGAGGATGGTGGCTATGATTTGACAGATTTTATACTGTGTTGTGCTGCTCCTGAGGATTTCCTGATATCTGCCGTCCACCCAGTGAGAGCTCAAACCTCTGCTTGTCCATTGTCTAATAACCAACCCGGGGTTGCGAAGGGTGATCTCTTCAGGATCAGGGTGAGTCCACGATGATATGGGTGATGAATGATGGAAGTTTGGAATCAAGTCAAGCCTCTGTGGCAGACTCTATAATTTGATACTTCAACCTGGCATGTCAGCAGTGCTTCAGGGCACTCTTGATTGATCAGTTCAGTTCAGTTCAGCTTTATTTGCCATATGTAACCAGTACAAGTACAAGTACAATGGAATGCTTATTCCCCGTAGGGACGTGTCAGCTATACATCCAGCGCCGCGTTCAGAGTCAATACAATGGCTTCCCGTGGCAGTGGGAGCACGATGTCCCTCAGCCGCTCCGTCCTCCTCTTCACCGCGGCCTCCTCCTCGCTGTTGCCGGCTCCACGTGTGGTGGCCTGCTTCTCCCGCTCTGGCCGCCATGCCTGGCTCCCCTCCTCCCAGCCGGACTGCGAGTTACCCGCCATGGAGCTGCCGGCCGACGTGCTGCAGTGTGTCAACGTGTCTGCTGCTCGCTGCGCTGCGCTCCACCGCCCGACTCGCCGAGCACCTCGCTCCGGTTGCGGGAGCGAGCGGCGAGAGCTGGCCGCCCGAAGCAGGGAGAGCGCTCTCAGCACCGGACCGTCACGGCCGCCAGGGCATGTTGATTATTGACCTGATTAATGGAACCTATCACTGAGGCTGCAATTCTTCCATCTGTACTCCAAATAAACATGCAAGCTGCACAGTATTAGGCAGTTAACCTGTAGCAGTACAAGTATATATTTGGGGGGTCCTTAAGATTTGCTACAGCTAACCTGCATCTAAGCTCTCTGGACTGGGATGTGTCTCTATGTGGAGACACTATACTGCACACCATAGAGAAAAATTTCAGCCGCTTGGTTTGGTGACTTTTGAAACGTGGTGGGTTTCTGCACATGTCCAGGCAGCTGGCTGAGAAAAAATAATAATTTCCCAGATAGGGAGGTATCCACATGCTTCCTTGTCATTTCCACTGTATTTATAAGATTTGGGAATTTGTGAAAAGGAGATCGAGCTTAATCCTGATTTTATAATGTGTGAAGAAGATGTAACTTTTGGAACTGACATAGCAATTCCTTAACACCAGGTATATTGCAGAGGGATGGCCAGATCTGGCACAGCTCTGTCTCCATTTTGATATTTTTCTCTCTTTTCCTATCTCAGCTACGCAAGGATTTTTTTCCTTTCAGTTGTAAATAATACAGTCCCCACTGCTTAAAACATCAACGTTTAAAACAGGTAGGGGGAGAAATTCGGTGGAGCCGCAAACGGGGCGGCAAGCTCGCCTGGGCGTCGGAATTAGCGCAGCGACCGGAGCAGTTGCGACCGCTGGAAATTCAGCTTGAACGCCCCAAGAGGGACACAGGGCGAGGCTCGAGGCGCTCCGCGTCCCTCTTAGGGCGCTGAAACTGAATATCGCAGCGCAAGGTGCCGCAGCGCCACACGCTGCGGCACGGCGCGCTGCGGTACTGCAGGCCTTCCTCCCATTCTTAAGGGGGCGGGGCCTGCACCAGCGCGATCGGAGATCGCAAGTGCCGGCAAAAGAGCCCGGCACCGAGGAGAAGTGCCGGGCTCTCGGAAAACAGCCGGCACTGCCGCGGGGGGAGATCAGGAGGCCGGGGACGGAGGTGCTGGCAGGCGGCCGCCGAAAAAAACGGCCGCCCCGCACCTCCACCTTAATTTGCGCCACTGCCACCACAGGTAGGCCCCCTGAACCGGGCGCAAGTTGCGAATGGCGCTACAGAGGCGGGCGCGACCGAATATCGAGATCGGGGCGGTAGCAGGGCACTGCGCACACCGATGACGCCATCGGTGGCAGCGCAGCGCAACAGGCTAACACCGCCATTAACGCCCCAGCTAAATATCGCAGGAGGCGTGGCCAGTGGCGCTAAAGCCACTGAGTGCCCTCTTTAGGCGCTAACTGGTGGCGCAGCCCACTGAATTTCTAGGCCGTAGTCTCTTGCCAAAAACCATTAACCATTTACATTAATGTCAATTTCAAAGTTGCTGGTTATAATGTCTTAAGCCATCCTTTTATTTTGTCCAGAAACAGCTGTTCACTCTCCAGATCTCAACTTGTTTACAGCATTGAAAGCAACAACAAGCATAAGTGCCTCTAAATCGCACCTCTTCAAAAGTGCCTTGATGAGCCTTGTGCACAGTTGCTGCACAGGCTCTTAGACAGCTTTATTGGCCCATATATTTATATATAATGTGCCACACAGTAAAGAAGTGCCTGTCAGCTCTTTCTTTCTGCTTCATGCTTGAATATACAAATTCAGATCTTAAAAAGCCAATGTTTATGCTGTACCTTCTGCTCTGAATAAACTGGTTACAAAATCATACATATGAGAGAGGTTTTGTTGCTGTAATAGGCTTCTATTTGTGCCATGGGCATAAGTGATCCTTTCTGTCTGTCCGTGGCAAAATGTCAGATGCAGGCATCAGCACAACTTTGCTAGTCTTTAAGTTTGGCGGCAGAGCACAACTGGAGGACCAGCTGATGTCCTTTCGGAGTTGCTTCTCATTGTATATAAAGCACCATCAACCACAACAGAACAACATGGGTGGGCTGATTGTGGGTGTTACAGTTCTCTTATCGCAAAAGACTTCATATTTTTATTAATTGTTGCCATATTTTGAATGATTCTGTCCTGGTGATTTTTGTCAATCCTTTGATAGAATATATGAGAAATTTTGGAGGTGATATAGTTTGATTGTGGACTATATAGCTAAGGGTGTAGGCAAGTTATTTGCATTTGTTCCTCCTCTGCACCATGCTGTCCCCGATTTGGCACTGACTCAAGGCCAGGCTGTTCCTTCAGGGAGAGGAGGAGAATCAATTTGAATCATTTTAGTACTCTATCGCTCATGCCCAATTCCCTGTTAGCAAGTTATTAGGGAAAAAATCAACCTGTAAGTGACAAGATATGTATAAGAGCTCCCTGTGGGGAGCTTTAGTTCACCAGCCTGTCCAGTTCATTGGAGTGTTAGCTGATCTAAAAGAGATGAAGGAAAGAGAGTTTTTTAAAGCACTTACTGTGGGACTGGTGTTGTATTTTGTGTGTGTCTATGTATATATCATTACTTAGATAATCTTTTTTAATTTTTCTGTAAGTTTGCAGCAGAAGCTTTGGAACATACTGCATCGGAGGTCCGAGACACAGCTGTACGGATTGTCCTTGACATGTATCGACAACACAGGAGTGCCATTTTGCACCACCTTCCACCCGATGATGCAAATACACGCAGGAATGTGCTATACAAATCGCTCTTTGATGGGTTTTCAAAAATAGATGGGAGGCCAACAGAAGCTGAGCAGCGTGTAAGTTCTACAGTGGTGGCGCAGTACTTCCTTGCACTGATGTTTTATTTTATCTTCTCCCCATACTATTCACATAAATGGTATACAACACACAGGAAACATCTAGCTTTCAAGGAAGTTAACTTTTATAGATAGCTTCTCATAACAAACCTGGTCTCTTGTGGTTGTGCACATTTTTTTGGTTATTCAGTTACGAAAAAGGAAAACTCTTGCAAAGGCTTGAATGAAATGTTTTATTTAATGTAGCAGAAAAAATGCACTATGACATTCATAAAGGAAATGGTCACAATTTATTGAAAGCAAGTTGAAAATAGTACAAATGGAGTAAAAAATTACATTTAAATGTCCCACTTTTGGTGAATGGAGCAAAAGTAATGTTGCATTAAAGGAAAAAAATAATGAGATTGTTACAAAGCCATGTGAGAAATTTAACACGCAGCAAAGAGATAAGCATCGTTTTTTAAAATTATTTATTCGGTTGGATGTTTCTACCAGGCACACAAAAAGGCAGCTGCAGAAGAGGCAGAGAGGCGGAAGAAGGAGGAAATACGGGCCCTTCAGGAACAGCTGGCGGCATTGAGAGAAATACAGGCAGAGGTCCAGGCTGAAAAGGTGTATAAACCTGACTTAACAAGGTGCAATATACAACAGTACAGTAGAGAAAGAAAAGTATTGTAAGCAGCCCCTTGATGGTGTACAAATGCAACTGCAACAATCTCCAAACAAAATATATATATAGGCCTAGAAATTCGGTGGGCTGCGCCACCAGTTAGCGCCCAAAGAGGGCACTTAGTGGTTTTAGCGCCACTGGCCACGCCTCCCACGAAATTTAGCGGGGCGCTAATGCCGGCGTTAGCCTGTAGCGCTGCGCCGCCACCGATGACGTCATCGGTGTGCGCAGCGCCCCGCTACCGCCCCGATCGCAATATTTGGTCGTGCCCCCCGCTGTAATGCCGGTTGCAATTTGCGACCAGTTCGGGGGGGGGGGGGGGGGGGCTACCTGCGGTGGTAGTGGTGCTAATTAAAGGGGAGGTGCGGGGTGGCCATTTTTTTTTTGCTGGCCGCCTGCCAGCACCTCCTCGCGCTGCCGTCCCCGGCCTCCTGAGCCCCCCCCCCCCCCCCCGGGCAGTGCCGGCTGTGTCCCAAGAGCCCGGCACTTCTCCTCGGTGCCGGGCTCTTTTGCCGGCACTCGCGATCTCTGATCGCGCTGGTGCAGGCCCCTCCCCTTTAAGAAGGGGAGGAAGGCCTGCAGTACCACAGCGCGCCGTGCCGCAGCGTGTGGCGCTGCGGCACGCTGCGCTGCGATATTCAGTGGCAGCGTCCCAAGAGGGATGCGGGGCGCCTCGAGCAGCGCCCTGCTTCCGTTTGGGGCGCTGAAACTGAATATCGGGCTGGCGCTCGCGGCTCCTTCCGGGGCGGGACATAGTGTTTTTTTTTAATTAGTACCCACATTTGCAGGGCTATGGGGAATAAGCGGGTGAATGGGACTATTTGGATAGCTGAGCCGGCGCAGACACAATGGGCTGAATGGCCTCCTTCTATGCTGTAATTCTGTGCTATGATTCCAGACACCTGATGAGGTGCCACCAGTGCCCAATGCAACAGTATTACTGGTCTAAACAATATTTGTACCCAGAGGTAACATCTGGAAGGGGAGAAGTAGAGAAAAATCTTCACTGTCACATGCTTCAGATACTGTACAGTTCAGTAACCTATTATAAGGCCTCTGCCCATCATAGGGACAACAGTAGGCCATTCAGCCCGTCAAGCCTGTTCAGCCATTCAGATTGATCATGGCTGATCTGAATCTTAACTCTATTTACCCGACTTGGTTCCGTAATCCTTAATACCATTGCCTAACAAAAACCTATCCATCTCCATTTTGAACTTTTCAAGTGACCTAGCCTAGCTTTTTGGGGGAAAGAGTGTTCCATAAGAAACATAGGAAATAGGAGCAGGAGTAGGCCATTTGACCCCTCGAGCCTGCTCTGCCATTCAATAAGATCATGGCTGATCTTCTACCTCAACTCCACTTTACTGCATTATCTCCATATCCCTTGATTCCCTTAATATCCAAAAATCTATCATAAGAAGTAGGAGCAGGAGTAGGCCATACGGCCCCTCGGGCCTGCTCCGCCATTCAATAGGATCATGGCCGATCTCTGTCTTGAATATACTCAACGACTGAGCCTCCAGAGCCCTCTGGGGTAGAGAATTCCAAAGATTCACCACCCTCTGAGTGAAGAAATTTCTCCTCATCTCAGTCCTAAATGGCCGACCCCTTATTCTGAGACTGTGACCCCAGGTTCTAGACTCCCCAGCCAGGGGAAACATCCTCCCTTCATCTACCCTGTCGAGCCCTGTAAGAATTTTGTATGTTTCAATGAGATCACCTCTCATTCTTCTAAACTCTAGAGAATATAGGCCTAGTCTACTCAATCTCTCCTCATAGGACAATCCACCCATCCCAGGAATCAGTCTGGTGAACATTCGTTGCACTCCCTCTATGGTAAGTATATCTTTTCTTAGGTAAGAAGACCAAAACTGTACACAGTACTCCAGGTGTGGTCTCAGCAGGGCCCTATATAATTGCAGTAAGACGTCTTTACTCTTGTACTCAAATCCCCTTGTAATAAAGGCCAACATAACATTTGCTTTCTTAATTGCTTGCTGTTAACTTTCAGTGATTCGTGTACAAAGACACCCAGGTCCCTCCGAACACCAACATTTCCCAATCTCTCACCATTTAAAAAATACTCTGCTTTTCTATTTTTCCCATCAATGTTTATAACTTCACATTTGCCCACATTATATTCCATTTGCCATGTTCTTGCTCACTCACTTAGCCTGTCTATATCCCCTTGAAGGCTCTTTGCATCCTCCTCACAACTTACATTCCCACCTAGCTTTGTATCATCAGCAGACTTGGATATATTACATTTGGTCCCCTCATCCAAATCATTGATATAGATTGTGAATAGCTGAGGCCCAAGCACTGATCCTTGCGGTGCCCCACTAGATACAGCCTTCCAATCCGAAAATGACCCATTTATTCCTACTCTCTGCTTTTCGTCCATTAACCAATCCCCAATCCATGCTAGTATATTACTCCCAATCCCATGAGCCCTAATTTTGTTTAATAACCTCTTGTGTGGCACCTTATCGAATGCCTTCTGAAAATCCAAAAACACCACCTCCACTGGTTTTCCTCTTATCTATTCTGCTAGTTACAACCTCAAAAAAACTCTTAACAGATTCGTCAAACGTGATTTCCCTTTCATAAATCCGTGCTGAGTCTGCGCAAGCCTATCATTATTTTCTAAGTGCCCTGTTAACATATCCTTAATAATAGATTCTTGCATTTTCCCTACTTCTGATGTCAGGCTAACTGGTCTGTTGTTACCCGTTTTCTCTCTCCTTAAATAGTGGGGTTGCATTTGCTACCTTCCAATCTGTGGGAACCGTTCTAGAATCAATGGAATTTTGGAAGATGCCAACCAATGCATCCTCATTCTTGCTAGACCCTTGGATCTCCACTATTTCCGGGAAGATTTTTGTGTCTTCTTCAGTGAAAACAGACACAAAGGGCTGGATTATATCAATGGAGACGTGCTGGAGGCGGGATTTCTCGTATCCGGGTTTCAGTCCTGCCCAGCGACGTCTGACCAACCCACGCTATTTTCCCTTGATTGGCATTGTTAAGCCCACCCTTACCGGCCAATTAAGGGAAAGCCGGTGACAGGTGACGTCAGCGTATGGCGCTTCATCTGTCAAATTTTTTGGCAGATGAATTGTCAACATTTGACAGCTTTGAGGAGCTGTCAAACACTGACAATCTCTGTTCTAAGGTGAGCCCTTGCACAGAGGCTCACCAAGACCTCTCCTCAGCAGAAAGCAGATGGCTGCTGCATCTGTGAATGCAGCAGCCATTCTGTCATCTCTGTCATTGAGATGAGGCACCTCCGGACCCTCAACGGTTGAAGCCTGCAGAAAGAAGCAAAGGTAAGGAAACTTTTTCCAACACTTCACACTCACCTCTCATACTTACCTGTCCACACTTGCACCCATCACTCACCTCTACAGCTGCCATTTCGACCCCTCTCAACCCCGCAGACCCAGTGCTCACCTTGCTGACCCTGGCGAGGCTCGCAGCCATCAGGAAGCCCGCAATTGCAGGCGTAAAATGGGGAAAAGCCTCAAAACTGCCTGTTAACTACCTGTTAACAAACAGTTAATTGGCTCTAATCCCCTTCCCGCCTCGAGGAGACTGGTCCCTGTGCGACTCGGGGACCCGCCTCCTGGGAAGATGGCACGGAGGCGGGTTGGGAGTGGGGTCGGTACCCGCTCCCAGTTTCTGCCATTTTTCCGGCAGTCCCGCCTTCCCAAGGCTAGGAAAGTTCCCCCCAAAGTATTTGTTTAATTTCTCTGCCATTTCCTTATTTCCCATTATAATTTCTCCTGTCTCAGCCTGTAAGGGACCCACATTTACTTTTGCTAATCTTTTCCTTTTTATATACCTATAGATGCTTTTACAGTCTGTTTTTATGTCTCTTGCTAGTTTACTCTCATAATCTACTTTCCCTTTATCAATTTCTTGGTCCTCCTTTACTGAATTCTAAAATCCTCCCACTCCTCAGGCTTACTACTCTCTTTGGCAACATTATAAGCCTCTTCCTTTGAACTAATACTATCTTTAACTTCTCTTTTTGTTTCTGTGCCTTAAAGGACTGTATATTTGTTGTAAATTATGTATTAATTCTTTAAATGCGAGCCATTGCTTATCTGCCGTCATACCTTTTAATGTAGTTTCCCAATCTACCTTAGCCAACTCGCCCCTCATACCTACGTAGTTTGCTTTTATTTAGATTTAAGATCCTAGTTTCTGATTTAACTAAATCACTTTCAAACTGAATATAAAAATCTATTATACTGTATTATGGTCACTGTTCCCTAAAGTCCCCTTTACTACAAGGTTATTAATTAACCCTTTCTCATTGCACAATACTAAAGCTAAAATAGCCAGTTCCCTAGTTGGTTCCTCAACATACTGATCTAGAAAACTATCTTGTATACATTCCATGAATTCATCCTCCACACTATTACTTCAAATTTGGTTTGCCCAGTCTATATGTAGATTAAAGTCCCCCATGATTACTGTATTACCCTTGTTACATGAGCCTCTAATTTCCTGAGTTATACTCTGCCCTACATTACAACTACTGTTTGGGGGCCTATAAACAACTCCCACCAATATTTTCTGCCCCTTGCTATTTCTTAGCTCCACCCAAACTGATTCTACTTCTTGATTTTCGGAGCTAAGATATTTTCTCTCTACTGTCTTTATCCCATCCTTCATTATCAGGGCTACCCCTCCTCCATATTTCCACTGCCCTTTGTGTGAAGAAGTGCTTCCAGACATCATCCCTGAATGGCCGAGCTCTAATTTTAAGGTTGCGCCGCCTTATTCTGGACTCTCCCACCAGAGGGAATAGTTTCTTACTACCCTATCGCATCCTTTAATCACCAAGTAGATTACCCCTGAATCTTCTACACTCGATGGAATACAAGCTTGGTCTATGCAACCTGTCCTCATCATTTAACCCTTTTAGCCCTGTATCATTCTGGTAAATCTGAGCTGCAACCCCTCCAAGGCTAATATATCCTTCCTTGCAATGTGGTGCCCAGAACTAAATGCAGCAGTCTAAAAGGGGTCTAACCAGAGCTTTATATTAACTGGAACATGACTTCCAGCCCTCTTGAGATAAAGGCCAACATTCCATTAGCCTTTTTAATTATTTTTTGTACCTAGCCACACTCTTTTGTACATGTACCCCTAAATACTCTGATCTATCTTTCTTGGGTCCCAAGTGGATAACTTCACACTTCCCCACATTAAACTCCACGTGCCACAGTTTTGCCCACTACTTAATCTGTCAATGTCCTGTTGCAGCTTTCTGCTCCCAGCTACACTATTTACTGTGCCACCTAACTTCGTGTCGTCAGCAAACTTGAATATATGGTTCTTTATTCCTTCATCTAAGTCATTTATAGCTATCGTGAAAAGCAGAGACCCCCAATACAGATCCTTGGGGGACACCACTAGTCACATCCTGCCAATTTGAGTACATATCCATTATTTCTACTGTCTCCTACATCCTAACCAATTCCCTACCCATACCAATAGGTTACCTCCAATTCCACACGCTCTCATTTTTGTTAATAGTCTGTTGCATGGAACCTTATCAAATGCCTTCTGGAAGTCCATATAAATATCATCCAGACACCCCTTATCTACCACTTTAGTTATGTCCTCAATAAATTCAACTAGGTTCATTAGACATGACTTTACAAACCCATGCTGATCAGCTCATATTTGTCCAATGCTCAGTCATTCTGTCCCTAATAATAGATTCTAGTAACTTCCCCAAAACAGACATTTCACTATCAGGCCTAGAATTTCCTAGTTTATCTCTCCTACCCTTCTTAACTACAGGAAACTCTTTGGTATCCGGGACCGGCGTGTTGCCGGTTGATCAAAAATTCCGGATAATGGAGAGGGTTATCTACTGAGGCTATGTTTAACAAAGAAAATTTTTTCAAAATCAAGAAATATGCAGTATACAGTAATTGGGTACTCACCTACAGAATGTTGTGTTAAATGGATAGTGGAAGATACTTGATTAAGTACAGTACTGCCAGTTGAGGGTAATGCAATGCAATGGCTACCAGCAGCGTGGGAGACACATAGTACCCCTGTAAAATGGCGGATCAGAAGAGACTACCGGCAGCGCGGGAGAGTCAGACTCCTGTTACAGGGGCAGTGAGGTGTTCCGACTTCCGACAGCGCCAAGAAGCCAAGTAGTGGCAGTTTGGAGAACTACCCCCACTGACTAACTCGGCCACCGTGGGATACTCGGACTCGGCAACATTGCCGGTTATTGAGGTGTTGTTTTCGGAGTGAGAATTTTGCCGGTTAATAGAGAATTCCGGATATTTAGGTGCCGTTTAAACGAGAGTTTCCTGTAATGGAGTGACATTGGTCATTTTCCAATCCAAGGAGACAATTCCCGAATCAAGAGAGTTTAGAAGATCATGACTAGAGCATCTACAATTTTCTCATCTCCTTTTAATACCCTGAGGTGGATACCATCAGGTCCTGGTGATTTATCTATCTTTAGTCTCATTATTTTTTCCTTTACCATTTTTTAAACTTGCATTAAATCTAGTAAATTCCTCTCCTTGATTTAGTTTGTTTTCCTCATTTCTCTGGTAGTTTATCCTCTTCTATACTGAAGACCAATACAAAATAAGTATTTAGCAAATCTGCCATTTCCTAATTTCCAATTACATTATCACTTTCATCTGTCTTTAAGGGACCGATTTTTTCTTAGCCACCCTCTTTATTTTAATATACTTGTAAAAAACTTTAGTTTTGTCCTTGATAACTCAAGTTTTTTCTCGTATTCCCTTTTTTGCAGCTCTAACTACTTTCTTTGTATCCCTTGACTGCCTTTATATCTCTCCCAGTCTCTGGGATATCCACTGTTCTTTGCCTTTGTATAAGCATTTTACTTCAGTTTTATACTATCTCTCACCTCTTTTGTTGACCAGGGTTGTTTAATTACGTAAGTAGAACTTTTGCTATTTAGGGGAATGTACGAGTCTTTTATTGAACCAAATGCTTCTGTGAACACCTCCCCCTGTTAATCTGTATTTTTATCTGTTAACAGTTCAGCCCAGCCTACTGTGGTCGGTTGCTGCCTCATCCTTCCAAAGTCAGCCGTGCCTAAATTTAAAACCTTGGTTCGTGACTCTCTACCCCCACCCCCGCACCTCTCAAACCTAATATCAAATTCATCTTTGACTGATGTTTCTTAATTAATTTCACTCCAGTCCCACATTAATAATGTGCAAGTTGGCAATTACCTATAATTCCCTGATGTAACTGATCTGATAGCATTGTATTCATTTGCAAGTTTACATAAAAATGCAGCAGAAGCAGAATTAAATTTCGCAAACAGAAGGTGAGACGAGCAAACTTTTCCACTGACTATTTAAGCATCTAATTCCACCAGGACGTGACAGACCTCGAGAAGCTTTAATATTCTAACTGTAAAAGCGAATTGATATCTGGAGGTATTGATGCGCAAATATTTGTAAACGCCTACAGAAAGAAGTTGGTGTAGAATTTTTTTGAAATGCAGTTGCTGGTGACGGATGGAATGGGAAGAAAAGTCTAGGGATGAGTTTTTTTTCTGATCAAAGCACTTTCCCATTAATTATTTAAAAATATGCAGTCAGATAATTGTCCTTTATGGTTTGATAGCTGTCACATCTTCACCTGCAGAGACCTTGTCGGGCATTGTTTTCTCTCTGCTCATTAACACAGTCACAACCGCTCACTGATTTCACTGGGGCTGCTCGGTAATCGTGGAGTGGCCCAGCAGCAGAATTCATATTTTTGGAAATGTAACTTTTGCAGAATGGGGCAGCACTTGGAATGAAAAATACTCCTCCTTGACTTCCTTTCCCCTTCAAGAGATTATGCTGCACACACTGCCATTTTCTCTTTCCTCCATGACATTGGGAATTATTCTGTGGAACAATTCTGTTGTCCTTGCACGATATAGCACCAAGCACCGTCACTGTTGTTCCCGTGGGGGAGGTTAAAAACATTATATATACTAGTGTATAAATATAGATTCTGAATAAAAACTTCTTAATGGAATTTAAACTTTAAAATGAATTGTTTATAATAATTACACTGAAAAGTTAAATACAGGTTAGAGAATTCCATTTACGTACTTTGTCTTTTCTACAATACTGGCAGTATAATTTGGGAGAATTTGGCTTGGAATGTGAATTTTAGATTTGACATTTGGAACTCTTAACACAAAAGAGTGCCTTAAAGGGTAAGGTCTATCAAATTGCCCCAACTGTTATGAATGGAGATACCTACACACTTGACATTTTCAGGAAGCCTTCATTACCCTGCTTTACACTTACGGTGCTGCTACCTGGGGACAGACATTTTATGTAGCATTTGTACAGTTCAACTTGAATGAAGGAAGGAGAATGGTGGCGTGGGAGGGGAAGGGGCTAAAAGCCCAGGCACATGAAAAGACGATAGCTCTTTATCTACAGAAGAAACGCACAGAAATGGAAGTAGTCGATCTTCAATCAATGGAAATAATCTTTCTCTATTTAACCTCTCAACCCTTTTCAGTATGTTTAGTTTCAGCCCACATGTGGTTGGTTCAGTGATATTTTCTGTCATTTTAAAAAATTTGTTTATGGGTTGTGGCCAGCATTTATTGCCCATCCCTAATTGCCCTTGAGAAGGTGGTGGTGAGCCGCCGCCTTGAACTGCTGCAGTCTGTGTGGTGAAGGTACTCCCACAGTGCTGTTAGGGAGGGAGTTCCAGGATTTTGACCCAGTGACAATGAAGGATCGGCGATATACTTCTAAGTCAGGATGGTGTGTGACTTGAAGGGGAACTTGGAGTTGGTGTTCCCATGCGCCTGCTGCCCTTGTCCTTCTAGGTGGAAGAGGTCGTGGGTTTGGGAGGTGCTGCCGAAGAAGCCTTGGCGAGTTGCTGCAGTGCATCTTGTAGATGGTATACACTGCAGCCACGGTACGCCGGTGGTGGAGGGAGTGAATGTTTAAGGTGGTGGATGGGGTGCCAATCAAGCGGGCTGCTTTGTCCTGGATGGAGTCGAGCTGCTTGAGTGTTATTGGAGCAAGTTGAGAGTATGCCGTCACGCTCCTTACTTGTGCCTTGTAGATGGTGGAAAGGCTTTGGGGAGTCAGCAGGTGAGACACTCGCCGCAGAATACCCAGCCTCTGACCTGCTCTTGTTGTCACAGTATTTATGTGGCTGGTCCAGTTAAGTTTCTGGTCAATGGTGATCCCCCGGATGTTGATGGTGGAGGATTCGGCGATGGTAATGCCGTTGAATGTCAAGATGCGGTGGTTAGAAGGTTGTGGTGGTTGAAGGTCACTCATCACAGCCCCAGGACATCGCTGCAGCAGTTCCTCAGGGCAGTGTCCTAGGCCCAACCATCTTCAGCTGCTTCATCAATGACCATCCCTCCAACATAAGGTCAGAAATGGGGATGTTCACTGATGACTGCACAGTATTCAGCGCCATTCGCAAATTCTCAGATAATGAAGCGGTTCATGCCCGCATGCAACAAGACCTGGACGACGTTCAGGCTTGGGCTGATATGTGGCAGGTAACATTCGCGCCACAGAAGGGCCAGGCAATGACTATCGACAACAAGCGTGAGTCTAACCACCACACCTTGACATTCAATGGCATTACCATCGCCGAATCCCCCACCATCAACATCCTGGGGTCACCATTGACCAGAAACTTAACTGGACCAGCCACATAAATACTGTGGCTGCAAGAACAGGTCCGAGGCTGGGTATTCTGCGGCGAGTGTCTCACCTCCTGACTACCCAAAGCCTTTCCACCATCTTAAGAATGACGTCAAGACCACCATCTACAGGGCACTAATCAGGAGTGCGATGGAATACTCTCCATTTGCCTGGATGAGTCCAGCTCCAACAACACTCAAGAAGCTCGACACCATCTAGGACAAAGCAGCCCGCTTGATTGGCACCCCATTCAGCACCTTAAACATTCACCCCCTCCACCACCGGCGCACCGTAAATTCCGGTCCAATGAATTAAAGGAGGGGCAGGTAGGGGGTGTAGTAAAATTGTTAAAACAACGTGCCTGCGGTGTTTTCGGAGCAGCCTCCAGCAGTCCCTTAAGTGGCCCTACAAACATCCCACCTGAGATTAGTTAATTTGATAGACTGGGAAATGAACCAGAACCCTTCTGGGCTGTATGCCTCAGTTAGGCATTGACTTTACCAACTGAGCTAGCTGCCTTGGTAGCTGTAACCAGAATATCTTCAGAGAAAGATATTAAAGAGGGGTGAGTGTGAGTGCGAGATAATGGTATCTATACTACTACCTTCAGAGCAATTCAGTAGGCTTGTCTACCCTTGAAGATGATAATTCTGCATGCCAATAATCGCTCCTCAACCAACATTTTTTTAGCCTTTGATACTTTATTTCTTTTCATGTGTCATGGCTAACAAAGAGGAACTTGTATGGTTGACCGTGGGCTGAGCAAATCTTCCTACATCAGTCAGTTTCTGATTAATACCAAGACCACATCCGCCTGCCATTAGAGGTCTGATGTCACGGCAATAGGGGTGTAATTTCCTGTAGAGAAAATGCCTTCTCTAGACAGACACACATTGCACACTGTGGAAAACTGTCATTCTGTGCATTGAGGACCCTGTTGGACTTTAAATGATAAGGGCATAGACTCGCTAGTGGGTAATGAGCAGCATATTGTCCATACACAAACTGTGAAATGTACAAGTAGGGATACTGGGTTTAGCTTTATGGGGCAGGGTAATGTGGGCAAAGGAATCCCCTGGCCCGAGCCTCTGAACTTCACTTTCCTCATTTCTGCACCACTTGTTGTGTTACACATGCATGCTGTTGCTGCATGAAAAATAAATATATATTATTAAAAGACTCCATAAAGAATGAATTCGCTTCTGTATCTGACGGCCTTTTTTTCTCTTTCCCAGCTTCCTGGACCAATCCACCACTTTACCTTTGCCTTACTGATTAAACTCAGCATTATTTTTATTTCCCGCTTCAGTCTTCAACCCAATCTGTTCCTTCAAACTAAACTACAATAAAGCTCTGTGCTCCACAGACCAGGCTTTGCTCGCTGCCAGACTTCTCCCTCATTATTTGGCTTTCTGCCTCTGAATGTTACATGAGGTAATGTTTAGGCGAACCGCAATCTCTTGAGTCCAAGCAGACTCACACTCAACTGTCTTTTGCAAGGCCTGCATTTCTTCTTGATTAAACTTTCTGCTCTTACATACTCATTCCTTCTTACCCTAAGTGGCCGTTCACCGGTTTTGGTTTAACAACATAACCTATTTTGAAAATTCTGACTCTCAAAATGAAGCACAGCTCCATCTGCTCATTTTCCTACTGTTTTCTGCCTGTCTTGAAGGTGCTGGGATGCGGTTTCACAGGTGCCAGCAGTTTTCCAGTACTGTACTTCATTCAAGTGGCCCTCGTGTCAAACATGGGGCAGTCACAGTTAAGCCTGGCCCTGCACTCATCTAATATCCACTGTGACATTTTATGCCTGGTGCTACGAGATAGCGGTCAGGAGCAGAAATCCTAGATGATTTTCCCCTCTCTAACCTGGAGGCACTGAGCATGGTTATAGTGCCTTCACCGCTGCCCCAGCTGACATCTGTTGATTCACAGGCCAGGCATGAAACTTGCAACCTGCGTAATCTGTGTAGCTCAATACCATGCCAGGCCCTGAAAGATATGTTTACAATTTGACACTTATGCAGATTGCAAAACTCATTTGAAATTGGCTAGGTAATGAGTCGCATCCCTTGACATCAGGTCTCTTCTAGCTACTGTCTACTCTTACTTTGAATCACTCAGGAATGTCATTAGGGAACACAAATGATAATTTGCTATCAATTATGATTTCTCAGGAGTACAATTGAAACTCCCAATGCATGAAGTGATTCTATTCTAGTATTATAATTATTTCACACGGAGACTATATTTTTAGGAATCAGTTAAATTTATTCTGCTAGACTCTGCCTATTTTTTGCTCATTGATCCAGAGCTAAAGGTTACACTCTTTGTGGATGCTGTACTGTATGCCAACCATTTGTAACCACACTGTAATGAGCTTGGTCATATCATTGCAGTTTTTCAGATAATGAGACAGCCATAACTATAATATCCATAGCTCGACTCACTATTGCATATGGTAGGATGAATTTTATTTTCCTGACATGACCAACAATTTCCATATTGGATGATTTATATAGCACCTTTTAATGTTTAAAAAAATAAATCTCAAAGCGCTTCACGGGCATAAAGAAAAATGGACATCGAGCCAAAGAAGGAACTATTAGATGGGGTAGTCAAAAGCTTGGTCGATGAGGTGGGTCTTGAGGAGAGGGTGCTGTAGAGGCAGAGGGGTATAGGGAGGGAGTTCCACAATGTGGGGCCCAGATGGGTAAAGAACACTGTTGCCAGTGGTAGGGCACAGGGAGGGGGTTGCACAAGAGTTAGAGGAGTGGAGTGTTTGAATGGTCTGGAGGGGGTTAGAGATGGGGAGGAGCCAAGCCTTGGAGGGATTTTTAAACACGGGTGAGAATTTTAAAATCTAGTAATGTAAAAATTACAATTAAGTTGAAGGAAATATGAGAAAAACCAATGCTAAGAAATAAAATCCCTGAATTTACACTACAGATCACCTTTAACATACAAAACTTCCCAAGTGACCTTTCAGAGTAGTAGTAGGAACCCTGAGCTTAGGAAGGATGATTGAAGGCCTGGGCGCAAAGATGAGTCTTAAGAAGGTTTCCAAAAGAGGAGGGAGAAGTAGTGAGGTGGAAATGTATAGGGAGGAAGTCTCTTGAGTAAAAGGCAGCTTAAAGTGCTGCACCAATGGTCTGGCAGAGGTTGGGATTGAATAGGAGGCCAGAGCGTGAAGACCAATGTTCCCCTATTATTTTGTAAAGGAAGAGTATTTTGCTCCTGCGCCACAAATGCTCTTCACAGTGAACTTTGTCGACTTCAAAAAGAAGTTAGTTGAAGAATCATAGAAGATAAGAGCAGGAGTAGGCCATTCGGCCCCTCGAGCCCGCTCCACCATTTAATGAGATCATGGCTGATCATCCAAATTCAGTACCCTGTCCCTGCTTTCTCCCCATATCCCTTGATCACTTTAGCCTCAAGAAATATATCCAACTCCTTCTTGAATATATTTAATGAATTGGCCTCAACTGCCCTGTGTGGCAGAGAATTCCACAGGTTCACCACTCTCTGGGTGAAGAAATTCCTCCTCATCTCTGTCCTAAATGGCTTACCCCTTATCCTTAGACTGTGACCCCTGGTTCTGGACTCCCCCGCCATCGGGAACATCCTTTCTGCATCTAGTCTGTCTAGTTCTGTTAGAATTTTATACGTTTCAATGAGATCCCCTCTCATTCTTCTAAACTCAAGCGAATATAAGCCCAATCGACCAAATCTCTCCTCATACATCTTTCCTGCCATCCCAGGTATCAGTCTGGTGAATCTTCGCTGCACTCTTTCCATGGCAAGAACATCCTTCCTCAGATAAGGCGACCAAAACTGCACACAATACTCAAGGTGTGGTCTCACCAAGGCCCTGTACAACTGCAGCAAGACATCCTTGCTCCTGTACTCAAATCCTCTCGCTATGAAGGCCAACATACCATTTGCCGCCTTAACCGCCTGCTGCACCTGCATGCTTACTACCTTCAGCGACTGGTGCACAAGGACACCCAGGTCTCGTTGCACTTCCCCTTTTCCCAATCTATTGCCGTTCAGATAATAATCTGCTTTCCTGTTTTTGCCACCGAAGTGGATAACCTCGCATTTATCCACATTATACTGCATTTGCCATGCATCTGTCCAATCACCCAACCTGTCCAAATTGTACTGGAGTTTCTCTGCATCCTCCTCACAGCACACACGCCCACCCAGCTTTGTGTCATCTGCAAACTTGGAGATATTACATCTAGTTCCCTCGTCTAGATCATTTATATATATTGTGAATGGCTGGGGTCCTAGCACCGATCCCTGCGCTACCCCACTAGTCACTGCCTGCCACTCGGAAAAAGACACGTTTATTCCAACTCTTTGTTTCCTGTCTGCCAACCAGTTCTCTATCCAGGACAGTACCTTACCCCCAATCCCATGTGCTTTAACTTTGCACGCTAGTCTCTTATGCGGGACCTTATCGAAAGCCTTCTGAAAGTCCAAATACACCACATCCACTGGTTCTCCCTTATCTATTCTACCAGTTACATCCTCAAAAAATTCCAGTAGATTAGTCAAGCACGATTTACCTTTTGTAAATCCATGTTGACTTTGTCTGATCCTGTCACTGTTTTCCAAGTGCTCTGCTATTACATCTTTTATAATGGACTCTAGCATTTTCCCCACTACAGATGTCCGGCTTACCGGTCTGTAATTCCCCGTTTTCTCTCTACCACCTTTTTTGAATAGTGGGGTAACATTAGCTACCCTCCAATCCATGAGAACTGTTCCAGAGTCTATAGAATTTTGGAAGATGACCAGCAATGCATCTACTATTTCTAGGGCCACTTCCTTAAGTAACCTAGGATGAAGATTATCAGGCCCTGGGGATTTATCGGCCTTCAATCCCGTCAATTTCCCGAACACCATTTCAATACAAATACTGATTTCATTCAGTTCCTCCCTCTCATTAGACCCTATGTTCCCCGACATCTCTGGGAGGTTATTTGTGTCCTCCTTTGTGAAGACAGAACCAAAATATGGCCCAGAAATTCAGTTGTTAGCACCAGCCGCTAGCGCCTTAGGAGGAGGAGAAGTGGGGCGCGAAGCGGCTAGCGCCCGGGCGCAGCGCAACCTGCGCCTCTCGCGAACTTCAGTCAAGACTTAGCGGCGGCGCAAAACTGCAGCGCCTGCTCAGCTGCGCGTGCAGATCCTGACATCATTTCATGGTGCAACGCCCTTGGTGCGCCCCGAACCGGAACTTCAGTGGCACCCCCCTTCTGTACACCTGGCGCCCCCAGCGACTGGTTGAGTGGAACGGTTCCCAGTCACTGTGGGGCGCGGGGGGGGCGCTATTTAAAGGGGACTCTTCCTGCATTCTTTGTGGCAGCCATTTTGTTCCACTCCTGTGTGAGAGAGAGAGATTTGGAGAGAGACAAAGGGAGAGAGCTTTCTGCTTTGACTCAGCGCTCGCACAGGTACTTCTGGCTTCAGGCCAGAGCTTTGCACTTGGATTTAACTTTCAGTGCCATAGCCTTGAGTCGCCACATATAATGGGGGCTGCAATGGGTGGAAACGTTGGGTTTCTGCATTGCATTCAAGGGGCTCAGAGACGCCGAGAGAGAGTGCCAGTCATGGCCAGACGGAGAAGGGCCAACAGGCGTCGGCACAGGAGGCCTTACCCACCCAGGGTATACTGCCAGCAGTTCTCATATCTCAACATGTCTGAGGAGCAGTGTGTTCGGAGGATGCGATTCAGAAGGGAGGTGGTCACTGAGACCTGCCACCTGCTTCAGAGAGATCTGCAGCCACAGCTCAGGAGCAGGACGTCTCTGTCGGTGGCAGTGAAGGTGACAGTGGCTCTCAATTTCTATGCCACCGGCTCCTTCCAATCCGCTACTGGGGACATTGCCAATACCTCCCAGTTCGCGGTACATTGCTGCATCCGCCAGGTGACGAATGCCCTTTTCAGAAGGAGACGTCAGTACATCTTCCCCATGACCCCGGACAAGCAGCAAGAGCGTGCAATGGGATTTGCAAGAATAGCGGGCTTCCCCATGGTCCAGGGCGCCATTGACTGCACGCATGTGGCTTTGCGGGCAACTCTACAGAATGCCGAGGATTACCGCAACCGGAAGGGCTACCATTCGCTCAACGTCCAGTTGGTGTGTGATCACAGGCAGCTCATACTAGCTGTCAATGCCCGCTTTCCAGGCAGCAGCCACGATGCCTTCATCCTGCGCCAGAGTTCTGTGGCAGACATTTTCGAAGCCCCAGCTCACCCAGGAGGCTGGCTTGTTGGGGACAAGGGCTATCCTTTGTGCACCTGGCTGATGACCCCGCTCCGTGTGCCCAGCACCCCTGCTGAAGAACGATACAATGACAGCCATCAAGCGACCAGGAACATCATTGAGCACACAATCGGCGTGCTCAAGCAACGGTTCCGCTGTCTGGACCATTCCGGAGGAGCCCTACAGTACTCGCCTGAGCGAGTCTTCCATTTCGTTGTAGTGTGCTGCATGCTGCACAACCTGGCTATCCTCAGGACTCAGCCACTGCCAGCAGACATTGGAGGACCACCAGAGGAGGAGGAGGAGGAGCACCAAGACGGGAGGGAGGCACAAAGTGCAAGGGCCGTCCATCGGCGGATTATTGCAATTCGCTTCTAGGTCCCCTCTCAGGGAATGGCTTGTGCCATTGAAAGAACATGAATGGAGCCGCTCTGCAAACCCTCAGCCGGTCAAGGCAACAAATAGTTCAAAGTGCAAACATGGACAATCTGAATAAAGACAATTTTTTATTTTCCAAACGCTGTGCCCTTCCCGCATGAGAAACAAATACAGAGAAACCCCCCAAAAAACAGTCAGACACATAACTGGCTCTCACAACCTGGAGCAAATGAAAAAAACAGTGAAACAAAAATGACCATGATCCTTGGCCTTCATATAAAAAACAAACACAACATTCTCGGCCTTCATATAAAAAACAAACAACATTCTCGGCCTTCATATAAAAAAAAACATTTTGCCACACCTACTTTTTCGCCTGCGAGGGTGATCCGCCTCGGTTGCGCGATTTGCCCCTTCCCGCCCTGCAGCTCCTCCTCAATGGGACCCCAGTGGCTGCAGCAAGGCTGGGGGAAGGCTGCTGAGGGTCAGATGGTGAGTCGGCAGATGCCCTTGGGGGACGGCCTGGACCAGCTCTGGGCCTGGAGGGCCCGGCTGCTGACTACTCCAACTCTGCTTGGGCGGCAGCAGTCTGTCCTATGGGTGGTGGCAGCTGCAGTGGAGGAGTGACAGTGTTGGCAGCAGGAATGCTGCCAACCTGACAGAGCACAGGCACTCCCTGGTCGGCCGATACACTGGCACTCGCATGGGCCAGCACTGAAGCATGCGCAGCAATCTGCTGAAGCACAGACTGCTGGGCTGCTGCGGCGCGGCGAGGGCCCCGGCGATTCCTGGCCGATCCAGCGAGGGTGGCAGCAGTTAGTTCCCGTGTGGCCCTGATCTGTGTCTGCATCAGACCAGCCAGTGATTGCATGGCACAACTAAGCACTTGGCTGGAAGCCACATGTGATGCAGCGAAGTCCTGCTGACTCCTAGCCTGTGCTGCCCCGAAGTCCTGCAGACTCCTGGCCTGTGCTGCCCCGAATTCCTGAACACTCTGCCAGTGATTCTATGGAGTCAAGCATCCTTGCCACTGCAGCCATGAGCTCAATGTGCCTGCGCTCAGCCTGGGCGCCCATTTCACCAAGAAGCCGCACCTCCTCTGCGCTCACCGTAGCAGGACTGGAGGCCGCACTCACCCTCCGGGGAGAAGGCCGCCGAGCTTCCCCACCCCTCCCACGTTGCTGCAGCCCGCTGGACCCCAGAGCTTCACCGTCATCAGACCCTTCTCCCCCTGCTCCCCTCCAGGGAAGACGTGTCCCCATCATGGCCATGGGCTGCCTCGGCTGAGGGTGGCACTGATGGGCCGGCTTCCTCTTCCTCCTCCTCGAATTCCGAATCAGTCGCAGTGCCAGCTTGAGGGCCCGCCTCCTCATCTGGCGATTCAGCATCTGAAAGCAGGGAGGCACAGGAGTTGCTTTAGAGTGAGGACAGGGCGGCAGCGAGGGAGGCATGAGTGCTGCAATGCACTGCATTGGTTCGAGAGTGGCAAAGGATGCTGGTGTGAGGCACAAGTGGAAAGAGAGAGGTCAAAAAGGTAATCACAGAAAGAATCACAGAAACCCCACAGTGCAGATAGAGGCCATTTCGGCCCATCGAGCCTGCACCGACACATATCCCACCCGATCCCCGTAACCCCTACACCAACACATATCCCACCCTATCCCTGTAACCCCACGTATTTAATCCCCCTAACACTAAGGGTCAATTTATCATAGCAAATCAACCTAACCCGCACATCTTTGGACTGTGGGAGGAAAGCGGAGCACCCGGAGAAAACCCACGCAAACACGGGGAGAATGTGCAAACTCCACACAGACAGTCGCCCAAGGCCGGATTCGAACCCGGGTCTCTGGCGCTGTGAGGCAACAGTGCTAACCACTATGCCACCGTGCTGCCCCGTAATGACCTTACCATTGCTGTCCAGAACAGGGTCGGCATCTCCAGTGGCGACGGGGCCAATCAGCCGGCCTCCCATCATCCGCTCCACTCGCTGCTCCAGGTCGCTCAGGTCTTTAAGGTCAGGGCGGCCTCCCCCGGTTTGTCGCTGCTGCCTCCGATTGTGGGCCAGCTTGCCCTGCAAGAGAAAGGACGGCCTCTGAGTACAGTGTCAAGCCCTGATCTTGCCTGCACTGTCTCCCATGGTGGAATAGCCCTGACAGTGTCAAGCCCTGATCTTGCCTGCACTGTCTCCCATGGTGGAATAGCCCTGACAGTGTCAAGCCCTCATCTTGCCTGCACTGTCTCCCATGGTGGAATAGCCCTGACAGTGTCGAGCCCTGATCTAGCCTGCACTGTCTCCCATGGTCGAATAGCCCTGACGGTGTGTAAAGTGGTGAATGTGCATGTGATTTTCAAGAGAGTCCCATAGCTGTTGGATGAGGGCTGGGCATTGGGGCTTTCAGGACCCTTTGGCCGTAAAGTGAGGTGCCCATGCAGGGATGAAGAGGATACTGGAAAGGGTACTCACCCTGACAACCCGAGTGAGGTCGTTGAACTTTTTTCTGCACTGTGTGGGTGTCCTGGGGACCAAGCTGCTGGAGGTCACTCTGTTTGCCACCTCCCTCCAGGCTTTTCTGTACTCGCTGGGCAGCGGCCTCCTGCCACTGTCAGGGAAGAGGACAGGTCGCCTGCGCTCCACTGCGCCAACCAGAAGCTTCAGGGCACCCTCGCTGAAGCGCTGTGCTCGCTCCCTGGCCTTCTCCATAGTCGTGGGCGTAGCGTTCTTGAAGCGGCTCTGTTTAGGCCTAGATTCAGGGCTGCAGGGCGTGGGTGCAATCCAAATTGACCCTCCCCCTTTAAGAGCTGACCGGCGCCAGCGTGTCTGCCTTCAAGTATGTCCTGTCTACAGAAAGCAGGACAAATCCGACCCGGCCAATTACCGTCCCATCAGTCTACTCTCAATCATCAGCAAAGTGATGGAAGGTGTCGTCGACAGTGCTATCAAGCGGCACTTACTCAGCAATAACCTGCTAACTGACGCTCAGTTTGGGTTCCGCCAGGGCCACTCAGCTCCTGACCTCATTACAGCCTTGGTCCAAACATGGACAAAAGAGCTGAACTCAAGAGGTGAGGTGAGAGTGACTGCCCTTGACATCAAGGCAGCATTTGATCAAGTGTGGCATCAAGGAGCCCTAGCAAAACTGAAGTCAATGGGAATCAAGGGGAAAACTCTCCATTGGTTGGAATCATACCTAGCACAAAGGAAGTTGGCTGTGGTTGTTGGAGGTCATTCATCTCAATCACATAACATCACTGCAGGAGTTCCTCAGGGCAGTGTCCTAGGCCCAACCATCTTCAGCTGTTTCATCAATGACCTTCCCTCCATCATAAGGTCAGAAGTGGGGATGTTCGCTGATGATTGCACACTGTTCAGCACCATTCGAGACTCGTCAGATACTGACGCAGTCCGTGTCCATATGCAGCAAGACCTGGACAACATTCAGACTTGGGCTGACAAGTGGCAAGTAACATTTGCACCACACAAGTGCCAGGCAATGACCATCTCCAACAAGCGAGACTCTAACCGTCTCCCCTTGACATTCAATGGCATTACCATCGCTGAATCCCCCACTATCAACATCCTAGGGGTTACCATTGATCAGAAACTGAACTGGACCAGCCATATAAATACTGTGGCTACAAGAGCAGGCCAGAGGCTGGGAATTCATCCACCACCTTCAACATTCACTCCCTCCACCACCGGCGCACTGTGGCTGCAGTGTGTACCATCTACAAGATGCACTGCAGCAACTCGCCAAAGCTCCTTCAACAGCACCTTCCAAACCCGCGACCTCTACCACTTAGAAGGACAAGGGCAGCAGACGCATGGGAACATCACCACCTACAAGTTCCCCTCCAAGCCACACACCATCCTGACTTGGACCTGTATCGCCGTTCCTACACTGTCGCTGGGCCAAAATCCTGGAACTCCCTTCCTAACAGCATTGTGGGTGTACCTACACCATATGGACTGCAGCTGTTCAAGAAGGCGGCTCACCACCATCTTCTCAAGGGCAATTAGGGATGGGCACTAAATGCAGGCCTAGCCAGCCAGCGACGCCCACATCCCATCAATGAATTTTTAAAAAATCAATAACTCGCTGCGCCTGCCCTCGGTGGTAGCGCCTCGGCTCGCCGGTTTAGCGCCTTATGATAGTCATGCACCGCCTGCTTTAGCGCAGCAGCAACCTCTTGGGGCGATGCAACTCAATTTCGGCGAAGGTGGCGCTAAGTTGTGCCGGCCGCTAAATTTAGCGAACGCCCGGCTGTAGCGCCCCAAACGTGGCGATACTGAATTTCTAGGCCTATGTATTTAATTGGTCAGCCAGTTCTCGGTTCCCCATTATAAATTCCCCTGATTCTGACTGCAAGGGACCTACGCTTGACTTCACCAATCTTTTTCTCTTCACATATCTATAAAAGCTTTTACAGTCCGTTTTTATGTTCCCTACAAGCTTACTCTCATACTCTATTTTCTCCCTCTTAATTAATCCCTTTGTCCTCCTTTGCTGAATCCTAAACTGCTCCCAATCCTCAGGTTTACTACTTTTTCTAGCCAATTTATATGTCCTCTCCTTGGATCTTATGCTATCCCTAATTTCCCTTGATAGCCACGGTTGAGTCACCTTTTTTGTTTTATTTTTATGCCAAACAGGGATGAACAAATTCTGTAGTTCATCCATGCGATCTTTAAATGTTTGCCATTGCCTATCCACCGTCAACCCTTTAAGTAACGTTCCCAAATCCATCCTAGCCAACTCGTGCCTATACCATCGTAGTTTTCTTTATTTAAATTCAGGACCCTAGTCTCAGAATCAACTACTTCACTCTCCATTTTAATGAAGAATTCTATCATATTATGGTCGCTCCTCTCCAGGGAGCCTCACATAACAAGATTGCTAATTAATCCTTTCTCATTACATAATAGAAAAGTTCTGTAATTATTGGCACAGTGGTGCTTTGTTAATCTCGATGTCTCCTGCATTAATGTTTGCATTTAATTCCCCACAGACGTGCCAGCTAAAAAATCATCTTTATGCAATTTCAGGTTGCCAAGTCGTCTTAATCATTATAGAAACATAGAAGATAGGAGCAGGAGTAGGCCATTCGGCCCCTCGAGCCTGCTCCACCATTTAATTAGATCATGGCTAATCATCCAAATTCAGTACCCTGTCCCTGCCTTCTCCCCATATCCCTTGATCCCTTTAGCCTTAAGAAATATATCCAACTCCTTCTTGAATATTATTTAATAAATTGGCCTCAACTGCCTTCTGTGGTAGAGAATTCCACAGGTTCACCACTCTCTGGGTGAAGAAATTCCTCTTCATCTCTGTCCTAAATGGCTTACCCCTTATCTTTAGACTGTGACCCCTGGTTCTGGACTCCCCGGCCATCGGGAACATCCTTCCTGCATCCAGCCTGTCTAGTCCTGTTAGAATTTTATAAGTTTCAATGAGATCCCCTCTCATTCTTCTAAACTCCAGCGAATATAAGCCCAATCGACCCAATCTCTCCTCATACATCTTTCCTGCCGTCCCAGGTATCAGTCTGGTGAATCTTCGCTGCACTCCCTCCATGGCAAGAAGCAGGATTCTTAAATTAGCGAATGAAGGAAATTTCAATTATATCCCACTTTTTCTTTACTGTCAACGTAAAATTATCCAAAAAAATGATTCTACAGATTAAATTATAGTGGGGCGATTTCTTCATTAGTACTTTTGTTCAGTTTTTTTTTAATAAAGCAGTTCCCATTTGATGCTTTAAAATAGTTCCAACATTCACACCTAGAATTTGAGATCTGATGTGTGGTAAGTGTAGAAAGCTTGGGAGGAACAAGTTACTTTTCACCTATTATTCTGAAAGTTTTCCACCATTGGGGGTTTCCTGACCTCGTGTCTGGGTCTGTTGTAGACTAATTGATGGAGGTTGACTACCATGATTAGCCAGCAACTCCATTATTGTCACGTCCTGCCACTACCAGAGTGGGAGAAGGCGAACACGTGGACTGTGGTCTTTTTTCGTCTGGCTATTCCTATGTTCCTCGAACTAATCATGGAAAGATCTATTTTTGTAATCAAAGGTTAAGTGTTCTGTACAGCACCAACATCCTTTTTATTTACACAGAAACAAATTAATTAGCTCAGTGGTTCCCGACTTCATTGAGGCTGGCTCCACTACCTATGACTGCTGTGTAGAAATAACACAAAATCAGGAGCTTCACTCAGGTCAAATTGCCTTTTTGTAGCTTTGAAAGGGAAATCCTTTTTGCAGTTAATTTCCCAAGAATGCAGTCTTTTAACTGGCAAAGCTCCTGTGCCATTGCTCACAGTAAGTCAGAGGATCCTCAGCTGTATGCGCCTCTCTCGCTCTCTAAACACACACTTCTTCCCCACCCCCACAATGACGACAAGGCATGAGGTTTACTGACAGGAAATACACAATTAGTACACAACTTTCACTAAACTGCCTAAATACAGATTTACACATTTGTGATCGTCCTTGCATGCAAGAGCTGCAGTGTTTTTGCATTTATGCATAAAAGACAACCTTTCAGGAGAATGTAAAATAGCTAAAATTATGTTATGATTGATGAAAGAAGGTTGCAATTTTCTTGTCTCTGATTTGTAGTGAGTTAGTCAAGATTTTTTTCTATGTTCATGAAGAAAGAACAAACTTGCATTTATCATAGAACGTAATGCTTCATTGTTTTGTTTATATTGTGGAATTGTTAGTTACATGTCACTTGGAGGGAGGCTACAACTTTTCTTAACTCCATCTTACACCTGAAATGAGTTGCCCCCCAGTCATTGTGCTGTAGTGTTCTTCTTTTGTCTGGTAATTAAACAAACCATAAAACAATAATGCCAGTAGCACCCGCTCCCTCCTCCGCAGCAAGTGTTCAGTGAAAGGCAGCAGTGAGCTGAGCGAATCAGACAGGAGATGGCCACAACAGGCAGCAGATGTCGGCTTCAAATTTTTTAACACCTGGAACGCTATACAGGTGCATTGCATTCCATTTCAGATGCTGATTGGCGGTAATTTCACTACCACCTTTCACTTAATTTCCCCTCATCCTCAGCTGTGACTCACAGTTTAAGAAAGACTGGCGTATCTTATAGATCCACAATGATTTTTGAGAAATATGCTGTAAACTGATGTAATGATTTTGCCTAACAATGTCATTTGTAGTAAGTCAAGCATATCAAACTGTCATAGTTGAATTTAATGGGCACTGTAACGTAGTGTGGCTATGTTACTGGACCAGTAACCTATTGGCCTAGACTTATAATCCACAGAGTGAGTTCAAATCTCACCAAGGCAGTGTGAGAATTTGAATTTGTGTTTTTTTTTAAACCTGGAAATAAAAAGCTGGTACCAAATAAAAGTGACTACAAAGTTGTTGGATTGTTGTGAAAACCCAATTGGTTCATTATCCTTCAGGGAAGGAAATCTACCGTCCCTACACTGTCTTGCCTATGTGACTCTGACCCACATGACTCTGAAGTTGCCTAGCAAGCTACTTTTCTCGGGTAACTAAGGGTGGACAATAAATGCTGGCCTTGGCCACATCTCAAGAATGAATTAAAAACAAATTCTATCCACCAAAATGAAAATATGGTCCATGGATAATGGCCTCAAAAAAATATTTTCCCTTTGCCTTTTGAACAAAAAGATCTAGTGAAACACTGTCCAACAGCAAGGCACAGTTCTCCATTCCAATGTGCAGTAGTTTCAGGTTATCTCTTTTTGATTTTCATGTCAAATTGTTCAGCGGTTTTATTGGTGCTGCTGGAGCAACTGTGTGTTAACTAACTGCATTCACTTTCTCAATAATTATGCATGTGAGAAGGATTCTAAAGGTTTAAATTATTTTCTTTTTTAGGGGAAAGACACCGAAAACAACAAACTTTCTAAAACAGGTTTGTGTGAATTTATTTCCTATTCTTTTGCGAAAGAGTGGTTGAGCAATACTTGAATATGGGGAATAAGGAAATGGCAGAGAAATTAAACAAATACTTTGTGTCTGCCTTCATGGAAGAAGACGCAAAAAACTTCCCGGAAAGAGTGGAGAACCAAGGGTCTCGCAAGAACGGGGAACTGAAAAAAACTAGCATTAGTAAAAAAAATAGTACTGGTGAAATTAATGGGACTGAAAGCCGATAAATCCCCTGGACCTGATGGTCTACATCCTAGGGTTTTGAAAGAGGTGGTTATAGAGATAGTGGATGCATTGGTTGTCATCTTCCAAAATTCCATAGATTCTACAACAGTTCTTGCGGATTGGAAGGAAGCAAATGTAACCCCACTATTTAAGAAAGGAGGGAAGAGAGAAAATGGGGAACTGCAGACCAGTTAGCCTGACATCTGTAGTAGGGAAAATGCTAGAATCTACTATTAAGGATGTGGTAACAGGGCACTTAGAAAATAATAATAGGATTGGGCAGAGTCAACATGGATTTATGACAGGGAAATCAGTGCTTGGGCCTCAGCTATTCACAATCTACATCAATGATTTGGATGAGGGGACCAAATGTAATATATCCAAGTTTGCTGATGATACAAAGCTGGGTGGGAATGTAAGTTGTGAGGAGGATGCAAGGAGGCTTCAAGGGGATATAGACAAGCTAAGTGAGTGGGCAAGAACATGGCAAATGGAATATCATGTGGAGAAATGTGAAGTTATCCACTTTGGTAGGAAAAATAGAAAAACAGAGTATTTTTTAAATAGTGAGAGATTGGAAAATGTTGGTGTTCAGAGGGACCTGGGTGTCCTTGTACACAAATCACTGACGGTTAACATGCAGGTACAGCAAGCAATTAGGAAAGCAAATGGTATGTTGGCCTTTATTACAAGAGGATTTCAGTATAAGAGTAAAGACGTCATACTGCAATTATATAGGGCCCTGGTGAGACCACACCTGGAGTATTGTGTACAGTTTTGGTCTCCTTACCTAAGGAAGGATATACTTGCCATAGAGGGAGTGCAACAAAGGTTCACCAGACTGGTTCCTGGGATGGGGTGATTGTCCTATGAGGAGAGATTGAGTAGACTCGGCCTATATTTTCTAGAGTTTAGAAGAATGAGAGGTGATCTCATTGAAACATACAAAATTCTTACAAGGCTTGACAGGGTAGATGCAGGGAGGATGTTTCCCCTGATTGGGGAGTCTAGAACCAGAGGTCACAGTCTCAGAATAAGGGGCCGGCCATTTAGGACTGAGATGAGGAGAAATTTCTTCACTCAGGATGGTAAATCTTTGGAATTCTCTACCCCAGAGGGCTGTGGAGGCTCAGTCGTTGAGTATATTCAAGACAGAGATCGATTAGATTTTTGAATAATAAGGGAATCAAGGGATATAGAGAGAGTGCAGGAAAGTGGAGATGAGGTAGAAGATCAGCCATGATCTTATTGAATGGCGGAGCAGGCTCGAAGGGCCAAATGGCCGACTCCTTCTATTATGTTCTTATGAATTCTTATTTCTCGGTGTCAACTAGTAGAGTATTGATTGGCTTTCGACTGTAGGTCAACAGTGGACTGAGGAGTTAGAGTTTAGATCTCACCCTTAGTCCCCAAAGTAGCAAACATTATTTGGTTCTCAGCTCCTGAAAATTAAACCAAGTTGAATATGTTGGATTCAGCAAGCCTTGTACTACTTTATTCATGGATCGAGAACGCGATTGTTTTTGGCAACTAATGGAGAATGGAAACTGGAATTCTCTGTCTAAACATCTACACTATTGAGTTTACAATATTGACCCCTGACTCGATTCCATAGGAACAGGAGTAGGCCATTCAGCCCTTCAAGTCTGTTGCTGATCTGTGCTTCAACTCCATTTACCAACTTTTGATCCAAATCCCTTGATACCCTTGCCTAACAAAAATCTGTTGATCTCTGTTTTGAAAATATCAGTTGATCCAGCACCCATAACCTTTTGCGGGGGAAAAGGTTCCAGATTTCCACTACCCTTTGTGTGGAAAAGTGCTCTCCTAGCTCTGATTTTAAGATTGTGGCCCTCTTGTTCTGGATTCCTCCACCAGAGGAAATAGTTTCTTTATATTTACCCTATTGAATCCCATTATAATTTTAAACACCTTGATTAGATCACCCCTCACTAAACTCAAGGGAAGACGAGCCAAGTTCATGCAACCTGTCCTCATAATTTAACCCTCGACTGTACAGGAAACTAACCATGAGCCATCATATTAGGTTCCTGGAAATAAGTAGGCTGGAAAATTTGTCAACAATGCTAATTTTGGGGATTACGCAGAAGCTTTCTAGTTTTCCATTACGAACATGGTTTTTTAAGTGAACTGTGTTACATGGAGTCTAGATAAACAGTTAGCAAGACGTTGAGTCTGCTTTCTCAATGTACTTTTTTCATGATTGCAACTACTGGTGTGAGCTGAACCTTCAAGTGCAGCTTAGTGAGTACATAGAGTTGGAGCCAAGCGCTCTATATCCACCTGCCCCCGGTAAATTAAACCTATAGGTCTGCAGTTCTATAAGTTGGGAATTGTTTTCTTTTTAATACATTATATAATTGCATGACAGGCAAAGTTACACTTCAACTTCAACTGGGATGTAAAACTCAGCTTTCTCCAGTTTGGTATTGAGGGGGAAGTGTCACCTTTCATGATTTCCACCCCCGCCCCCCCCCCCCCCACTTCCTACTTTCTTTTGATTACCAAATGAAAATCAGACATTTTATTTTATCAATTATTCCGTTTATTTTTCAAGTTTTCCTGCAGTCAAGTACAAAAGTAATTTGTAAAATTAGATTTGTCTTCAGGTATATCCTTTTTACCACAAGCAAAATGGCTGCTACGTTTTAAGATATTTTAACTAAAATTGAGCAAATTTTACTTAAAATTCTATTTTTAACTAAATTGTTCCAGTTTGCACTTGCTTTCAGGGTTATATCCAGTAGTATGAAATAGTTTGTTTGCTTTATTCTTCTCTTAAGTATGACCACTATTTTACCCTCCATTTCCCTCCTAAAGGCATTGGCCTAGAAATTCGCTGACGCCCCATTTGGGGCGCCAGGGCGCCAGAAATACCGCCCCGGAAGGAGTCGCGGCCGCCTGCCAGAAATTCACTTTCAGCGCCCCAGATGGAAGCGCGGCGCTACTCGAGGCGCCCCGCATCCCTCTTGGGGCGCTGCAACTGAAAATCGCAGCGCAACGTGCCGCAGCGCCACACGCTGCGGCACGGCGCGCTGCGGTACTGCAGGCCTTCCTCCACTTCTTAAAGGGGAGGGGCCTGCTGAAGAGCGCGAGTGCTGGCAAAAGAGCCCAGCACCGAGGAGAAGTGCCGGGCTCTTGGGACACAGCCGGCACAATGCGGGGGGGTGGGGGTGGGGGGGAGGCTCAGGAGGCTGGGGACGGTGGCGCAGAGAGGTGCTGGCAGGCGGCCAGCAAAAAAAATGGCCGCCCCGCACCTCAGTGCTTCTACCGCCACAGGTAGGCCCCCCTGAACCGATCGCAAATTGCGACCGGCGTTAAAGCAGGAGGCGCTACCAAATTTCGCGAGCGGGGCACTGTGCACACCGATGACGTCATCGGTAGTGGCGCAGCGCTAACGGCTAGCGCCACCATTAGCGTCCCGCTAAGTGCCCTCATTGGGCGCTAACGGGTGGCGCAGCCCACTGAATTTCTAGGCCATTGACTCTTTGTTGAGGTATACTGGCACTCTGGTACCTTACCCACGTTTGCACCTTGGCTGTGAACGCCTAAAGGTTATTTCACTGCAGAGGTTTTCATAGACGAGCCCAATCCTCACCTAATATTTAAACGTATATTTCCAGTCAATTTTTCCTCCTTAATCCATGCATTACCACTCCTTTTTCATGTTTTTAGATGAATACTTTATTATTTATTTGTTCTTGGGTTGTGGGCGATGGTGACAAGGCCACATTTATTATCCATCTCTAGTTGTCCTGAGAAAGTGGTGGTGGGCGATTGTTTTTACGACTGAGTAGGTCACTAGGCCGCTTCAGTGAGAACAAAGAGTCAAATGCTAATGTAGGTCTGCAGTCGCGTGTAGGCCAGACCAGGTAGGTGTGGCTGGTTCAGATCCCCAAAGAACATTAATAAACCAGTTTGGCTTTTATGACAATCTGGCAGCTTTCATGGTCATTCTTCTGCTGTGTATAAGAACATAAGAAATAGGAGCAGGTGTAAGTCATACGGTCCCTGGAGCCTGCTCCGCCATTCAATAAGATCATGGCTGAGTATTGTGTGCAGTTTTGGTCGCCTTATCTGAGGAAGGATGTTCTTGCCATGGAAGGAGTTCAGCGAAGATTCACCAGGCTGATACCTGGGATGGCAGGAATGACATATGAGGAGAGATTGGGTCGATTGGGCTTGTACTCGCTGGAGTTTAGAAGAATGAGAGGGGATCTCATTGAAACTTATAAAATTCTGACAGGACTGGACAAACTAGATGCTGGAAGGATGTTCCCGATGGCGGGGGAGTCCAGAACCAGGGGTCACAGTCTAAGGATAAGGGGTAAGCCATTTAGGACAGAGATGAGGAGGAATTTCTTCACCCAGAGAGTGGTGAACCTGTGGAATTCTCTACCACAGACGGCAGTAGAGGCCAATACATTAAATATATTCAAGAAGGAGTTGGATATATTTCTTAAGGCTAAAGGGATCAAGGAGTATGGGGAGAAAGCAGGGACCGGGTACTGAATTTGGATGATCAGCCATGATCTCATTGAATGGCGGAGCAGGCTCGAATGACCTACTCCTGCTCCTATCTTCTATGTTTCTATGAACATCTACATCAACTCCGCTTTCCCGCCCTATCCCCATATCCCTTGATTCCCTTGGTGCCCAAGAATCTATTGATGTCAGTCTTGAATATATTCATCGACTGAGCATCCACAGTCCTCTGGAGTAGATAATTCCAAAGATTCACAACACTGAGTGAAGAAATTTCTCTTTATTTCAGTTTTAAATGGCCGACCCATTATCCTAAGACTATTACCCCTTCCTCTAGGCTCTCCAGCCAGGGGGCAACAGCCTCTCAGCATCTACCCTGTCAAGCCCTCTCAGAATCTTGCGTGTTTCAGTGAGATCACCTCTCATTCCTCTAAACTCCAGAGAATATATGCCCGTTCTAAGCCTTTTTCTTAAATAGAATTTGTCTCTAATCTACCAAAGTTGGTGATGGATAAATGTTTGCTGTTTAATGACAGCTGTTCTGGATTAGAACCTAATGGTCTGTTTATCTTGAGTTGCCTTCTATAGCGCACTTACTGTCTGATGGAACCTTACGGTATAAAGGAATCAGCGCCATGAGAGATAGCAAAACCCAATAAGGAGGAAATTTCATTGTACCACCATTGGCAAAGTGCTGCCGCTACTTGTGTTCGATCATTTTGATCCTAACCGTGGGCTGGCTGAGATCCCAGCACTCTTACAGGCCAGCAATGCGATTTGAACTGTGCTGGCCTGTTTGGACCTACCCCTGGCATCAGGCATGACATGCAACCAGAATGACAATGACAAATGTAGCTTTTGAGCAACTTTACATAGGCACCATGCGCACTGTTTCATATTTGCGGAATTCACTGTTTAATCTAAACATGGAGTATTTGGCACCAGGGAACCAGCACATATTACAGAATCACTTTCTTTGGATGTAGTTCAGTAATATAAACTGGGTATTAAATTGCTACTAACTGTTGCATTGGAAGTGATTAATTGACTCATAGCAGAGTGTCAGTCTTGTTAAGGAGAAACCATGTTAGAGCAAGGTAAAACCTGCGTGTTGAAATGTTCACACAACGTGCGTCAAGTGACATCCTGTCTGACCTCAGCAGAGCCAGAATGCCTCCAGTCCATCAAATATACGAACATTTATCTTTGGGATGTGTAATATATTTAAAATAATTCATTAATGGCCTTCTGGGTTGTATTGGAAAATTGTTTTATAAACTATTCATAAAATAGTTGCTTCTATCCTCTCCCACCCTGTGCTTTCTCGCAAGAAATATAACATTTCTGGATTAGGAATCACAGGTGGGTAAGTGTACTGGTGGTTTGGCTTTGACCCATACAAAGGAGGAAGATCCTAGATATGATCCCTGGTCTGTGCTCAGTGACAAGTTCACACTCTTGGTTGCTACCCATTGACCACTGCCAGCAAGTGTGTCTGTGGGTCTTTGATACATAGAAACATAGAAGATAGGAGCAGGAGTAGGCCATTCGGCCCTTCGAGCCTGCTCCGCCATTCAGTGAGATCATGGCTGATCATCCAAATTCAGTACCCTGTCCCTGCCTTCTCCCCATATCCCTTGATCCCTTTAGCCTCAAGAAATATATCCAACTCTTTCTTGAATATATTTAATGAACTGGCCTCCACAGCCCTCTGTGGCAGAGAATTCCACAGGTTCACCACTCTCTGGGTGAAGAAATTCCTCCTCATTTCAGTCCTAAATGGCTTACCCCTTATCCTTAGACTATGACCCCTGGTTCTAGACTACCCGGCCATCAGAAACATCCTTTCTGCATCTAGTCTGTCCAGACCTGACAGAATTTTATAGGTTTCGATGAGATCCCCTCTCAATCTTCTAAACTCCAGTGAGTATAAGCCCAATTGACACAATCTCTCCTCGTACGTCATTCCTGCCATCCCAGGTATCAGCCTGGTGAATCTTCGCTGCACTCCCTCCATGGCAAGAACGTCCTTCCTCAGGTAAGGTGACCAAAACTGCACACAATACTCAAGGTGCGGTCTCACCAAGGCCCTGTACAGCTGCAGCAAGACATCCTTGTTCTTGTACTCGAACCCTCTTGCTACGAAGGCCAACATACCATTTGCCTTCTTAACCGCCTGCTGCACCTGCATGCTTACCTTCAGCGACTGGTGCACAAGAACACCCAGGTCTCTTTGCACTTCCCCTTCTCCCAATCTATTGCCATTCAAATAATAATCTGCCTTCCTGTTTTTGCCACCAAAGTGGATAACCTCACATTTATCCACATTATAGTGCATTTGCCATGTTTCTGCCCAATCACCCAACCTGTCCAAATCGTACTGGAGTTTCATGACATCCTCCTCACAGCATACCCTCCCACCCAGCTTTGTGTCGTCTGCAAATTTGGAGATACTACATCCAATTCCCTCGTCCAGATCATTAATATATATTGTGAACAGCTGGGGTCCTAGGACCGATCCTTGCGGTACCCCACTAGTCACTGCCTGCCACTCGGAAAACGACCCGTTTATTCCAACTCTTTGCTTTCTGTCCGCCAACCAGTTCTCTATCCAAGTCAATAACTTGCCCCCAATCCCAGGTGCCTTAATTTTGCACGCTAACCTCTTATGCGGGACCTTATCGAAAGCCTTCTGAAAGTCCAAATACACCACATCCACTGGTTCTCCCTTAATTTTACCAGTTACATCCTCAAAAAATTCCAGTAGATTAGTCGAGCATGATTTACCTTTTGTAAATCCATGTTGACTTTGTCCGATCCTGTCACTGCTGTCACAGATAGGATCATCTGCAGCTGTGGTATCTCTCTTCACATTAGAAGAATACCCACTTGGACGAGGCATGGGGCGGCTGCTTATAAGTGTGGAATTAATGAGCATGTGTCATTTGGAGAGGAAATGCTTTAAGCTGCAAACATGGTAGTTTAAAGTGGTGTAAAGCTGAAATTGTTTAACGTGGTTATAATGATGCTTTTGTGAGCTGTTGAAAGTATGGGCTGGATTTTCTCAATGGAGATGAGTTGGAGGCGGACTGCTGCTTGTTGGGTCTATGTCCCGCCTCCATCATCTTCTGGCGAACCAGCGGGATTTTCCCCTGATTGACCTTGTTAAACCCTGCGGGCTCAGCAGGCCAATTAGGGGGAAGTCACTGACCGAGCACATCAACGTCTGACATGCCATCTGTCAAGACTTCTTGAAAGAAGAAATGTCAGCATTTGACAGCTCTGTAAAGCTGTCAAACACTGACATTCTCTGTAGTTTGATGAGTCCTTGTGTTCAGGACTCCTCAAACCTTTCAACTTTGTAGATTTCAGATGACTGTTGGTTTGGAGGATCCAGCATCTGTGAAATCGACAAGGAAGATGTTGGGACTCCCGATCCAGAGCGGATGAAGGCTGTAGGCAGAAACCAAGGTAAGTGAACATTTTTTAAACTTAACACTCACCTTACATATTTACCACTCCACACTTGCACCCATCACTCACCTCTACATCTTACTTTCAGGTCCCTCCGACCCGCGCAGACCTCCTACTCGACTCCTCCAACCCGGCGGGGTTCTCCAAGGTAGGGAAGCCTTCACCTAAAAAGGTAAAATGGGACTAATCCTTTTTTCTGCCTGTTAACTACCTGTTAACAGGCAGTTAAAAGGATTTAATCCCTTTCCTGCCTCGAGACGGGACCCGAAGCAGCACATCTTCCCGCCTCCTGGCAAAACGGCACAGAGGCGGGATGGGGGCGGGTTTACCATCCGCCCCCACTTTCTGCTACTTTACCGGCAGTCCCGCCTGCATACTCAGCTCCTCGGGGCTGAGAAAATCCAGCCCATCGTGTCATACTGAAAAGTGTGTTAGGGAAAGTGTTTTTTATATGAGGGGTCCACACCTTGAGTATTGTGTGCAGTTTTGGTCACCTTATCTGAGGAAGGATGTTCTTGCCATGGAAGGAGTGCAGCGAAGATTCACCAGGCTGATACCTGGGATGGCAGGAATGACGTATGAGGAGAGATTGGGTCGATTGGGCTTGTACTCGCTGGAGTTTAGAAGAATGAGAGGGGACCTCATCGAAACTTATAAAATTCTAACAGGACTAGACAGACTAGATGCTGGAAGGATGTTCCCGATGGTCGGGGAGTCCAGAACCAGGGGTCACAGTCTAAGGATAAGGGGTAAGCCATTTAGGACAGAGATGAGGAGGAATTTCTTCACCCAGAGAGTGGTGAACTTGTGGAATTCTCTGCCAAAGAGGGCAGTAGAGACCAATTCATTAAATATATTCAAGAAGGAGTTGGATATATTTCTTAAGGCTAAAGGGATCAAGGGATATGGAGAGAAGGCAGGAACAGGGTACTGAATTTGGATGATCAGCCATGATCTCATTGAATGGCGGAGCAGGCTCGAGGGGCCGAATGGCCGACTCCTGCTCCTATCTTCTATAATACAGGCTACATACAACACAATAATGAGGCTGGTGCAGAAATTGGGAAATAAAATATATGACCGGCAAATGCTGAGAGTTGCTCTGTAACTTAGGGATGATCATTGTGTGTTTGTACGTTCCAAGTGGTATAAATTGAACCTATAAATCATGTTGCTTAACAAAGTTCAATGATTAACTTAGCAAATGTCCGTAGGGTATAAAGGGTCGATGGTATGTCAAGCCAAGTAAATTTCCCCAACATGGTTCATACAACGAGCAAAGAATTTCTATGGCACTATCATTTGAATTTTCTTTTCTTTATTTCCTCTACCTATCTATAAGGAAACAGGAGGAAAGGAGAGAAACCGTTCTGAAAAAACAAAGTCACAGATGGACTCTTGAGTTAACTTCCCCTTACAGTTATGAGTTTCTATATCACTTCCTGTTCATTCAAATAAAATGGTTTATCGGAAACCCACATTTTTATTACGTATAATGGACTTCCAGATATGCTTTTCTGTATTTTGGGTTTTATCCCCTGCAGTGAAGATGATTGAATGTTTGGTATGCCCACACCTTAAGTTATAACAGGCTTGTATCCAACTGCACTTTCAGTCTCTTTTCCTTGTCTTAGTATATCTTGAGGTTAAAACATTTTTTAAATAAAAGGTCCAGAAATTGCAATGTGACACAGCACTTTGGATTACTGGGTTACTGATCTCAGCTGTATCAATGAACCTCAAAGTTACCATCTGGGAGAGGGGGAAGTTGACAGAGAGATTTACCCTGAGCCCCTCTTTCACCTGCCAGAAGCCAACTCCAGATTACCAACTTGTACCCCAACAAACCTCTCAGTCAGGTATGGCTTATTCTGCAGAGGTACTAAATTCGAGAGCAGAGACGTGTGTTTTTTTTTTACGGTTTTTAACCGTTCCATGCATGTCCGTCATTACCTCAACCAAGTGGTCATTCTTCAAGTGTGAACATTAGTTAATGAAGGGTTCCATTATTTCAGAAATGAAAATCTCCTGAACCCTAGGGGAAAGTTTCCCAGTGTGGATGTTGGTTAAGGTCTGGATCAGGCCAGGTCTGCCCCACCCCAGCTTCTGGTCCAATAACCTGTCATGCTCAGGTATAAATAGGACACTTGGACAAGTTACTAGAGCGCTGCAGGCATTGATGGACTTATACTTCCAGCATGAGTGATTACGTTCAGGAAGAGGGAGAAAAATTGAGCCTTTTTTCGTAATCTAACCTGTCATTATCTCCTGTAATTTATTTTGCTTCAGATAATTTGTGATTTGTGCTGTTTATGATGTGAAATTACAGCATGGCTGCAAAGGCAGTACTGTTATTTGGCACCAATTTTCCAAATTGACGCATATCTGAGTGGCTATTTATGCAACCAGTTTTGGGTGATGGTGAGCATTGTGCAAAGAAATAATGAGTAATACAAGTCTGAAGCGAGACAGCTGTTTGTAAATTTGCTAAACTTAAGAATTAGGCCAAGACTTGAAAGGTGTGTTCCTGTATAGTTTAGTTTGAGTTTTATATTGCATGTATACAGTGTACATTGGTAGCTTTATGGGCTCAGTATTTCCTTGTATACTTGTACAAATGATAGGTATAAATGGATTTCTCTCACTCTTTCACATATCTGCTTATGAGGTCATCTGTAGAACAGGAACACAATAAAACTTTGCCAACTTGTCAGTTTATTCCCAGCAAAACTTTGAGTTACTTTTGCTGTTTCACAGAGAGCTGTTGCCCTTGCATTTCACCCATACTGTCAACCCATCAATATATCCATGTACAACTCCAATTGACATTAAAACCGTTTTTCTTATCAGCAGACTGATGCATATTTAAAATGATGTTTATAATCTACTCTATTTGTCCCACTTGTACTAGTGCACAAAGGTTAGATTGGACCATTAATCAGCCTGTCTCAACCACAGTGTACAATATAACCCACTTAAGTCATGAAGCCTGGTTTCATGCTGATGTCAATTCAGACTCACGCCAGGCTTCCGTGGCAAATCAACCAACCACCAAATCTCCCTCAGAATCTTGCATGCAGTCCCTGCACAATACCACAGATGCCACCTTCTACGAGTCACCTGATGTGCTTTTGCTGTAATAGACACTTTTAAAGAAAATAAATAATTATTTAGAATACAGGTGCCTGCCCTCTTGAAAGCATCCATCATAAACTGGCATTGCTGCACTAAACTGCTGTCACTAATTCCATACACTGGGCCTGCATTGTGGCTGTGTACCCCAGTATAATTGCGGCATCTGTTTCAATGCCTGGTGGGAAAACTGCATTCAAGCCAGCAGTACATGTAAAAAGTCATAGTTAAACAATAGAACTGTTAACTGTTTTAGGGCTTATATTAATACACAATTGGGTTTCTATTAAAAGCCTAGGAAACTGATCCAACTAGTCTCTGTCCAGGAATATACAAAGTAATCCTTAAGAGCTCGTTTCTAGCTGGCTTTCATTGTATAAAAACAAAAGACTTACTGAGAAGTAATATGAAAATATTCAACCTTTTTGAAAGCCATCCAATACAAAAATAGGCCATAAAAAAGTTAATAAAGAGAATATTTTATAAGCCGCTCAGTAAATCACTTCTCCCACAGATGCTTTGATGGCACGCTTGATGGATTTTTAAGTTTAAATATTTTAAAGCTCAGACCATACAAGTCAGAAGTAGAAAATGAATACCTCCCACCTCTAAGTCGCTTGCTGTGTTTACATTTAGAAAAGAGGACAACTGAAATGAGAGAGGGGGAAATTTGCACTAAATTAAATTCTTAGCAGAGAGAAGCAAAGATCTGTACAATGTCTAACTTTATAATCCCATCTCTTTCCAGACTCTGCTAGTCCTGGTTTGGGCTCTAAGCAGACATGGCATGCCACAGAGTAAAACTTCTGAGATTTTCCCTGTTTAACCATTTCAATGCTGAAAGAAACTGTTTTAGCTTGTGCTTCTAGACAGCAACGAGCTTTATTTCTGTTTCCACAAATACCTTATTTTGCTAATATATTTGACAGCTATGATGTTTTTGAATTAAATGTATATAGTCCAGTGCAGGGAATGGTCAATTAGTGGATGATTCGAACAATATCCCACCCGAAGACTAGCTGGCTTGGCCCCTCTTCTGATCAGTAGATAGTTTACTGTTCCTTGGAGCGGTGGGGTGGGAAGGAGGGGACCGAGTGGCAGATTGATACTTGTGCAGGTGAAAGAAAGAAAGATTTGCATTTATATAGTGCCTTTCACAACCTCAGGACGTCTCAAAGCGCTTTACAGCCAATGAAGTACTTTTGAAGTGTAGTCACTGTTGTAATGTAGGAAACGCGGCAGCCAATTGCGCACAGCAAGCTCCCACAAACAAAAATGTGATGACCAGATAATTTTTTTTGTTATGTTGCTTGAGGGATAAATATTGGCCAGGACATCGGGGACAACTCCCTTGCTCTTATTCAAAATAGTACCATGGGATCTTTTACGTCCACCTGAGAGAGCAGATGGGGCCTCGGTTTAACGTCTCATCCGAAAGGCGGCACCTCCGGCAGTGTAGCTCTCCCTCAGCACTGCACTGTAGTACCAGTCTAGATTTTTGTGCTCAAGTCTCTGGAGGGGGACTTGAACCCACAACCTTCTGATCCACGAGGCGAGAGTGTTACCAACTCAGCCACAGCTGACACAGAGAAAAGAGTTGCTGTCATAGTGTATTACAAAACTGAAACAGAATTTATTGGGTTTTACTGGTATCATCCATGAAGTGTTATGAAGTAATCTGAGCCGTAAGGTTGTATTACAGTTTGGAATGTACAATTCATGTCAGGTGCTTGTTTTTGCATGTAAATTTTTAATCAAACTAATATCAGCTCATTAGGTTAGTGTGAGTTACAGTGATGTGACTTGACAATGATGGTGAAGCAGAGACCTGTGAACTGTAGTAAAGTTCTCCACATTTCCCTTCGACTGTGTACCCCTGGTTTCTATTGAGCCCATTGAAAGGTCAACAGGAAAGGAGCTACACATTTTGCTCTGTATTTAACGGTTGTGTTTGTGGCACAGGAAACATATGGTCCCAGATGCTGTTAGGGATGTGGAGTTTGCCTATTTTATATATTCGCTAGCTGAAGTGCCCGGCGGTGCCGAGGCTTTTTCGAGGGCATGTTGTTGTTGGAAGAGAGAGAGCGACTGGGAGGGGGGGCGGGGGGGAAGGGAGGGCGGGGGGGAAGGGAGGGTGAGGGGGGGAAGGGAGGGGGAGGGGGGGAAGGGAAGGGGGGAGGGGGAAAGGGGGGGAAGGGGAGGGGGGGCGCGGGGGAGGGAGGGCGGGGGCCCCCCCCCCCCCCACCCCGAGGTGAAGACCGCCGATTGCGGCTGTGCGAGGCGGCCGGTTGCCAGGGTGACGCTTGGCGCCCCCCCCGAAGGTCGCGGCCCCCCCCCCCCCCCCCCCCCCCCGAGGTGAAGACTGCCGATTGCGGCTGTGCGAGACGGCCGGGGGGGCCGGTTGCCAGGGTGACGCTTGACGCTCAGCAAGCCCCGGCCGAGCCAGAGAGAGACGCCGCATCTCAGCTCCTGCTGCGCGCGCACCCTAGCAGCGCTGGGCTGAGGCTCGGCCCTCCAGCCTTCGAGTGGGGCCGGGAGGTGCCTAGCTCGGGCGTGGGTGTGAAGGAGAAGCCGAGGCTTCGAGGCCTACCTGGAAAAACGGGGAAAGGTAGGAAAATTAATGAGATTAGATAAGTTAATTCGTTTCTAAATCACTTTTTTTTAAAACAATATGTGTTTTAAAAGCAGCGTTTTTTTTTTAAGACGCAGAAAGCGGGAAAAAGAAAGGAAAAGTTTGGAATCAAGATGGCGGCGACTCACCTCGGTTCAGAACGATAAAGCCCGGCCACACACGCACCGATTGGCCCGGCGGCACACGCCAGCAACCCGGCGTACGATTGGTCGAGCTCGAGGTCACTCTGTCGCTAATGAGCAGATAATGAGATGCTAATGAGCGGAATGTTGAAGGTTTTTGGGATACCGCGGGCGCAATTTTAACCCGGCCGAAACGTAAATACGCTTAAAACCGTCTCGGATGCGTAAGCTTTCTTTGGAGGTAACGCGCGCGTAGGTACGCCCTGTAACTTTCGAGCGCATAGCTCGCCAGACGCACACGCGATGACAGACAGAATGATAGACAGAATGACAGATCAACCGATTTATATATATAGACTAGCTGAAGTGCCCGGCGGTGCCGAGGCTTTTTCGAGGGCATGTTGTTGTTGGAAGAGAGAGAGAGTGAGCGACTGGGGGGGGGGGGGGGGGAGAGAGCGACTGGGGGGTAGAGAGAGAGCGACTGGGGGGTAGAGAGAGCGCGGGTGGGGGAAGGGAGGGCGGGGGGGGAAGGGAGGGCTGGGGTGGAGGGAAGGGGGGGTGCGGGGGAAGGGAGGGAGGGCGGGGGGGAGGGAGGAAGGGAGGGCTTGAGGCTGAGAGACAGGCACGGCCACGCCCGGTTGCCGGGGTAACCCTGCCGCGCTGCCCTGCACTGCCGAGAGCCCAGCTCTCCGAGCCCCCGCCCCCCCCCCCCCCCCCCCCCCCCCCCCCCCCCCCCCCCCGGGCCGAGAGCCGCGCTCTCCGAGCCCCGGCCGAGAGCCGCGCTCTCCAAGCCCCGCCCCCCCCCCCCCCCCGGCCGAGAGCCGCACGCTCCAAGCCCCGCGCCCCCCCCCCCCCCGGCCGAGAGCCGCGCTCTCCAAGCCCCAGCCGGCCCGCACTCCGTTGCCGGGGTAACCCGATCCGCACTCTCGAGAGCCCCGCCCCCCCCGCCCGAGCCGAGCGCGGAACAGAGTCTCACCTGCTCCTGCTGCGCACGCACCCTGACCCTCGTGGCTGACGCCGTTGCCCCGGGTAACGTGACGTGGGGGGGGCAGTGGTGAGGAGCTTAGCAGCAGCCCAGTTACCTAGCTCGGGCCTGGCTGGGCAAGAAAGGCCCAGGCTTTCAGGCCTAAGAAAAAAACGGGCAAAGGTAGGAAAAAGAATGTTCAGGTGAGATAAAATATTTACAAATGAGTGATTTATTTTAAAAGAATTTAATAAATTGAATTTTATTTTGCTGGAAATTTATATTTGAAAAGAAAGACGCAGAAAGCAGGAAAAAGAATGGAAGCAAGATGGCGGCGACTCACCTTGGTTCAGAACGATAAGGCCCGCCCACACACGCACCGATTGGTCGACCGTCAGGTCACCAAAGCGTAGGATTGGTCAATCGTCCCGTCACTCGACTGTAGGAGGGCCTGGCCGCACGCGGCAGCAAGCCGCCGTACGATTGGTCGACCTCGAGGTCACTCTGTCGCTAATGAGCGGATAATGAGATGCTAATGAGCGGAACGTTGGAAGGTTTTTGGGATACCGCGGGCGCAATTTTAGCCTGGCCGAAACGTAAATACGCTTAAAACCGTCTCGGAAGCGTAAGCTTTCTTTGGAGGTAACGCGCGCGTAGGTACGCCCTGTAACTTTCGAGCGCATAGCCCGACAGACGCACAGGCGATGACAGACAGAATGACAGACAGATCGACCGATTTATATATATAGATAGTGGCTCATGCCCTTGGGGGGGAGGTGGGAGTACTGCCCACTGGCAGTGACAGTACATGAACAATATAAAAACATCTTTAGATGGAAATATTTGTGTGGCAGGAAAAGAAGGCTTTGAACCAGTTGCAATGCTAACCTGACTTGTACCAGAGTCGCATGGCAGGATAGGTACTGAGGAGAACTTTGCTTGACAAGAATCCATGAGTTGAGGTTTTCAAGCATGCTTTAGGAGTAAATTACATCCAGCTTTTTATGTATGTAATTTGTTCACTTGGAACTTGTACTTCGTTGGAAGATTAGATTACATGTCGTCCTGTTAATGCATACTGTGCTACGTTAGTGGTTTAAGTAGTTTGCAGCTGTTTATGAATGCTGATATTGGCTGAAATTTTGGATTCTCTTATTTAGTATACTGTAAAACAAGCAATTATGCAATATTTTTACAGGCGGGATATTTCTGCAATATGTATACAAACGTTTGTGGGTTTTATTTTTGCAGCAAATGGGCAGACAATAAGCGACAAAATAAAACCAACATATCTTTTGTATTCTCTTGCACAATGTCTGGCCTGTTATGTCTGGTCTGTGCTGAGTGGTAGGGCACAGATCAGCCCCACAATCCCTCAGTTAATAACATTACAATTTCAGCTGGATAGTCAGATGGAAGACAACCACTCCCTCAAAGCAAAGGAGACAAAAATCAGCAAGGTAGTAACGTCAGGCTATTTTATGCCTGTTCCAAATTTAGCTATTTTATGCCTGTTCCAAATTTAGTAGCGACTCAAGGGTGGCATGAGTACGCTCAGAGAGAGAATAGAAATAACTTGCTGTGCCAAAAGGGATTTTCCACTTGCTTGTTCAAGCTAGAAATTCTGTGACAGAATATCTATCAATTTCCTTCCTGATTCCAGTTAGTGTAATTATTAATCCTTACTCACAAAAGAACTACATGCCAAAGTAAATGAGATTACATATAGTCACCAAGAACAAATATGCTATAACCTGAGGCAAGCAATACAGTAATGTGCTTGTGTATCCATTGATTAAAGTGAAGTTGAAGTAACTCGCAGTGTGATTTGAAATTAGTTTCAGTACAAATTAACAGAGTACTGAAAGAATTTATTTTTTGACAAAAATTTGTATTTTTTTCTTAGATCGTGGCAAAAAAGCTCCGGCCCTACAACCAGAGATGGGTGATGAGCAGTCTTCAGTAGCTAATTATTTGGATAAGTAAGTCCACGTTTAACTCTTTCACAACTACAACCCATTTTCAAACGGACTCCTTTGCACTATGCTTTTGGTTGAGTTTCTTCATGAACAGTCAAGCTGACTCTTTGCCATTGTAAATGTGCACAAGTGTCAGTTAGAAGCATTGCAGCACCTATATCTTCTATCTTCTTCTATCTATCTATATAAACAGTATGTCTGTCTCTCTGTCTGTCTGTCCGGCTATACAATCAAAAGTTATAGAGCGTACCTACACATATGTTATATCAAAAGAAAGCTCATCATTAGGGGACTCTTGTAGGTGTATTTACTTTTTGGTCGGACAAAAATTGTGCCGGCGGTATCCAAAAAATGTTCAAAATTCCGCTCATTAGCATCGAGTGGGGGCGGGTTCATTGTGTGTGCGGGCAGGCCATCCTAGAGTTGAGTGACGTGATGATTGACCAATCCTACAGTTCAGTGACCTGACGGTTGACCAATCGGTGCGTGTGTGGGCGGGCCTTATCATTCTGAACTGAGGTGTCAGCCATCTTGATTCATAAGTTTATTTTTTTTCCCACTTTCTGCGTGTTTCTTTTCAATCTAGATTTCCAGCAAAAAAAAAGTTCCTTTTAAAACACAAATTGTTTTTAAAAAAGTTAATTCATTTGTAAATCGTTTCTCTAACCTCTATAATTTTCCTACCTTTCACCGTTTTTGCAGGCCTGGAAGCCTGGGCCTCTGTTGCCCAGCCACACCCGAGCTAGGCACCGCCCCTCCCGCTGGGCCCACCCCACGATCGCCGCCATCTTTGTAAAGGCTGGTGGCGTGGGACTGGGTCGAGCGTAGCCGCGCCGCCATTTTGGTAAAGGCTGGCGGCGCGGGGGGGGCCTAGCGGGAGGTCAGTTGCGGTCACCGCGGGGCTCTGCCTCAGCTGATCGGGCGCTCATCAGGGGTCGGCCCGCAACACATCGACCGGAGGAGTGGCGGCTCTCTCTCTCCTCCCCACCCCCGCGGCTCGGGCGGGGCTCGGGAGAGCGGGAAGGGGGGGAAGGGTTACCCCGGCAACTGCACCCGGCCCTCTCTCACAGCCTCAAGCCGGCTCACGCCCGTTCCCGCGGCTTCGCTCCAGCGCAGGCCCAGCCGCAATCGGCGGTCTTGAAGCCGGGGCTCGGGCTGACCGGGGCGCTGCGCTCGGCTGGGCCATGTCAGTGCGTGGGGCGGCACGGAGCTCCGCGGAGCCATCGCCGGCAATGGGGAGAGGGTTTGCTGCTCCCTTTCTCCCCCCCTCCCTTTCTCCCTCCATCCCTTTCTCCCTTCCCCCCTCCTTCCCCCACCCTTCACCCCCCCTTCCCCACACACCCTCCCCCCCTCCACTCCACCCCACCCCACCCCCCCTCCACCCCACCCCCCCCCAGTCGCTCTCTCTCCATCCCCCAGTCGCTCTCTCTCCATCCCCCAGTCGCTCTCTCTCCATCCCCCAGTCGCTCTCTCTCCATCCCCCAGTCGCTCTCTCTCCATCCCCCAGTCGCTCTCTCTCTTACCCCCAGTCGCTCTCTCTCTTACCCCAGTCGCTCTCTCTCTTACCCCCAGTCGCTCTCTCTCTTACCCCCAGTCGCTCTCTCTCTTACCCCCAGTCGCTCTCTCTCTTACCCCCAGTCGCTCTCTCTCTTACCCCCAGTCGCTCTCTCTCTTACCCCCAGTCGCTCTCTCTCTTACCCCCAGTCGCTCTCTCTCTTACCCCCAGTCGCTCTCTCTCTTAACCCCAGTCGCTCTCTCTCTTACCCCCAGCAGTCGCTCTCTCTCTCTCTCTTCCAACAACAACATACCCTCAAACAACCCTCGGCACCGCCGGGCACTCCAGCTGGTTACCAATAAATGGAGTTGTGGAGAACTTCAGATCCCCATTCATTCACATACTGCTCTGTATTTAGATGCAGAAGTTCGGCAGGTTTATTCAAATTTTAATTCCAAGACTTCCAGGCCCTTACCTTAGGATGGGGGAGTGGAACATTTTACTCTGGATTGAAAGCAAACAGGTGCAGGAATGCATCAGCTGGTGTGGAAAGTTTGGGCTGTTTGTCCATCGCCAGTCAATAATAGTAATATGCTTACATCAGTACTGGCATGAAGTCCACCTTAAAGCCAGTTTATAACTCATAGTTTGGACAGATTACAGTGGCAAATGGAAGTCATATTTCAGAACAGATGTTTCTTCTGGCTGAAGCTGTGAATGGGCTATTGTCTTAAACCAAAGGGAAATTGCCCTGGATTGAATAGGCTTTTTTTTTACCTATATACAATAGGGACAGAGAAATGGGTACCTTATTTTATCAAATGTTTTGTGCATTATTTATCGATAATGTGTTGACAGTAACTTGGCAGCTAGAATCCACTGAACATTTTGTTACTGCTAGTTTGGCAACTGCTTGTCTGAAAATACGACTAACATTATTCCTTTTATAAAGCAAAAGAAATTTAATTACTTGCTCTGATATGTACAAATTTGCACGCATGATCAGATTAAAGTCATCTGAGCCACAAGACTATACTACAGCTTTGTAATACACAATGGAACGTCAGATGTTGCTGTTATTTATTTATATTTATATGTGTGAGCTTATTTTTACTCTTTTTTTTCCCCCTGCCAATTTTCTCTTCCACCTCGTGTGTGCGCACACTTATTTTCTTACAATAGCCCCCCCCACCCCCCTGCAAATTATACATATGGTCACATTGCCCAAGTGGCTGCTATTTATCTGTAGGCCCGGTGGTGAATGTAGAAATGATATTCAACCACAGGAGCAGCACAGCTGAACTCAAGCAATACCAACAAGTTAGCTAGAAAGGGGTGAGGAGTGGGAACCTTGATGAGTTTTCCTCACTGAAGCCAATCATAGGGCATCTGCCATCCCTCCAGCTGTAATCAGCAAACCGCTTAGACTAAAGGTCAAACCCGAGATCTTCCTATCTGTGTGGCTCAGCTATCACCATCTTAACTATTGGATCTCAACACTACAATGATCTCTCTCATTTTAACCAGGCTTTCTCCCACTTTTCTTGAATCCTGTCTTAACTTCAACACCCCGTGCTTCTGGCCTTCCATCGGCACTGACATTGACGCCTTTGTTCATTTTCTCCATAATTGTATTGCCTCCATTTTCATCTCCCCTTTCCCCCCTCAGATCCTATGTAGCCTCCCAACCCAATCGCCGCCTTGATACAGCACCACCAACCTGCAGCCTCAAATCCGCAATCCTCTGTCTGCTCTAACTGGGCTGCCTCAAGTTGTACTTTTGCTTCCTTTCTCGAACCAAAGCCGCTAACTGTCCCCTTAGACCTCGTCCCTAATTCTCACCTCCGATTCAAAATACAAAGAACTGTTGGACTTTTTGGGTACAAAACTGAGACCAGCCCCAAAGCAGCCACCGTCTCCCCGACCTCTTGTCCTATCCCCAAACTTCCATCTCCCCCTCTGCACTCCATCCAACCGTGCCTTCACTGTTCTACTTTTTCAGTTTCTTCCCCATCAGCCTCAGCCCACTCATCTTGTCCATTAAGTACTGCCTGCTCCCTCAATCCCCTTCCATCCTTCTTCCTGATTTCTCAAACTTGCTTCCTTTCCCCATACTTGCTGACATCATCAACCTGTCTCTCTCGTCTATCCTCCTCCAGCTTTAAATCCACTCTACCCCTTAGGAAACCCATCCCAAACGTTTCCACTCCTGCTACTGCTGATCTCAAAGCTTCCCTTACTCTGGAGACCTGGAACTTGTTGCTACCTTGCAACTTAGTTCTCAACCTTCCTGTTACTCCTTACTTGAGTTCCTCCAAGCTGGTATTGATACTGCCCAAATAAAGCCACAAACAATATCCAGTGTACTTGTGACCATGGCTTCCTATCTCCTCCTCCTCCTCAATCTCTCTGCTGCTTTCAAGACTGTTGAGCCCTCTGTCCTCCTCCCAACATCTCTTCTCTGCAGTCTGTTTCCAGGGCACTGCTCCCTTCTGGTCCCGCTCTTAACTTGACTCAATGCAGCTTGCTGCTACCACATTGCTGCTAATCATTTCTCCTCCATACTTGTGGGGTTATTTATGATGTAACCTGGAGTCCATCACTGGCCCCTTGCTGTTCACCATCTACATGATACCTCTTGGTGAGATTTTCTGCAAGCACAGGGTCAGCTGCTACATTTGTGTTCATGATGCCCAGTTCTACCTCCCAACGTCCTCTACTGACTCTGAGGTTGTTGCAATGTTGTCAAATTTTCTGACATATCAAGATCTGGAAAGGTCGAGACTTCCTCCAGCTGAATGTTGGCAAGACTGAAGATATCCTCTTTGATGCCTGGCAGCATCTCCAGGTCTCTGCCTTCAGTTGTATAAACCTCCCTGAATGCCCCCTCAAGCTGAGTCGAGAAGTGCGTAACCTTGGCACCCTGCTCAACCCTCAACTTCCTTCCCCACATACCAAAACTGCCTTCTACCACCTCTGCCACATTGCCTGCCTCGGCCCCACCGCCTCTGTTAAACCCTAGTCCATGCCTTCCTCATCGTGAGGCTTGACTTCTCTAATACTCTGCGGTCTGGCCTCCCCATATCAATCCTACTCAGGCTTCAACCGATCTGAGCTGCTGCAGCCTGCATCCTTGCCCACGTCAAGTCATGCACTCCCTTTATCCCCATCCTCACCTGCTCCAAGCTTCAATGGCTCCCAGTGTCCCAGCATGTTGAGTTCAAAATTCTTGTCTTTATTTTCAAATCATTCCACTGCCTTGCCCAACTGTAACATGATAATCTGCTTCTGCCCTACGTCCCTGCATGTACCCGCTGCCTGGATTTCTTCTTCTTCCCTTTGCTTTCTGGAGTTCTCTTTGCTCCACCATTGGTTCATCAACTTGTTCCTCCACCCCCTTCTGTCTTGTCACCACACTCCATGCTTTCAAAAACCTACTCAAAACCGTCCTGTTTGTGCTTTTAGTTCTCCAGACTAGCCTCTCAATTTCTCTCCCCTTTTGGTGTCAACAATATCTCTTTCCTCTTTGTTATAACGTTCCCTGAGATGTCTTGTTACACATGAGCAGTGCTATATAAATGTAAGTAATTATTGTTAAATCAGCTGAACCATTGGGACCATGTCAATTGAATCTCCTGTGAGCCCATGTAGTTAATGACAATTATATTGGCACCTATAGCATTGTATGTATCAATAATGGGACAATTGTTATTTTAATTGATTGATACACCAAATTGGATTGAGGAGGCTCAAAAACTAAAATTTAGAAGCTATAGAGGCCGTCCAAGAGCACTTCAGACTAAACCTAAATAGATTTCTGAGTGCTACTTGGCACTCGATAAGAGTGAGCTTGTTTCATTTATATAAGAATAATTGAATGGTTATTGCAGTACACCCCAGTAGTCAAGGTGACCTTGTACTTTTCTGTTTTGTAGCCCATGTTATTACTCACTCATTGACATGGCTATCATAAACATTCTGGCATGTGTTGTATTGGAAAGGGCAACAGAGAGCTGTGCCTTGTGCTGGAATGTTTATTATAGCCATTCATGCTGTCGATTGGGACAAGTTTCAAATCTAAATTCTTGAATCCAGTGCATGTGGTCTATTAGGCTCTGGCACATAGTACTGTTTGATCTGTTAGGTTTGTTCAACTTCATCATTCTCTAGGTCCATTAATTGGAAAACCATATTGGAGAGAACAAACAAGAATAGACAGTATTTATGGTTATTGTATAAGATGAGGAAAGAAAGTATAATGCATTTAAAATAGAATAGCATGATCCAGAAGAAACATTAAAACAAGCAAAAATATTTCAAAAGGAAACAACAACTTGTCCCAATCGACAGCATGAATGGCTATAATAAACATTCCAGCACAAGGCACAGCTCTCTGTTGCCCTTTTCAATATAGCACATGCCAGAATGTTTGATAACCATGTCAATGAGTGAGTAATGACATGGGCTACAAAACAGAAACAGAGGGCAAGGAGAAAGACTTCAGGGAGCACAGCCACAATGCAGACCATAGAAATATGGTAGTGATAGGGGACTCTATAATTAGGGGGATAGATCGCGTCCTCTGCAGCCAAGAACGAGAATCTCGATGGGTGTGTTGCCTACCTGGTGCCAGGGTAAGAGATATCTCACGGCAGCTAGAGAGGAACTTGGAACGGGAGGGTGGAAATCTAGTTGTAGTGGTCCATGTTGGAACAAACGACATAGGAAGGAACAGGGAGGAGGTCCTGCTGAAAGAGTATCGGGAGTTAGGATCTAAATTAAAAAGCAGGACCTCGAGGGTACTAATCTCTGGATTATTGGCCGAGCCATGGGCAAATTGGCATAGAAGCAGAAACTAAAGAGTTGGTGTGGGAAAGAGTGGTTCCTTTTCATGGGACACTGGCGCCAGTTCTGGGACAGGAAGGAGCTGTATCGATGGGACGGGCTCCACCTGAACCAGGATGGGACCCGTGTCCCAGCGGAAAGGGTAAGTAGGGAAGTGGCAAAGGCTTTAAACTAGTAAGATGGGGGGAGGGATCTGCAAGAAATGTAACCAGCCTAAATATAAACAAAACAGGAAAAGAGAGCATAGGAAAGAATAAAATAAGGGAGGACATTCATGGCAAGGGAATAAATAGTTATAGAACAGAAGTCTAAAAAGATGGTTAAACATAGGGTGAGAAGAAATCCTATTAAAATGAGTTAAACTGTCTGTACAGCAATGCACACAGTGTCCGTAATAAAACAGGGGAGCTGGAGGCAGTCATACATTGCGAGGAACCAGACATAGTCAGGATTACTGAGACATGGCTACAGAAAAATCAGGACTGGGAATTGAATATTGCAGGGTATAATATATTTAGAAAAGATAGGGAGGGGAAAAAGGGGAGGTGGAGTAGCTGTACTTATTAGGGATAACATAATGGCAGTAGAAAAAAGTGGTGCGGATATCGGCAAGACAAAAATAGAATCCATATGGATAGAGATAAAGGATCAACCACACTAATAGGCGTAGTCTACAGACCACCTAACAGTGGAAGGGAGGTGGAGGAAGAAGTATGCAGACAAATTAGGGAAATGGGTAAAAAACATAGAATAATAATCATGGGGGATTTCAACTACCCCGATATTAATTGGACAGAAAAGGGGATACGGGAATGGAGTTTCTACAAGGTGTACAGGACTCCTTTCTAACCCAATATGTAAAAAGCCCAACAAGGGAGGATTCACTATTGGATCTAATAATGGGGAATGAACCAGAGCAGATAAGAGAAGTAAAGGTAGGGGAACATATAGGCAATAGTGACCATAATATAATACGCTTTAAGATGATAATTGAGAAGGACATATGATGAAAACCAGGTTAATAGATTGGAGAAAAGCTGATTTTGAGGGGCTAAGAATAGAACTTGGGGGGAACAAAAAGGGGCAACAATATTGGCAAACAACGATGTAGAACAGCAATGGGAAACATTTAAAAACAGTGTTCAACAGAGTGCAGGAAAAATATATTCCACAAAAAGGAAAGAACAAACTAAACAATAATGAGACTCCATGGATGAATAAAGCCATAAGGGAACATCCCATAAACGAATAAAAAATAAAACCCCTGGTCCGGATGGATTGCATCCACGCATTTTAAAAGAATCTCGGGAAGAGATAGCAGAGGCATTACTACGCATATTTAATCATTTGTTAGAAAAAGGTGTAGTGCCAGAGGACTGGCCGATAGCTAACGTTATACCGATATTTAAGAAGGGGGATAGAACATGTCCAGGGAATTATAGATCAGTCAGCTTAACGTTGGTGGTAGGAAAAATAATGGAATCCTACTAAAGGAGAAAATAGAAGAACATCTAGAAACAAAAAATATAATAAATAGTCAACATGGACTTCAAAAGGGAATGTCTTGCTTGACCAATTTTAGTAATTTTTTGAAGAGGTAACAGAGAGTAGATAATGGTAATGCAGTAGATGTAATTTATCTGGATTTTCAAAAGGGCTTTGATAAGGTACCCCATAATAGTCTGATGAACAAGGTCAGGGAATGCAGAGTCAGGGGACAAGTAGCAGAATGGATTGCTGGCTGGCTTCAGGACAGAAAGCAGAGAGTAGGAGTAAAGGGTAGCTATTCAGTGGCAGAAGGTGGGTAGTGTTGTTGCACAAGGATCAGTGCTGGGAACAATTTACATTAACGATTTAGATTTTGGAATCAAAAACACAATTTCTAAATTAGTGGATGACACCAAATTGGGGGAGGATAGTCAATACTGAGGAGGACAGCAACAAGTTACAGGAGGACATTAATAAATTTGCCGAATGGGCATATAATTGGCAAATTAAGTTCAACACAGATAAATGTGAGGTATTACATTTTGGTAGGAAGAATAGGGAGGTCACTTATCACTTGGAGGGTGCGAGTCTAGGTGGGGTAGAGGAACAAAGGGATCTAGGAGTACAAATACACAAATCACTAAAAGTTGCGACACAGGTTAGCAAGGCCATAAAAAAGGCAAACCAAGCACTTGGGGTTTATTTCTAGAGGGATAGAATTGAAAAGTAGGGAAGTTATGCTAAACCTGTATCGAACCTTGGTTAGACCACGAGTACTGCGTACAGTTCTGGTTGCCATTTTATAAAATGGATATAGAGACACTGGAGAGGGTGCAGAGAAGATTTACATGGGTGATACCAGAAATGCGAGGGTATACATATCAGGAAAGGATGAACAGCCTGGGTCTCTTTTCTTTTGAAAAGAGAAGGCTGAGGGGTGACCTAATAGAAGTCTTTAAAATTATGAACGGTTTTGATAGAGTGGATACAGAGATAATGGCCCAGAAATTCGGGTCTCCACAGGTGAGTACGCACGGGGTACTCATGCATGGGCCCGATGGAGGTGCCGGTTTCCTGCATGCGCGGGAAACCGGCACTTCCGTTCCTCTGAACGAAGGGGTTCAGAGGTCGAACGCATGTACGGGGGAGTCTGTGCGTGCGCTTTGAACTTGTTTTTTTTTTACAGGTTTCTCCGGGAGGGTAAGTCTTTAGAATTTAGAAATGTAAAAAGCAGGCGTAAGGCCTGCTTTTTACAAGGTAAGTGGTCAATTAATTAAAATTAAAACAATTTTTCCACAGATTTATTATTTTTAAATACTTTAAAGCAAGGTAAGTTTATTTTTAGCCCCGTTAGAATATTTAAAAAAAAATTCAAAAATTTAAATTATTGTTTTAAATAGTTATTTAATGTAATTTATAGTTTATTTTAAAAGTGTGATTTTTAAAAAATTTATTTGAAGGTTTACTGCTGTTTTGGGGCCGTAGTATTTATAAGTCTTGACAGGTCTTCCTGTCAAGACTTATGAATGGGCTTTTCCCTCCTCCGATTGGCTGCCCATGGCCCACGTGATCCCAGGGGACGCATCGCACTAACTACGCCCCTGGGACACGCAAGCACTGCGCACCGGCAGCTGGGCCAGGCCCAGGATCGGAATTCCACGGGGCCCTACAGCTCAACTGCCGGCGCGCTAGGTAAGTGCAGGTCTTGCACCCGCGGGAAGCCCCCGACCCGAATTTCTGGGCCAATGTTTCTACTTGTGGGGAAGAGCATAACTAGAGGCCATCTAGATAAGATAGTAGGGTTGCAAAATTCTGGGAATTTTTAAAACAGGAAACTTTCCATGGGAATTTGGGGAATTTATGGGAATTTTGAGTTTTTTTGCACACTGATGGTTTTTGTCTCTGACCCTTATATTATCTTTGTCATCAAAATAGACATACTGTTCCATACAAATAAAAACAGGCTTTCAAAACTTTATTTGGGTTATAATTTTGAACTTTATTGAACCCTACAAAAAAGACCCATCTTCTTGAGAGAGTGGGAGACTATAATCATCAAATGTATGTTACATGGCATGGTAGATCTGTTGTTATAAAACAATATATTCCTCCAACCCACCACTGGGGGGGGAGCGGGGGGATCGTGTGTATCAATATCTATAATGTCGCAATTTTTGGCTACCCATTTGTGTCAACTGTTTTCAATGTAAATTGGTAGGTCAACATTTCCCCTGCAGTTTTCTATTGCAACTGTCACACTGCAGTTCCTCGCTCCGGCACCGAGGTGGAGCAAATCTGTGAAGTCTCCCAAATCTGTTAACTTTTTAAACTGATTTTCCCTGTCAGGTAAATTCTCAAATAAGTTCAGTTGACATTTACGTTTTAGTTTCATCTCCCTGTACAACTGATAGATATGGCTTGCTGTTTTACTGGTTTTGCAAAAAGGGCACTTTGAATTCTTTAAACCCGCCTCTAGTTAATTTTGACAATTGAAGATCACCTATCTGTTAGTGACCAGAGCCTGTAATTACATTTTGACAAATGATAATTGACATGGCAAAACTAAATAAGAAATGTGGACATAGGGAATTTAATACAAATGTGTGACCAAAAATTGTGACATCGGAAATGCATTTTGTAAACAGGAAGTATGTGGCAGCACGGTGGCATAGTGGTTAGCACTGTTGCCTCACAGCGTCAGGGACCCGGGTTCGAATCCGGCCTCGGGCGACTGTCTGTGTGGAGTTTGCACATTCTCCCCGTGTTTGCGTGGGTTTCCTCCGGGTGCTCCGGTTTCCTCCCACAGTCCAAAGATGTGCGGGTTAGGTTGATTGGCTATGATAAATTGACCCTTAGTGTTAGGGGGATTAAATACGTGGGGTTACGGGGATAGGGTGGGATATGTGTTGGGGTTACGGGGATCAGGTGGGATATGTGTCGGTGCAGGCTCGATGGGCCGAAATGGCCTCTATCTGCACTGTGGGGTTTATGTGATTTATGTGATGAATAGCAAAATACTGCGGGTGCTGGAAATCTGAAATAACAACAGAAAATGCTGGAAACACTCAACAGGTCTGACAGCAGTCATCCTTCCTTGTTCCTCAACCGAGGATTCCCCGCTACTGTGGTTGACATGGCCCTCGACCTTGTCCATTCCATTTCCCACACTTCTGCTCTCACCCCTTCCCCTCCCTCCCAGAACCACAATAGGGTTCCCCTTGTCCTCACCTTTCACCCCACCAGCCTCCACATTCAACGGATCATCCTCCGCCATTTCTGCCACCTCCAGCGTGATCCCACCACTAAACATATCTTCCCTTCCCCTTTCAGCATCCCTCCGCGACATCCTGGTCCACTCCTCTATCACCCCCAAAACCCCCTCCCCTCCCCACGGCACCTTCCCGTGCAAGTGCAGGAGATGCGACACCTGCCCTTTCACCACCTCCCTTCCCACTGTCCAGGGCCCCAAGCACTCCTTCCAGGTGAAACACTGTACTTCTTGCAATCTAGTATACTGCATTCGCTGCTCACAGTGCAGTCTCCTCTACACTGGGGTGATCAAACGCAGATTGGGTGACCGCTTTGCGGAACACCTCAATTCAGTCCGTAAGCTTGACCCCGAGCTTCCGGTCACTTGTCACTTTAATTCTCTGCTCCACTCCCATCCTGATCTCTCTGTCCTCAGCCTCTTACTCTGTTCCAACGGAGCTCAACCTAAGCTCGAGGAACAGCACCTCATCATTTGATTAGGCACTTTACAACCTTCTGGGCTCAACATAGCGTTCAACAATTTCAGACTATAACCTCAGCCCCTATATTTTTTTTCTCACATGGCAGCTGTTGATTCTGCCATTGCCATTTACACCTCATCTAGAGTCATCTTTTGCTTCTTAACTTGCCCCATTACCATCTTCTTTTGCCTTGCACCATCATCCCTTTTGTCTTTTAATCTCTCCTGCCTTCCACCCTATCACAGACCTTCCCTTGTGTTCTTTCCTCCCCTCCCCCCTTTCCCTGCCCCTACACTTGCTTAAAAACATGTTCCATCTCCAACTTTTTCCCGTTCTGACGAAGGGTCATCGACCTGAAACGTTGACTCTGTTTCTCTCTTGAAAGCAAACAAAGTTATCACCAATATTTTGTTGGTCAGAAAATGTAAACATTCTTATTATTGACACCTGTGTGTGCATATGAGAGATACACACACACACACACGATAGAGGCAGACAAACGGAATGACTTCTAGAAGATACACTTCCAGGAACCAATCACAAACCATCAAATTTAATATTTATCTAGATCCTTACAAAGCTACAAACTGTGCTACCAGATATAGTACATCCCTAACCCAGCCCCGTGCTATCAGTCCTATGCTCCTCCCTTCCCCTCACTGCTGACAGACCCATGAATCCACCAGCGACCCAAACTCCAGTTCTCTGTAACCTCCGGTTCCCCCTCCGCAGTCCTGCCAAATCCTCAGTTCCCTCTCCGCATTGATCCCAGACCAAAAGATCTTCACCCCCATGCTGCAAAATCACAGCAGCCCCATCACCGTGCTGCAAACCTCCAGGATCCCCACTCGCATTCTGCCGAAGTCCATGATCAATCACCCCTGTGTCGCCAAAATGCAGGACCACCCCCAGTGCAGCTAAACACCACTCCCGTACCCCTAAATACCAGATTTTTAACTCTGTGGTAAATCTTGCATACCATCTTACTCTGTATTCCCAGCTTTAAAACTGGACAAGGGATAAAAATTAAATATATGGGTATAAGAATATACAGGTGTTATAGAATAATGAACTGGGCCAGGGAGCACGATCGTCTGAGCCCCAGTAGAAATCCCAGAATGCAAGTTCATACAAATTTAAATGACCTCCTTCAGCCATTGTAAATGAGTGGTCCTGGTGTCCCCTGCATGGTATAAATACCTTTATCGTTAAACAGCATATCCTCCGACTCATTAAGCAATGTCATGGGAAATCTGCATGTGTGTGTGTTTTTTGCACTGCAAGTACTACCTAAAGGCTTTTCTTCTTTAATTTCCTGTCTGAAGATTTTTGGCAAAAATAAAATTTGAAAAAAGAGCACACATCAAACATCAGGATACTACAAGCTGAATAATAAACAGGGATTTCATTATTGCACTTGCCGATATATGCACTGAGCATCTTGCACAGCTCTGTAGATTTGGATAGCAATAGTATTATGGATTGATAGGGTGATGGTCCGTCTTTGGCAGGAGTCTTGTGTTGAGAAGGGAGGACGGTTGAGGTGGGTTGGATACTAAATGTAAATGAGGTTTGTGCTGCGCCATATTTTGTTAGAACACAGTCAATATCAACTTGTAATTTATTCCTTTTTGAATTAAATTTTCTAGTTGGACTTCAAGTTCATTGTGTTTGTCTTGGGTTTGCACTGGTGCCCTCAAGATACAGTCTTAGTGCGTTGTCCTTCAACTGCGTGTTCACACAAGCAATCTGTTCCCAGTGTCTCTTGATCCAAATGCTAGAAGTCCCAGAGATTAGCCTGTAATAATTTAAATGATAAGGTAATGACTGTCTCCCATTATCGGACTGAGTTTGTTGTATCTCATTTCCTCTTTCAGTTTGTGCATATTCTGTGGGGAGAGGGATGAAATGTTTACTGATGAAGGGTTGGATATCCATTACTGGAAGCATTGTCCAATGTTGAGACGTTGCGAGCATTGTAAGCAGGTATGTAGAATTCATTGGCAATTTTCGCTTTTCTATTCAGACATATCTGGCATAACTTTTAGGCCAATAGTGCTTAAGTTGAATTTTTAAAGAATATATTTAGGTACTGAATACAAGCATACCACTTGGGGTACAGACCGTTGAATACATTTTTGTTGGTTAATGGTATCTTATTTATGTGATCTAATATTTCATTTCCTACTCCTCCCAAGCACTGAAACCCACTTCAGCTAGTTTTTGAAAGTTTGCTAATGAATTTATATAGAAAGTGTGTGGTTTTGCCCCAGTCCTTGTCGACAGTAATACTGCAATTTTGTCTTTCTAGCCAATGTAAATATCCTACCATATACTCAAGCAGCCTCAAACTTTGTCCATTTAAGACGACAGGTCTTCAAGTAAATAGGTTTTGCTCTACAACATACAGGAAACTTTCTGATATCCGGCACTGACGGGACCGAGCTGGTGCCGTAACATCAAAAGTGCCGGACATACCAGAGTTAATGTTTAAACATACAGAACTGAGAAGCTCCGTGTGAATCAACAAACCCTGTCTTCAAAACAGTCGGCTGCAGCTGCAAGCGTCTGTAGCTGAAGCTGTTGCAATAGCTATAGACCTTGCAGTGCTTGACTGGGGGGAAAAAAAGCAACGAGAACTAAAAAAACATATAGAAAACGGCTCCTGATTTTTGCCGTTAGATCGAGTATTCCGGACATATAACCTCCGGATAAACCAAAGTTTCCTGTACTTTATCAAATTCTGTTAGGTGCTCACTCTTGATAAATATACTCAATTTTTTTTAATACTGTCCCTTGTTTTACTGAGATTTATGCCTTACGTCAGTCAGAGGTGTGGAAGGTCACATTTTCGAAGTTGTAGGTGAAACTCTTGGCTGGAGAGTGGAATTCAGATCTATACAATGTTCCTTTTACAAACCTAGCTGCGTGTTATATAGACGAGCCTTGTTCTACTGCTGACCTTTGCTATTTTGGAAGATTTCCTTGTAGAAAGTTGCATGTTAATTTTTATTTTTAACACTACTCTAGTATATTTAAGATTGCAGTATGTACCATTCCTGCCCATGGTGTAGTGGGTAAATGTACTGCATGGTGTTGGTACTGAGTGATACAGATCAGGAAGTTCCAAGGTTTCAACCATAAACTGTCATCAGTGATCTTAGTTGGGACTACAGGTAGCCTCAATGTCTTGGGACTAAAAATATACGAAATGTTGTGAATGGGATAAGACTATTTAGTCCAAAAACTTGTCTCTTTTAGGCTGATCTTAAGCCCAAAGAGAATTAGGAGGGAGAAAATTCAGTTACTGATCACTTAAGTGGCCCTGCTTGGAAAGTGGGCATATGTAGAAGTTGGGTGAGGCCAGGACTAGACTTGGCTAATACCCTTCAATCGCCACCATCCCAGAGGGAGGATCCATGTGCTTCTGTGAAAGATAGCTACTGGTTGGAATTGTTGCAAGAAAAGTCCAAGATCTCGAGCTGTGAGCCAAAAACTCAAAACAAATCCAGCCGAATGGAGCTACCAGTGAAGAGAGACACGTAAAGTATATGATGAACAGAATAAATGTGACTGGGGGAAAGAGAAACTCAAGCTAGTAGTCAATCTATATATATAAAGCGGCTCTTCTGTCTGTCCCGATGTCTGTCCGTTCTCTATACGTTTGAAAGTTACAGAGCGTACCGACGCGCGCGTCGCCTCAAAAGAAAGCTTGCGATTCCGGACCGGTCATAGGCGTATTTACGTTTCGGCCAGACAAAAATCCCGCCCGCGGTATCCCAAAAACGTTCAGCGTTCCGCTCATTAGCATCTCATTAGCGACCGTGTGACGTCGAGGTCCACCAATCGGACGGCGGGTTCCTTCCTGCAGTTGAGTGTCGAGTGACTCGACGATTGACCAATCCTACGCTTCGGTGACTTGACCGGTCGACCAATCGGTGCGTGTGTGGGCGGGCCTTATCCTTCTGAACCGAGGTGAGTGGCCGCCATCTTGATTTTTCACAATTTTTTCCCCCACACTTTCTGTGTGTTAGGGAACTAAGGTAAATATTTTAATGATGTGTTAGGGAATTAAATGACAATTTAATAGGGGGGGGGAGAGCCTCGGGAAATCGCGGGGGGGGGGGGAGAGCCTCGGGAAATCGCGGGGGGGGGGGAGAGCCTCGGGAAATCGCGGGCGGGGGGGGGGAGAGCCTCTGGAAATCGCGGGGGGGAGAGCCTCGGGAAATCGCGGGGGGGGTGGGGGGGAGAGCCTCGGGAAATCGCGGGGGGGGGGGGAGAGCCTCGGGAAATCGCGGGGGGGGGGGGGGGAGAGCCTCGGGAAATCACGGGGGGCTCGCGCCGCCCGCGAGAGCCCGCTCCCGGCGCCGGCCGCCGCTCAGCATTCCCGCTATCGGAACGGCACCGGACCTCAGGCGCTAGGCAGGGGGAGGGGCCGGAGAGAGGGACAGAGGGGAGCGGGGGAGGGAGACAGGGGAGGGGAGGGAGGGAGAGGAGGGGAGGGGAGGTAGAGGAGGGGAGGGGAGGGAGGGATAGGACAGGGAGAGGACATGACAGGGAGAGGGGGGACACACAGGGGCAGGGAGACCAAGCGCCCCAAAATTGCCCTCGCAACGCGGGGCTCCCCAGCTAGTATCTATATATATAAAGCGGCTCTTCTGTCTGTCCCGATGTCTGTCCGTTCTCTATATGTTTGAAAGTTACAGAGCGTACCGACGCGCGCGTCGCCTCAAAAGAAAGCTTGCGATTCCGGACCGGTCATAGGCGTATTTACGTTTCGACCGGACAAAAATCCCACCCGCGGTATCCCAAAAACGTTCAGCGTTCCGCTCATTAGCATCTCATTAGCGACCGTGTGACGTCGAGGTCCACCAATCGGACGGCGGGTTCCTTCCTACAGTTGAGTGTCGAGTGACTCGACGATTGACCAATCCTACGCTTCGGTGACCTGACCGGTCGACCAATGTGTGGGCGGGCCTTATCCTTCTGAACCGAGGTGAGTGGCCGCCATCTTGATTTTTCACAATTTTTTCCCCCCACACCTTCTGTGTGTTAGGGAACTAAGGTAAATATTTTAATGATGTGTTAGGGAATTAAATAACAATTTAATAGGGGGGGGGAGAGCCTCGGGAAATCGCGGGGGGGGGAGAGCCTCGGGAAATCGCGGGGGGGGCAGAGCCTCGGGAAATCGCGGGGGGGGGGAGAGCCTCGGGAAATCGCGGGGGGGGGGGGGAGAGCCTTGGGAAATCGCGGGGGGGGGAGAGCCTCGGGAAATCGCGGGGGGGGGGCGAGCCTCGGGAAATCGCGGGGGGCTCGCGCCGACCGCGCATGCGCTGACCGCGCATGCGCCGCCCGCGAGAGCCCACTCCCGGCGCCGGCCGCCGCTCAGCATTCCCGCTATCGGAACGGCACCGGACCTCAGGCGCTAGGCAGGGGGAGGGGCCGGAGAGAGGGACAGAGGGGAGTGGGGGAGGGGTGGGGGTGGGCGAGGGGAGGGAGACAGAGGAGGGGAGGGGAGGGAGACAGAGGAGGGGAGGGAAGGGAGGGATAGGACAGGGAGAGGACATGACAGGGAGAGGGGGGACACACAGGGGCAGGGAGACCAAGCGCCCCAAAATTGCCCTCGCAACGCGGGGCTCCCCAGCTAGTATTATTATACATTGTGTCAAATGGTATGAATTGAAATGCACGTTTTACCTCACCCTGACTTTATTCATATTGGGTGAGGTCTGATTTCTGCTCTTTTTTCAATAAGGAGCATGACATTCCAGCAGCGTGCTAGAGTAACTCTGAGGACAACAGGGCTGTCAGTCTCAAAAGAACAGACTGAACGGTAGTATAAGTCTCCAACATGACTAAGTTAACTCTATATACTAGCTGATAACTCTTGGTTTTGCTCACAGGTAGCTCAGGTTTTAACCTGAAGGGCTTTCAAAATTCAAGTTCCTGTTTTTGAAAACAAAAGAAAACTCATCAGTAAGCTATCTTCTTGGATAATAAATGCAGAAAAAATTACCTATTTCACAATAACAGGATTGAACTTGTCCATCTTCCCTCTGTCTATTGCTGCCTAGCCATATCTGTATGTTTTTCCTAAGTTAAAATCACTAAATTTGGCTGTTGGGACCTAGTAAAAAAAAAAAATTAACTTGGAAAGTTACAAATTTTAGTTACTGATCACAAAAATGGACAGATGAAAGGACTTGGAAATTTTTTTGAGCAAGTTGATTGGTTCACCATTTTTCTTTTAAACTTGGGTTCGCCTGATTGGCATTCAGGTTTGATAGGTTCCTATTGGTAGTTTTCTGGTTGATATCCTCAGTATTTTGAATGTTCCCTACTAATTCAGTTCTGATCTATTTTATTTTGAGCCAATCAACAAAGTCTGCATAAAAAAGTGTGACTGGCGTGATGGAAAAAGCGCAACCGAAAGTCCCATGTCTGCATGTACACCATTAAATGAAACTTTTTAGCTCAGTTTCCAAGATCGTTGGCCCAGTGGCGTCATTCTCCACAACACTGCCTGAGCCAACTCTGCATGATCCCTCAGGCTGATGCCCAACTTGGGCTGCTCTCTCATCCAACCCAGCATCCGCTGCTGCCTCTTACCTGAGCCAGCTGCATCGCTCCTTCCCACACTGAGCGAGAAACCAGCTTTTAGTTGATAAAAGTACGTACTGCACTTTTAATAACAGTACGTCTGCAAGTTGATTAGAAACACATCCACTGTTCTCATCAACAGATCCAGTTGCCAGATCACTAACAGGAAAGTGGCTTCCACTCGGCTTCTGGCCTTAGGGAATGGACTGCGGTCCACAACTTCCATTCTCCTGCACCTTTCTTCTCATCAATACAGCCTCAATAGTGTAACGCCTAGTCATTCCATGCTGTTGGATCCCTTCCCATTACTGCAGCATCTTAGAACTGTCTAATCCGCCCCAATCAGATCATGGGACCCTCCCTTCAAACGTCTCTGACCCCAGCATTTACTTTGTGCTACTTTCAGACCTCATAACCTCCTTCACAGTGCACCATCCCCAATACTTCCAACACCTGCTTCTCTATTCCCAGATGTCAGTAACCCCCTCCCGAAGTGCTCCCAGCCTCCAGGATCACCCTCCCAGTACCTCTGTCCCAAACTAGCAAATCCCCAAGACACCAGCTTCACTGCAGTACAACCCCACTTAAATTAAATTAAACCCAACCCCCACCCCCGCAGTGCTATGTAAACCCACTATGGCAAAATGCCATGACTCGCCATACCCAAGACCCAATGCTGCTACACACCTAGCTACTTGGAAGTGCAAGTGCCTTCCCACCATTTTCCTGCACTTTGTAACAAAACTCAGATGTTTTAGGTGAGAGGTAGAAATGTTTTGGGGTTCTTCAGAAAATGCAATTTGAATAGGTTGATAATTCAATAGGGATGTATTAGCAAAAGTGTTCAAGGATTTTGATGATCTCTGGAAGATTAAGAAATAAAACTATACAAGGTATCTGAGCTCAGCTTATTTCTTTAAAAACAGGAATGTTGCACTTCATTTTCATTCTTTGTCATATTTTTCAAGTTATTTCCTTTCTTATCCTTTGGCCCAACCCAATTCTTTTACCAGAGGGTTGAGAAAGGCAGCCAGATTGTAGGCCTCTTCCATGTAGGTTATAGAGAGGCATTTGATGTGCACAGAAGGTTACCTTGTTCTTTGATCAGGAACTCGCCATGTAGTGAATCATGCAAGCTACCCACATCTTTCAACTTCGTACAGTCGTACAAGGGCAGCTTGGTATTTACCATTTCGAGTCTACCATAAGAATTACTAGCTGCCTATCTCCACTTTACTCTGGGGTGTAGGTATTCAGTACTACTTTGGGGCATCTGAAGGACTTTCTGCAGGCAATATGGGGCCGGCATTTGTTGAGGTGACCCTTCTTCCCGCATACTGCCCTCTGTAGCATCCGCCATTAGACAAGCAAAAGTCCAGCAACAAGCTTTTCATAAATTGAAAAGAGAAGCTGTGAACCTCTCGGTATGGAGCTGCTGATTTTTTTTTTAGTGAAACTGTAACTGTTCCTGGAATGTTTAGTCCAGTTTGTCAACTATTTCCCTTGGGGATCCTGCCATCATTGGAAAAACATGAAGGCTTGTTTTGCCTGATACCAGCTTAAAGGGTATAGTGATGTCCCCTCTGCTGTATATGTATGCGCTAAGTTTGCGTTCAAAATACAGGAAACTCTCTGGTATCCGGCACTGACGGGACCGAGCTGGTGCCGTACCATCAAAACTGCCGTAGAAACCAGCGCTAATGTTAAAACATACAGCGCTTTTGAGCTCCGTGTGAATCAACAAACCCTGTTGAACAGCTTCAAAACAGTCGGCCGCAGCTTAAAAGCGTCTCTGTAGCTAAGCAACAGCTTCAGCTAGACCTTGCAGAGCCTGACTGGAAAAGAAAAGCAAAAAAAACTTACAGGTTAAACGAAAGTTTCCTGTAATGCACTACTAAAATTTAATGCAAAATGGGATTGTGGCACAAAGTGTTCTACAGTGTGCTTGTCCATCTTCCAAAATGGTGCCAGATGCTTCGATATGGTTCAATGTCGCGCTGTCACTTTTTTTCACTGACACAATTGACTTTTATGACAAAGCCATCTCTCCTCTGGTGTGGATAATTGGTTTTAACGTAAGTGTGCTTTACACTTTCAGACTCAAACACCACATAACTATTCAGAAAACACAGTATATCTGAAATCTATTGAATCTACCCTCCAGTAATTGACAATTGATATTTTTCAGTCCAGCACATAAGCATTTTATCGCCCGATGTTAGAAACTGTGACTACCACAAATATTACCCGTTTTCACATGGCATGGAGCCTTTTATTCCTCAACATGACTTCCATATCCATACTGCACTCTGCATTTGCATGACTAGCATACTGAATTGATGACATCCAGGAGTAATTTTGGATTGTTTTTTCTATCCAGGTGGTAGAAATAGCCAGCCTTACAGAGCACAGGCTGACCGAGTGCGACAAGAAAGACAGCTTTGGGAAATGCCACCGTTGCGGTGAAGCAGTAGCGAGAGAGGACCTGCAGGAACATCTCAAGATAAAGAGCTGCAATGGTAAGCCAAAAAATGTTGTAACCTAATCCAATCTAGTTTAGCTAGGTCAAATTTGTTCCTTCTAAGGATTTAGAAATCAACCTATAGTGTGTTTGTTTTTCTTTTAAACTAAAATTGATGACACTAGTACCATCAGCACCACTTAAAACATCCACGTTTAAAACCGGCAGTCGCTGAAAATAAGCAAAAAGCGATAACCGTTATCTATTTGCATTAATACCAATTTCAAAGTTGCCGGTTTTAGCGTCTGAAGTGCTCCATTTATTTTGGGCAGGAACAGAAATTCTGGGTGTTTTTGCTGATCTAAATATATTTTTTATTCAATCGGATACCCTTCAAGAAAAGCAAGAGTCAATTCTTTCACCAATTAAGTTCAGCCTTTGTTAATTTACATCATGCTCTGCAAATTGTAGCTGGCATAATTAGCACAATGTTCAATCAGCTGTTCCTTTAATTATGTTGTCTGTACAAGCACTTAACAGCGGTTTTCGAGCCAAAGTGGAAAGCTCTGGCAGCAGTGCAACATTCAGTTCAAGACTTTAAACATCCTCCAGGCAATAATGTCTTATTAAAAATGGCACCCACCTGCCATGAGGTCTGTCAAACATTAGCACTGACCCTACTTTACACTGAATATCAGTGGTGAGCGCCTGGTTCCTATAGTTTGACGTCAGAAACCATGGCCCAAGATTATAAACTGATTGTAGCTGAGAATTAATGGGAACACAAACACTGCTTGATGCCAGTTTTATATAAACTATTGATTGATCCCGAAAGGATAGAGTCTGTCCCAGGATTTCACAAACTTGTCTTTCTTAATGAAGTTTGTTTAATTTGAGTCTCTCCTGACCTTACTGGAACAATTTAAATGAGGTATTCCAAAGCTGGGTGATTCTAACAATCACACAGTCCTTTTTTATAAAAATTTCATAAGTATGTTTCAGATACGTAGTTTTTTTTCCCCCCGTTTTACACCAGCCATCGTGTATAGTGGCCAATATGTGTTTGCACGAGCGCGCCCGCTAGAAGCGATGGGGACTGTAACACACAAGCCAAGGCAACAATTTCAGATCATAACCTCGGCCCCTATCATATTTATATTTTTTATCCGCACTTTTTGTTTGTGCCTTTTTTTCTTCTCTCCCACACAGCAGCTGTCCTTCATTCTGCCCGCACAATTCACACTTCATCTAGAGCCATCCTTTGTTCCTTAACCTGTCCCATTACCATCTCCTCTTGCCTTGAATATCTCTTAATGCCTCTTTACTTCTCCTGCCTTCCATCCTCTCACAGACCTTCCCTTTTGTTCTTTCATCCCCTCCCCCTTTCCCAGCCCCTAAACTTGCTTTTAAATCTGTTCCACTTCCTGCTTTTTTCTCAGTTCTGACGAAGGGTCTTCGACCTGAAACGTGAACTCTGTTTCTCTCTCCACGGATGCTGCCTGGCCTGCTGAGTTTTTCCAGCGTTTTCTGTTGTTGTTTCAGATTTCCAGCATCCGCAGTATTATGCTATTGAATGAGTAAACCAGCCTCTTAAGTGGTTTAAGGACAGTTGGCTCTACAGGTGCTATTAGGATGCTTCACTGTGTCTATTAGAAGGGTTTAACAGGCATGATCTTTATGAAATGTACTTGGCAAACCTTTTTTTGTTTGGGGAGGATTTTGGACAGAAGAGCCACGTGTCACTTTCATCAGTTGAGTTGTCTGTTTAAATAATTATACTAATTGCTGTATTACTGACTTGATGAAGATTGCAGTCCTTTGCTATTTTTGAAAGTGCATTTTTCATAACTTGAATGAGTATGCTAATTTTTAGATTCTTGGCCCAGAATCTAAAACAACTGTCCATAATTCTGACAAGGTACATTACAGAAAGGGGAGACTTAAACCAACAACTTGCATTTAAATTGCACCTTTAATATATTTTAAAAATCATAAGGGATAAAATGGACACCGAGCCAAAAGAATATTGGGAGAAGTGGTAAAAAGTTTGGTTAAAGTGACGAGTTTTAAGGAGGGTCTTAAAAGAGGAGAGGTAGGTGGAGGGAATTCCAGTGCAGGGGCAGCTGAAGGCATGGCCTCCATTGGTGGGGTGAAGGGAGGAGGGATGCACAAAATGCCAGAGTCAGAGGAACAGAGAATTAGTTCTATGTATCATTTAAAATCATGGAGTAGATTTAAGTCCCTGCATGGACGATGGGCATCATGTGCAGTGCCCGCTCATTCCTGCCAGAGGGACACCCGGTCTTTTTTGAGGGTCGGGTCTAATTACCATGTTGGTGGGGAGCTGCAAACCCTGAACAGGCGTCCTGCAGCTCGCTGGTTCAAAGTTGCCACAATATTGGGCAGCAAAGATGTCATTCCAACTGGCAGGCACGTAGGTCCAGGGTGGGGTTGGGGGGTGCAATGGAGTGGGGAAGTTTGGGTACTTATGTCCCACATTATTTTCGGGGGGTTCAATTGGGTGGAGCACGTAAGGCCCACGATCTGCTCATTCGTCCCTCTAAATTGCACCAGGGTCCTGTGTATGTCACACTGCAGAGCAGTAGGGGGAGGTTAAGTGGTGTACAATGATTTTAACCCCGTGACTGCCCTGTATTCAAGATTCTTTATTTGCCATATGTAACTAGTACAATCCACCAGGTAGGCTGGGTTAAAATCGCCCTGATACTTTGTTTTGTCGAATGTTGTCGTTTTCGCTAAAGTCAAAGGCAATTATTGAAACTTGGCTTTTTACTACCGAAGATCAATGAATCACTGAAGAGCTTGAAGCTCAAGGGGAGCTGTTTGGATTTTTTTCCCCCTTCTCTCTTGAAGGTGCTAACATTCAATGTGGCAGCTGTGTGTGCACTAACAGCCCTCCAGTAACTCACCCAACTGGCCAGTTTTTACATGTGAGCCTAGATGGTGAGTGTTGGCAGGTTGATCTGATAAAGGGGTGTGATAAAATGAAACATTTGGCTAATATTGTGTACTGCTAACTGTTCCTGCAAGCTGCAGAGAACACATACCCCAGACTGGCTGATACAGAAACTCCAAGGCAAGGTCTTCATTATGCATAGGTTGATTGCTGCCATTGTCATTAAATAATGACCTCTCTTACAGATCATTCAAAGTGTTAGGAGCTGGTCAATGGATCATCAGCAACACCTACAACTTGTGTATTTATATAGCGCCTTTAACGTAGTAAAACGTCCCATGGCGCTGCACAGGAGTATTATAAGACAAAAAAAATTGACACCGAGCCACATAAGGAGAAATTGGGGCAGGTGACCAAGAGCTTGGTCAAAGAGGTAGGTTTTAAGGAGCGTCTTAAAGGAGGAGAGAGAGGTAGCGAGGCGGAGAGGTTTAGGGAGGGAATTCCAGAGCTTAGGGCCCAGGCAACAGAAGGCACGGCCAACAATGATCAGCCATGATCTCATTGAATGGCGGAGCAGGCTCGAGGGGCCGAATGGCCTACTCCTGCTCCTATCTTCTATGTTTCTATGATTGAGCGGTTATAATCACTCAACCTCAAGAGGACAGAATTAGAGGAGCACAGATATCTCTGGAGGGTTGTAGGGCTGAAGGAGACTACAGAGATAGGGAGGGGCGAGGCCATGGAAGGATTTGAAAACAAGGATGCAAATTTTGAATTTGAGGCGCTGCTTAACCAGGAGCCAATGTAGGTCAGCGAGCACAGGGGAGATGGGCGAACGGGACTTGGTGCGAGTTAGGACACGGGCAAACAAATTTTGGATGACCTCAAGTTTACGTAGGGTGGGAGGCCAGCCAGGAGTGCGTTGGAATAGTCGAGTCTAGAGGTAACAGAGGCATGGATGAGGGTTTCAGCATCGGATGAGCTGAGGCAAGGGCAGAGATGGGCGATGTTACGGAGGTGGAAGTAGGCGGTCTTTGTTATGCCGTGAATATGTGATCGGAAGCTCATTTCAGGGTCAAATGTGACACCAAGGTTGTGAACAGTGTGATTCAGCCTCAGACAGATGTTAAGGAGAGGGATGGAGTCAGTGGCTAGGGAACGGAGTTTGTGACGGGGACTGAAAACAATGGCTTTGGTCTTCCCAATACTTAATTGGAGAAAATTTTTGCTTATGTCGGACAAGCAGTCTGACAATTTAGACACTGTGGAAGGGTCGAGAGAAGAGGTAGTGAGGTAAAGCTGGGTGTCGTCGGCGTACATGTGGAAACTGACGCTGTGTTTTCAGATGATGTCGCCAAGGGGCAACACGTAGATGAGAAATAGGAGGGGGCCGAGGATAGATCCTTGGGGATAATAAGAGGACTTCTTGGTAGCAGATAACCGAGTAAGAAATAAAGGATCCCATTTCACATTTTCGTGCTTATTGTTTTAATTTCATGTAGAATGAGGGAATTTGTATTAACTGTAAATTTATTGCTTACACTATCATTTTCCTGTTTGTGTTCAATAAATTTGTCTAGTTAGTGGTTAGCCTGAGTCACGGTCTGTATCCATTTGTCAAAGATAAGGGGATCACCCGGCAGCACATGATATATTCCAGTAAGTTGAGTACATTGGTAAGGGTTCGGTGTTCAACTGGCTGGCTCTTGTTACATTTACTTATATATCGCGCAGATAAAAGCACACTTTGGCTCACAAGGGATACAAGGTCTGATTACAGGAGCAGCCAGTGACACTGAACCAAAGGAAAATATCTAGTGTAAAAACCTAAAAACATAACTGGTGACATCAGAACAAACACTGATCCCGCCCTCAACTGATATCTGCATCTCTACGCTTTCCAGGAGGGTGTCTCTACATAGTAAGCAGGAACCCTGGCTAATTTATTTTTCTTTGCCCCCATCGCTGTCCTGGCTAAAATCCCCACAGACCAGACCTGGGTCGTTTCTGGCCTGTAAGAATACAGGAAACTTCCGATTTACCGGCACCTAAATTACCGGAAATCTCGATTAACCGGCAAAATTCAGGAGTAGGTTTTACTTCATATTCTACTTGCGTTCCTCCATCTGTTGCTGTGCAAGGGTGTGGCTACAGAGACGCTTGGAACTTGTGGCCATTGTTCTGCAGTTGTTGCTAAGCAACAGGGTTTGTTGCTTTATACGGAGCTGTCAGCTCTCTGTATCTTTTACTATAGCGTTCGGTTATCCGGAATTTTTGATGAACCGGCACCACGTCGGTCCCGTCCTGCCGGATAAAAAAAAGTTTCCTGTAATTACAACACCAAGTGATACATTTGCACACTGAGCCGCTGGAGCAGCCCTAACCATTAATCTTGCTATCAAACTTTTTATTAAGTCATTGCTCCAGAGTTAATAGTTGACATTTAACAAGTCTTTGTCATTTATTTGATCTGTCTTAAAAATGCCTCTTCTGCTTTGCTCCCATACTGGCATATGCATAGATAACTCGGAGACTTCATTTGTATGGCAGGGGGGATATGGAATCATTACACATGTGAATTGTTTGTGTATTTGGTGATTCACTTTCTGGACAGCGACCCAAGCTTTGATTTGTTATTGCCATAGAAACCATGGACAGACTTTTTGCCATAGAAACCATAGATAGCCTATCGGGACGGGAAAAACCCACAGGCAGCAGACAATTAACATATTGTGCATAGGTTCATCAGTGGTCTATTCAAGCCGTTTCAGTTTAATTCTGTATTGTAGCTTCTGGAAGTTGACCCGATTTCATCTCAAAATGTATTTGTTGCTGAAAAACCATCCCAGCTGGCCTAAAGATTGTGAGACCGCTGAGGATTTGCAGTAGTTTCAAGTTTATGGGTTTGCAACAATTCACTTTTTTGCTGTCCGAGTTGGAAAGTGCACCCCTCAATACTGCACCTGTGTATACGTGCTTTAAAAAAGTATATGTAAGGCTAGATTTTATTGCCATAGGATTTTACATAGAATATTACACACTAACAATAACTTTCATATTTCAAGGCCGAGAAAATCCATGGTCCCTCCGTTCATTCCTAACTCATTCCTAGTGCTCAATAGCATAAATACCACAATTTGCTCCATTAACATTTCTTGGTGGTATGCAGTATGATGTAGTGTCACAGCCATTCCCTTCTGTGAGCATTTCCTTCTCCTGATTGCTGCCATTATCTTTCAGTAATAACTTGCCTTTCTGATGGTTCAAAGTGTTTGGAACTGATCAACGGTTAACCCATTCTATTACAAGCATCCTGTGGGTTTGTTCACTGTGTATGTTTGCTTGGCAACTCCGATTGGGTGGGCAAGAACCACTTTAAATCCTGTGAATATCTGACTGTCTAATTGTAGCATCCCAATGGAAGAAGCACGCACAGGAAAATCCACGTTATGAACTGACTATTAAGTTGCAACAAGTGATAGGCACCTTACAACCACCAGCTGCCATTCTGCTCAGGCACTCCAGGAAGCCAACAGCAGTGATACTACAGCATATACTGGGTCCTGGAATCCTGGAACTGTAGGAGTACCTTCACACGGATTGCGGTGGTTCAAGAAGAATAAATGCTGGCCTTGCGAGCGACACCCACATCCCCAGAATGAATTTTTAAAAACTGAAGAGGTACTTCCATTGTTTTAATTTTCCCCCTAATTTACTCTCCCCTTTTCTGAAGGTGGTAATTGATGCTGGAGTTTGACACCATTGGTGCCAGCAACTTTCAGGTACCTTGCCCAGGTGGCCATTTTTCATGTGTGAGCCTGGACAGTGAGGAGTTGGTGGCTATTTAGCAGAAAGGGCCATCATGAACCAGCTTGATCCAGTCCACGTTCGATGTCCACCAAGAAATCAGTCTGGCCTGGGACATCCTTAGTCCGAGTGGATCAGTGCCACACCATGCAGTGCATTTAGCCACAGAGACATCAGGGGAGACTCCAAATTTACTTTTAAATCTTCATTTTTAAATACTAATAATCTCCAGGAAACCAGAAAACTAGATGATTCAACTGTTAGTGCCATTGAAATCCACACTGCATTCAGTGTTGACATGCTGGCAAATAAAATCTAGTCCATGGGCTGTAAACAGCCCAGGGAAGGTATTGCATAGAATTTACAGCACAGAAACAGGCCAATCGGCCCAACTGCTCGATTCTGGTGTTCATGCTCCACATGAGCCTCCTCCCACCCCTCTTCATCTAACCCTATCAGCATAACTTTCTATTCCTTTTTCCCTAATGTATATATCTAGCTTCCCTAGATACAGGAAGGATGTTCCCGATGGCGGGGGAGTCCAGAACCAGGGGTCACAGTCTAAGGATAAGGGGTGTAAGCCATTTAAACATAGAAACATAGAAACATAGAGATAGGAACAGGAGTAGGCCATTCGGCCCTTCGAGCCTGCTCCGCCATTCAATGAGATCATGGCTGATCTTCGTCTGAGATCATAGCTGATCTTACCAGTTCAGTACCCCGTCCCCGCCTTTTCTCCGTAACCCTTAATCCCCTTAGCCTTCAGAAATATATCCAATTCTCTCTTGAAAATATTTATTGAATTAGCCTTCACAGCCCTCTGTGGCAGGGAATTCCACAGGCTCACCACTCTTTGAGTGAAGAAATTCTTCCTCATCTCTGTTTTAAATGATTTGCCCGCTATTTTTAGACTGTGGCCCCTGGTTCTGTGCTCCCCGGCCATTGGAAACATTCTCTCTGAATTCAGCCTGTCCAGGCCTGCCATAATTTTATATGTTTCGATGAGATCCCCTCTCAATCTTCTAAACTCCAGTGAGTACAAGCCCAAACTATTTAATCTCTCTTCGTAGGTCATTCCCGCCATTCCAGGTATCAGCCTGGTGAATCGCCGTTGCACTCTTTCCATGGCAAGAACATCCTTCCGCAGATGGGGCGACCAAAACTGTACACAATACTCCAGATGCGGTCTCACCAGCACCTTGTACAGCTGTAGTAAGGTATCCCTATTCCTGTACTCGAACCCCCTTGATATGAAGGCCAACATACCATTTGCCTTCTTAATCGCCTGTTGCACCTGCATGCTCTCCTTCAGTGACTGGTGCACAAGAACACCCAGGTCCCTCTGCACTTCCCCATCTCCCAATCTATTGCCATTTAGATAATAATCTACCCTCCTGTTTTTACCCCCAAAGTGGATAACCTCGCATTTATCCACATTATAGTGCATCTGCCACGTATCCGCCCATTCCCCCAACCTGTCCAAATCGCACTGTAGCCTCCTGACATCCTCATCAGAGCCCACCCCTCCTCCTAGTTTAGTGTCGTCAGCGAATTTGGAAATATTGCATCCAATTCCCTGATCCAGATCATTTATATATATTGTGAACAGCTGGGGTCCCAGGACAGATCCTTGCGGCACCCCGCTGGTCACTGCCTGCCACTCCGAAAACGAGCCGTTTATTCCAACTCTCTGTTTTCTATCCGCCAGCCAGTTCTCTATCCACGTTAATACTTTGCCCCCAATCCCATGAGCCTTAATTTTGCATGATAATCTTTTGTGTGGAACCTTATCGAAGGCTTTCTGGAAGTCAAGGTACACCACATCCACTGGCTCTCCCCCATCTATTTTACCAGTTACTTCCTCAAAAAATTCCAGCAGATTAGTCAAACACGATTTACCCTTTGTAAATCCATGTTGACTCTGTCCGATCCTTTCCCCATTTATCAAGTGCTCCGCTATTTTATCCTTAATAATGGACTCTAGCATTTTGCCCACAACCGATGTAAGGCTTACTGGTCTATAATTCCCTGCTTTCTCTCTACCCCCCTTTTTAAATATTGGGGTAACATTAGCTACCCTCCAATCCACGGGTACTGTTCCCGAGTCAATGGAGTTCCGGAAGATGATCCTTAGAGCATCTGCTATCTCCAGGGCCACCTCCTTAAGTACCCTAGGATGTAGTTTATCAGGCCCCGGGGATTTGTCGGCCTTCAGTCCCCTCAACTTACCCAACACCATATCCCTAGAGATACTAATTTCTGTCAGCTCCTCCCTCTCATTAGTCCCTATGTTTGCCGATATTCCTGGGAGGTTATTTGTGTCCTCCTTTGTGAATACAGAACCAAAGTATGAGTTTAATTGGTCTGCCATTTCCTTATTCTCCATTATATATTCTCCCGAATCGGACTGCAAGGGACCGACTTGGGATTTTACCAGTCTTTTCCTCCTGATATACCGATAAAAGCTTTTGCAGTCTGTCTTTATGTTTGCTGCAAGTTTACTTTCGTATTCTATTTTCCCCTTCCTGATTAATCCCTTTGTCCTCTTTTGCTGTATCCTGTACTGCCCCCAATCTTCCGGTCTGGTGCTTTTTTTTGCCAGTTGATATGCCCTTTTTTTTGATTTTATGCTGTCCCTAATTTCCCTCGTTATCCACGGTTGAGTCACCTTTTTAGGTTTATTTTTATGCCAAACCGGTATAAACATGTTCTGGAATTCTTCCATTCTATCTTTGAATGCTTGCCATTGTCTATCCACTGTCAATCCCCCCAGAAACACCACCCAATCAATCTTACCCAATTCCCGTCTCATACCCTCGTAATTCCCTTTATTTAAGTTCTGGACCTTAGTCTCTGATTCAATTTCCTCACTCTCCATCTCGACTGAGAGCTCGATCATATTATGATCGCTCTGACCCAAGGGGCCTCGTACAAGAAGATTGCTGATAAGTCCCTTCTCATTGCACAATACCCAGTCTAAAATGGCCTGATCTCGAGTCGGCTCCTCGACATATTGGTCCAGATAACCGTCCCGAAAACATTCCAGGAATTCCTCCTCCTCAGAATTTTTACTAATTTGGGTAGTCCAATCAATATGTAAATTAAAGTCACCCATGATGACAGCTGTGCTCTTATCGCACGCTTCTCTAATTTCCCTTTTTATGCCTTCCCTCACCTCCATATTACTATTTGGAGGCCTATATATCACACCCACTAACGTTTTCCTCCCCTTGCTATTTCTCATTTCTACCCATACAGATTCCGTTTCATCCGAGTTAATATCCTTCCTTTCCATTGCATTAATCCCCTCCTTTACCAGCAATGCTACCCCACCTCCCCTACCTTTTTGCCGATCCTTCCTAAATATTGTATATCCCTGGATGTTGAGTTCCCAGCCTTGCCCACCCTGCAGCCACGTTTCTGTAATCCCAATCAAATCATACTTGTATACCTCTATTTCCACAACTAATTCATCCACCTTGTTCCTAATGCTTCTAGCATTAAGATACAAAGCCTTCAGGCTTGCTTTTTTCACACTCTCATTATGAATTAGTTTGGCCCTTTGTGTTTCTCTCCTTTGCTTATTGCTTCTCACCTTTCTACCATCTATTTCTGACTTCATATGACTTCCCTCTTTTCCACTACCTAGGTTCCCATCCCCCTGCCAAATTAGTTTAAATCCTCCCGAACCGCCCTAGAAAATATTACCCCGAGGACATCGGCTCCCTCACAGTTCAGGTGTAGACCGTCCCCTTGGTACAGGTCACTCCTCCCCAAGAACTGGTTCCAATGCCTCAAGAATTTAAATCCCTCTCCCTTGCACCACTGCTCAAGCCACGTATTTAGCTTATCTATCTTACTCTCTCTAAACTTATTAGCTCGTGGCACTGGTAGCAATCCAGAGATTACTACCTTTGAGGTCCTACTTTTCAATTTAGCTCCTAACTCCCTAAATTCAGCTTGTAGGACCTCCTCCCTCTTTTTACCTACATCGTTGGTACCTACATGTACCACGACAACTGGCTGATCCCCCTCCCCCTTCAGAATGCTCTGCACCCGCTCCGAGACATCCTTGACCCTTGCACCAGGGAGGCAACATACCATCTTGGAGTCTCGGTCTCGGCCACAGAAACTCCTATCTATCCCCCTTACAATTGAATCCCCTATCACTATAGCCCTATCCCTCTTTTTCCCGCCCTTCTGTGCAGCAGAGCCAGTCATGGTGCCCTGAACCTGGCTGCTGGTGCCTTCCCCTGATAAGTCATCTCCCCCAACAGTACCCAAAACGGTAAACCTGTTTTGGAGGGAGATGACCGCAGGTGACTCCTGCACTACCTTCCTGCCTTTACCCTGCCTTTTGGTCACCCATTTACTGTCTGAGCTAGCCTTTACCTGCGGTGTGACCAACTCACTGAATGTGCTATCCACAACATCCTCAGCATCGCGTATGCTCCAGAGTGAGTCCATTCGCAGCTCCAGCGCCGCCATGCGGTCCGCTAGGAGCTGCAGCTGGACACACTTCCTGCACACATAGTTGTCAGGGACAGTGTCCCTGATTTCCCACATGGCACAGGAGGAGCATGACACGGGTCCGAGCTGCCCTTCCATGACTTAGCCCTTACAATACCCTTTTATTTACTACGATTTAGCTTAATTATTGAATTCTACTTAGAATAAGTTTGTGAAAGTACTCACCAACCAGTCACCTACCTGTTTTCTGGTGTTGTATTTTCACTGCCGCCTCCTGTCCTGGAACCTTTTCCACCTAGGTTAGGCTCCTGAAATAAAATAAATTGAACCTACCTTTTCAACTTCCCCTAACCCCTAAAAGGTTAGAGGAGGTGGAAGGGTGGGAGACACTACACTGTAGTGTTTCGGGTTTAGCAACAGCTCCACCTATATAAGAGTTACTGGCCTCCTGCTCTCCCGACTGCACCAGCTGTGAAAGAAAAAGCCCGCGAAAGGTGAGCTTTTAAACTCACCAGTTACTGGCCTCCTGCTCTCCCGACTGCCCCAGCTGTGAAAGAAAAAGCCCCCGAAAGGTGAGCTTTTAAACTCACCAGTTACTGGCCTCCTGCTCTCCCGACTGCACCAGCTGTGAAAGAAAAAGCCCGCGAAAGGTGAGCTTTTAAACTCACCAGTTACTGGCCTCCTGCTCTCCCGACTGCCCCAGCTGTGAAAGAAAAAGCCCCCGAAAGGTGAGCTTTTAAACTCACCAGTTACTGGCCTCCTGCTCTCCCGACTGCACCAGCTGTGAAAGAAAAAGCCCGCGAAAGGTGAGCTTTTAAACTCACCAGTTACTGGCCTCCTGCTCTCCCGACTGCCCCAGCTGTGAAAGAAAAAGCCCCCGAAAGGTGAGCTTTTAAACTCACCAGTTACTGGCCTCCTGCTCTCCCGACTGCCCCAGCTGTGAAAGAAAAAGCCCCCGAAAGGTGAGCTTTTAAACTCACCAGTTACTGGCCTCCTGCTCTCCCGACAGCACCAGCTGTGAAAGAAAAAGCCCGCGAAAGGTGAGCTTTTAAACTCACCAGTTACTGGCCTCCTGCTCTCCCGACTGCACCAGCTGTGAAAGAAAAAGCCCGCGAAAGGTGAGCTTTTAAACTCACCAGTTACTGGCCTCCTGCTCTCCCGACTGCCCCAGCTGTGAAAGAAAAAGCCCCCGAAAGGTGAGCTTTTAAACTCACCAGTTACTGGCCTCCTGCTCTCCCGACTGCCCCAGCTGTGAAAGAAAAAGCCCCCGAAAGGTGAGCTTTTAAACTCACCAGTTACTGGCCTCCTGCTCTCCCGACTGCCCCAGCTGTGAAAGAAAAAGCCCGCGAAAGGTGAGCTTTTAAACTCACCAGTTACTGGCCTCCTGCTCTCCCGACTGCCCCAGCTGTGAAAGAAAAAGCCCCCGAAAGGTGAGCTTTTAAACTCACCAGTTACTGGCCTCCTGCTCTCCCAACTGCCCCAGCTGTGAAAGAAAAAGCCCGCGAAAGGTGAGCTTTTAAACTCACCAGTTACTGGCCTCCTGCTCTCCCGACTGCCCCAGCTGTGAAAGAAAAAGCCCGCGAAAGGTGAGCTTTTAAACTCACCAGTTACTGGCCTCCTGCTCTCCCGACTGCCCCAGCTGTGAAAGAAAAAGCCCGCGAAAGGTGAGCTTTTAAACTCACCAGTTACTGGCCTCCTGCTCTCCCGACTGCCCCAGCTGTGAAAGAAAAAGCCCCCGAAAGGTGAGCTTTTAAACTCACCAGTTACTGGCCTCCTGCTCTCCCGACTGCACCAACTGAGATGAGGAGGAATTTCTTCACCCAGAGAGTGGTGAACCTGTGGAATTCTCTGCCACACAGGGCAGTTGAGGCCAATTCATTAAATAAACTCAAGAAGGAGTTGGATATATTTCTTGAGGCTAAAGGGATATGGGGAGAAAGCAGGGACAGGGTACTGAATTTGGATGATCAGCCATGATCTCATTAAATGGCGGAGTGGGCTCGAGGGGCTGAATGGCCTACTCCTGCTCCTATCTTCTATATTTCTATCTATGTTTCCCCATCTATGCTATTTGTCTCAACCATTCCTTGTGGTAGTGCGTTCCACATTCTAACCACTCTCTGGATAAAGAAGTTCCTCCTAAATTCTCTATTGGATTTATTAGTGACTATCTTGTATTTATGCCCCCTAATTTTGGACTCCCCCACAAGCAGAAACATTTTCTCTACATCTACCCTATCAAACCCTTTCGTAATCTTAAAGATCTCTATCAAGTCACCCCTCAGCGTTATCTTTTCTAGAGAGAAGAGCCTCTGCCTGTTCAGTCTATCCTGATAGTTGTAACCTCCGTTCTGGTATCATCCTTGTAAAAGAATGATCATCTTCTCCACTGCCTCTATGTCCTTTTTATAATATGGCAACCAGAACAGTGCACAATACTCTGTGCACATCTAAGCAAGATTTTAAAAATAAGTTTAACATAACTTCACTGCTTTTGAATACTATTCTTCTGGAAACAAACCCCAGTGCTTTGTTTGCTTTTTTATGGCCTTATTAACCTGTGTTGTTACTTTTAGTGCTTGGTATCTATACCCCAATCTGTATATTTTTTTAAAAAGCAACTTTCTAAAGGAATACCCAGAATACAGTTTCCCTAATAAAATTAGGTGCAGGGTTTTTTAAACTATACTCAAAGGTAACATATTATAGGTCCTTGCTATGATAAGGACAAGTTAAACATATAAAAAAGATCAAAAACTCAATGTTCAGCCCCGCCCTGTTAAGTCCTTTTAGTTTTATATACAACCAGTGTGCGTCTTATTGTTTAAATAATATTAACCACCTGGCTGATGACGAGTTTTGGGCTAGCTCTCAATAAAGTTGAACTGACATGGCAGTGTGATATCCGATTTTATTTCACTTGTTATAGAATCATAGAATACACAGCACAAAAGGAGGCCATTCGGTCCATTGTGCCTATGCTGGCTCTTTGAAAGAGCTATCCAAGTAGGCCCGCTCCCCTGCTCTTTCCCTATAGCCCTGAAAATTTTCCCTTTCAAGTAGTTATCTAATTCCCTTTTTGAAGTTATTATTTAATCTGCTTACACCACCCTTTCAGGCAGTGCATTCCAGATCATCATAACTCACCATATAACAATATTTCTCGCCTCTGCTTCTTTTGCCAATTACCTTAAATCTGTCCTGTGGTTACTGACACTTCTGCCACTGAAACCGCTTTCTCTTTATTTACTCTATCAAAACCGATCATGATTTTGAACACCCCTATTAAATCTCACTTTAATTTCTCTGCTCTAAGAGAACAATTCCAGCTTCTCTAATCTCTCCACGTAACTGAAATCCCTCATCCCTGGTACCATTCTAGTAAATCTCCTCTACACCCTCTCTAAGGCCTTGACATCCTTCCTAAAGTGTGGTACCCAGAATTGGACACAGTATTAACTTGCATCTGCCATGTGTTTGCCCAGTTCACCAGTCTGTTACTTTCCTCCTCACTGTTTACTACATTCCTAGTTTGTGTCAACAGCAAACTTTGAAATTATACCCTGTACAGCCAAGTCCAGGTCATTATAATGTATATAAAAAAGAGCAGTGGTCATAATATTGACCCCTGGGGTGTACACCACTGTATACTTCCCTCCAGTCTGAAAACAACCATTCACCACCACTCTCTGCTTCCTGTCTCTTAGCCAATTTAGTATCCATGCTGCCACTGCCCCTTTTCATCCCATGGGCTTTAATTTTGCTAAAAAGTCTATTAATGTAATACTTTACCAAACGCCTTTTCAAAGTCCATATACACAACATCAACCGCACTACCTTCATCAACCCTCTGTTACTTTATCAAAGAACTCAATCAAGTTAGTCAAATACAACTTGCCTTTAACAAATCCATGCTGGCTGTCATTTATTAACCCATATTTTTCCAAGTGACAATGAATTTTGCCTCAGATTATTGACTCTAAAAGTTTCCCCACCACTGACGTTAGGCTGACTGGCCTTTATCCTCCTTGATTTTGAACAGGGGTGTAACATTTGTAGTCCTCTGGCACCTCTCTCCCCCCCCCCCCCCCCCGGATTGGAAGATTGTGCCCAGAACTTTCGCTATTTCCACCCTTAATTTCCTCAGCAATTTAGGCTGCATTCCATCTGGACCAGGTGACTTTTGCACATTGAGGACTGCCAACCTTTTAAGTACCTCTTTATCTATTTTTATCCTATCCAATTTCTCTACTACCTCCTCCTTTACTGTGACGTTGGCAGTGCCCTCTTTAGTGAATACAGATGCAAAGTACTCATTTAATACCTCAGCTATGCCCTCTGCTAACACAAGAAGATAGCCTTTTTGGTCTCTAATCGGCCCTACCCTTCCTTTGTCTATCTTTTGACTATTTATATGTTTATAAAATACATTTGGGTTCCCTTTTATGTTACCTGCTAATTCATTCTCATTTGTCTCTCTTTCCTTCTTCAGTTCTCTGTACTTTCTGTATTCAGCTTAGATCTCTACTGTATTTATCATGAGCCTCCTTTTTCTGTTTCATTTTAATCTCTATCTTTAGTCATCCAGCTCTATCTTTGGATGCCCTTCCTTTCACCCATTGAAACACGCTCCGCTTTCCCCACTTCATTCCCCAGAACCAGATCCTCGTTAGGCCGGAAACATACTGATCAATTTCTGTCATACACATTTCAGGAATTCCTCCCCCTCTTTGCCTTTAACACTGTTATTTCCCAGTCTATATAAGGATAATTGAAGTCCCCCTATTAACATTACTCTATAGTTCTGAAATTTGCTCCTCTATCTCATTCCCACTATTTGGTGGCCTGTAGTGTACATCCAGCAGCGCAATACCTCTTCTATTGTTCCTTAATTCTAACCAAGTAGATTCTGTCTTTGAACCCTCAAGTACATCATCTCTTTCCAGTGCTGTAGCAGTATCTTTGATCAATACTGCCACCCTCCCCCTTTTTCCCTTCCCTGTCTTTCCTGAATACCTTGTAGCCATGTTCGGGGATGGCATGTTGTATATACATTAAGATATATATATATAAACATAATGCACGTTTGTCATTTGGTAAAGCTCAGGCATCTACCCCCATTAGGTGTTTGATATACTGAAGTGCTAGAAAAATTCTGGAGATAACAGGGCCAACAGTCTCTCAGGATCGACTGCATGGTAGTATCAGTCTCTGACATCACTGACTGAAATACACAACATCACTGATGGGAACTAGTGGCTATTGAAAAATAAATAAAAAGAAAGCTCCCTCATTGGTGCTTCATTGACCCATAAAGATTGGGGTGGCATAAGATTTTATCCCTGATACGCACCAAGTTAACCAGGATGGATTTTGTGTCCCTGGGCTAATGAATAGAAAAACTAAGGTTTCTGTCACACATTGATATCCTCTAATGCCTACTTTCAAGTACTCATTTGGAAACAGACACAGGCATGATGGCCGAATGGCCTCCTTGACAGGGTTCAATATGCATTTTTGTACCATTTATTAGAATGGATTACATTTTGGGAGGGGTAGCATAGCACAATAAAATATCCTTTACAAAGACAGAAAGCGCCATAGGGTCATTAAGTCCTCAATAGCTTTTTATTTTCGTTATATCCCAGCATTTAATGTCTGACTTTGCATTTTCATATTTTCCTAAAGGATCTTTCACCTTACTGTTAGACTAAAGAAAGTTAGCATTGCAGATCCCACAACCAATAGACCAGGTCAAAGCAGTCATACCCAATCCAGTTGTGAATGCTGGTGAACAGTGAATCAACTAACGGGAGGAGGTGGATCCACGAACATCCCCATCAACGAGGATGGTAGAATCCAGCATGCAAGTTTTTTTAATTCATTCTCGGGATATGGGCGTTGAGGGAAAGGCCACCATTTATTGCCCACACCTAGCTGCCATTGATAAGGCAGTGGTGGGCCACCTTCTTGAACCCTTGCAGTCCATGTGTTGAGGGGACTCCTACAATGCTGTTGGCTAGGGTGTTCCAGGACTTTGACCCAAGACAATGAAGGAGCGACAGTATACGTCCAAGTCGGAATGATGTGTGACTTGGAGGGGAACTCAGAGGTGATGGTGTTCCCATGCGCCTGCTGCCCTTGTCCTTCTAGGTAGTGGAGGTCGCAGATTTGGGAGGTGCTGCCGAAGAAGCCTTAGCAACTTGCTGCTGTGCATCCTATAGGTAGTACACACTGCAGCCACTGTATGCTGGTGGTGGAAGGAGTTGGCGTATGGGGTGCCAATCAAGCGGACTACTTCGTCCTAATGTTGGTGGAGCTGCATGTGTCCAGGCAAATTGAGAGTATTCTATCACACTCTTGACTTGTGCCTTGTGGGTGGCAGAGAGGCTTTGGAGAGCTAGGAGGTGAGCCATTTGCTGCAAAATACCCAGCCCTCTGACCTGCTCTAGTAGCCACTGCATTTATGTGGCTGGTCCAGTTGAGTTTCTGGTCAATGATGACCCCCAGGATATTAATGGTGGGGGATTTGGCGATGGTAATGCCATTGAATGTCAAGGGGAGGTGCTTATGCTCTTCCTTGTTGGAACTGGTCATTGCCTGGCACTTGTGTGGCTCAAATGTTACTTGCCACTTAGCAGCCCAAGCCTGGATGTTGTCCAGATCTTGCTGCATGTGGGCATGGATGGACTGCTTCATTATCTGATGAATTGCGAATGATGTTGAACACTGCAATCACCAGCCCCACCCCTGAGATGAAGGGCAGGTCATCGATGAAGCAGCTGAAGATAGTTGGGCTTAGGATGCTGCCCTGAGGATCTCCCGCAGCATTGTCCTGGGGCTGAGTTGCTTGGCCTCCAACAACCACAACCATCTTTATGCCAAGGATGACTCCAGTTTCTGGAGAGTTTTTTTCCCTCATCCCCGTTGACTTCAGTTTTACGAAGGCTCCTTGGTGCCACACTCGGTTGAATGCTGCTTTGATGTCAAGGGCAGTCACGCTAACCTCTTCCCCTGGAATTATGCTCTTCTGCCCATGTTTGAACCCAGGCTGTAATAAGGTCTGGAGCCAAATGGTTCTGACGGAACCCCAATATCGCATTGTTGAGCGGCTTATTGGTGAGTAAATGCCGCTTGATCGTACTGTTGACGAGTCCTCCATCACTTAGCTGATGATTGAGAGTAGGCTAATACAGTGGTAATTAGCCGGGTTGGATTTGCACCTGGATTTTGTGAACAGGGCATACCTGGTGTTGTCGTACTGGAACAGCGCGGCTAGTTCTGGAGCACAGGTTTTCAGCACTCGGCCATTTCGTGGTGTCACACAGAGTGAATTGAATTGGCCGAAGACTGGCATCTGAGAATGTGAGGACCTCAGGAGAGGGCCAAGAAGGATAATACACTTGGCACTTTTGGCTAGAGATGGTGGCGAGCACTTCAGCCTTGTATTTAGCACTCACGTGCTGGGCTCCGTCATCATTGAAGGGGTGGGGAGTCAGTGCTGACATGCACATGGTGGGTGATCACTGGACAACGATCAATAGTGGAAATCTTGGCTGATTTTATTCCTGAGGAACTCTGGCCAATTGTAACCGCTCTGGCTCAGCTCCAACTACGAGGATACAGTCTCATCATCTGCTGCAACAGACTTTGGAGAGCTAAAATAAGTTTTGTTCAGCTTTTGTCATCTTTTCTTGTTTCCCTGTTCTCTCCTCTTCATCTTTGTGGCTTTTCAATTTTTATTCTTTTAAGTTTGTTTCCTAATTTCTAGCTAATTCCCTATACTCGCTGCTTTCTAATATTTTTAACTTTTAAATAATCACATCGGTTTTCCTCTTCCATATGGGTTCAATCATCCGTTTCAAAGGTAGGACATGCATTATAAAATTGGCATCCAAATTGGTTCAGGGGCTGATCTTCCATCTCATTGAATGCCAGAACTCTAAAGACTGATGTGTTCTCATCATGAATACAACAAGGTCAACCATTGATGTATTTTTACAAGGAAGAGTTGCTGCAGGCCCGATTATTTTGAATATAGTGCCAGCAGCTGACCATGACCCGATGATTTGACTCCTCCAGTGCATTATAACACTTAAATGTTTTTTAAAATTTGTTTATGGGATGTGGACGTTGCCGGCAAGGCCAGTATTTATTGCCCATCCCTAATTGTCCTTGAGAAGGTGGTGGTGAGCCGCCTTCTTGAACCGCTGCAGTCCGTGTGGTGAAGGTACTCCCACCGTGCTGTTAGGTAGGGAGTTCCAGGATTTTGACCCAGCGACAATGAAGGATCGGCAATATACTTCTAAGTCAGGATGGTGTGTGACTTGGAGGGGAACTTGGAGGTGGTGGTGTTCCCATGCGCCTGCTGCCCTTGTCCTTCTAGGTGGAAGAGGGTCGCGGGTTTGGGAGGTGCTACCGAAGAAGCCTTGGCAAGTTGCTGCAGTGCATCTTGTAGATGGTACACACTGCAGCCACGGTCCGCCAGTGGTGGAGGGAGTGAATGCTTACGGTGGTAGATGGGGTGCCAATCAAGCGGGCTGCTTTGTCCTGGATGGTGTCGAGCTGCTTGAGTGTTGTTGGAGCTGCACTTATCCAGACAAGTGGAGAGTATTCCATCACACTCCTTACTTGTGCCTTGTAGATGGTGGAAAGGCTTTGGGGAGTTCTGTTGATGCAAATCCAATGGTTGCATAAAAGTCACTTCCTTTTGAATTAGTGTCCGTATTTCAGGGAGATTTTCATTTGAGTTTTCTATTTACTCCATTTTCCCTCCCCTTTTGCGGTCTGGCTCCTTATCGGGTATCGCGCCACAGACATCAGGAACCCTCTAGTGCTTTGCCCAAGTGGCCACTCTATTTGTGAGTCTAGACAGTGAGTGTCATTCAGCTGTTAATCCACAGCCAAGCCCAACCGGTTCTTGTACTCACGTTCTTTCCAGCAGGCTTCATTAGACAGCAATCAGATGTGTCTGATTTTTTTTTTCTTCTTTACCTGCTGTGAGATCAGTTGTAATACCCCTAGTTGTCACCTTGGCTGAAATCAGCTAACTCAACAGTAACCAGAGATTAAATCTGGGGCCTATGTGAGCTGTATTTTTCAGTAATAATACCATGTACTCGCTCACTGAACCAGGAGAGGAGCTATTTTCAATTGATTTAATTGGGTCAAAGTTTGACCGATTGACCTGTCCAGAGGATTCAGTAAGCAATTAAACTACTAAGTAGGTATAGAACAACTTGACTACCATGGAAATATGCATGGAAAAACTGCTCGGTGAGGGAGCAATAAAATGTAATTTTTAATTTAACCAGGAAATGGCGGCACCAGTCTGAACTGCTGAGGCTGTATTATACTCTGGAGTTCAGCATAAAAGACCTAGGGGGAAAAAGCCGCTGGAAATGGCTGCAACGCTAACCGAGTGAAATTGGTCTGGGGGCATGGAGATAGGTGGCGCAGTGTCCACCTTCTGTGTACCGCTGTCTTGGTGGCGTTGCTGGAGGGATCCGGGACGAAGTTTCTGTCCAGGTCCGGCGTTGCAACTTCCCACAGCCTCTGAGCGAAGCTGTAGAGCCCGGAGGAAATTGTGGACAATGAAGAGGTCTGAGAATTAAAGGGGCCATGCACACTGAAACAATACAAAACAAAAGGCAGTGAATCAATACATTTTTCAGCCCTTTCCGCCTTTTAAGAAATATTAAATATTTAAAAGAACTTCCAAATGTGAATATTCAGCTGTTAAAGCTGAATTACCTTCCTAACCTCAACAAATGGGAAAACTGCCTCAGCACTAACACACATGGCTCAGCAAGCCAGGGAAGGGGCACCAAGGGGGTCTCACGCAGCACTCCAGCTTTGTGCAGGGGGTCAACAGTGCAAGAGCGGCCCTCTACACACAGGGGCTAGGAGGCCCTCAAGAAAGAACGATGTGGGAGTACATCACTAAGGCCGTGACTGCCATCAGTGTCGCCTCCACCACCTTGCTCCAGTGCCCAAAGAAGCTTCATAACCTCAGACCACTGGTCAAGGTCAGTGAATGCACCTTCAAAAGCTGTCGCCTACCAACTGTACCACTAGCCTCACACACTGCTCAATGCACAACCCCCAATCACTCACCTACCAACAATTTGCACCAATGACTGGGCACATACCCCATTCCAAGCTTCAGCTCACACTCTTGGAGACGGTGCAGGCCATTCTTGGCAGGGGCATGGTTGAGCCCTTGGCCAGCGGCGGGGCTGAAAGGATACAAGATACCGATATCCTCATACGTTATCCTCCTCCTGCTTTCCCGCCCTCCCGTGAGTACAACTCCACCCTTGTGCTTTCCTCATTTCACACACCCAAGAAATGCAGCCTGCCCAGCCAGTGGGTCAACAAGAAGAGGCAGCCTGCCCAGCCTGTGGGACCACAGGTGGATGATTCCATCCCAGATATCCCGGCCACAAAGGGGCTGCCTGAGATGCATCTTTCCGTCTGATTCCTCCTCTTCGACTTCCTCCTCTTCTGCGTCTTCCTCGTCCCTGTGTAAGCAGATGCTGTAAATGTGAAATGACAGCATAAAATGCTGGAAATACTCAGTTGGTCTGGCAGCATGTCAACCTGAGACGTGAACTCTTTTTCTCTCCACAGATGTTGCGTGACCTGCTGAGTATTCGCAGCATATTCTGTCTTCTCAAAGGCCTTCATTTACCATCCGAGTCCTTGCAAGTGTCCAGCAGCACTCCCTACACACTTTAAAAAAAAAAACTTTTCACATCTATTGCAGCAAGCCACCACTTCAATAAAATAATAAAAACCAGTCCAAACTCTTAAATTCAAACTTGCCTGAATGCTGTGTGTGTCTCTAAGAGCTACAGACATCGCCACTGTCAGCCTGCTTGCACGCCAGGTTAACCTGGCGTGCTTGGGACCCAGTGCTGAATTCAGCATTAGGGTCGAAGTTCACCTTGGTGATGTTCAGTCGGTGTTGCCGATTGACGTCACCATGCTGCCAATTTTTCCCCCAGGGCACTGCCAGTTACCGCAAAGGGGGAGGGGAATATGGCGGCCACTGCGGGACCCGCCACCAGCTGGCAAAAGAGTAGATGCTGCCATTTTATCGCCATTTCATGGCGCTACAGAGTAGCGGTAAGTACATGAATTTCTAGCCCCGAGTGTCTATTCTAAATTGTGACAAGTCTTAACAAAAACAACTTCATCCTTGCCTGGATGGAGCCCAATTTATCCTTGGGCCTTTCTTGGGAATTTTGGAAACAAAATTTTCAACACAAAAGAAACACCAAACAAGAACCTGAGAGAGTTCATTGTCATCAAGAAACTGATATGCATCTGGATTAATTTACATGTAGATGGTCGCATTGTTATCATGAGGGCACAGCAAGTAAAAGCTTTGCATTGATTTTTTTTCTTACCCCAGTTGGAAAGAGAAGGAAGATGAAATCAGACCATTTTTGCTGGAGGTGTATTTCTCAGGCAGACACACCTTTTCATGGGCTACAGGACTGAGAAGAGTAAACCCTTTGCAGGAAAGTGCAGACCATTATACAGTGGAAGCGTCTGTAGCTAATATTCTAAAAACTAACACTTGGTGGGGAAAAAGTATTTTTTTACAATGAGAAACCCAGATGACTTTCTCCACAAATTATAGATGAATGAAAATGATCATGGATTGGAGGTGGCATTTAAAGGGAATCATTTGAATTTCAAGTATAACAAGGTGCAATTAAATTTTACTTCTAAATTTTCTTTATTTTTCTTTTGAAGGTGTTAATCCATGTAGGGTTCGACCGGTGTCGGCATTCCTCCACCATCACATTATCTCATTACTGTTTGGGAGACCTAGCTGTGCTCAAATTTACTTTAAAATTGGCTCTGGAACACTTTGAGACATAGGCCGAGAAATTTGGCCATGCCCATTTTTGAGGGCATAGGATCCGATCCCTGCGTCTGAATGGTGAGGTCCACGGTAACCCTGATATTGGGCCTCTGGCCTCATTACCGCCAAGCCGGTGAGCTGCGGAGAGTAAGAGGCAGCTCGCCTGCGAAGCGAACATATGAATGAAAGGGCCTAACAACTGTTTCAGGCATGGGTACTGCACAGCAATTAACATTTACAAATATGGCGGGTGGCGCATTTCAGGCTCTTCCTGTGCGCTTCCATCCTGCCATATTGGAGACTTAGGAGACCGTTTAGCGCCTGATAAAGCAGCACAGCATGCATCAGTTTCTAGGCCATTCTTTCTTTCTTTGACTTACTTGACTTTGTCCAATGTTCTGTGGAAATAGTAAATGACTGAGACTTTATGTTTAATTTCTATCCCCTAATAGTTTTCAAGCTGAGGGGAACAGCAAGTTAGTATGTAAGATGTACAAGTTAGAGTTGGGTATCTGACATTTTGTTCCACTGGTGCAAGTGCAGCATAGTGGAACGCCATACCAGAAGACCTAAATTGCAGGGATGGAGCAGGCACCTTGAATCTTCAAGAGTATTTCAGCAGTGCCTGCACCATGCCACTCTGATGGGAGTGAAGTCAACCGCAAGGGCTCACAAAGTGGCAGCTAACATTCGCGCCACAGAAGTGCCAGGCAATGACTATCTCCAACAAGCGAGAGTCTAACCACCTCCCCTTGACATTCAACGGCATTACCATCGCAGAATCCCCCACCATCAATATCATGGGGGTCACCATTGACCAGAAACTTAACTGGACCAGTCACATAAATACTGTGGCAACAAGAGCAGGTCAGAAGCCTAGGTATTCTGCGGCGAGTCTCTCACCTCCCAACTCCCCAAAGCCTTTCCACCATCTACAAGGCACTAGTAAGGAGTGTGATGGAATACTCTCCACTTGCCTGGATGAGTGCAGCTCCAACAACACTCAAGAAGCTCGACACCATCCAGGACAATGCAGCCCGCTTGATTGGCACCCCATCCACCACCTTAAACATTCACTCCCTCTACCATGGCTGCAGTGTGTACCATCTACAAGATGCACTGCAGCAACTCGCCAAGGCTTCTTCGGCAGCACCTCCCAAACCCACGACCTCTTCTACCTAGAAGGACAAGGGCAGCAGGCACATGGGAACACCACCACCTCCAAGTTCCCCTCCAAGTCACACACCATCCTGACTTGGAAATATATCGCCATTCCTTCATCGTCACTGGGTCAAAATCCTGGAAATCCCTCCCTAACAGCACTGTGGGAGTACCTTCACCACATGGACTGCAGCGGTTCAAGGCGGCGGCTCACCACCACCTTCTCGAGGGCAATTAGGGGTGGGTAATAAATGCTGGCTTTGCCAGCGACTCTCACATCCCATTGACGAATATAAAAAAAAGCTTTGCTTCTTGGTGTTCTGGTCTAAGTTGACCAGAAAAAGGAAAGTTGAGGACATGGGAAAGGGTTGAAGGAGGTTGCAGAGGTAGAAAGTGTTGTGGCCAAGGAAGGATTTGAGACAAGGATAAGAATTTTAAAATTGATTTGTTGATGGACAAGCAGCCACTAAATGTCAGCAAGGATTGCGGTGATAGCGGAATTTTGTGCAGGATAAAATGCAGTATGAAAGAGACAGTTTGGCCAACTGGATGTATAGAAACGGTATAAAACAACCCGAGATCCTATTCCCATGTGCAACTAATTTAGTTCAGCAATAGAATATAAGCAGCATAGTGTAAGAAGAAGAAGAGTATAGACATGGCACGCTTGTTGCTTCGCAGAGATGTCTCCCGCATATAAAACCTCTGGAATCTAGACTGTCAGTATTTTGGGTTCTTGAATATCAAATGATTTCTGACTTGGAAAATGGTCTAATGTCAGCAATGTGATAGAATTGGAAACTGGTCAAGTCAGCAGTCCAGTAGATCAAAATATGTTGGCATACATATATCTGTGGATATTCTTATACACTTCACAAATTTATAGTACAGTAGATTGTTGGAACAAAATGTAAAAAAATTCAAATGAATGATGTGGAAAGTTATGAAGTGTTTTTCCTGTAACCCTTTCTGCAGCTGCCAAGCCTGAGAAAGTTGCCAACCACTGTCCACTGTGCCATGAGAATTTCCAGCCAGGAGAGGAGGTAAGAACTTGACGTATGCTGTGAGGATTGCATTAACTCTTCAATATTCAAGTGCAAAGGTTTCCCTCTCTCCATGTTATAGATGAGAGAGTGCCTTTTATCCTTTCCTTTATTATTGTAAATCCTCCCCAATATTTGCTCTGGTTTCTCGCCTTAACCCTGCTCCCCTGAAGGCAGTGCTATGAGCAACTGTGGCCAGCAATTCAACGTGAGCCCAATTTGGTCACTTCCAGCAGCGATCACTGAGTGGCGATCAAGATCAGGGCCCTTCCCTAGCATGGAGACACTGAGCCAATTGTAGTTCTCCCTTGTAGCCCCAGCTGAATGAACTGACTCAACACGGAATAGGGATTGAATTCCTAATTCATAGGAATACATTTTTGTTTTCACTGCCTGGGTGGTAATCTGGCAGAGTTGATTGCATGCCCTTTATAGAACCTGTCTGATCTTCATTACTTTGATTTCAATGGAATGATAATCAGACGGGCGACCTGCTCTACTACATTACTGTCCAGGCAGCGAATGGAATGAAAATAGGGCAGGTTGTATAAGGGCGAACAATCTGTTCCGCCAGATTATCTTCCAGGCGGCGAAGACGAAAATCCTACTCATAATATCTTCGGCTCAGTAACGAAACTACGTGGTTCATTTATTCAATTGGGAACTTAGGCTGAAAATTCCATAAGTAAGTTTCAACGGTTGTCAGGTAACTAGGTACTGGCAAAATTTGAGGTTAGAAGAATTTTTCTCTAAATAATGGCCTCTCAGCTGTATCGACTAACAACTCTGTAAAAAGAAACTGGATGAATATCTGGTTGAAATTGAGAGTTCTAAGGATAAGTACCAGTAAAGATGATTGAATGCTTTGTGGGACCTGATGGCTCCTGGGTTTTTGGATCAATGCCAAGGAAGGATAAATTGCAACGGATATAAGGTTAGATAGATATTAAGAAATTTTGTACCATTTACCTTGGAGACCATGGGGAATCGGTTGCAGTTAATAGGCAACGTGGCCTTTTATTATTCCACATATTCTGCTGTGCTACTAGAATTGCTTGTGCCTGATAAATTGAATTTGTTATTGAGCAGGGTTGAGTAGACAGGAGAGAAGTCAAAAAAACAATTAGGAAGGCAAAGAGTAACTATGAAATTAAATTATCAAGGAACATAAAACAAAATAATAAAATATTCTACAGGCACATAAATAAAAAAAGGAGTCAGGATGGGAATAGGGCCACTAAGGGATGGTCAGGATGAAATCATAGGCAATGATAGCGAAATGGCAGAAATCTTAAATAATTACTTTGCTTCATTATTTACCAGGGCAACAGATCAGGTGGACATGACGTCGGAAGATGAGATTAGAAATGATATAACCACATTTAAAATAAAAAGAGGAGAAATATTAAATAAACTAACCAACTCAAAGAGGAAAAATACCCTGGTCCGGACAGATTACATCCACGCATTTTAAAAGAATCTAGGGAAAAGATAGCAGCGACACTATTGCACATATTTAATAATTCATGCCAGAGGACTAGTGGATAGCTAACGTAATACCTATATTTAAGGAGGGAGATAGAACATGTCCAGGGAACTATAGACGAGTCAGCTTAACATCGGTGGTAGAAAAAATAATGGAATCTCTACTAAAGGAAAAAAATAGAAGAACATCTAGAAACCAAAAATATAATGATGAATAATCAGCATGGATTTCAAAAGGAAAAGTCCTGCTTGGCCAACCTCATTGAATTTTTTGAAGAGGTAACAGAGAGAATAGACAAGGGTAATGCAGTTGATGTAATTTAGCTAGATTTCCAAAAGGCCTTTGATAAGATACCACATACAGGAAACTCTCGTTTAAACGGCACCTAAATATCTGGAATTCTCTATTAACCGGCAAAATTCTCACTCCGAAAACAACACCTCAATAACTGGCAATGTTTCCGAGTCCAAGTATCCCACGGTGGCCGAGTTGGTCAGTGGGGGTAGTTCTCCAAACTGCCACTACTCGGCTTCTTGGCGCTGTCGGAAGCCGGAACACCTCAATACCCCTGTAACAGGCGCCGCGGGGACTGGAGTGCATTATCAACCCGGAAAACCAAATTTTAATTTGATTTGTTAAGTTTTAGTTGAACTTTTGTTTATTTACAGTCCAATTGGGTTTTTTTTTTGGTCCAAACAAAAAGAGTACCCCTGTAACAGGAGTCTGACTCTCCCGTGTTGCCGGTAGTTTCTTCTGATCTGCCATTTTACAGGGGTACTGTGTGTCTCCCACGCTGCTGGTAGTCATTGCATTGCATTACTCTCAACTGATTAAGTACTGTACTTAATCAAGCATCTTCCACCATCCATTTAACACAACATTCTGTAGGTGAGTACCCAATTACTGTATACTCCACATTTCTTGATTTTTTAAATTTTTCTTTGTTAAAAATAGCCTCGGTAGATAACCCTCTCCGTCATCCAGAATTTTTGATCAACCGACAACACGTCGGTGCCGGATAACAAAGAGTTTCCTGTAATAGACTAATGAATGAGGTCAGAGAATGCAGTCAGGGGACAAGTAGCAGAATGGATAGCGAGCTGGCTTCAAGACAGAAAGCAGAGAGTAGGGGTAAAAGGTAACTATTCAGAGTGGCAGCAGGTGGAAAGTGGGGTCCCACAAGGATCAGTGCTGGGAACACTGTTGTTCATAATTTATATTAACGATGGGATGGCAGGAATGACGTATGAGGAGAGATTGGGTCGATTGGGCTTGTACTCACTGGAGTTTAGAAGAATGAGAGGAGATCTCATCGAAACTTATAAAATTCTAACAGGACTAGACAGACTAGATGCTGGAAGGATGTTCCCGATGATCGGGGAGTCCAGAACCAGGGGTCACAGTCTAGGGATAAGGGGTAAGCCATTTAGGACAGAGATGAGGAGGAATTTCTTCACCCAGAGAGTGGTGAACCTGTGGAATTCTCTGCCAAAGAGGGCAGTAGAGGCCAATTCATTAAATATATTCAAGAAGGAGTTGGATATATTTCTTAAGGCTAAAGGGATCAAGGGATATGAAGAGAAGGCAGGAACAGGGTGCTGAATTTGGATGATCAGCCATGATCTCATTGAATGGCGGAGCAGGCTCGAGGGGCCGAATGGCCTACTCCTGCTCCTATCTTCTATGTTTAGACTTTGGAATCAAAAACACAACTTCTAAATTTGCGGATGACACCAAATTGGGGAGGATAATCAATGCTGAGGAGGACTGCAACAAATTACAGGAAGACATTCATAAACTTGCAGAATGGGCATATAATTGGCAAATGAATTTCAACACAGATAAATGTGAGGTATTACATTTTGGTAAGAAAAATAAGGAGGTCACATATTACTTGGAAAATAAGAATCTAAATGGGATAGAAGAGCAAGGGGATCTGGGAATACAAATACACAAATCACAGAGTAGCGACGCAGGTTAATAAGGCCATAACAAAAGCAAACCAAGCACTAGGGTTTATTTCTAGAGGGATAGAATTGAAAAGTAGAGAAGTTATGCTAAACTTGTATCGAACCTTGGTTAGACCACACTTGGAGTACTGCGTACAATTCGGGTCGCCATTTTATAAAAAGGATATCGATGCACTGGAGAGGATATTTACAAGGATGATACCAGATGGGTTATACCTATCGGGAAAGGATGAACAGCCTGGGTCTCTTTCCTCTTGAAAAGAGAAGACTGAGGGGTGACCTAATACAGGTCTTTAAAATTATGAAAGGTTTTTGATAGCGTCGATACAAAGAGAATGTTTCCACTTGTGGGGAAGAGCAAAACTAGAGGCCATCAATATAAATAGTCACCAAGAAATCAAATAGGGAATTCAACAACAACATGTATTTATATAGTGCCTTTAACATAGTAAACCGTCCAAGGCACTGCACAGGAGTATTTTAACACAAAAAATTTGACACCAAGCCACATAAGGAGAAATTAGGGTAAGTGACCAAAAGCTTGGTCAAAGAGGTAGGTTTTAAGGAGCGTCTTAAAGGAGGAAAGAGAGGTAGCGAGGCGGAGAGGTTTAGGCAGGGAATTCCAGAGCTTAGGGCCTAGACAACAGAAGGCACGGCCACCAAAGGTTGAGCGATTATAATCAGGGGTGCTCAAGAGGGCAGAATTAGAGGAGCGCAGATATCTTGGGGTGTTGTGGGGCTGAAGAAGATTACAGAGATAGGAAGGGGCGAGGCCATGGAGGGATTTGAAAACAAGGATGAGAATTTTGAAAATGAGGCGCTGCTTAACCGGGAGCCAATGTAGGTCAGTGAGCTGAGGGGAGATGGGCGAACGGGACTTGGTGTGAGTTAGGACACGGGCAGTCGAGTTTTGGATGACCTCAAGTTTACATAGGGTGGAATGTGGGAGGCCGGCCAGGAGTGCGTTGGAATAGTCAAGTCTAGAGATAACAGAGGCATGGATGAGGGTTTCAGCAGCGGATGAAGTGAGGCAGGGGCGGAGACGGGCGATGTTACGGAGGTGGAAGTAGGCGGTCTTTGTTATGCTGCGGATATGTGGTTGGAAGCTCCCGTCAGGGTCAAATATGACACCAAGGTTGCGAACAGTGTGGTTCAGCCTCAGACAGATGTTCGGGAGAGGGATGGAGTTTGTGGTGGGGACCGAAAACAATGGCTTCGGTCTTCCCAGTATTTAATTGGAGAAAGTTTTTGCTCATCCAGAACTGTATGTCGGAACTTCAGAAGAAACCTCTTTACCCAGAGAGTGGTGAGAATGTGGAACTCGCTACCACAGGGAGTATAGATGCATTTAAGGGGAGGCTAGTTAAGCATATGAGGGAGAAGGGAATTGAGGGTAATGCTGATGGAGTTAGATGAGGAAAGACGGGAGGAGGCTTGAGTGGAACATAAACGCTTGCATGGACTGGTTGGGCGGAATGGCCTGTTTCTGTGCCGTATATCATACGAACATACGAATTAGGAGCAGGAGTAGGCCACTCGGCCCCTCGAGCCTGCTCCGCCATTCAGTAAGATCATGGCTGATCTGATTACTCCACATTCCCACCTACCCCCGATAACCTTTCACCCCCTTGCTTATCAAGAATCTATCTACTCTGCCTTAAAAATATTCAAAGACTCTGCTTCCACCACCCTCTGAGGAAGAGAGTTCCAAAGACTCTCAACCCTCAGAGAAAAGATTTCTCCTCATCTCTGTCTTATTTTTAAACAGAGACCCCTAGTTCTAGATTCTCCCACAAGAGGAAACATCCTCTCCACATCCACCCTGTCCAGACCCCTCAGGATCTTATATGTTTCAATCAAGTCACCTCTTACTCTTCTAAACTCCAGCAGATACAAGCCTAGCCTGTCCAACCTTTCCTCATAAGACAACCCGCCCATTCCAGGTATTAGTCTAGTAAACCTTCTCTGAACTGCTTCCAACGCATTTACATCCTTCCTTAAATAAGGAGACCAATACTGTACACAGTACTCCAGATGTGGTCTCACCAATGCCCTGTATAACTGAAGCATAACCTCCCTACTTTTGTATTCAATTCCCCTCGCAATAAACGATAATCTATTAGCTTTCCTAATTACTTGCTGTACCTGCATACTAACCTTTTGTGATTCATGCACTAGGACACCCAGATCCCTCTGCATCTCAGAGCTCTGCAATCTCTCACCATTTAGATGATATGCTTCTTTTTTATTCTTCCTGCCAAATGGACAATTTCACATTTTCCCACCATTATACTCTATTTGCCAGATCTTTGCCCACTCACTTAACCTATCTATATCCCTTTGTAGCTTCCTTATGTCCTCTTCACAATTTACTTTCCTACCTATCTTTGTGTCATCAGCAAATTTAGCAACCATACCTTTGGTCCGTTCATCCAAGTCATTTATATAAATTGTAAAAAGTTGAGGCCCCAGCACTGATCCCTGTGGCACACCACTTGTCACATCTTGCCAATCAGAAAATGACCCATTTATGCCTACTCTCTGTTTCCTGTGAGCTAGCCAATCTTCTATCCATGCCAATATGTTACCCCCTACACCATGAGCTTTTATTTTCCACAATAACCTTTGATGTGGCACCTTATCAAATGCCTTCTGGAAATATAAGTACAGTACATCCACTGGTTCCCATTTATCCACGGCACATGTTACTTCCTCAAAGAACTCCAATAAATTGGTTAAACATGATTTCCCTTTCACAAAACCATGTTGACTCTGCCTGATTACCTTGAACTTTTCTAAGTGCCCTGCTATAACATCTTTAATAATAGCTTCTAACATCTTCCCTATGACGGATGTTAAGCTAACTGGCCTGTAGTTTCTTATCCTATGTAATTCTATGTAGGTTGATATTTCCCCCTGGAATCTCAGTACTATATGGATAATAACCACATGGCCCCAAATTTTCAGTGTAACATAAATTTCATTTATGCTAACCTAAATGCACTGACATCTGTAAATTAGGGACACCTAAGGGACTTGCATCAGGTGTCCTTTATTTTCAGAACAGTCATTGTATGTACAGTAAACCGGATGAGCCAAATATCCCAGGATTGGCTGTATTTCTTGCAGCTTTCCTTTTCTACGCTCTCACCTGGGATCGTGCCTAATTCTGAAGCCCTGCCAGCAGGATTTGATTTCAGTTCACTTTCTGTTTGTTGGATTTTGCAGTTCATTGCCAGCTTGTATTTATTACAATGTAAATTATTTGGGACTGTTGATAAGTGTCCCTTTTGGCAGGTGTCCACTTTTTTGTCTGTCCGTTTGTACAGGTTCCACTGTAGTATTTCTGCTCGATGGCAATGCAAAAAATCTTGGCTATGCTAAATGGAGAATCTCCTCATTTCCTCTTCCTTTCCCCCCACCCCCAGCCCATATATCTGTGGTAAGAATGACCCAGTTCCCATTACCAAATACAGTGGTGGGGCTAGACTTCAAAAGAGGGCAAACTGACCTAACGGTGCCTAGGGAGCAGGTCACCACAAATTAAAGGAAAATGTGAACCGACATATGTGTCCAACAAGAAGGGAGTTTGATGTGTTTGACATTTGTAAAAAGTTGGTTGGCAAAAAATATTTCCACAATATGTTTTACCATATGCACACTGACGGAACCAGTTTACCTCTCCATCACCTCCCTCGATCCTTTCGCTGCCTTTATACTATCATATACTGCTTCTCCAACATCTAGTCTTGGATGAGCCACAGTTTCCTCCAGCTAAACATTGGGAAGATCAAAGCCATCATATTCAGCCCCCACTACAAAATCTATAATGACTCCACCTCCCTCCCTGGCCACAGTCCCAGACCGTTTGCAGCCTTGGCATTCGAGTAACCCTGAGCTGAACTTCTGACCCCACATCCTCTCTACCAGAAAGACACTCTACTTCCACCTATGTAACCTTGCCCGTCTCTGCCCCTGCCTCAGTCCATCTGCCATTGAAATCCGCATTCACGGCTTTGTTAGCTCCTGACTCGACTATTCCAGCTTTCTTCTCGCCGGCCTCCCATCTTGCACCCTCCGTAAACTTCAGCTGATCCAAAATTCTGCTGCCCATATCCTATTTTGCACCAACTACAATTTGCCCGTCACCCCAGTCCTTCCAGCCCACCATGCCTCAAATTTAGCTTTGTAACCTCCTCCAGCCCGATATCCCCACCACTGAATTCTCCGTTTTTCAGACTCCATCCTCCTGTTCATTTCTCTCCTTCCTTTACCTCACCATTGGGGGCCATGCCTTCAACAGCCTAGGCTCCATGCTCTAGAATTTCCACTTCCCTCTTCTCCTTTAAGACCCTCCATAAAACTCAGTTCTTTGGTCAAGCTTTGAGTCACCCCCCTCTAATATCACCAATTAGGCAGTAATAGAAACGTAGAAGATAGGAGCACGTGTAGGCCATTCGGCCCCTCGAGCCTGCTCCGCCATTTAATGAGATCATGGCTGATCATCCAAATTCGGTACCCTGTCCCTGCTTTCTCCCCATATCCCTTGATCCCTTTAGCCTTAAGAAATATATCTAACTCCTTCTTGAATATATTTAATGAATTGGCTGCAACTGCCTTGTGTGGTAGAGAATTCCACAGGTTCACCACTCTCTGGGTGAAGAAATTCCTCCTCATCTCAGTCCTAAATGGCTTACCCCTTATCCTTAGACTGTGACCCCTGTTTCTCGACTCCCCGCCATCGGGAACATCCTTCCTGCATCTAGTCTGTCTAGTCCTGTTAGAATTTTATAAGTTTCAATGAGATCCCCTCTCATTCTTCTAAACTCTAGCGAATACAAGCCCGATCGACCCAATCTCTCTTCATACATCATTCCTGCCATCCCAGGTATCAGTCTGGTGAATCTTCGCTGCACTCCCTCCATGGCAAGAATATCCTTCCTCAGATAAGGCGACCAAAACTGCACACAATACTCAAGGTGTGGTCTCACCAAGGCCCTGTACAACTGCAGCAAGACATCCTTGCTCAGGAATGCACTGCCTGAAAGGGTGGTGGAGGCAGACTGAATCTTATCTTTCAAAAGGAAGTTGGATAAGTATCTGAAGGAAAAAAATTTGCATTGCTACAGGGAAAGGGCAGAGGAGTGGGACTAGCTGAGAGTTGGCACGGGCCAAATGGCCGCCTTCCGTATTGTAACCATTCTATGATTCTAACAATGCATGCCTGGAAAGGTTATCACCTAGTAAATATCTTGTTACATTCCCTTTTGGCACGTAATAAACTACTGTAAAGACTGAAATGTTTACTTTGAATCATCGCCTGAACTGATGCCAATATCCCTGACTCTCTAATGCTGCCATTATGTTTACAATCTCTGTTTAGTACAGTTGCATGCTCTAAAATCCATGTAATAGGAGATTTCAAGATTGGGCCAATTATCCTGATTGCTCACACTACGGCAATGCTACCAAGCATTTATGCTGCAGCAAGCAGATCATGGCTGCTGTAGGTTTTCGCTTGGAAGCGACTTGGTTTGTAATGGGGAAACTGTGCTTCATTCTTGGGTGTAGTATTACAAAAATAGCGGCTGAAATCCATTCTTGAGTATAGAATAATCAGGATATTATTTGCCCAAGCAGATCTGGATGTTAAAAGTGAGTGTGACATTAATGGTGCTACGCTACCCATTTATTTACGTTGCAATATTAAACATTTACAGTGTTAACATAGCAAATTATTTCTTAATGCATCATTTCTGTATAGAGCATAATGTAAGTAGGTCAATGCAGACACAATATTACAGGTATGTCAAACTGCCTTAAACGGCTCCCATTGCAAGAGCCAAAAAGTACACAGGATCATTTGCTATGGGATCAGTCGTCCTAGAGGCCTATCAGTTTGTGAACCTAATATCCATTGTTGCTAGAATTGTTGCCGTTTGGTATTTTTGAGAACTTATATTTTGGAAGGCGAAGCTAATGGACAAGAAGATTTTATTTTGATGGAAAGCTGCTATTGAAATTGGTTCCGTTGCTATAATTTCACACCTGAAGCAGTTATTTTTATCTATACAAGATTAAAAGGGAGAGAAAGTCTCGAATGTTCTGTTAAAATTATACCCGTAATAATGCCTATATAATAACTTGCATCAATATAGCAACTTTCATGTCCTCGGGACATCCAAGTGCTTCACAGCCATGAATTACTTTTGAAGTGTCGTCACTATTGTAATGTTGGGAAGCACAGCATAGGAACAGGAGTAGGCCATTTAGCCCTTCGAGCCTGTTCCGCCATTCAGGAGATCTCAGCTTATCCCTTTTCTATCCTTTTTAGATGCAACGTGGATGACCTCTCATTTGCCTACATTGAAATCCATTTGCCACAGTTTTGCCCATTCACTTAAATCTATCAATATCCCTTTGTAATTTTATGCTTTTATCTACACTGCCTACAATGCCGCCTATCATTGTGTCATCGGCAAATCTGGATATGTGGCTTTCTATCCCATCGGTCAATTTATGCGCAGCAAGGTCCCACAAATCTTTCTTTAAGTTATGTTGGTTGAGTAATAAATATTGGCCAGAACTCCGAGAACTCCTCTGCCCTTCTTCAAATAGTGCCGTGGAATCTTCTACACCTACCTGAGGGTGCAGACAAGATCTCTGTTTAAAATCTCATCTCCGACAGTGCAGCACTCCCTTAGTACTGCACTGAAGTGTCAGCCTAGTTTATGTGCTCAAGTCTGGAGTGGGGCTTGAATTCACAGCCTTTTGATTCAAAAGCGAGAGTGCTACCACTGACCCAAGGCTGACAGCCTGGTAATGTTTTATTTGTTATATTTTCATATTTAAAAATAACAATCCCCAATGTGTAGAATTTGAATTTTCATTCATTGCTTTCTCCATTACATCAAACCACAGAAACAGTTGGTGATCAAGTTCCTGAAATGGTGACCTTTCAATCAAGGAAATTAGATTGCACCATAAGTACCTAAAAAAAATGTTTTAAATGTACATGAGAATTTTTCCACAGTGGCTCAAAAGTATATATTTGACCTTTCGCACGCACATTACGTGAGTTAGATTCTGGATTGGTACTAGTTCTCACCCTGTGGCCTTGGATCTCCCTGACCTCCTGTTGATCCCTTCCTCCTCCCCCTTTTCCAACATCTGCAAAGGAACCAAAGGGCCTTGTTTACAATTTGCTTTTGATCTTACATTATACTGTGCTGTTCCATTGCTGTACTGAATTAGTTGTACATGAGAATTGGATCGTGAGTTGTTTTATACCCTTTTTATCCATCCAGTTTTTTCATTCATTCATTCACGGGATGTGGGCGTCGCTGGCAAGGCCAGCATTTATTGCCCATCCCTAATTGCCTTTGAGAAGGTGATGGTGAACTGCCTTCTTGAACCGCTGCAGTCCATCTGTTGAGGGGACTCTTCAGTGCTGTTGGTAGGGAGTTCCAGGATTTTGACCCAGTGACAATGAAGGAACGGCGATATATTTCCAAGTCAGAGTGGTGTGTGACTTGGGGGTGGCAGTGTTCCCATGCGCCTGCAGCCTTGTCCTCCTTAGGTGGTAGAGGTCGTGGGTTTGTGAGGTGCTGTTGAAGAAGCCTTCGCGAGTTGCTGCAGTGCATCTTGTAGATGGTACACACTGCAGCCACGTTGCATGTGTTAATTAAACTGTGCCTTTCATTCTACAAAGTGGTTACAACAGAAGAGAGAAAAGCTGTTTTTGGCATTGGCCTTAGAGGGGGTGCTTGCACCACTGGATCCTGACATGCAGATCTTGCGTACCTGGTGGCAACTCCTATAAAACTTGCCAGTATATGGAATTTTAAAAGGGCTACTTCAAAATAAATGAGGGAATAGCTTAAGGAAATTGATTGGGGAATACTTATTCAACAACAGTTCACTAGGGGGCAAGTGTAACACCTTTCAAGACATGAAGATACGTTCATCGATTCCATGCTCACAGATCTAAAGCAGCACAAATTGGGAATATGGCTACAGCACAATAGAGTACAAATCAGAGGAAGTCACACTCAAACTGCATAGTGCTCTGGTCAGACTATACCTTAACTACTGTGTCCAGATCTGGTCACTAAGACAAGAGAAACATTCAAGCTGTGGAGACTGTTGGAGAAAAGTCATGAGGCAACTTTCTAGCTTCAGATAAATGAGGGAAAATGGGAGAAAGATGCCTTGGACTAAGGCACTAAGAGGAGACCTTTATGGAGGCGTCTAAAATATTAAATGGTATGTTACATACAAAAATGTTGGACAGGAAAAGATCAACTGGCCTGTCCCATATAGTCAACCTTATTCCTAGGTTGTGAGTACAACAGAGAAATTAAAAGAAAGGTGAGAAAAGACTTAGGCCCATTCATGCTCACTCTATTGATTAGACAATGCAGTTTCGTGCACCATCTGTCTAAGCGTTGATTGTTTCCAACTTCCTAAGGCAATCAGGCAAGCTCCAGGAGATCATGTTTACCCGTGATGCATCACTAGACATACTTAAACTAACTCGTGTTCTGTATTCCTTTTTCTCTGCCCCTTTCCTCTAAATATCCTTCGAACATAGAATCATGGAATGATGCAACACAGAAGAGGCCATTCGGCCCATCGTGCTTGTGCCGGCTCTTTGGTAGAACTATCCAACTAGTCCTACTCCCTTATTCTTTCCTATAGCCCTGCGAATGTTTTCCCTTCAAGTATTTATCCATTTCCCTTTTGAAAGTTACTATTGGATCTGCTTCCACCACCCTTTCAGGCAGTGCGTTCCAGATCACAACAACTCGCTGCGTAAAAAAAATTTACTCATGTCGTATCTGGTTCGTTTGCCAATCACCTTAAATCTGCGTCCTCTGGTTACCGACCCTTCTGCCACTGGAAACAGTTTGTCTTTATTTGACTCTATCAAAACTGTTCATGATTTTGAACACCTCTATCAAACCTCCTCTTAACCTTCTCTGCTCTAATGAGAACAACTCCAGTCTCTCCACATAACTGAAGTCCCTCATCCCTGGTACCATTCTAGTAAATCTCTTCTTCACCCTCTCTAAGGCCTTGACATCCTTCCTAAAGTGTGGTGCCTAGAATTGAATACTCTACTCCAGCTGAGGTCCAACCAGTGTTTTATAAAGGTTGAACATAACTTCCTTGCTTTTGTACTCTATCTCTCTATTAATATAGCCAAGGATCCCATATGCTTTTTTAACAGCTTTCTCAACTTGTCCTGCCACCTTCAATGACTTCTTACACCTCCAGCACTCTCTCTGATCCTGCACTCCCTTTAAAATTGTACAATTTATGTGTACTGTTTCTCCTTATTCTTCCAACCAAAATGAACCACTTCACACACTTCTCTGCATTAACTTGCATCTGCCATATGTCTGCCCATGTCACCACTTTGTCTATATCCTGAAGTCTGTACCTATCCTCCACATTGTTTACTACATTTCCAAATTTCATGTCATCTGCAAACTTTGAAATTATATCCTGTATACCCAAGTCCAAGCCGTTAACATATATCAGGAAGAGCAGTGGTCCCAATACCGACACTGGGGGACATCACCTGTACGATAGCAAAATACTGCAGATGCTGGAAATCCGAAATAACAACAGAAAATGTTGGAAAAACTCAGCAGGCCAGGCAACATCCGTGGAGAGAAATTAGAGTCAACGTTTCGGGTCAAAACCCTTTGTCAAGACTAAAGAGGCACAGGGAATGAAATAGATTAAGAGGCCAGGCTGGGAGAGAACAAAAGAGAAGAAGAGACATTAAGAGGTATTCAAAACGAGACGAGATGGTGATAGGACAAGTGGAGACAAAAGACGGCTCTAGATTAGGTGTGAAATGTGCTGGCAGAATGGGAGACAGCTGCCATGTGGGAGAGAGAAAAAAAAGGAAAGGGGGGGGGGTGGGAAAGGGCCAAAACAAAGGTGTGGATAAAAAATATAAGTAAAAATGTAATAGGGGCCGAGGTTATGATCTGTATACTTCCCTCCAGTCTGGAAAAACAACTGTTCACTACTTTCTGTTTTCTGTCCCTTAGCCAATTTTGTTTCCACACTGCCACTGTCCCTTTAATCGTATGGGCTTCAATTTTGATAACTAGTCTGTTGTGTGATACTTTGTTGAACGCCTTTTGGAAAGTCCATATTCAGAACATCAACCGCACTACCCTCATCAACCCTCTTCATTACTTAATCAAAGAACTCAATCAATTTAGATAAATTTATTAGACTGTAACAAATCCATGCAGACTTTCATTTATTAGCCCATACTTCTCCAAATGCCAATTAATTTTGCCCCGGGTTATTGTCTCTAAAAGTTCCCCCACCACTGACGTGAAGCTGACTGGCCTGTAGTTGCCGGGTTTATCCCCCCTCCTTTTTTAAACAGGGTGTAACATTTTGCAATCCTCCAGTCCTCTTGCACCAGCCCCAAGTCTAAGGAGAATTGGAAGATTATGGCCAGTGCCTCTGTAATTTCAACCCTTACTTCCCACAGTAACCTAGGATGCATCCCATCCAGGCCGAGTGACTTTGCTACTTTCCGGACTGCCAACCTTTTAAGCACTTCCTCTTTATCTATTTTCATCTTATCCAATGTTGCTACTACCTCCTCCTTTACTGCTACAGTGGCAGCATCCTCTTCTCCAGTGAAGACAGATGGAAAGTGCTCATTCAGCCATGCCCTCTGCCTCCACAAAAATATCTCTTTTTGGTTCCTAATCAGCCCCGTTATTCCTTTGACTACCCTTTTACTATTTATATGTTTATAAAAGACTTTTGGGTTCCCTTTTATGTTGGCCGCTAATTTATTCTCATATTCTCTCTTTGCCCCTCTTATTCCCTTTTTTCAGATCTCCTCTGTACTTTCTATATTCAGTTTGGTTCTCTACTGTGTTATGTACCTTACATTTGTCATAAGCCTCCTTTTTCTTTCTCATTTTAATCTCTAATCTTTTGTCATCCAGGGAACTCTAGCTTTGGATGCCCTTCCTTTCCCCCTTGTGGGAATGTGTCTATTCTGTACCCGAACCAGCTCCCCTTTGAAGGCCTCCCATTGTTCAGTTACTGTTTTGCCTACCAATTTTTGTTCCCCAAATGCTCCAATTCTTTCCTCTGAATTAGATCCAGCACTGCTTCCTTCCTTGTTGGGCTGGAAATATACTGTTCAAGAAAGTTCCCTTCTATACATTTCAGGAATTCCTCCCCCTCTTTGCCCTTAACGCTGTTACTATCCCAGTCTATATTAGGATAATTGAAGTCCCCCATTATCACTACTCTCTAGTTCTTGCATCTTCCTGTAACTTTCCTGCAAATTTGCTCCTCTATCTCCTTCCCATTATTTGGTGGCTGATTGGACTACACAGGACTGGAAACAACTATTGAGTCAGTCGCAAAGGTCACAGATTTCTCAACCCCCACTTTACCTCTGATGCACTTGAATAGCCCTGTCTGCCAAAAAATTATCCATCACTCTCTTAAAATTAATAACAGCTTCTGCTTCTACTGTCTCCATGGCTGAGCTACTCCACACTTACCGCCTTTTGTGTGAAGATGTAGAGCCGCTCACCCTCGGACCCCTGCACCTGGGCCCCCTTATTTAAATGTATTTACACGGTGATTGCTTTAATAAAAACCATCTTTGATTTAATCACAGCTTTTACTGGTAAGGAGCAAGTACATCATTTAAAACCATAAGCGCAAACTGTCAAATGTGTTACGATCTTGTACAAAATTACATTTACCTATTTTAACGCAACAGAATTTGGAAAGAAGGGTAACTTCACTAAGTACACTGAAAATTACAAGCAAGACATTCTAAAAATGACATGAAGAAAACACACCCACAATTACGGAAACAATACCAGAAAATGCTGGAAATACTCAGCAGGTCAGGCAGCATCTGCGGAGAGAGAAACTGAGTTAATAATTCAGCTCAATGAACTTTCATCAGAACTGGAAAAAGTTAGATATAATAGGATTTAAGCAAGGGCAGAGGCAGGGATAGGGGGGAGGGGAGGAAAGAACAAAAGAGAAGGTCTGTGATAGGTTGGAAGGGAGGAGCGATTAAATGACAAAAGGGATGATTGTACAAGGCAAAATCAGAAACAATAATCCTGGAGAAAATTAACAGCCACTTGGACAAGCGTGGACTAATAAAGGAGAGCCATCATGGATTTGTTGAGGGCAAATTGTGTTTGACTAACTTGATTGAGTTTTTTGATGAGAGAACAGAGAGGGTGGATGAGGGCAGTGCAGTTGATTTTGTGTATATGAACTTTCAAAAGGCGTTGATAAAGTAACACATATTAGGCTTGTTAGCAAAATTGTAGCCCATGGGATAAAAGGGCCAGTAGCTGCATGGATACAAAATTGGCTGAGGGATAGAAAACAGAGTTGTTGTGAGTGGCTGTTTTTCATACTGGAGGGAGGTATACAGTGGCGTTCCCCAAGATTCAGTACTAGGAACACTGCGGTTTTTGATATACATTAATGACTTGAACTTGGAGGTACAGGGCACAGTTTCAAAATTTTCAGATGAACGAAACTTGAAAGCGTAGTAAACAGTGAGGGAAATAGTAATAGACTGCAAGAAGACATAGACAGGCTGGTGGAATGGGTGGACACGTGGCAGATGAAATTCAATGCACAGAAGTGCGAGGTGACACATTTTGGTAGGAAAAATGAAGCGAGACCATACAGACTAAATGGTACAATTTTAAAGGGGGTGCATGAACAGAGAGATGTGGGGGTGCTTGTGCACAAATTTTTGACGGTGGCAGGACAGGTTAACAAAGCAGTTAATAAAGCACATGGGATCCTGGGCTTTATAAATAGAGGCACAGAGTACAAAGGCCAGGAAGTTATGCAAAACCTATATAAAACACTGGTTCGGCCCCAGCTGAAATATTGGGGTAGATTTTCCCGAACCTGTCGGGAAGAAGGCGGGACTTCCCCTTTTGGGTTTTTGACCCACCTACTTCGACGTCCGGCCAATCCGCGCGATTTTCCCTTGTTGAGCCCGCCCAGCGGGCTCAGCAGACCAATTAAGGGCCACCCGGCAACAGGTGATGTCACAGACTGCAATTTCATCTGTCAAGAGTTCTTGACAGATGAAATATCAGTGTCTCACAGCTGTTTGAAGCTGTGAAAACACTGACAGTCTGAGTTCTAACATGAGTCCTTCTGTACAGACTCAGTTAGAACTCTTACCGGCACTCAAAGCTGAAGCTGTCACTTTTGACAGATCGCAGCCGTTCAGCTTTAAGTGCCGGGTGAGTGATGGGCTCTCGACGGCTACAGGAAGAAAGGCTGTGAAGGTAAGTACAGGTAAGTAAAAGTTCTTTACACACTTTAGACACACCAAACACACTTACCTTTACACCCATCACTCACCTGAGTGCCGACATCGCGACTCCTTCAACCCGGCGGCCCGCCACTCCAACCTGGCGTGGTTTGGAGCCGTCGGGAAACCCACACGAAACCCCTCAAAATAGGGATTAGGCTAAAAACTGCCTGTTAACTACCTGTTAACAGGCAGTTAATTGGCACTAATCCCTTCCCGCCTGGTTTCGGCGGGTCCCAGTGCGGGGCGGGTACCCACCGCCCCTGAAACTTACGTGGGGCGGGGTTTTGGGCGAGATGGTGTCGGGACCCCCAAATACGGGATTTCCCCCCCCCCCCCCCACACGCCTGAAACCCCGCCTGACGGCTTCCCAAAAATCTAGCCCATTGTGTCCAATTCTGGGCACCACACTTTAGGAAGGACGTGAAGGCTTTGGAGAGGGTACAGAAGAGATTTACCAGAATAGTTCCAGGGATGAGGGATTATTGTTACGTAGATAGACTGGAGAAGCTGGGGTTGTTCTCCTTGGAGCAGAGAAGGCTAAGAGGAGATTTGATAGAGGTGTTTAAAATGAATGATTTAGATAAAGTAAATAAAGAGAAACTGTTTCTAATGGCTGAAGGGTCGATAACGAGAGGGCACAGATTTAAGGTGATTGGTAAAAGAACCACAGGCGACATAAGAAAAAGCTTTTCTATGCAAGGAGTGGTTAGGATTTGGAATACACTGCCTGATAGGATGGTGGATACAGATTCAATAGTAGCCTTCAAAAGTGAATGGGATAAATACCTGAAGAAAAAAATTGCAGGGATATGGGAAAGAGCAGGGGAGTGAGACAAATTGGATTGCTCCTCGAAAGAGCCAGCGCAGACTCGATGGGCCGAATGGCCTCCTTCTGTGCTGTACTATTCTATGATTCTAAGAAAGATACAACCTACAAGCGCCAAATGTTTCACTGTTTACCTTGTAAAAGACACAAGACACCCTCTTAGTCATGCCATCTACCTGTGACTTCAAATACAGATGGACATATGCTCAGCATTGAGCTCTGAGTGTGCAAATGTTATCTGGCTCCTGCTGTTTTGTTTTCTTGTAGGACAGCACAACCTTTTTTACCACAGAGGGGATCGATCCTCTTATCTCTGCAGTACCATGCGCACCTGGGATTGAGTTCAGTTTTGCTTGTGCAATAGAAGTCCTGGCAGATGACTTGACAGCACATTGGCAAGTTGGTAATATAACACCTGGGTCAACGGGTTGCACTGAAGCAATCAAAGTACGTAAGCACTTGGTGGGAAAACTGGCCTTTTCATCAATGTACATTGTGTGTGATCATTGTATGAGATTTGCCAAGTTCTACAGTCAAGTAATGTATTTATGACCCCTTCCTTTAAAATGACAGTGGATCAGTTTGCTGGTGAAGCAATTTAATTTTCATATGTCCTTAGAAATTCTGTGCCCTAAACCAGAAAGCTTTGTAGGGCAGTAGGGAATAAGGGCCTCAAAATAACAGGAAATTGCTGATCCTTCCAGGATATCAGCATTTTGAGCATCTAAAAAGATAAATGAATTAGATTGTGTGGCCTTAAAAAGAAAGCTTAACATCAGGTACTGTCTGATAAATATGCAAAGTGATGTGTCCCTGCTAGTGTCCAGCTCAGAGAGCCTGTAGTCCTACATGTACTGGACTCCTGGCGGCAGATATCTTTATGTTGACATAAGTGCAGTTGGTTACATGTACTATGCAGACAATTTCCTTGTACAGTCGTCACTGACTTCTTCATCTCTATCCTGGGTACTTCGAGTAGACCAAACGGTTTCGTTGCGCTACAATGTTGGGTACTGGACATGAATATCCTAAGAGGGCTGCACCAGAGTGAAAGGAACTTCAGTGAATTGAACTGCCATTGTATTGACTCCATTCTGATGACAGTGGTGTTGGGTTGCTAAAGTTGACGTGACAAGCTTTGGATCACGGCGCTGCAAACAAATCATATTTACATATGAAACGTTGGCATTAGAACAAGGAGCTACTCACTGTACACAGTTGCACAATTTAAACACATTTGAGGAAGTTATATTGAGTTCCCATGGTTCTCCTATGATGCTTTCAGAGGTTCTTTGTGAAATTGTTAATTACTCAGAGTAGACTTTTTTAGAAACATTACTTGTTAGATATCAACAGAGGTTGTAACCCAGGTAGCTTAATATTTAGTTTCGTAATCTTTTTATGTAAAGTTACTCTTATCGAAAGTTTCAATAATGCACACACTAATTTCCTTGTCCAATATTAGCCTGTTTACTTACTGATTCTTTGAACAAATAAAGTGCACTTTTTGATAGAACAAATGGTATCCCCATTTCTCTCTTGGGTTATGCCACAACCAAGCCTGCTCCCTGACCTGCAGCAGGGCCCCCATCTACTTTTGAGTCCTGTTAATACTGTTCCAAGGTTTATGTAAGTAAGTAGATTGAGGGTTATTTACATTATTAAATCTATATCAAGATATTCAATATTGCTGAGATGCAATTATAGATCAGAAGGCAGATTTTTCTCTGATTTGCACCCTGGAAATGCTTATTTCCTGGGTGTAATGCAGAGGAAAGAAGCGCAGAGACCTGTGACATTGTCTCCACCACCTGTGCAGGGATGGGGTGACCAGGAGAAGCGCGATCGAGGTGGGGGCGAGAGGTTGGTGGCGATCAGTCGAGTGCTCTGGTAGTGGCCCATAGTTTTAACGTGGAGCCGGAAGGAGCACGTTCAGTTAAGTTTTTTTAAGTTACCTTTTTTTAAAGTTACCTTTTGGTGGCAGCCTGCAACGGTCCTTTTAAACTGGTTAGGCTGTATGTAGACCTGGTTATCCTGAATGCAGCCAGCCCGCAGGGTAACCCAATTTTGCACAGTGAGCCTCAAACAGGCGATGTGCCCCTTTTCTCCATATGCAAAGGGTCTGACGCCTGTTTCAGGCATGGGACTTGGGCACCTATTCTTTGCCTATACCAATGTGGCAGGCGATGCACTTCAGGCTTGCAATGAGCACACACTCCCTGCCTGGCAAGTTGGAGGCTTAGTCGCCCATTTAGCACCTGAAAAACTGGTGCAGTGCCATCGCATTTCTAGACTAAGGTGTCTGTAGATTATTCAACCACATTAGCCATCACAGCTGAGCGTGGATCAGTCTTTACTGTATATCCTCACAAAAACACTTCCAGTATAGGTCGTTTACTCCTCCCTTGCCTACACAGCACTAATCACAAAACAATTATTTAAAAATCTATTTGAGTTTTCAGAAATGTAAATATATCAATGTACATATACAGGGGAAGTCCCAGTCTCTATGTAGACCTTATGCCCAGTAACCATGTCAAATGATTCTCCATTGTACAAGAAAAAAATCTTCATTATTTAGCCAGATATTTTGCCAACCAAATGTCCAAAGTTGCATTTTTTATGTCCTTCACTAACTGCTGATGTAATCATTATCATTGCCTTATCTTTTTGTGTATTGTAAAAACCGTAGTCATATAAAGATTTGCATAGTTTCTGCTAATTACCTTTTAGGAGTGTCTTCAAGTGGCGTACAGCTGTTAAGTGTTAGGCTTGGTACTTGCGCAAATCGAGTTTTGATTGGACTCACAAATGTACTCAACAAATTGATTGCTATTTGTTTCTGTTCTTCAGATCTAATACTATTTCCCATCTGTTTCCAAATCAATAAAATATTTCCCCACTGATAATTTTACAAGTGTAATTGTAAACCAAGCACTTCGAAACATTGAACCTTGGCAGACACCACTTTGATCCGGACGACCCTGCCACCAATCGTCCTGGAACATCCCGGATTCCGGAACTCCAGATTTTGGACGCTCAACCTGTACTAATGTGAGGGAGAGCCTGGAAACCACTGAACTTGGAAAAACGGTGAAAAGATTTGAGTATCATCAGCACTTACCAGATCATTTCCAACTCGAAATTAATACCACTAGAAAATGCTGAGGAGTCTTCAACATTTTCTGTTCCAGTATTAATTGGACAGCTCGAAATGTAATGCCTTTGAGGCATGATGTGATGTGACTTGTTGGTCCTCCATGAAGTAGGATCCAACTTTGTGCCTGTAATTTCCCCATATCATAAGTTCCCAGTCTTACTTCTGCACCACAGAGAGTTCATACACATCTCTTAGCCTTAGCCGACTCAAGTAGCATTGGAGGAAGAGAGGCAGTTCCCTATCTCAGCTACTGAATGGTACTTGGCTAAGGAACACCTGAAGCGAGGGAAACAAAATAGAAATAAATTTGACAGTGAGTGTTCAACTACACAGAAATGTCCAGTACCTGTACAAGTAACCTCAGTACCTTTTGAGATATTCAGCCCAAAGATCATTTCAGTTCAACAAATGATGTGGAAAAACAAGAGTAATATTTTTTTTTAAATAATTTAATTGAAAATGGAGGATGCTGCATGGTGAACAAAACTGGGGGAATTTTTTTTTTTAACTTGTATTGATTAAATGGCTTGGGAATGGCAGAGAAGTTGTTGACAATTTAACTTTAGACTAAAGTAACAGAACACCCTTTGTTCAGGCGTATTGGGTAACAAACTAAACATACTGAACCTCAGTCCTTGCAAATAGTAATTTAATTAAATAAAGGGCAAAGAAAAGAAAAATAATTACTGTGCTTGACTGATTGCCAAGAAATGTTGGGTGTAATTAAGTCGCCAAAAAGCTGAAACTTTGTAAGAAGATCCATATGAAATCACATTACTCTTAGATAGTCTTAAAGGTTCCCCTTAATGGGTTCCTTTTATTTTTTAAGCTTGCTTCAGGCATCTGAAACAACAGTTGCAACAGATTAATGTGGAATGGGCAATGCATTTTACAGAGGAGTATGGAACTGAAGAATGCATCGCAAAGGGCCGATTGCAGTGTTACACTGGGTATGGGATGAAATAGAGGGTGCCCCAGCTTTGCAAGTGATGGAAACCAAACATACCTGTTTACAAGTCCAACTTGGAAATGAGTTTTCCATGCCACTATATGGTGTACTCTTAAGTTTTTCTTGAGAATTCTGCTATCCAAAAAAAGCTCTTTTTTCCTTGTGGAATAATAGAAATATTACAAAACCACGATACTTTGGATGCTGGAAATCTGAAATAAAAACATAAAATGCCAGTAATACTCAGCAGGTCAGGCAGCACCTGTGGAGAGAGAAACAGAGTTAATGTTTCAGGTCAATGACCTTTCATCAGACCTGGAAAAGGCCCTGTTGCATCTCTACCCTAGTGTTCAAGCGCATGCTCTATAAAATAACGCTGACTTTCAAATCAGCAAGCTGCTTGTATCTTCTGTGACTGTGTCGGATGTAGCTTTAAAATCGTATGGCTAACATTACCCCCAGAGACGAGCGTCGTCAACATACTTGACAGCACACACTAGTTCAAGTCCAAAGGTAGACTTTCTTCCCATTTGCACACTACTCCCTTTCAAGTTTTCCTGAGGAATTTTGGCATTTGGACTGGATATTCTCCAGCAACAAAGTAGTATTCTTGTGAAGCATTGGAGCACGTAGGTAGGTGATCACGAGTGCAGGTTCAGTCCTTGTTAGCAAAACCACACTGGTGTAAAATCATTCCTGGGGACCAATTAACCCTACACTGACAAGGCCACAGATGGACAGTTCTACTCTGCCCAAGTCTAAACTGAGCCTAATATAATTCACATTTACTTTTTATTCATTTATTTTGGCTGGGTGTCCAGCTTCTAGAACAATCAAAGACTGTATTCTAGTCGCAGTGGGATTTACTTTTAGAACAAGTGCCTCATTTTCAATTGTGGAAACTGGCATAGTGATGTGCCTGCTCCACAATGGCTTGTCTACATTTTTCCATTTTGTTCAAAACAATGATTTTTCACTTGCTTACTTTTTATGGAGTGGCTAATATTGCTGAGTTCCAGATCCACCAGCCCCCTTTTTCAGGTTATCTGCAACCCCCCCCCCCCCACCGCCATTCTCCATCAGAGAAGACGGGCAAGCAGATTTCTGCTAATGCTGTTGTGTAACCTGCCAGGTGAGGTTCACAGTGTTGGAGAGGTGACTTTCACTGGTTTTCTTTGTGGGAACTTGCGGCGCCAGGAATTGTAGTGCGGGCTGCTGTCCCAGCCTTCCACCGTTAATTTGTGCAGAGTACAACCAAGTGCCGCACTGCTCAGTTAATGGCTCAGTGCATTAACCAGCATAAGATCTCCTATTACACACTAGAACCTGCCAACAAATTCATTATAAACTTTTAGTGGCTTGTTCGCTGTACACTTCGAAATTTCAATAGCATTATTTTACTGAACTGTTATTGGAGGAATATTGCCACACTAAGTAGGACATGGAAAATAATATTACCTGTTTACTACTGGTTGAAGTATTACAAAATCTTTTCTGTGCTTCCATTGGAACGTCACATTTTTTTTTCAACGTGAAAAATGATTTTGCTCAGACAGTCCTGAAGGAAATGGACAACTCTAGCTGTACAACAAAGCTTTCAGTTTGATTTCTAAGTTCCTGATGTTTTTCCCTCTCCTGAATGTATCAACTCTTGCTGGGGTTCAGTTCTACAGGAGCAGTCTGCAGGCCCCTAGTATCTTGCTTAACTGTTTATGCTTGTGTAAGCTCATTATTATTTTCTTGCTTTCCTTTTGTTGCTTTCTATAATTCTCCCAGCCCTTATTCTTATCACTATCTACACCATTACATTAGACTTTTGTTTAATACTGGTCCTAACCAATCTTGTAGACCATGATTGCATCACCCCACCCCTTTCAAGGGAATATAATCCATCAGTTGCCTTCTTGAATTGATTCCACTATTGGTCTGTAAATTTGCAAACTAATAACTAGCTGTTCAAACTGGAACCAATTTTTTGCTTTCCAGGCATGGCAGTCACCCAAGCAGGGCTGTCCCTTAGGAATTTCAATTCAGTGCCAATAACAACCAATGGCAGCTTGACGATCACTGTGCGCAAGTTCTGTTGGCTCTGGCTGGTACGCCCGTGACTAGAAGCTACTTCCCAGATTTGCACATAAAGAGCAGAAGGAAAACGAGGGATGGAGTGGGCCCACTGAAAGTGGGATTGGGTGCGGGCAAGACAGCTGTGTTACACGGGCTGCAAAAGTTCTAAATACGTTTTTGCCTCAGTCTTTACCAATGAGGAGACGGATAACTTATTTGATCTGGAAAGGGAACTAAAAGGTGTTGTGGAGATAAGTTGTAATGCTATTCACATTACTGCCAGCATGGTTGCCGAACAGCTGTGCAACCTTAAGGTAAATAAATCTCCGGGATCAGATAAGATACATCTGTGGATGCTTAAGGAAATAAGGGAGGAAATTGCAGGAACTCTAGCACAAATCTTCCAGAAATTGCTCAATACTGGAGAGGAGACTGGGGAAAGGCAGAAGTTACTCCTATTTTTTTTTTAAAAGGTAGCAAAAATGACCCAGGAGCCCACAGACCAGTGAGTTTGACATCCATTGTGGGTACGGTTATGGAAGCCCTTAATAAATCCTGCAGTCCTGGCACATCCAGTCATGAATGGTGGTGGACCATTAAACAACTAACGGGAGGAGGAAGCTCCATGAACATTCCCATCCTCAATGATGGTGGAGCCCAGCCAGTGAATGCAAAAGACGAAGCTGAAGCGTTTGCAACCATCTAAAGCCAGAAGTGCCGAGTGAATGATCCATATCGGTCACCTCCTCAGGTCCCCACCACCACAGAAGCCAATCTTCAGCCAATTCGATTCACTCCACGTGATATCAAGAAATGGCTGAGCGCACTGTATACAGCAAAGGCTGTGGGCCCCAACAACATCCCGGCTGTCGTGCTGAAGACTTGTGCTCCAGAATTAGCTGCACCTCTAGCCAAGCTGTTCCAGTTCAGCTATAACTCTGGCATCTATCTGACAATGTGGAAAACTGCCCAGGTATGTCCTGTCTCTAAAAAGCAGGACAAATCCAATCCAGCTAATTACCACCTCATCAGTGTACTCAATCATCAGCAAAGTGATGGAAGGTGTTGTCAACAGTGCCATCTAGCAGCACTTACTCACCAATAACCTGCTCACCGATGCCCAGTTTGGGTTCTGCCAGGACTACTCTGCTCCCGACCTCATTACAGCCTTGGCTCAAACATGAACAAAGGAGCTGAATTCCAGAGGTGAGGTGAGAGTGACTTCCCTTGACATCAAGGCAGCATTTGACCAAGTGTAGCATCAAATAGCCCTAGTAAAATTGAAGTCAATGGAAAGCGGGGGGTGGGGGCGAGAAACTCTCCACTGGCTGGAGTCATACCTAGCACAAAGGAAGATGGTTGTGGTGGTTGAAAGTCAATCATCACAGCCCTAGGACATCTTTGCAGGAGTTCCTCAGGACAGTGTCCTAGGCCCAACCATCTTCAGCTGCTTCATCAATGACCTTCCCTCCCTCCAGTGGGGATGTTCGCTGATGACTGCACAGTGTTCAGTGCCATTCGCAACTCCTCGGATAATGAAGCAGTCCATGCCCACATGCAGCAAGACCTGGATGTCATTCAGGCTTGGACTGATAAGTGGCAGGTAACATTCGTGCCAGGCAATGACCATCTCCAACAAGCAAGCGTCTAACCACCACCCCTTGACATTCAACGGCATTACCATCGTCAAATCCCCCACCATCAATATCCTGGGGGTCACCATTGACCAGAAACTTAACTGGACCAGCCACATAAATACTGTGGTAACAAGAGTAGGTCAGAGGCTGGGTATTCTGCGATGAGTGTCTCACCTCCTGAATCCCAAAAGCCTTTCCACCATCTATAAGGCACAAGTCAGAAGTGTGATGGAATACTCTCTACGTGCCTGGATGACTGCAGCTCCAACAACACTCAAGAAGCTCGACACCATCCAAGACAAAGCAGCCCACTTGATTGGCACCCCATCTACCACCTTAAACATTCACTCCCTCCACCACCGGCATACCGTGGCTGCAGTGTGTACCATCTACAAGATGCACTGCAGCAACTCACCAAGGCTTCTTCGGCAGCACCTCCCAAACCCGCAACCTCTTCCACCTAGAAGGACAAGGGCAGCAGGCGCATGGGAACACCACCACCTCCAAGTTTCCCTCCAAGTCACACACTATCCTGACTTGGAAGTATATTGCCGTTCCTTCATTGTCGCTGGGTCAAAATCCTGGAACTCCCTCCCTAACAGCACTGTGGGAGTACCATCACCACACGGACTGCAGTGGTTCAAGGCGGCGGCTCACCACCACCTTCTCAAAGGCAACTAGGGATGGGCAATAAATGCTGGGCCTTGCCCACATCCCATAAACAAATAAAACAGATATATAAGATCGTGGAGCATCCGGATAGAAATAAAATTTTAAAAGATAATTGATAAGGGATTATGAAGTGGAGGTCTTGTCAAGCTAACTTATTGATTGCTAACTTGAGGGTGTGACAAAGGAGCCTGATGTAAGGCAGTGGATGTGATGTACTTGGGTTTCAGTAAGGGTTTTGATACAGTTCCTCTGGAAAGGCTGGCACTGAATATAAAGAAAGCAGGAATCAGTGGAAATATTTTTTAATGGATACATAATTGGTTGATGGATAGAACCCAGAGAGTAGTGGTACAAGGATTGCCATCAGCCTGGGAGAATGTTACCAGCGAGTCCCACAGGGGTCTGTTTTGGGACCTCTTTTGTTTAATATCTTTGTAAATGACCTGGAGCAAGGAAACCCAAGCACAGTGGCTAAATTTGCCGATGGTACAAAGCTAATGAAGGTGGTAGACTCCAAAGCTGAGCAGGATAAGCTACAGGAGGATTTGAATATATTTCAGAATTGGGCAGACTGAGAGAAATGCAAAGTGCTTTACATGGGGACAAAAAATCGAGGGAGAGGGACTATTACTTAAATGGAAAGAAAATAATCTGCATGGAAAGTGAAAGATCTGGTGGTCCTGATTGACAATAAATTGTAGCTGTAACAACAATGCTAAGTGGCAGTGAGTAAAGCAAATCAGATGTTGGGATGTATTAAAGCGTTAATATTGAGCTGAGATAGTGAGATAATCCTGCGCTTTATAAATCATTTGTGCGATCACACTTAAAGTATTGTATACAATTCGGGTTGCTGCAGTATAAAAAGCATATTACTGCTATTGAAAGGATGCAGCAGAGGGCAACCAGAATGATTGAAAGTGGGTGGAGGGATTAGATTATGAGGAGCAATTGTATAATTTGGGCATGTTCTCGCTGGAAAAGAGAAGGGTCAGGGGTGATGTTTGTTTTTAGGATTCTAAAGTGACTAGATAATGTAGACCATGACAAGTGCTTTCACCTTCTCCAGAACAGTAGAACCATAGGACACGCCCTGTGCTTAAAGTGGGGGGGGGCCCACAGGTAAAATTCAAAACTAATATGCAGAAACATTCTTTTAGTGAGCAAGTGATAAATCTATGGAACAGGCTTTTTAGGGAGATGATGAAACATAATATTGAATCATTTAAATGCAAATTAGGTATATTTTAGAAAGTACAGGTACACTATCCCTTATCCGAAAGCCTTGGGATCAGCTGAGTTTCGGTTTTCGGAATTTTTCGGATTTCAGAAGGTATTATAAGACTGGGAAATTTGTATTTAATATAAATTTTAAAAGTTCAGGCTACCTCTTGCGACTATTCCGTGTCTCATTCCCCTTCCTGCTTCTCTGGAAAGCCGGATATCGTCTGACTCCTACTAAGCTGGCCCGCAAATCAGGTCGGGGGGGAGGGGGGCGGGGGAGAGAAAAGAATATCGGACGGGCCGCGGTTCAGGTCGGGGGGGAGAAAAGAATATCGGACGGGCTGCGGTTCAGGGGGGGTGTCGGGGTCCAAGGGGGGGGGGGGGGGAGAAAAGAATATCGGACGGACCGCGGTTCAGGTCGGGTCAGGAGAAAAGAATATCGGACGGGTCGGGGGTCGGGTCGGGTGTGGGGGAGAAAAGAATAGCGGACGGGCTGCGGGTCGGGTCGGGTTGGGTCGGGGGAGAAAAGAATATCGGACCGGCCGCTGTATTGTTGGGTTCACTCTCCCGGTACCTCCTTCACACTGCCCGGCTCGGCCTGCAATCTCCTACCCAGGAGGGAACTCTGTGACCCTCTGCCCTGCTCAGCGTAAGTCGTGCGCCACTCTGGTCATGTCGTGCGCACGACTTACGCTAAACGAAAAAACTTTCGGTTTTTAGAGGTTTTCGGTTTTCGGAAGTTCGGATAAAGGATAGTCTACCTGTACTATATTGTGACACAGTATATGAGTAATTTGAGATAAGTCAAGCATGCTTGGGAGGAACAGGTGACTTTGGACCTATAGTTCTCAAAGCTTTCTACCACTGAGCGTTTCTCTGCTTCATGTCTGGATCTGTTGATCGAGATCGATTGCTGTGATGAGCCAACAGCTCCTTTATCATTGTATCTAGATGGTGAACTGGATGGACCTTGGTCTTGTTTCGCTCAGTAATTCCTACGTTCCTAAGGAGAAGCAGCAGAGGAGCTGATTGAACAAGTTTTCAATAATACTTGCACTTGTATAGCACCCAATTACATCAAAACACTTCAAAGGAGTGGATTACTTTTAAAGTGCAATAACCGGTTATGTATGTGCATGACTTGACACATGCAGCGGAGTTCAGTTTTATTGATCACCACTTACATTGATGATTCAGCTAACTGGATCAAATCTTACTTTCCACAACTCCAGTGTTTTCGCTCTTTCGTTAAAGTTGGCATGCATCCAGTTGTAGAAATCCGATTCGAAGTGATTTTCTTCAATTAATTTAAAGCTCACGGGAAAGCCAATTAGATTAGGGCCAATTAGAACTGAATTGACTGGGGTTGGCAATACAGCCATCCAATTTGTGTGTCTAGAGTTTTCTTTTCCCTTCCTGGCACGTTTTGCACAATGATCCTTGCTCAATTAAAATGCTCTGCGCTTCCCTTGTGAAGATTTTGCTGGGGCAGTCCTCATGACTAGTCAAAGAGATATAGCATTAAAACCTTTTAAAATCCCACCCATCCACACTGTCAAATCTGATAACGAATAACTGGCTGACCAATGAGAATTCAGATAAGTAAATGCAGAGGTGCTGGTAAAGATCCAGGAGTTGAGATCAGTTGGAGCCACACAAACTTTCAATAAAACACAACTTTTACTGGCTTCACAGCAAAATGATTTAAGGCAGACACTGACTGCACTGGATGTTACGAAGCATATTAACCTACTGGATGCATTACACATGATTGTTATTGCGCAGGGTGCAGTCTCACAGACATGCAATATAAACTCTCTTCATACATTGAGTTTACCATTCAGAATGGCCAACCAGTTGATGAAAGCTACTTCCATAGCTGCAGGGGATTATAATATTCAGCAACCGGAATGATACTCAAAAGATTTGAGTTGGCGAACCCATGACATTCTGAGATTTGCGGCGAGCTCATGGCCATAGACAGTACAGTATAAGTGAAATGAGAGCAGAACTCCAGAGTAATTCAAGCAATGATGAGACAGAGGGAAACAAAGAGGTCACAGTTGTTATGCCAACATGGCAAGAAATGGAGCAGTGCCCTAGACAATGGCTTGGAAATGGGCAAGGGCCGATTCTCGATGCTAACTGGATCTCCATTCTTTAGAAGAAACTAAAGAACAGGAAAAAATGATAAACTTTTTCTGCATTGCCATCACCTTAGACACTTTACACTAATATTTTTGTCTTGCGTCTAATGTAAACATGTATTGTAGCCCAATACTCCATAAATAAACTGTACATTGATCATATTTTTTCCACGTGATGAAATGATCAACTGAGTGTAATGATGGAATAGACGGCTGCACAAATCAATTGTTACAATAGGATTCCATGGTATCTGATAAAATCACAGAAAATGCAACAAGGAAACCAATCCACCAATGAGGCCTGTGTCGATGCTAGCTCTTCAACTATAGCAGAATATTCTAATCCCTTTTCCTTATTCGTTTATATTCTTTTTCAAACACTTCTTTTTCAAACACATCAATTCCCTTTTAAATTATCACAGTCTCGCCTCAGTAGCTCCGGTATGCCAGAAAGATTATTTGGGTATACCTGTTCCAAGTTCCATTCTGGCATCTTAGGCCAGACAGACACTCCGGGCTAGATATTAACTCGGAGGCGGGGAGGGAGTGAGAGGGCTGCTTTGAGGTCAGGAGACCCAGAAGAATGGGTTTCCCTCAGGTCCTGCTGAATTTAATGGCAGGATCTGATTAGCATTTTTTGTCTCTGTTTTGGGTGCAGCCAGCCAAATTGAGAGGCTGTCTGGCTGTCGGGTGGGTAGGCCTTCAGCACCAGGCCACAATCGGGGAGCGGAGCAGAGGAAGGGAGGGATCGGAGGCCTCGAGGTGGGGGGGAGAAGATCGGAAGTGATGCGGTTGCAGCCTCGGGGTGGCGGGGGAGTGGTGGAGGGAATAGGTTGGAGGCCTCGTAGAGGAGATCAGAAGGGTTAGTGGGAGGAGATCGGAAGAGTCGGGTTGGGGGGGAGGGGTCGGTGAAGCAGGTAAGTGGAAAGGCACTTACCTCATGGATCCAGCAGTCCTTGTCTTCCTTTAGCTGCCAGGTTTTCCGAAGCCCAGAAAGCTCAGCCGGCCAGGGTTAAATTTAAAATGGTGGTTAAATATGAGGCACACAGCCTCATTATAGTATTTAAATTGCTAACCTGCCTCTTGGGAGTGGGTCGGTTCCCTGCGCCTGTCCTGCCTCTGTTAAAACCAGAAGTGGGCAGGTTGGGCCAGGATTCAGTTTTTTTAACATTTTAACATCCCACCCGACCCAAACCTGCACGTTTTTGGTGGTTAAAATTCCCCCCCAATAGTTCTCCAGACAACAGTATGGGGGTAATTTTAACCCCCACAAGCGGGTGGGTTTTGGCCAGGTGGGAGGGTCACCACACTTTTTGAACCCACCCGCTTCTGGTTTTAACACTGGGGGGCGACCAATCCGCTCTCAGGAGGCGGGTCAGTCAGTTTAAGGAGGCTGCGTGCCTTCATTTTAACCCGGTCCATTCCCCCTCCCCCCACCTCCGCAGTGTCCCGTCCCCCCGGCCCAGCCCCCCTCTGCGCGGTCTCTCCTCCCCCCCCCCCCCCAAACCCTGCACGGTCTCCCTCTAACGAATCCCCACCCCGCGTGGTCTCTTTCTTCCCCCCCACCCCCCGATAACTCTAGCCAAGTTAAAACTCTATGGTGTTCGGGAAGCCCGGACGACGGGCCACAACTCCTCCACCCCGCTCAGAAATCCTGCAGCAGTAAATATCGGGGGCAAAGATTCTGTTTATCCAGTGTAAAGCAGGGGTAGGCTCCCATTCAGGCCATCGCCACATTACCTCCAGCAACAGAGTGCAGGCAGTTTAATGAACAGGTTGCAATGTACCCTTCAGGCACACATGACTTTCCAACAAGCACCTTAGGTGAAATTTGTATAATGTTTTTCTTATGATGCAGCTGCTTCATAGATTATCTAAATTGCCTTTAGTTTAATAGTGTTCTTTTATCATTATCATTTCTCAATTGATTAAAGCTATTTTTAAGCGTCATAGGCTTTCTTATCAACGACATATACATTTTCCTTTATTGCATAACAAGGAAAGGAATCCAGAGTGACCTTATCTGGTTTGTTGTAATACCTACCTGATGTACAGGAATTAGTCTATTCATGATCCAGAGTGCAGCTTCTATATCGATTTGAAGTATGACTAACTATTTTATTAGGGGAAGGAAAATTGAAACGTTACTTATACTTCTAAAAGTTTTCAACATTAAAAATTATGCGATCCAGAATTGTGTTCTGGCTATAATGCTGTCTTATGAGACCGTCAGTATTAAACCTTTCATGTACTTGTAACTGCTGGGCTTCGCAACCAGAAGTGGCAGGTGGCTGGAAAGGAACCTGCTGGAGGGTCTCTTCCCGTGGGGAGGCCCGGCAAGATGGGTCTCCAAGCTGCTTTCTAATGCGAACCAACATGAAAATATCTCCAGTACATTTACACTATAATGGCTGAGGTACTAAATGAGTACTTTACATCTGTCTTCACAAAAGAAGAGGATGCTGTCAATGTCACCGTAAAGGAGGAAGGGATAGAGAAATTGGATAGGATAAAAATAGATCAAGAGCAGGTACTTAAAAAGCGGTCATTGTAAAAGTATCACCTAGTCCGGATGCATCCTAGGTTGCTGAGGAAAGTAAGGGTGGCTATGGCCACGATCTTTCAATCCTCCTTGGATATGGGAGTGGTTCCAGAGGGCTGGAGAGTTGCAAATTAAACACCCCTGTTCAAAAAAAGAGGATAAACCTGGTAACTACCCAACATCAGTGGTGGGAAAACTTTGAATGGCCTCCTTCTGTGCTGTATGATTCTATGAATTGTAGTGTCAGCGTAACAGTGTCACTTTGTACTGATGTTACTGTAGTGCTAACTCAGCCTGAAAGAAGGTATTTACTCTGCTTGCTCCAAAGGCCTTAATCCAAGAGTTATCCTACACAACTTTAGGCCGGAAATTTCTCGAGGGAGGCTGGTTGGAGGCGCGGGGCTGGGTTTCTCGCAGGCCCTGCCGACTTTAACAACAGGGCCTGATTTGAATGCGAGACCTCGAATTCCCACCCACAGCCAGCCAGATTGAGAGGCTGGCTGGCTGCGGGCGGGTAGGCCTCAGAAACAAGGGGCTGGTCCTGGGGAGGGATCGCGGGGGTGCGGTTGGGGAAGAGGGGGGTCGGCAATTGGTTGGGGATCAGGGGGATGGATGGGATCGGGGGGAATGGTAATGGGGGATCGGCAATCGGGGGTGGAGGAGGGTCGGCAATCGGTCAGGGACCAGGGGAATGGGAGGAGAGGATCAGCAGGGATCGGGGTGGGGGTGGGGGAGAGGCTCGGCCATGGGGGTGTAAAGAGGATTGGGGTTGGCCACCGGAGGATCGTGGCTGGCCTCATCATCGTTGGGGGGGGGAGGCGGCGGCGAGCCCACGTGGTGTCTCCGACCGCAGCAGGTGGGTATGGTCAGGACCCTGGATCCAGGAGGTAGGTATAAAGCCACTTACCACCTGGATTCAACAGTCCCCACCTCTGTTTAACTGCCGGGTTTCACGAATTGTGTGAAACCCGTCCACAGGCAGTTAAACACAAAATGGACGGGGGAATCGAGTCTTCCAGCCTCATTACAGTATTTAAATTGAGGTGACGCCCCCCCTGGGAGCGGGTTGGTCGCCCGCCCCCTGTACCGCCTCTGGCAAAACTGGAAGTAGGCGGGATCAGGGCGGGAATCCCATTTTTAACAATTTAACTGCGCCCACGCTCCAAACCCACTGATTTTCTTGCGTGCCCTTGTGTGATCCTGCTCATCTTCAGAGGGCAGCAGAAGAACACTGCACTGCACTGGACTTTGATTCGCACTTTAACCAACAAATTTTAATTAAATGGTAAAAGAACACACAAGTAGTGGCAGAATCCCAAATAGATATTTTGTAGTAGTTATTAAACTTAACTACCTCCATGAGTAAATAGAAAATTAATTGTTTGCAACTGCTATGCTAAAGTATGATATACCTAATATTCTTGCTTAGCGGATCATTTCCTCGCCATCCACAGAAGCAATCTGGCCTGACTCTGTGTCTTTACAGACTTCATATAGTGTCTTTTAATTGACCAATACAGGTTGATAAATCTCTTCAGAAAGTGATGAGGGCCAAACAAATCTACGTAGTAACTGTCAATTCAAAAAGAGCTTACAAACCTTTATTTGAACCAACCCTGCAAGATGTTTGTATTTGAATTGAATGGCTTGGCCCCTCCCATGGACCACTGTCTCAAATAAACCATCTATTCTGTAACTTGTGTATGAAATAAACTAAGCATGTCTCTCTGTGAATGAAGCTAGTTTTTAACCCCTTGTGTGGTTTGACAGACTTAAAGAAGCCAACACCCTGCTACGTCTTTTGACACTTGTGGGGCTATGGGGATAGAGCGGAGGAATGGGACTGACTGGATTGCTCTACAGAGAGCCGGCATGGACTCGATGGGCCGAATGGCCTCCTTCTGTGCCATTTTGACTGACTTTCCATTAACACACGGGTTCCTCGGGGCTTTGCCCTATCTCACACAATGTTGCTTCCAATTTATGCCGTTTCTCTGGGGTTTCCTCTGACCTTCTGCCAAAATTACAGTGGATGATTGGGAGAACCTCTGTGGAAATTCAACCCCATGGTATCTTCATGTGTCTCTCAGTTCTAGCCTACAGTTGCTGCCTGTTATGTTTGGCATTACCTTTAGTACCTGGCCTTATTATCGCCCCCAGCTTCAAATTCAGCTCCCAAATATCTTCAATTGCTGAAAGATCCTTCTAAGAATCTTGGTTTCCTATTTTGTACCAAATATTTATTATCCTTTTAATAGTTCCTGATTCTTTATACAGCCCTCATTCTTCCAAGCCTCTGGGAAAATTTAGAGCTAGGCCATTCAAGGGTGATGTCAGGAAGCACTTCTTCACACACACATGAAACCTGGAACGCTATCCCCAAAAAGCTGGTGAGGCTGGGGCAATTGAAAATTTCAAAACTGAGATTGATAGATTTTTGTTAGGCAAGGGTATTAAGGGTTAGGGAATCAAGGTGGGTAGGCGGAGTTAAGATACACATCAGCTATGATCTAACTGAATGGCGGAACAGGCTCAGGACCTTTCCCAGGACCTCAAAGGTGTTGAACTCCCTCAAACTTTCCTTCCGAGCTTGGCGTCACCCAGACACACCTTCCTAATTTGCCTTGTCTACTCTTCTGTCCTTTTTAATCTTATTGGTATCCTACACTATGTACCTTCACCTTGGTTTTCAATTCAAAAAGATAGGTCTGCTAGTGTAAGCTCTGCTTCATAAAGGTAGGTCATTGTATTTGTAGGCTATTGGCTAAATAGTATGAAAAACTTTTACATCAACCTGACTACTGCTCTCTAATGTTGGGTACTTAAATGAATATTATTTACTCTTCAGTTGCATATATGGTTAAAAAAATCAGTTGCAGGAAGATGTAAAGCCTGAAAGGAAACACATTTCATATTTTTATGAAGCCAAGAAAAAACACAGAACAAGTTATGGCAAAGTACAACTACAGAAATTATTAGAAAATGAAGTCCAAAGCCTTGTGAAGATTGCACCAGTGACCACTGCGCTGTAAATAATTAGTATTTACCATACGGAAAAGAAGGAAAGACAAAACTGTGACTAAACCGTTTTATTAGAGACTGGGGATTTTTTTCTGAAAAGCATTAACATTTTGTAATGTTCCAATTCATTGCAATCTAGTTAGCTTTATATATACCTGTGAATATTTCAAAGAGTAGCAATCTTAAGAGAAAATATGCAGAATGAAATACTGTGGTGCTGTTTTAAGTCTCCACCCTGAATAAAGCCATGGCTTTGTACATTGAAAGGAAAAATTTTGCTATCTGGCAGACATGCTGACCCGCTCGCCCTGTGTGGTTTGCGCCAATTTCAGCAGAGGCCCTGTCTGCGTCTCTGCTACACAAGGAGCTGCTCACTGGACAGATTGTAACTAACAGAGGCCTTCTTGTTCTCCCGACCCTCCTAGGCCTGGAAAGTGCATCTCATGGGAAGAGACGGCTGTAAAATGAACCCCCGCAGGATGCAGACATTACAGAGGACCCAGCAACTCCAACAAGGTAAAATATTTTATATAAATCAAAGCCACCTTAAGAGCCATGTTGTAACCTTTTCATCGGTTTAAGCACATGCATTGGAGCAAAATGTATATGCTTACACAAGGGAGGTATGATGGTTATGTTACTGGACTAGTAATCCAGAAACCTGGACCAATGATCTGGGGATACGAGTTCAAATCCCACCACAGCAGCTGAGGAATTTAAATTCAGTTAAATAAATCTGGAATTAAAAAGCTACCATCAGTAACGTGACCATGAAATTACCAGATTGTCGTTTAAAAACCCATCTGGAAGGAAATCTGCCGTCCATATGTGACTCCAGACCCACAGCAATGCAGTTGACTCTGCAACTCACCGCCACCTTCTCGAGGACAATTAGGGATGGCCATGCTGGTGACGTCCACATCCCGTGAATGAATAAATAAATAAAACAATCACAACGATTTCCTGGGAATTCCTGGCATTGCTGAAGAAGGCAATCTGATTACAGTAATAGAGTGACTAACAGACTGCAGATATCTGCCTTATTTAGCTATTCCAGTCTCCCATTTAACACCCTACCACTTCTATGCAAAATAAATTTGTGTTTTTGAAAACTGTAGTCAGTCTGCTGCCACCTCTGAGGCTCCGACCTGGCTGATGTGTTTGTAAGCTTAAAATATCTCAACAACATTTTAACATCATCTTCAGTCTTGTAGACCTGAAGTGGCTTTAGTGCTTCCAGATGCATTGTGAATCGCGCCTGCCCCAACTTGTTATTCCCATTCTTACTTCTCGCTTCTCTCATCCTTCATGAGCTATGCTGCGGTGCAGCTACCTTCAGCTGGGAGACCAGGCAGGCAATATGTCTCCAAAGTTTTGTCAGCCCCAGCCTATGAAAGTCTAGACAGCTTAGGCGCAGGTTGATGAAAGATTAAGGCTATGTGCTGGGGGTTAATCTCGCCAACCTTTTTCCCGTCCCACTCACCGCTGACCCCATGGACTCTGCCAGTGGAACATCACTGCTCCTATCTGCATCTCCCTCCAGAATGACCATTCACTTGCAAACAAGGCCCTTGCCATCCACAACCTTATTGCAGATGATAGTATTGACATCATGGCCTTGACAGAAACTTGGCTCACTTGTGAAGACACCTTTCCCTCACTGAAGCCTCTCCGCCTGGCTATAACTTCCACCACCTGCCCCAACCAAACCACCATGGTGGCAATGTGGCTCTTATCACCAAATCTCACCTTGGTCCTACCCCCCTACTCATCTGGCACCTTCTCCTTCTTGGGCACCTCATCTTGTTCCATGCCTCGCATTTTAAATTCTGATTCTGTACCACCCACCCAAGCGCCACCCAAAGTTTTTCACTGAGATATCCTTGGCCTCGGCACTGAACGACTTCTCATCCTCGGTGATTTCAATCTCCCTCTCAACTCACCTTGCCCTCTCTCCTCTTGAGTTCACTGCCCTCCTGGCCTCCCTTAACCTCTCTCTCTCTCCATATAAATTCTCCTACCCATATTCGTTGTCACCCCCTCGACCTTGCCATCTCACGTGGCCTCTCTATTTCCCATTGTCTCAGTCGCAGACATGGCGATCACTGATCATTTCCTTGTATCCCTCACCACTCGCATCCCCTACCATCTTCCTGCCCCATTTCCTTCTGCATCTGCCCCGGGAATAAAACCCCCCAAGTCAGTTACAACAGCAGTTGCAAAGTCCCACCATTCGCCACGATACTTCTGCAGCTACCAATCTGTTCAATCACACCCACCTCCTCCTTTGATGCCCTTCTCCAGTAAAACCTTTACTCTCTCCCACCTTGGTCATTCCCCTTGGCACTCCCTTAAGTCCAAGGGACACAGATTTGAACGTTTATTGCGCACAACTGGTTTAGCCATTCATCGCCAAATCAAGCACCGTCTACCCCTGGCTTCTCTTCCCCACTACCAACCATCTCCTTAAAGCCCTCTCCCTTGTCACCTCCACCCTCATCTCCAACAATATGGGAGAGGAGCTTATTGACGACTTTGTCATGAAGATTGAGACCAGGCATTCAGCTGCCTCTGCCACATATTTCTCTAGTTTCTCTCCTATCTCCGCTCATTCCCTCTCCGAGCTCATCTTGTCCACAAGACCCAACTCCTGCTCTCTTGAGCCTATTCCGACAAAACTGCTGACCAACTTCCCTTTCTGGACACCATGTTAGCTGATATTGTAAATGGCTCCTTCTCATCAGGTACTGTCACCCTCCCTTGCAAACCAATCCTTGACCCCTCTATGCTTGCAAGCTACGGCCACATCTCCAGCCTACCTTTCCTCTCCAAAGTCCTTGAACTTGTTGTCACTTTCCAAATCCGTGCCCATCTGTCCCACAACTCCATTTTTTAACCTCTCCAATCAGGTTTCCGCCCCTGCCACAGCACTGAAATGGCTCTAAATCGAAGTCACAAATGACATTCTCTGTGACTGACCGTAGTGCACTATCCCTCTTCATTCTTCTCGATCTGTCTGCAGTTTTGATGCTTTTGACCACACCATCTTCCTCCAACATCCCTCCTCCGTTGTCCAGCTGAGTAAATCTGCCCTCGCCTGGTTCCACTCTTGCATATCCAGAGAATATCCTGCAATGGTTCCTCTTCCCCCACCCCCCCCGGACCGTTACCTCTGGAGTCCCCTAAGGATCTATCCTTGGCCTATTTCTCATCTACATGGCGCCCTTGCCGACATCATCCAAAGACACAACATCAGGTTCCATATGTACGCTGATAACCCCCAGCTCTACCTCACCACCACCTCTCTCAACCCCTTCGCTGCCTCTGTGTTGTCAGACTGCTTGCCCGACATCCAGTCCTGGTTGAGCCAAAATAATTATTAGGAAGACTGAAACCACTGTCTTCGATCCATGCCACAAACTCCGTTCTCTAGCCACCAATTCCATTCCCCTCCCTGGCACCTATCTCAGTCTGAACAGACTGTTCGCAACTTCAGCATCCTATTTCACCCTGAGCTGAGCTTCCGACCTCATATCCTTTCCATCACAAAGACCGCCTACTTCCACTTCCGTAATATCATCTCTATCTCCACACTTTAGTCGATCAGCTGCTGAAACCCTCATCCATACCTCCAGACTCAACTATTCCAATGCTTTCCTGGCCAGCCACCCATCTTTAACCCTCCATAAATGTGAGCTCATCCAAAGCTCTGCTGCCCGTATCCTAACTCTCACCAAGTCCCGTTCACCCATCACCCCCTGAGCTCACTGGCCTACATTGACTCCAGGTCCACCAAAGCCTCAATTTTAAAATTATCATCCTCCTGTTCAAATCCCTCCATGGCTTCATAGAAAAATAGAAAAAATCCCTTCCCTGTCTCTCTGTCCTCCTCCAGCCCTACAACCCTTCGAGAACTCTGCATTCCTCTAATTCTGGCCTCTTATGCATCCTTGATTTCCTTCGCCCAACCATTGGCGGCCAAACCTTTAGCCGTCTGGTCCCTAAGCTCTGGAATTCCCTCCCTAAACCTTTCCTCCTTGAATACACTTTCTAAAACCTCTTTGACCAAGCTTTTAGTCACCTGTCCTAATATCTCCTTCTTTAGCTCAGTTTCAACTTTTTGTCTGATTCTACTCCTGTGAAACACTTTGGGATGTTTTACTAAGTTAAAGGCGCTATGTAAATACAAGTTGTTCTTGTGTGCGCAGCGGTACTGCTGCAGTTTGACCAGAGTACTGATAAGCTTCCTATTATTAGCCAAGACTATCCTATCCTTTAGGGCATTCGCGTGGAGGGCTACCTGAAGCTAAGTGGAAAACATCCCAGCCCTCAGTGGCAGGTTTGCCCCCTCAAGGTCCCATTAATGAGCCAAACTGGTCAGTCAATTAACCTGCTTGTCTTAGATACTGATTAGAGTCCCAGGGTTGACTTTGTTCCAATCTTCCAATGTCAGGCATGTCATCTTGGAGCCATCTCAACTCCAAAAGATCCTGCTTGCCTCTCTGAACCCAGTTGTGGTAGCTATAGAACCTTGGATATATGAGTACATGTTCTCATACCCTGCCTCCAGGTAATGCCTTCCAGCAGCTGTTGTCCTTGGGCATTGTGTCAGTAAATACAGCGCATGTCCTACACAGGAAACTTTGAAAACCATTGACCCAAAGCAGCTTTTAGAAATTCTGCATGAATACTCTTACTATTTGGGGCCCTACCATTAGTTGGGTAATGTAGTGTGAAGCCCACTTTCTGCCAGCAACAGTAGTTCATTAAAGCCTTCTATCTGTGTAGCATACTCCACCAGCTTTTACAGCCTCCGTGTAGATGAGACTTCAGTTTGGCCTGTTTTAGATCAGACACCACATCGCGTTTTGGGGCTGTTTACTGCAAAGGAGTCGCTGGCCTTCCCTTTACCCCTGCTGGCTTCAATCTGACAAACTACAATACAGCCAAGATACATCTCCAGATTTCTTTGAAGATAGCGCAAAAAAGGAATGAATAACTATATTGTTCTTGACACCATTCACAACAATAAAACCCATCTTTGCCTGCACGGAGCGCCAATCAAACATACTGTAAAAAAATCCCAATGGATGTTTGTAACTGAATGGAATGGAATGGCCTAACTCAGAGGTTCCCAAACTTTACTTATTGTATACCCCCTTCCAGATCTACCGGCTGCCTACCGGTGTACAGGTTGAATATTTTAACCCCTTTAATGCCCAAGCTTTGTACATTATTACACCTTGAAGTATAGAACAAATTCCCACAGAGTTTTAAAGCTATGTCTGAGTAGTCTATTATAAAAAATGCAATAGCTAAATTAAAATAATTAATAAATAAAATCCACCGTTAGACAATTTCTCCCACGTACCCCCCCCCCCCCCCACAGATGTCTCGCATACCACAGTTTGGGAACCCCTGGCCTAACTCATTGATCAATTCCAAATACATTGAAAGACCTATTAGATGGGTACCCATCTGCAGACAATGGCAGCGATTGATCCACACGTATTGACCAGTGTGAGATGTGTATTTGAAGTCTGTAGAAATAGCGAGCAGTAACTCATTTTAACTGCATGTGCGGTAGCCAACATGAAAGAATCTAATAAATAATTCATCACGATAAAAATGTTCTATTTTTGTCACATGCAACTCTGTATAATGATCTCTCTAGCCCCCAAGAATGCACTCACTGATTTGCTGGAGCGCACCAAATTTGCTGGTCATTGGCATTATCCCAGAAGAATCCTTTTGACCATGATTGATGGCAGAGCTTAGCAAACAGGAAAACTGTCGTGGCTAACTTTAGTGTAATGGTTGCCTTTGTGCATGAATGCAGCTCACTGATCCCACTTCATCTCCCTAATAACCTAGTGGACTCGAGATACACTGCATCATAATCTACCTTTGCAGCAGCTCTTGATTTACCATTTATTTGTTTTTTCCAAGAATTTTTCTTTTGAGTTTACTTTTCCTCATAGTTTTCTGTTGCCGTGTAACAGTCTTAGCATCAATGTTGTTTCCGAGGCCTGATTTAGCATCCAGGTTAAAATTCTTCAGTTCAGCTCTGTAATGACTTGATGGTATTTCTCTCATTGAAATCCCACCCCAACCATGTCAACTTTAGCAAAATTCAATGATGGTGCCCAGATTTAAAAGGGTTCTCATCCACCCATTAATTGGCATGTCAGTGTTATTGTCTTCCCAGATCAATATCATCATGTAAAACTCTGCAAAATTATCTAAAAGAAAGGATGGCCCATTTTTATCATTCATGCACAAACAGTAAGACCTCTAGTGCACTTTCAGATCACGAAAAGCGCAAGCGAATTTCCCTGTGCTACTGCCTTGGCTGATGAATTGTACAGAGCTATTGTCATGAAGAAGGCCCTTTTCACTTCCCCTACTATAGATTCCTTGGTGATTTTCAACGTACAAATGAAGTGTGGCTTGTTCAGGGTAAGGCCCCTGCAAGAAAGAAACAATCCGTAAACAGGAATTCTGAGGGAGAAGGGTGTATATCTAGAGCACCCTCCAAATGAAACTGGTGGATTACGAAGTCCATGGGGTCAAGTTCATCCACCAACAAGTGGAACAGATTAGTAATGTAGTCAGACAGATACACAGCTGTGTTGGGACATCTCACTTGCATATGCAGATTGCACCATCACTTCAAGGGCATTTTGATCAATATGCAAGCTTGGCTCAGAACCTCTGGTCTCTCACTCAACCTACAGGCAAAGATTTTTCGTCGAATCACTTTGAAGATTTAGCTGAGAGTTGCTTAAAGTTTTAATAGCCACTGTAGTCATACATGGCTACTGAACTGGTTTGACTGGAAATGCAGGCGTGTCCATTCAAGCTGTCTTCATACCTGGGTTCAGAACCCCTCAGTCAGCGATATCAGCCGGGACCTAGAAAGATCGCTCCTGCTGGTCCTTGCACTGCTAGCTCCGACCAATGATGTTTATTTTCCTTGGCTGAAGGAGACAGCAACTGTCATTTTGTAAATAAGTGAGACTCCATGTCAGATGCATCGATGAAAGTGGCATGGGGGTAAGGGAATATCAGAAGACAAGTAACCCTAAAAGCTTGTATATGTCCTGTTGTCCAACCTGAGAACATCATTGACTGAAGCCTGTGAGTATCAAAACTGAGTAGCTCCAGGAGAGCAGTTTTGCTACGTGATTAAATGCTAAACACATTTATCCAGCTGTGATATCAACAGTTGTCCTGGTGATAGAATAGGAAGCTTTGATCAGAACTTGCTAAACATGCCAGTACTTCTATATAAATGTTTTATCTTCTGTTTTCCCAAAATTCTTGCCTTTCTGATGTGCTGTTTGTGGGCATGTTTACTCATTTTAATAAAAAAACAAAATGCACTACAGCAACTCGCCAAGGTTTCTTCTGCAGCACCTCCCAAACCCGCGACCTCTTCCACCTAGAAGGACAAGGGCAGCAGGCACATGGGAACACCACCACCTCCAAGTTCCCCTCCAAGTCACACACTATCCTGACTTGGAAATATATCGGCCGTTCCTTCATCGTCGCTGGGTCAAAATCCTGAAACTCCCTCCCTAACAGCACTGGGAGCACCTTCACCACACGGACTGCAGCGGTTCAAGAAGGCAGCTTACCTCCACCTTCTCAAGGACAATTAGGGATGGGTAATAAATGCTGGCCTTGCCAGCGACGCGCACATCCCGTGAACGAATATTTTAAAAAGATGCACCCCATATCTAAACCCTCTGTGTCTCTGTTAAAATGATGGATGATGGCCAGATCCTTCTGCATATTTTTAATAATATTTTCTCACTTGTCATCCACTCTCATCCAGGTTGCTTTATATTTTTGATGCTTTCATTACTACAACAAAGAATTGGGTAGATGACGGAGTGAAGTGCATTGAAATGCATCTTTTCCATTATCTCTAATGGCATTTATTTCCCTTTTTGAAAAACTTTCATTGCTAGCATTGTGTTTTAAGGCAGGCTCAGCTCTTGGAACAGTTGGGAAAGTTTGAACTGCTGAACTATCTATTGCAATGCAGTTTTCACAGGAACATTTCATTTTTCCAGAAAGTCCTTAAATAAATTAATTTGATTGCAGACACAATGATGAACACAATCACATCAATCCACATTCCTCCTTTATAAATCTAGTAAAATGATGCCAGTCAGTTCATCAGAGAGACAATGACCATTCTAACTGATCAGGCCAGCTTTGCCATTTTCTTTTGTAACTGTTGTACCTGAGTAACAGAGGCCATCAACTTGCTCAAATTATGTAAACATTAGTATTCACATACCTATGCCTGCTCTTCTATAGATATGCTTTGTTTGAATCTTTCTTCCACAAAGCAGTGAGAGACAGGACAATAGAAGTGAGCCCTAACAAACTTTACACAATATTAATGAGTGGCAGAAGAAATCGAGTCACATTCCAACGATATTTTAAGAGGATTACTGAATGTGGAAGTTGTGTCGGGGACCAATGAATGCAAATTTATTAGAGAGACTGAAGGATACCCCAAGGAACTATAGACATGAGCTTGATGGGTAATTTTGTATGGCTCTGCTTTGGTGTGGAGCCTTGCTAGACAGAAGCACGGGTTGGATTTAGGGATGATTCTGCAAACCACTGTCAACCAGGAGGCATTGTTCCTGGTTCTGCCATTTCTGTCTTCCATTTGTACGACTTGGTTCGTTGGGAACCTTCCAGTTTATACTCCTTAAATGTACTTTGGAACAAAAACTAAGGATGCAAATTTAATTGAGGAGGCAAGATGGGGGTGGGACAGCTAGTTTCTGGGTTCTGCTCTCGCCCCCAGCTTCATCCGCTCTGTAGCCGTGATTTTACCTTGATTGGCTTTGTTAAGCCCACCCTGCGGGTTTACCAGCCAATTAACAGGAAGCGGTACTGATGACGTCATCAGCCGGTTTCCTTAAAGGGACCATGTCCATTTGGAGTTTGACAGTTGTTCTGTCAGTGTTTGACAGCATTGAGGTGCTGCAAACACTGACAATCATTGCACAAAGGTGGATGCTTGCACCCAGGCTCTCCAATGACCCCCCCCCCCCCCCCGCTATAGTGATGAGTGTGCATGGAATGGCTTGGACATTAAAAGGATGCTTCACGGTGCTGGTGTGGGATTTTGTCAACCTGGCGCATCATGTGGCAGCCAGGGTTTATAGCGTCAAGTGAAGAAAATCTGGCCATGGTGATGCCATCGCTGGCCTCCCGGCCAGCAATTTTGTCTGGGGCTGATGCCCTGTGTCCAGTGCAGCATCAGGTGATGGCGGAGAAGGTTGGTGATGTTGGTGGTGATGTTGGTGTGCCTGGTGATGTTGGTGTTGGGCCTGATCATGGAAGGATTGGAGGACCAAGGTCTGATTGTTTCATTGGCTCTGATGTTGCTGGAATAGATGGCAGCTGCAGGTGAGATGACAGAAGCGATCTGTCACTGGTGAGAGAGGTTCTCCTAGTGAGGTGGCACTGGACATACAGTTGGATATGAAAACTTGTAAGCTAAAGAAATCACTATATATTAAAAACGCAGTAACCAACATTTCTGTGCTCTGAAACTCACCATCTGCAAATATGGCATCCTTGACATCACGTCTGCAGCTGTCTGCTTTTCATAAACATCAGAGCAGACTCAAAACACGCCAGGTTGAGCTGGTGTGTTCCCCGAACAGCGGGTAACCAGTGGGGGGAGACGGTAAAATTAGAATTAGGCCTCAAAATACTCTTAAATTGGCGCTTAAGCCATTTAAGTACCTGAATTGTCTCCCCTGCCGCTTGGTGTCGGGTCAGTTCTGCGCTGACAGACCCGACACCTGGGAGACTCACGTGGAGGCGGGTTCACAGCATGTTTCCTACCCGCTGTCAATCTTTGCGAATTTGACAGCGGACCCACCTCCAAACCCGCCCCCTCAGCGTAATTAAATTTGCGGCTTAAATTGTGGTTATCAAGAACGTGATTAAAACTGTACAGTGTGAGGTGTTTTTTCACTGCACTCACTTACCAAATAATTCAATCTATAAAAAAATATTTCTTACGCTACCCTTTACCACATTCTTATCACCGTCGTTATGCACTATTTGTTGCAAACAGTCCAATTGGGAAGTGATGCTCAAATGTGGATTTTGTACTGTGAGTACCAAATACTCAGGTCCTCTGTAACAGATGCCTTTAACGAAGTGGAAATTTTAATTAAATAGAAATACCGGTCATTTTATCAACACTACCTTAGCTGATTACTATATAAGATTTATGTGTGTATGTGCACGAGGCAATGTCAAAATATGAATGACGTATATGTGAGATTTGTGTTTAGCCAACCTCTGAAGTTACATGCTAAGTATTCACAAATTGGTTACTTCCAGCTGGAGTATAGAATTATAATGAAATAAAACTGGTCTAATTTATAGCAGAGTATGTAGGTTTGCTTCCTGACACTTCTTTTAAAGTGCATCAGACTGAAACCCATATGTGAATATATTTTCCTCCCATGTTATTTCTGTTCACCTTAACAACCAGAGGAAAGTACACCTTTGGCCTACTTCTGTGTAGCATTCCTCTTGGTTTGTTCCTGTCAGGTTGCTTCTAAAGGATTGGTTTCAGTGAACTCCCCCGCACCCCCCTCGGTTACCATAGCATTTGGGCCTCTGCTGCAATTAACCCTCAATTTTTCTAATCATTGTTCGTACCGTTACCACAGTATTAAATGTGCATGTTTATTTTAACAGCAAAACCTGGAACTGTGGCTACGTCTAGGCCGGGTCCCACAGGGGTTAAAGGACGTTCCCCAACCACCGGCAGCAAAATCCCTGCTCCAAGAGCTGGGTTAAACAAAACCACAAGCAGAACTCCAAATCGTCGATGAACTCGCTCCACCCAGAGGTCAAAATACAGCAACGAGCCTAATGTAACCTCTGCACCATGAACTCCAAACAGTCGGATTGCAATGTCATTTATGAAAGCACACAGGACTGATAAATCACTGACGACAGGTAAAAAGCTGTTTGCATGATGGTTAAGCGCCATCAGCAGAACATGCTCCTGACCTATCGGAGTCATTTTGATATTCTATGAAACATCCATCCCATCCAGGCTAGACTCTAACTTAATTCCTTAAATAATTCCATTGGTACTAAGAAAGTTCTTTGTGAAATTTCTCTAAAGCATTATTTAAAAGGAAACAGGTCTGTAAAAATACAAGTTTCAGAGTTTACTCACAGCCCAGATAGTCTGTTTATGGTTCCCAACCATGTGTTGTGTTACAGAAATTTCCAATTTACTGAACTCCAGTTTTTTTCTTTTGCTTTCCTTTCATGCAGAGAGTTTTGGAAAAGAATGTGATCACACTGCTATGGACTGATCATTTATAGCAGTCCTTTTTAGAATATATTGTTAAAGATTATACGCAATCATTCCCTTTTAAACGTGCATGCATAAACCACAGCAGAGTATGAGGTGCTGCATTTTGAAAATTGGACACGTGTTCAAAAGTGAAAGAATACTTTTGTCCAAACATTTGAGTAACTTGTAACCCATCAGGGATGGAGCTCATCATGACTGGATAAATCATTCACTGTCAGAGTCAGACTGAAAGCAAGGACTGTCTGTTGTGTCTCAAGGGGTTTTATACCCTTACCTATATAACAATTAAGAAGGACTCCGGGGTGGAGAGTTTAGTTAACGGCCATTTTATTTACAATGTGCTTCTTCACTCAATGCACTACATTTCCCATAATGGATTGCAAATCACCACTACGGTATCCCATGTGGGACAATTCTAATACACATTCAAAATACACAACACTGTCGTTCACTGCAAAAAAAACTATCCCTGAAATAAGTGGTTGTAGCAAACTAGTTTTATGCAATAAATCTGTGGCAAACACTTCTGTGAACTTGACACTGGAGCTCAATTTGAGATGGATTGAGAAAAGCTAGGCAACTGTGACTCCCACTGTGGTTCTTTCATGCATCTGTAGAGCAGCCTGTAAGTCTGATCGCTGCTTCTATGTGAATAGAATCATTTAGAGTGGCGTGAAGTGACTTAACTTTGCTTCTTTAAACACTTGGCAAGGAAAATATTGACGGTAAAAATGAATTAGCATTAACGGGCAGTGTTTCTTCTTTCGTGTTTTGTTGTTAAATAATTGCTTAGGTGGAGTGCATCGCAAAACATCGAATGAGAAGGAGCGCAAACTTGTAACAGAACCCACCTGATTTTCCATCTATTTAAATTGCACAGGTGATTATTTAACACCAATTGCAATGTAAGAATAATCTGCCCAAAGTCTAGAATCTCAAAGGCATTGCAAAAAGACACCTCACTGAATCTCCTAATGGTGAAACCCTTCCTCGTGGCTCAGTACATTCACCTGCAATGTTCATCCACTTGTTTAAAATTATTCCAGAATCCCACCCATTTCTTTGGGTGCAGTATTTGTGTAGCAGTATTGCCCAACAAAAAAATATCCTGTGCTTAAATTTTCATGACATATCTTAGTAACTGTAGGAGATTGTGGGTGGCATCGCGTTTTTAACATGTCTAAAAATAAATTGCAGTTGTGTGCCAGTTCACATTTATTGGAAACCACAAAACCCCAGTTTAAAGATGGAACTGATAATGTGTTTTATCAGATTCTTCCATATAAGACTTAAAAACTGAATGAAATTCTATTCGATAGCTGGAACATTAAACAAAGATGGTATTAATTACTATTTTGGCAAAGGCCCAAACACAGAAGCTTCCACAGCAAGTGGACCCTGGTGCTTGTGCCCACCCCTCTCACATTGAAGGATATGTGAAGGGCCAGGCAGCAAGCGCATGGAGGCTGGAAAATGGTAATTATCCTGTCATGCCCCCACCCCTCCCGCAAGGTGGTGCACAGCATCTTCGGGGCTGGAGACCATCTGACTGATCTTTGAACACCAGTCAGAATGCCCCAAAACTAGCAACCATTTCTGCTGCTCTAAGCCCCTCAGGCCTGCAGCAGTGGTTGGCTTTCCTCACCCCAATTATGGGTACAGGCCTCTGCCAAGGGTCAGGCCAGTACTAGGGTAACATTGGACCTATCCCGAGGACCTCAATCCAAGCATGACCAGGGCAGTCTAATGCGCTTCAGTGCCATCTGCAGGGCTTGTGCCCAGTCTGAGGGTAGGTACATTCAGCCATGAGATGTTAAAGAAATAGAGCAGCATCCACGTTACCAAAGTAATGTGGTTAAATGCTAAAAATGTGGAGATAAATTTTCAAAACTCACAACTCACTGACTTAAAAATCACCTTTGAATTCCGAGAACTACCAAGAGTGATACATGGGGCAGCTTAGACAGGTGAACTGTATGTGAATATTTCTTTTACATTTTAAGTTAGCATGTCAAAACTGCTGTGCATTGGTCACAAAATTAACTGTGGTCAAAGCTGTGCTAAGAGTGAAAATAGGAGGGATTTTGCAGCTGCACTACCTAGACCTCAGTATCACAGAGCAAGCCTCACTTAGCTGATTTAGAAATAAGTAAAATTGCAACATATCTCTGTTACAAAAGGCCTTGGGTAATCCAAATTAATCTTGTTTTGTTTTAAATCCATGGTTCAGAGTATTTGACAGAACTGTTTGAGCAAACTATTGTGGAGTTTGGGGTATTTTAAACCATGTATATAGCTGTTTTTTAATATATGATTACAAGTACATCAAGAGAGATTGACTATAATTTGTTCCTGATTCTATTATTGTATTTAGCTTAAAAATCAAAATATATATTTAATGTATTTTTTTAGTGATGTGACTTTTTTGTATATATCCTTCTCAAATGTGCATAATTTCATATTTATTGCAATCTTTTCTGAAATACAGATATTCCTTCTTCAATCATTAATGCACAAGTTTAGATTTCATTTAGGCATCCAAGGTAGTTTCTGTGAGGCCAGATATTTTGCATTTTCAAACACATTGTACATAGCTGTCTGCACTGGGAGGAAGAGAATAATCTTTTTTTCTTCTTCCAATTTTCTCCCCTCCCCTCCTGAAGGTGTTGACATTTTGCTAGGGTGCAGTTTTGTGGGTGCTGGTCACCCTCCTATACCTCACCCAAGTGGCCATTGTTCATGTGTCCACCTTAATGGTAAGTGTCAGCAGGATATTTTACCACAGGGAACATGCAGCCAAGCTCGATCCTGTCCTCACCCATTGTCGGGGTAAACAATTCCAGAAATGGTCGCTGGCTAGTGCTCAGAAGCTGATACCCTGATGGATTTTTCCATCCCTAACCAAGGAGCGGTGAGGCCAATTGTAGAGCCCCTACTCAGCACAAGACCATTGATTTCCGTAGCTGGTCGCTGGATAAATTGGCTGCGCCACTGAGGGAGCCCAGTTGTGTTGCCTCGATTATCTTGTAGAATTGAGGGAATTGGCCGATTCCCAGGCCTGTACTGCTGTGCAGACACCAAATGGGAAATACAAAAGACAGCCTGTCCTATTTTTTTCCCCCCTTCCCTCTAGTTTTCTCAATTAAAACAAATATTCCAGCTCACCTCTCATGGGAACACTGGATATCTGTGAAAAATTAGCCTGAGAGAACATCTCATTTTGGTATGCACAAGGCCTAACATTCCTTGTATACTGTAGTATGCTATATGAACATGCAATTAGGGCAACTTCATATCCAGCAGGTTAAACTAGGAGCACACTTTGCACTTCAGTTGCACTAAATATTCTGAAGTCGTCTTGTTTCCATCTGCTCAGGAGTCATGATATTCAGAGGACCTCTGGTTCACTTCCATCTCTGTGTGAACACAGCTCAGATAAATGATTCTCTTCTCCATTAGATGTTGAATTTCCGCCCAGGTACTTACTACAAAGATCATTCCTTCTACATTAATGGTTTGGCAAATGGCCAACCAAAGTCAATGCTGTTAGTACTAGGCAAATGCTGGCCTTATTGACAGAACAGTTATTTGTGCCTAACATCCTGTAATACAGAAATAATTACAATCTATAACCATAATGATGCAAAAATTGATCTCCCTAATCTACTGGTCTGAGGACAATCCATTTTTAAAGAGGTATTGTATATTCTGCATTTTGGGACTTGCTCAGTAAACGCTATAGCCTTTTCTGAAAACGCAGTCTTAAAACTGTATTGTATTATAATTCTTTCCCAGGACCGTAATACTGTGGAACTTGCTCCCTCACTTTTCCCTCTCTTCAACAATATACAGATTATTGAAACTGAATCTTTTCACCAAATCACGATTTATTGATTTATATTGCACCTTCGCTCCTGATTTCTACCTCGGTTGTGTCTTGTACCCTGGGTCTTGATCATTACCGATCTTTCTCAATTGCACACCCACGGGGGGTTTATGTTGTAGAAATTGCTATATGGTACAGCACAAACTTTTACAACAGGGTTTCAGTCTTAGTTTTTCTTATGACAAAAATAAAGTGTAGTACCAGTGATCGGCAGTGCAATGATGCCATAGAAACATAGAAGATAGAAGCAGGAGTAGGCCATTCGGCCCCTCGAGCCTGCTCCACCATTCAATGAGATCATGGCTGATCATCCAAACTCAGTACCCCGTACCTGCCTTCTCCCCATATCCCTTGATACCTTTAGCTCTAAGAAATATATCCAACTCCTTCTTGAATATATTTAAAGACTTGGCCTCAACCGCCTTCTGTGGTAGAGAATTCCACAGGTTCACCACTCTCTGGGTGAAGAAATTCTTCCTCATCTCTGTCCTAAATGGCTTACCCCTTATCCTTAGACTATGACCCCTGGTTCTAGACTCTCCGACCATCAGGAACATTCTACCTGCATCTAGTTTGTCCAGACCTGTCAGAATTTTATAAGTTTCGATGAGATCCCCTCTCATTCTTCTAAACTCCAGTGAGTATAAGCCCAATCGACCCAATCTCTCCTCATACGTCATTCCTGCCATCCCAGGGATCAGCCTTGTGAATCTTCGCTGAACTCCTTCCATGGCAAGAACATCCTTCCTCAGATAAGGCGACCAAAACTGCACACAGTACTCAAGGTTTGGTCTCACCAAGGCCCTGTACAACTGCAGCAGGACATCCTTGTTCCTGTACTCAAACCCTTTCGCTATGAAGGCCAACATACCATTTGCCTTCTTCACTGCCTGCTGCACCTGCATGCTTACCTTCAGTGACTGGTGCACAAGGACACCCAGGTCTCGTTGCACTTCCCCTTCTCCCAATCTATTGCCATTCAGATAATAATCTGCCTTCCTGTTTTTGATACCAAAGTGGATAACCTCGCATTTATCCACATTATATTGCATCTGCCACGCTTCTGCCCAATCACCCAACCTGTCCAAATCATCCTGGAGTTTCTCGGTATCCTCCTCGCAGCACACACGCCCACCCAGCTTTGTGTCGTCTGCAAACTTGGAGATATTACATCTAGTTCCCTTACCTAGATCATTAATGTATATTGTGAATAGCTGGGGTCCAAGGACCGATCCCTGCGGTACCCCACTAGTCACTGCCTGCCACTCGGAAAAAGACCCATTAATTCCTACTCTTTGCTTTCTGTCCGCCAACCAGTTCTCTATCCAAGTCAATACCTTGCCCCCAATCCCATGTGCCTTAACTTTACACGCTAATCTCTTATGCGGGACCTTATTGAAAGCCTTTTGAAAGTCCAAATACACCACATCTACTGGTTCTCCCTTATCTATTTTCCTTATGAAACACTTTAATTGGGTACGCATTCAATTGGTGCCTGATTTTCAAGTTACCACCCAGGAATGATGAAGGGCACCCAAACATAAACAACAAAAGGCACATTCCGAATAGATGCATTAAATTGTTTAAGCACTGATATGTACAGTACTTGTATTATACCCATGCAAGACAATCCATTGCCTTAGCTTCTAGGCTATTCTTTAATTAAATCAAAGTGGCCCACATACCTATAACTAATTTCTTCAGCTGAGAAATAATTGGTAGCACTTTTTTACATTGGTTATGGATAAGGAAACAAAAACATACACATTACACAAGTTATCAGGTGAAGCAACCAATGTGTGGCTCACACTTGATATGGGATACCTGCCACATTAGGTGCTAGTAATAAGAACACTCTCCATTCCAAAGGGGGGTTTATTCTTTGACATTACTGTCCTTTCTGTTTTTAAAATTTGCACTTTTTTGTATTAGATTGATGCAATACATTAAATGATATTGATGCTGAATTGTGAATGTGCTGTATTTGTATATTTTCCCTTCATAACCCTGAAAGACCTTATGCACTTTTATTTTCTCTCATTTTACACTTAACTTATTTTTAAATCAGTCCGAAGACAGGAGAGATCATTTTATCAAAGTATCAAATGATGTTTAGCAGCAGAAGAGAGATGTTCAAGTCTCCAGGTTCCCATAGCAGCCTCTTGTGTGTTTCTGTATAGAACGTGTGACCTACTAGTTCTGCCGACAACCTGCACAGGGACACCTCTTAGCAAGGATGGGCCTGTTACCCAAATGGTGGAGCACTGGACCCCCAGCCTCTGGTTCCAATAACAACACGTGCCTACATTTAACGTAGGAAAATGTACCGAGTAGAGACGTGAGGGGAACAGACACCAAGCCATGAAAGAGAGGTGACCAAAAGCTTGGTCAAAGAGATGGTTTTTAAGGAGAGTCTTAAAGGAACAGCAAGAGGTAGAGGTATTTAGGAAGGGAATGACCAACTTTCAATCTGGATTGCTTGGGTTGGTTCCCCCTAGACCTGGTCGGGCTGCAACTGCAAGGAACAGTGTGCAACAGGAGCACTTCCTCTCCGTGGGAAGGCGAAAACAATAGAACCAACCCTGTTCTCCAGAAGCATATTCCCAAAAGCCAATTGCACAGCATCATAGACTGTGGTTACAAAAATGCTCATAGCCCAGACAATCCTCCTCTACCTGCAGTAATGTGGGGGGGGAATACTTTTAACATTGAAAAATAATAAAGTGGTCACAGTTTGGCTTTTTGATTTGTAGAGTAATCAGCCGATTTAATCTGCCTGCTGGACCTCCCTTGACTGTACTGCTAACAGGACTGAGGTTCATAAACTCTCTGTTCTGCTGCCAGAGTTCATTGCCTGTTCTGAATAAGGCAATGATCCAGAATGTCTTGAGTGTTGGTGCTTGAAGATCAGAAATACTGAGCCTGCATCATGAGTATTATCCAACTGTTTCAGTAATAAACGAGGGATTTCCATTCACATTTCTATAGTTTTCACTGGATCTGGAGGGCTACCATATACTTCAACGCGCAGGTATCGGCATTGTGCATATTTTACATTCTCTAAATCAGCTGGTATGACCTTTTTTAAATCGAAAATGGCCAATATATTCAGAAATTGTAATTTATGCATGTGTGATTGTCTAACTTTACAAAATAATCACTTCAGAGAATTTTATTCAAATTTAAAACACATGGTAAGACATTTGAGTGACCACAGTAAGAAATATTTGCATCTATATATGAAGTGAGGAATAAATGTTTATTATGTAATTTATGTGTGGTTATTGTCTCTTTTTACAAGCTGATGACTTCAAAAAATTTTATTCAAATTGGACATGGTAAGAAATTTGAGTGACCATGGTAAGAATTCATGCACCTGTGTATGAAACTAGGAATAAAAATTGTTTAATAGGTTGCCAAAAGTCTTCTGTACTACATCCAGATCAAGAAGGTCCAAGGTCTGCTAATCTGTGCTGAGTTGATTGGTCTCAACCCAGTTACAGTTGACCTCCATAACTCCAGGCAGGGAACTGGAGGGAATTACCCATTGATCCCTAATCAATGAGCTGCAGGAAGAACAAGTGCCAAAACCAGGTGGGAACAGGGTGTGGCTCAACTGTTGGTCCCTACCTTTGGGCAGCTAGTGTCTGCTATCACAGAGGAGCAATAGCTGCTTTTAGAACATTTCATATCACAAGTTGCTACCTTCTGAACTGGAGGGAAAAAGAAAAGAAATTGAAGGACAGGAATTAGAAGTATTGCAGGTTCAAGTGTAAATATTATAGTTCTTTGTAAATATAGAATGAAATGCGTGGAATTTTCACAAGGACTGTTGGTACATGATTATAAGCTTTTAATTTTTGTATATTTTATTAACCATTTTAGTTTTTAAAGAAAATTACAAAGAAACATTGTTTCCCACCAGCCATTATATGTTTCTAATATGACTTTTAATGATGGACTCCAGTACCCCTGAATTTTTAGAATCACACTGCCTAGGTTAGCCTTTTTAAAGCCTGCAGTTCTTCGAGAGGAGATGCAGGTTCTACCCTCCATTCTGCTGAGTTCCCAATCCCAAGTCCTGCTGTGCTACAGTATAGTTAGCGGAGGCCAGGTGGGGCGGGGGGTGAAATCTTCCTTCACAAGAGGCTGCCTGCTCAACTTGAGAGATGCAAGACCACAGGAAACCCTACATTGGGACATTACACTGGTCAGCAAAAAAAAAATCCATTGTTGAAAACAAGCAAACTGCTTTAGACTGATTCCCATAAAACTACCAACATTCAAATTAGGTTTGAATACCAGAAAGCCTGGAGTGACTGGGAAAAGTGTGTACCCTCTGTCAGTGCCTTTCCCCTGAATACCCAGTGCATATCTGCAATAAGGGAATAAGACCACACTTTATCAATCTGCTATAGTTCTGCATAAATACTCCCTAGTCCCCAAAAGGTTATCAAGTGAAGCTGCAAAATACCCATCGCTACCTCTACTATCCAACGCTGGCTGACTGCCCTCCACGGACTTTACCATCACCCTCAAAGCACACAAATATTATGTCCCATGCAGCATTTGAATACGGCTGCTTGTGCGTATCCGCAAGCCAGAGATTTGTGCAGGAGTTAATACTGCATAAGTGCTTTTGCTGAGAGTGTTCCACATATTTGCTGTCAACCAGGGGTTTAGGGTGAGCGGGTTTCAAGTCCCAGTCAAGGCTTGTTCATTTTTAACCTTTGTCTTGTAATTCTTCAATCCCATTCGAGGTTTCAAATTGCCTGGTTATACCTGCATCAGTGGCACTCATGTTTTGTCTCAATCTTCTCTCCAATGGAAACAAACTCACCTCTGCAAGTCTTTCCTCATAACTTAATCCAACTCTTCTCTGAACCTTTTCGATGCATTAGTGTGCTTTTTAAGGTTGGGTGCCTAATATTGCACATGAATCCATTGTGGTCTTCCTTTATTGATTTGGACTCAACTGCCGTTGAGATGTATCCTAGGATTTGATTAATGCTATTAATTCTTGCTATTAAAAGCTTGTCTGGTGTTTTTGTTTGCTTGATAATCACAACTTAATCCATTTCCTTTTCTAATGGAGCCTTCTTTATTGTAACCACTCCCTGAAATTTTAAGGGAAGCAACTTGATGTATCTCAGTGGAGTTGGACTAGCTCAATCCTACAGGCTAGCCTAACATAGGACTCCTTTATTATGTACACACTGCTTCATGCTTCCTGTTCTAGTACGCATTGCCTTACTCAGTCAGATCACTAGACAAAATTGATTTGATTTTTTTTAATATTGATTGGGAATGGACCCTTCCAACGGTGCCTTCCCATGCAAGCACAGGAGATGTAACACCTGCCTTTTCACCTCCTCCCCACCATCCAGGGCCCTAAACACTCCTTTCAGGTGAAGCAGCGATTGACTTGTACTTCTTTCAATTTAGTATGCTGTATTCGCTCATCATAATGCAGTCTCTACATTGGGAAGACCAAGCTTTGCTGAACACCTCCGTTCAGTCTGCAAGCGTGACTTTGAATTTCCGGTTGCTTGCCATTTTAATTTTCCGCCCCACTCTGACACACTGTCCTCGGCCTCCTATACTGTTCCGAGGAACAGCACCTCATCTTTTGATTAGGCACTTTACAACCTTCCAGACTCAAGATCAACAATTTCTGATCATAACCACTGCTCCCATTTTTTTCAGACATCGGGTGCTGGTAATGATTTTGTTGTTGCCATTTACAGCTCCTCTAGACCCATCTTTTGTTTCTTGTCCTGTTACCACCCCCATTTACCTTGCACCATCATCCCTTTTGTCATATAATCACGCCTGCCTTCCACCCTCTCACAGACCTTCCCTAGTGTTCTTTCCAACCCGTCCACCCTTTCCCTGCCTCTGTACTTGCTTCAAGCATCTAACATTTTCCAGTTCTGATAAAAGGTCACCAACCTGAAATGTTAACTCTGTTTCTCTCTCCACAGATACTGCCTGACCTGAGTATTTCCAGCATTTTCTGTTTATATTTCAGTTTTCCAGCATCCACAGTGTTTTGCCTTTGTATTACTGTTTTTATCTTTGTTTTAAATCAAGGTCATTGCCATTATTTGTCTTTTTAGAGACTGCTTCCTGAATGAGGGATCGTTAGTTGTGTCGTGGCCAGATCTAACAGCCATTTCATCAGGTTCAACCTGTTGTAGTTTCCTACATTACAACAGTGGCTTCACTTCAAAAGTACTTAATTGGCTGTAAAGTGCTTTGGGATGCCCTAAGGTTGTGAAAGGCGCTGTAGAAATGCAAGTCTTAGTCTCATTTCACCCCGTTTCATTTTATTTTTTTTGTGAGCAATGCCACAGGAGATCAACCAATAGCTGGATCTCTCACCCTCTATGATCTCTAATGCCGCCTTCTAAAGATATTTATTTTCATCGAACTTTTGTATGACGTGTATTCCTTATTACCATTTGTTGCTTGTATCTTTTCAAATAAATTCAAAGAGGACAAGCCAGTGGGTGGGAAATAAGTGCAAATAGGACTAAGTTTCCTGGATTTGGAACAAAAAGCTTCACCCATAGGATATTTGTAGATAGGCCTTTAACACAGTGGGAAACTTTGGTCCATAATTACAAAAGGACACTCACTTTAATGCAACGTATTTCTCTTTCCTCCACTTTTTCCTTCTGCATACTAATAACAAAAATACAAAACTGGAAATCTAAAATGGAGAATAAAGCTGAAAATACAGTGCAGGTCCATCAACTTCTGAAAAAAGACAGGCTAATGTGTTGGGTGGAGACTTTTCATCAAAACTAGGGATATGTTCTGTTTTGAAGTCGTCACCTAAAACACGCATCTGTCTTTCCTCTTTCAGATGCTGGTGGACTAGCCGTATATTCCCAGCACTTTCTGTTTTTATACTGCATTCTGCAAGTGGATTCCTGAATCATTTCTACAGCGATACCTGATCGATGCTATATGTCAATAGAAGAAGCACTTGTTGGGAGTGAGTGCAAAGTGTAAGTTACACTCCCCTGGTCTCGCACTTCTCACAGTCCAGGGGCCCCCAGGGGAGTCTTCCTGTCGGGAAGTCACTGGAGTGATTAAAAATACAAATTGTGTGCGCTGTATTATTTAAGAATAGAATGGTAGGATAGAATTATAATGCAGTAACACAATACAAGGTTTCAGGTAACATAATCTCCTTAGTTTGCCTTTTGTAATTAGTAAAGCTGCATTACTTCCTTGTTCTACCTCAAATCTGCTATTCTATTTTTGGGGCTTGTTTTTTCCCTCTTTCACAATTTCCTCCTCTCCTCTCTTGATACTGCTGATTCATGCTTGGTAGCAATTACACAGGACTGATACCTCACTCAAGTGACTACTTTCCAAGTATTAGCCTAGATTAGATTGTTGAGTGTCAGGCTACATGACTGAGAGATCAGTCAGGGCAACAGTTAGAACAATTGACTTCAGTATTCCTACATGCCAATTTTCAGCATTTGAAGGTGATGGTCGGTGTTTCAACCCATCTGTCAGCTTGGTAGCGTCGCAGCGTGAAAGATCATTTTTTTCCACTGGGATTGGAGATTGTAAAGTTATTCGATCAGTTACAGCGCAGGACAGACCCTGTCAACCAGTCAGACATTACTTTCTCCCACTTTTTTTGTGCATAAACTTGAGACAAGTAAGTTTTAAAATGAGCTGGTAGCTTCTGAGAGTCACAGTTAAGATAGGCAGAGAAATGTCATAAGGGCATGTTAAGTGTCCGTCTGCTGTTAATAGAACAGTCGTTTCCAGCCTTGTGTGTTTGAATGTTTAAAAAACAGAAAATACTTGGTGTGCAGCAGCTTAAATCAGAATCGACGTGAAGAAGACAGCTTAATGTTTCATTGTGACCCTTCATCAGAACTCGGTTCTAAAGTTTTGTTTCAATTATTTCACTCCTGAAGCTACTTAAAAATAGGTTAAGACAGTTAAGTCAGCATATCATCAATCTAGATGATCTCTGATCTGCCTGGGTGCTCCATGGACAGGGATGGATGCAATAGTCAGTTGTTCCTTGCGAATATAGAATGCCAGCAGAATTATTGTAGGTGTGTGCTGTAAAAGGTTGTACTTCACAAATAACGTGACATGTTTGGGATGAGATTCCCAATCGAAGAAATAGACCTTTGATGTTTGCATAACAAATTAATTTTTATATTTAAAATATCTGTAAATCTTCCTCGATAACATTTTTTGGCTTGCAAGGCAGAATTACTGTTGGCCCTAAAGTGTTACAAAATGCACCACATAAACTAGCAAATATCAAAGCTTTCTCCGACCCATTTAAAAGTAAATCTCATGCCTTCCGCCCTCTCGTTACCTTTCAGCAATTCTCTATCACTGCCTCTGTTTATCTGAGGTTAGTCCCCTGCAACAAAAAGCATCACACGTCACGTGTACCTGCACCTTCATTATTGCAAACCTGTTTCCCGCAGCACTTTCAGCCTAACTCCTTGTTTTGATGTGTCATAAGGCCTATATTCAGGGTTTTCTTTTTCATGCTGTCTGCTGCTAATTTTTCAGGTTGCCATGTAAGTGTACCCCTGAACAAACTTGGGCTGAATTGTGATGTTGTCTGTGGTTAAATCGTGTGCCAACCCTCAGTGGGGGTCATTTTAACTTTGGGCAATCCCAAGCACAAGTCAGTACTTTCAAGAGAGGAGAGAAAAAAACAAGAATATTGAAGGAAAGGGTGCTTTTTAAAAAAAAAAAAATCTGGTTGACCTAAAGATTGGGGGGAAATTAAAGTCTTTCTATGCACAGAAACTCTGGACCCGCTGTTTACTGGGGTGGTTTTGGGGGGTGGGGTGGAGTTTTGGCCAGGATGCATGCTGTAGAGTTTTGACTCCACAAAGTGCGTTTTTTTGAAGCAGGTTCCCCTCCTGGAAGGCAGCCTGATTGACAGGCTTGGTGCCCTATCGGGCAGGGAACGCTCCAGTGGAGGTCATAGCCCAAGAGCAGGTAGGGAGCCTGCAGCTGGCTTGGGGGGAGGAGGGGCTGATCACTTGGGGGGGAGTGGTCGTCCATCTTGGGACTGGTCCGATCGCCGGGGGTGGTGTCTTTGGATGGGGGAGGGTCCGATGGCGGGCAGGGAAGAAGGTAAGTTTGGTGGGCTGGGAGGAAGCACTCCTGCTCTTCCTGGCCCATAAGCAGTGCTGTAAGGGCACTTACCTTTCCCACGATGCTGTCCTTGCCTCCCTTTAGCTGCCGGGTTTCCCGAGGCCCGGGAAATGCAGCCAGCCAGCGTTAAACCTAGGAGACAGATTAAATCTGAAGCACACCGCCTCATTATAATATTTAAATGGGCAACCCGGCTCCTGGGAGTGGGTTGGTTCGTCATCCCCCATCCCGCCTCCATTAAAAACAGAGGTGGGCAGGTTGGGGTCGGGTTTGAGATTTTAAAAATGTTAACATCCCACCCAACCCAAACATACCTGTTTTTTGGGGTTAAAATTACCCCCCCCCCTTGTGTTTTCTTCAAGCAGTTTGTATCTCAACTTCCCGAACTAAGACATTTACTTTGTAGTGTCCATCTGTGCCTGCAGGCAATGTCATTTCAGTAGTTACTTAACTAGAGTGGATTTGCCTCACTTATTTGTCATCATAACCTGCCCCAGCCCACTGGCTGTGCCACTTGAAATATTTTATTGAATACAAAGTATTTTAAAGGTGCCCAGAAGGTATTCAGGAATTGTGCCAGCCTTGTGTCTGTAGAATGACATCATCTGTGAAACTCCTGCCACTTTCTTATAATTCACACCAGTCCCTCGTAGAATCATACAGCACAGAAGGAGGCTTGTGCCGGCTCTTTGAAAGAGCTGTCCAATTCATCCCACTCCCCTGCTGTTTCCCCATTGCCCTGCAAATTTTTCCTTTTCAAGTACTGTATTTATCCAAGTCCCTTTTGAAAGTTACTATCTGTAGAATCTGCTTCCACCACCCTTTCAGGCAGTGTAAAAAAAATTCTCATCTCCTAAAATTCTTTTGCCAATTACCTTGAATCTGTATCCTCTGGTTACCGACCCTCCTGCCAGTGGAAACAGTTTCTCCATATTTACTCTAGAAGAATGAGAGGTGATCTCATTGAAACATACAAAATTGTTACAGAGCTTGACAGGGTAGATGCAGGGAGGTTGTTTCCCCTGGCTGGGGAGTCTAGAACCAGGGGTCACAGTCTCAGAATAAGGGGTCGGCCATTTAGGACTGAGATGAGAAATTTCTTCACTCAGAGGGTGGTGAATCTTTAGAATTCTCTACCCCAGAGGGCTGTGGAGGCTCAGTCGTTGAGTATATTCAAGACAGAGATCAATAGATTTTTGAATATTAAGGAAATCAAGGGATAGGGAGATAGTGCAGGAAAGTGGAGATGAGGAAGATCAGCCATGATCTTATTGAATGGCGGAGCAGGCTGGAAGGGCCAAATGGCCTACTCCTGCTCCTATTTCTTATGTTCAAAGCCATGGTACCTCTTGACGTCCAACTGGACAGGCAGCCTGGTCCTTGGTTTATTATTCCTGCAGAGCTCCATGTACTATACCGGTTTGCAGTGATGTCATGTTGCATTCGCCAATTCGTTTATTAAAAAATGACCAGCTTGCCTGATGCCTTAACAGTTAAATGTGCTGAGTCATATAGACCAGGTTTGATCCCTGATCTAGGCTGCGTAAGATAATCTCCACCACGACAGCACCAAAGCCACTGGAATCAGTTTTAGTGTCCACGGGCTAAGGAGAGGGAAAATCAGTCATGGTACCTGTGCCTGATCGCTCTCCAGTGGCCCATGCAATGCGTGAGTCAAACTTGGCTGAAATGTAGCCATGGGCAAAGTGCCTCAGTGTCTATATCTCGTGAAACGAATGGCCAGAGAACCATTGGTGACCATGGAATTTTACCCCAGCAAGTATCAGTACCTTCAGGAGAGGACAGAAGGAAATTAGATGGACCAAAAAAAAAACTCCCTTGGTGGCTCAGTTGGTACCACACTTGCCTCTAAGTCAGGAGGTTGTGGGTTCATGACCCGCTTCAGAGACTTGAGCACAAAAATCTAGGTTGACACTCCAGTGCAGTACTGAGGGAGGTGCCGTCCTTCGGAGGAGATGTTAAACCAAGGTCCTGTCTGCCCTCTCGGGTGGACATAAAATCCCAAGGCACTATCTGAAGAAGAGCAGGGGAATTCTCTCCAATGTCCTGGCCAATATTTATCCCTCAATCAACATCAATAAAACTGATTATCTGGTCATTATCACATTGCTGTTTGTGAGATCTTGCTGTGGGCAAGTTGGCTGCTGCATTTCCTACTTTACAACAGTGACTGCACTTCAAAAGTATTTCATTGGCTGTAAAGCGCTTTGGGACGTCCTGAGGTTGTGAAAGATGCTATATAAATGCAAAGTCTTTTTTCTTTCTCTGCTACATGGTGCATCTAAATAGCCCAAACTTGTATCACAATGGAAAACAAACTACGCAGCAGTCTACTCCCTTTAATATGTTTGTTTTGTGACCACTAATGCAATCTTATACATTTCTGATGCATTGATGTGATAACATTAACAAATCATTAATTCATTATAATTAATTAGCTCCCTCGACTTGCCTTCTCTTATCACTTACCAAGGCAGTGCCTTCTGTTCCTGGTCTGTTCACTTTTACAGCTTCACACCGATATGTTGCGCCCTTTCATATACAGGGCACCCGTGCAGAGAAAATCAGCCACTTGCTCATGTGAACTGTTGAACCACATTTTTCATTGTCTAACCGTGGTTTTTATTTACAAAGGACATTTTGGACACAAAGGACACTAAATAACTCTTGGAAAAAGCCTACTTTAAATAAATGATAACTCTTTCATTGTAAATATCAAACCTTGAGAAAGGTTGGGTACCTCAGTGACTGGGCAGTGCAATGGGATGATGTCCACATGGTTCAACTGGATTTGACTCTTTGGCCAAAATGACTGTCTTTGGCAGCAATAAATAATCATAATAATCATAATCATAATCAACTTTATTGTCATCGTTAGTGCACAAGTGCAGTACAACGAAATGTAGGCTTGCGGCTCCCGAGAGTGTACATTTAGATTAAGACATTTAAACATTCAACATTCATTTGGCTTGTAATATATTAACATAAACATAATAAAGTGCATTGGCAGATGTGCAGGCTTTAGAGTTTATTTGTGGAGTTCAGTAGGATGACAGCCCTGGGAAAGAAGCTGTTCCTAAATCTGGTCGTTCGGGTGCAAATGCATCTGTAGCGTCTCCCAGATGGCAGGGGGGCGAACAGACTGTGGCTGGGGTGGGTAGGGTCTTTGATGATGGTCAGTGACCTCCGTAAACAGCGTTTCTGGTATATGTGCTCTATGGTCGGTAGCCGGGTGCCGGTAATGCGTTGGGCAGTTTTGACTACCCGCCGCAGGGCTTTCCGGTCATAGGAGCTACAGCTGCCATACCATACTGTGATACAGTTCGTCAGGATGCTCTCTATTGTGCAGCGGTAAAAGTTAGAGAGGATCAGGGGTGACAGGTTACATCCCTTCAGCCTCCTTAGGAAATATAGGCGCTGCTGGGCCTTCTTCACCAGAGAGGAGGTATTGAGGGACCAGGAGAGGTCTTCCGTGATGTGGGCTCCGAGGAACTTAAAGCTGTCCACCCTTTCCACCACAGCCCCATGGATGTGGATGGGGGTGTGACTTCCGCCTTTAGACTTCCTGAAGTCCACAATGATTTCCTTGGTTTTCTTGATGTTAAGGGCCAGGTTGTTATCGGCGCACCACTTCACGAGATGCTGGACCTCCTCCCTGTAGGCTGACTCATCGTTGTTGGTGATCTGGCCTACCATCAAATGTGAATGGCGTTCTGGAAGTTTCCATCCGTACACTGCTGGATGCCGTAAAATCAATCTGAGAAAGCTTTAAATATTTTGCCTGTAATTGTCTCCTCTCTTGAAGGTGCTGACTCATCCTAGGACATTGTTCAGAGGGTGTTGGTAACCCTCCAATACCTTTCCAAGATACACTCTTAATGCATGAACCCAGAAAGTGGGTGCATGCAGGCTATTCGACCACAGGGAGCAATTTAGCCAAAATATTTACACGTTACACATCACCACAGAGCTCTCTTCATAAACTCCATGCGTCTCCTGTAGTTATCTGAACATGCGGTTTCAGGCCCCATGCCAGAAGTTTTTCTTCATTTATTCTTGGGATGTGGGTGTCGCTGACAAGGCCAGCATTTATTGTCCATCCCTAATTGCCCTTGGGAAGGTGGTGGTGAGCCGCCTTCTTGAACCGCTGCAGTCCGTGTGGTGATGGCACTCCCACGGTGCTGTTAGGGAGGGAGTTCCAGGATTTTGACCCAGCGACGATGAAGGAACGGCGATATATTTCCAAGTCAGGATTATGTGTGACTTGGAGGTGATGGTATTTCCTGTGTGTCTGCTGCCCTTGTCCTTCTAGTTGGTAGAGGTTGCGGGTTTGGGAGGTGCCGTTGAAGAATGTATAATGTATGTACAACCTCAGCTGACACTCCAGTGCAATACTGTTGGATGAGGAGTCTGACTGTTCTGGTGGTTCATGGTAGTGTTGCCTTGACCAACATTCCACCCTCCACCACCACCATCCAAAACTGATTAACCGGTATTCATCTCATTGGGATTTGGCAATCACATGACCTACAAAATAATAGTCCCTTCATTTCAAAGTAATTAATTCTGTGTGTTACTCACAAGTGTGATAAAGTACAATATAAATACAAGCTCCCCAATTGAGAATATTACCAACATGTGACATCTGTTACGATGAAAACCTGCTGTGAGCAAATGTTACCAAAACTCCCAACAAACTACTAACCTAACCTAGGCTCATTGTCAAAGGGTCCTCCATGCCTGAAAATGCATGACCTACTAGATTTCATTATGTTGGCCCAAACTACCTTGGGCAGCGTATCCATTTAGCAATATCAGCAAACCCAGTAAGTCATTCCCGTGTGTCTGCCGTAACTTCAGTGGGAGAGATTTAAGTTCTGTGCAGCAGCCTAAGTGACAAGGTTAGCTAGATGGATTGAATCATGGGCCTCCAATTTAACCCCCCGCACGGGCGGGAGAAGGTCGGGTGGTTAAAATATGAGAATCGAGCAACCCGATCACATTCCGACCATAAGTGTCAGCTGTGGCTCCGTTGGCAGCACCCTCGCCTCTGAGTCAGAAGGTTGTGGGTTCAAGTCCCACTCCAGAGACTTCAGCACAAAAATCTAGAATGACACTCCGGGAGTGCTGCACTGTCGGAGGTGCCGTCTTTCGGATGAGACGTTAATCCGAGACCCCGTCTGCCCTTTCGTGTGGACGTAAATGATCCTATGGCACTATTTCGAAGAAGAGCAGGGGAGTTATTCCCGGTATCCTGGCCAATATTTATCCCTCAATTAACATCACTGAAACAGATTTTCCGGTCATTATCACATTGCTGTTTGTGGGATCTTGCTGTGCACAAATTGGCTGCTGTGTTTCCTATATTACAACAGTGACTACATTTCAAAAAGTATTTAGTTGACTGTAAAGCGCTTCAGGACGTCCGGTGGTCCTGAAAGGCGCTATATAAATGCAAGTCTTTCTTTTCATTCCCGGCCGGTGTAATATTTACGGCGGTGATTCAGGTCCTGGACGAGCCTCCAATAAAAGCTGGCAGGGGCGACTTAATACACAATGGCATTGCTGATGTCATCAGTGCTGCAACTTATTTTTAACCTCAGCATGAGGTGTCCCGGCAACAGCAACATGGTGGGAGGAGCCGACTGGCCAGAAGAGGCCAAGCTAAGTTTTACAACCTTGCCTGGTTTTAAGCTCCTCAAGGGCCAGGAGGATCAGGAGTACTCCCCGCCGCACCCCCCTGGGCCTCACCAGGAAGCCTAAGGCATCCCCCAGCCTCGATCGCAGCCTGAGGCCCGCCCCCGGCCCTCCAGATGGCTGGGTCCCAGGCTGCGGCCTCCCGCTGACCAGGCAGTCAATTGGCGGGGCCTCCACATCCCCAGCCTTGCTGTCGCTACCGGGCTCCCCCACACCCTCCCCGCCTCCCTGTTAATAGCGGAGCCTTCAACTCAGTTAACAAGTCTCGAGAGGGCCAAAAAAGGATTTTTTTTAAAAATGCGTTCAATATTTTTGGAAAGAGCTTGATGAATATGTGTTCGAGCCATCAAATCCAGTGCTGATCATGACCGGTTCTAAACTGCTAGAATGATGGAGCAGTCATATCCGGGAAGAAACATGGGAAAGTATAGGACTGCAGGAGATCATCCAGTCCCAGTGTCCAGGAATAGCACACTACCATTCACCACCCCACCCCCATCAATGTTTTCTCCAGACACTTATCCAACTCTCTCTTGAATTTGTTGATGCTTTCAGCCCCGCACCCCAGCAATCCATTCCAGGTATTCACCACTCTCCATATAAAGTAGTTGATTCTCTACTGTCTTTTCAATCTCTACCTTCCTAGGTTTAAGGCTGTGCCCTCTAGCTGTAGAATTTGTGACCATTTTTTTTTTATATTGAAGTTTATCTTGTGTATGCTTCTATAAGAATCTATTAGATCACCCCACTGCCTTCTCCTCTATTGTAAACATTCCTTGCTTCTGCAGCCTCTTCTCACAGTTCAGGTACCTAGTATAGAAAGAAAGATTTGCATTTATATAGCGCCTTTCACGATCTCAGGAAGTTCCAAAGCGCTTTACAGCCAATGAAGTCACAGTTGTAATGTAGGAAATGCGGCAGGCAATTTGTGCACAGCAAGCTCCCACAAACAGCAATGTGATAATGGCCAGATAATCTGTTTTGGCGATGTTTGTTGAGGTATAAATATTGGCAGGACACCGGGGGAGGGGTGAAACTCTCCTGCTCTTCTTCGAAATAGTGCCGTGGGACCTTTTATGTCCACCTGAGAGGACAGACAATGTTCAGTTTAGCGTCTCATCCGAAAGAGTGCGAGTCAGCAGAGAGTGCTGTGAGTTTGGGTAAGTGTGAGAGTTCTTTAATTGTTATTTCTCTTTAAATCATTCTTGATAAGATTACTTAAGCAGTTTAAGTAAAGGGGAAAAGTTAAATATTTTGGATTCTGTTGGTTTAAGAAGAGTAAAACAAGGTTACACTGCAGTTGGAGTAAATTGGCACAGCTGGCAGTCAGCAGGGGTGACTCATTTGGCTGTAAACAAACAAACAGTATAAAAAGACCAGTGCTAGTGCGAGCAAGCACTGAGTGCGAGTCATCAGAGAGTGCTGTGAGTTTGGGTAAGTGTGAGTTAGGGTAAGTGGGGTGTTAGGTGCTCTTTTCAAACTTTAACTCTGTGGGTTGTAGTTAATAAGGCCTTTCTGGTGCAGAGTGACTGTTGGTAAACCATTTAGCTGGTGCAACTAGAGGGATCGATTTAATTTAAATCCAATTAATTAAAGGGGATACTAGCATCTAAAATCAGGCAGAGGGTGTCCATAACTAACAATAAAAAATTTAATTAATTACATAGAACGGAGCAGGTGATGTGTTACTGTTGCGAGATGTGGGAGCCGGTGGACCCCATTGAGGCTCACGGTGATTACGTCTGTGACAAGCGTCTGCTGCTACAGGAACTCCAGCTCCGTGTTGATGAGCTGGAGTCTGAGCTTCAGACACTGCGACACATCAGGGAGGGGGAGAAGTACCTGGACTCTGTGTATCAGGAGGTGGTCACACCTATGAAGTTAATTAATTCAGATGTAGCCCATGGTCATGGACAGGATGGTGTGACTACGAGTGAGGCAGGTACGGGGATCCAGGAGGTAGAGCTGGAGGAGCCGCAGCCCTTGCTCTTGTCCAACAGGTTCGAGGTTCTTATTCCCTGTGGGGACTGGAGCAGGGACTGCAGGGAGGATGAGCAACCTGGCCACAGCACCGTGGAATGGGGGGCCATTCAAGAGGGGGGAGTAAATAAAAATGTTGTAGTGGTAGGGGATAGTATTATTAGGGGGATAGATAGAGTTCTCTGCAGCCGAGAGCGAGAGTCCCGAAGGCTGTGTTGCCTACCCGGTGCCAGGGTTAAGGACATCTCCTCTGGGCTGGAAAGAAACTTGCAGTGGGAGGGGGTGGATCCAGTTGTCGTGGTCCATGTTGGTACAAACGACGTAGATAGGACTAGGAAGCCGGTTCTGTTAAAGGAGTATGAGCAGCTAGGGGTCAAATTAAAATACAGAACCTCAAGGGTAATAATTACCTAAGCCACGAGCGAATTTGGCTAGGACAAATAAAATTAGAGCGTTAAATGCGTGGCTCAAAGACTGGTGTGGGAGAAATGGGTTTTGCTTCCTGGGACACTGGCAGCAGTACTGGGACAGGAGGGAGCTGTTCCGTTGGGACGGGCTTCACTTGGCCAGTGCTGGGACTAGAGTCCTGGCGGATCATATAACTAGGGCTGTAGAGAGGGCTTTAAACTAACTAGTGGGGCAGAGGTTCCTAGAGAGCAAATAATAAAAATGACAACAGAGAAGGTCATAGGCTTAGGTAGCAGTGGGGAAATTAAAAACCAGAGCGTGTCAGGAAGGGGCAGAAGGTATGGAGTAAAAGGTAAAGTAATAAAAAGGGCAAAAGCAGGAACTAAGTGTCACAAAACATATTTGAAAGTTCTCTATCTGAATGCACGTAGCATTCGTAACAAAATAGACGAGTTAATGGCACAAATAACTACATATGGGTATGATCTTGTGGCCATTACAGAAACATGGCTGCAGGGTGACAATGCCTGGGAATTAAACATACCAGGTTATTTAACGATCAGGAAGGACAGGCAGGAAGGAAGGGGAGGTGGGGTGGCTATGTTAATAAAGGAAGGAATCACTGTAATACAGAGAAATGATATTGGGTCAAAAGATCAGGATAATGAAACAGTTTGGGTGGAGATAAGGAATAATAAGGGGAAAAAAACACTAGTGGGCGTAGTCTATAGGCCTCCGAACAGTTGCAACTCTGTTGGACGGAGTATCAATCAGGAAATAGTTGAGGCTTGTAATAAGGGAACATCTATAATTATGGGGGATTTTAACTATCATATTAATTGGACAAATCAAATTGGGCAGGGCTGCCTTGAGGATGAGTTCATTGAGTGTATTAGGGATGGGTTTCTTGAGCAGTATGTAACTGAACCGACCAGGGGGCAAGCAACCTTAGATCTGGTCCTGTGTAACGAGACAGGATTAATTAAAAATGTCCTAGTAAAGGATCCCCTTGGAATGAGTGACCATAACATGGTTGAATTCCATATTCAATTAGAGGGTGAGAAGGTTGGATCTCAAACAAGCGTGCTAAGCTTGAATAAAGGAGACTATGAAAGTATGAGAGCGGAATTGAGTAGAGTGGATTGGGAAAATAGATTAAAGGGTAAGATGATACATGATCAGTGGTGTACATTTAAGGAGTTATTTTACAACTTCCAAAAAAAATATATTCCACTGAGAAGAAAAGGGTGTAAAAGAAAAGACAGCCATCAGTGGCTAAGTAAAGAAATTAAGGATAGTATTCGACTAAAAACAAGGGCATATAAGGTAGCCAAATCTAGTGGGAGGATAGAGGATTGGGAAAACTTTAAAAGACAGCAAAAAATAACAAAAAGATTGATTAAGAAAGGGAAGATAGATTATGAAAGTAAATTAGCAAAAAATATAAAGACAGATAGTAAGAGTTTTTATAGTTATATAAAAAGAAAAAGGGTGGCTAAAGTAAATGTTGGTCCCTTAGAGGATGAGACCGGGAAATTAATGGTGGGAAATATGGAGATGGCAAAAACACTGAATGAATATTTTGTATCAGTCTTTACAGTAGAAGACACTAAGAATATCCCAACACTGGACAAACAGGGGGCTATAGGGGGGGAGGAGCTAAACATGATCAAAATCACTAAGGAAGTGGTACTCAGTAAAATAATGGGACTCAAGGCGGATAAATCACCTGGACCTGATGGCTTACATCCTAGGGTCTTGAGGGAAGTGGCGGTAGGGATTGTGGATGCATTAGTAATAATTTTCCAAAACTCCCTGGACTCAGCAAAGGTCCCGGCAGACTGGAAAACTGCTAATGTAACACCCTTATTTAAAAAGGGCAGTAGACAGAAGGCTGGAAACTATAGACCGGTTAGCCTAACATCTGTGGTAGGTAAAATTTTGGAGTCCATTATTAAGGAGACAGTAACAGGACATTTGGATAATCATAATTTAATAGGACAAAGTCAGCATGGTTTTATGAAGGGGAAGTCATGTTTGACAAATTTGCTGGAGTTCTTTGAGGAAGTAACATATAGGGTGGATAAAGGGGAACCAGTGGACGTAGTGTATTTAGACTTCCAAAAGGCATTTGACAAGGTGCCACACAAAAGATTATTGCTTAAGATAAAAAATCACGGGATTGGGGGTAATATTCTGGCATGGATAGAGGATTGGCTATCTAACAGAAGGCAGAGAGTTGGGATAAATGGTTCATTCTCAGACTGGCAATCAGTAACTAGTGGTGTTCCGCAGGGGTCCGTGCTGGGTCCCCAACTCTTTACAATCTATATTAACGATTTGGAGGAGGGGACCGAGTGTAACATATCAAAGTTTGCAGATGATACTAAGATGGGAGGGAAAGTAGTGAGTGAGGAGGTTTGCTAGCACTGTTGGGGGGGGTTTAAACTAACTTGGCAGGGGGATGGGATGGGATACAGAGGGGAGCTGAAATAGGGGGTGATGTGCTGCCAATTATAGAGAAAAAAACAAGTCAGCTTGGTAGACAGGGCAAATATATAAGGGCAAGGCTGGATGGCATCTATTTTAATGCAAGGAGTCTTGCAAATAAGGTGGATGAACTGAAGGTGTTGATAAACACATGGGAGTACGATATTGTTGCTATCACGGAGACATGGTTGAGGGAGGGGCAAGACTGGCAGCTCAATATTCCGGGGTACAGAATCTTCAGGCGAGACAGAGGGGGAGGTATAAGAGGAGGGGGTGTCGCAATATTAATTAAGGAGTCAATTACTGCAGTAAGGAGGGATGATATAGTAGCAGGTTCCTCTAATGAGGCCATATGGGTGGAGCTTAAAAACAAAAAGGGGGCAAGCACTTTGCTGGGAGTGTACTATAGGCCTCCAAACAGTCAGGGGGAGATAGAGGAACAGATATGTAGGCAAATCTCAGAGAAATGTGCAAATAATAGGGTAATAATAATGGGGGATTTCAACTTCCCCAATATTAACTGGGATAGTCAGAGTGTGAAAGGCTCAGAGGGTGTAGAATTCTTAAAGTGCATCCAGGAGAGCTTTTTGAGCCAGCATGTAGAAAGTCCTACAAGAGAGGGGGCGGTACTGGACCTAATTCTAGGGAATGTGGCCGGCCAAGTGGAAAAAGTGCTAGTAGGTGAGCACTTTGGTGACAGTGACCATAATATGGTGAGATCTAAGGTGGTCATGGAAAAGGACAGGGATGGGCCGGAAATAAAGGTTCTAAATTGGGCGAAGGCCGATTTTAATAGGATAAGGCAGGATCTGGCCAAAATGGACTGGGATCAGCTACTTGTAGGAAAATCCGCATTGGAGCAATGGGAGGCTTTCAGAAGGGAGATTGAGATCATACAATGGCAACATGTTCCCGTAAAGGTCAAGGGTGGTTCCAAAAACCACAGGGAACCTTGGATGTCAGGGGATATACGAGAATGGATTAGGAAAAAAAGGAGGGCTTTTGGCAGATACAAAAGGCTAAAGACGGAGGAAGCCCTAGAGGAGTACAAAAAGTGCAGGGGGATACTTAAAAAAGAAATTAGGAGATCAAGGAGGGGCCATGAAATAACACTGGCAAGCAAAATAAAGGAAAATCCTAAGATGTTTTATAAGTATATTAAGGGTAAGAGGATAACTAGGGAAAAAATAGGGCCCATTAGGGACAAAAGTGGCAATCTGTGTGTGGAGCCGGAAGATGTAGGAGGGGTTCTAAATGAATTTTTTGCATCTGTTTTCACTATGGAGGAGGACGATGTAGACATAGAAATAGGGCGGGGGGACTGTGATATGCTCGAACATATTAACATCGAGAGGGAGGAGGTATTGGCGGTTTTAGCAGGCCTAAAAATGGATAAATCCCCAGGCCTGGACGAAATGTATCCCAGGCTGCTGTGTGAGGCAAAGGAAGAGATTGCGGGGGCTCTAACACATATATTCAGGACCTCTCTGGCCACAGGGGATGCGCCAGAGGACTGGAGAACCGCTAATGTAGTACCATTATTCAAGAAGGGAAGTAGGGAAAAACCGGGGAACTACAGGCCAGTGAGCCTAACATCAGTGGTAGGAAAATTATTGGAAAAAATTCTGAGGGACAAAATTAGTCTCCACTTGGAGAGACAAGGATTAATCAGGGATAGTCAACATGGCTTTGTCAAGGGAAGATCATGTCTGACTAATTTGATTGAATTTTTTGAGGGGGTGACTAGGTGTGTGGATGAGGGTAACGCAGTGGGTGTGGTATACATGGATTTCAGTAAGGCCTTCGATAAAGTCCCGCACAGGAGATTGGTCAAGAAGGTAAGAGCCCATGGAATCCAGGGTGCCTTGGCACATTGGATACAAAACTGGCTTAGTGATAGAAGGCAGAGGGTGATGGTCGAAGGTTGTTTTTGTGACTGGAAGCCTGTGGCCAGTGGGGTACCACAGGGATCGGTGCTGGGTCCCTTGCTGTTTGTGGTCTACATTAATGACTTGGATATGAATGTAAAAGGTATGATCAGTAAGTTCGCGGATGATACAAAAATTGGTAGGGTGGTAAATAGCGAGGAGGGTAGCCTCAGTCTGCAGGACGATATAGATGGGTTGGTCAGATGGGCGGAACAGTGGCAAATGGAATTTAACCCGGAAAAGTGCGAGGTGATGCACTTTGGGGGGACTAACAAGGCAAGGGAATACACAATGAATGGTAAGACCCTAGGCAAGACGGAGGGGCAGAGGGATCTGGGTGTGCAAGTACACAGATCCCTGAAGGCGGCGGAACAGGTGGATAAGGTGGTAAAAAAGGCATATGGGATACTTGCCTTCATTAGCCGAGGCATTGAATATAAGAGCAAGGAGGTTATGATGGAGCTGTATAAAACACTGGTTAGGCCACAGCTGGAATACTGTGTGCAGTTCTGGTCGCCACACTACAGGAAGGATGTGATCGCTTTGGAGAGGGTGCAGAGGAGATTCACCAGGATGTTACCAGGGCTGGAGCGCTTCAGCTATGAAGAAAGACTGGTCAGATTGGGTTTGTTTTCCTTGGAGCAGAGGAGGCTGAGGGGGGACATGATTGAGGTGTACAAAATTATGAGGGGCATAGATAGGATGGATACTGAGGAGCTTTTTCCCTTAGTAGAAGGGTCAATAACTAGGGGGCATAGATTCAAGGTAAAGGGCGGGAGGTTTAGAGGGGATTTGAGAAAGAACTTTTTCACCCAGAGGGTGGTTGGAGTCTGGAACTCACTGCCTGAAAGGGTTGTGGAGGCAGGAACCCTCACAACATTTAAGAAGCATTTGGATGAGCACTTGAAATGCCATAACATACAAGGCTACGGACCAAATGCTGGAATATGGGATTAGATTAGACAGGGCTTGATGGCCGGCACGGACACGATGGGCCGAAGGGCCTCTATCCGTGCTGTATAACTCTATGACTCTATGACATAAAAAACCTGCAAGGGGACATAGACAGGCTAAGTAAGTGGGCAGAGATTTGGCAGATGGAATACAATACTGGAAAGTGTGAGGTTATGCACTTTGGCAGGAAAAATCGTACAGCAAGTTATTATCTTAATGGCAAGAAACTGGAAAGTACTGAAGTACAAAGGGATCTGGGGGTCCTGGTGCACGAAACTCAAAAGGTTAGTATGCAGGTGCAGCAAGTGATTAAGAAGGCCAATGGAATGTTGGCTTTCATTGCTAGGGGGATAGGATATACAAATAGGGAGGTATTGCTTCAGTTGCACAAGGTATTGGTGAGACCACACCTGGAATACTGCATACAGTTTTGGTGTCCATACTTAAGAAAAGACATACTTGCTCTCGAGTCAGTACAAAAAAGGTTCACTCAGTTAATCCCGGGGATGAGGGGATGGACATATGAGGAGAGGTTGAGTAGATTGGGACTCTACTCATTGGAGTTCAGAAGAATGAGAGGCGATCTTATTGAAACATATAAGATTGTGAAGGGGTTGGATCGGGTGGATGCGGGGAGGATGTTCCCGATGATGGGTGAAACTAGAACTAGGGGGCATAGTCTTAGAATAAGGGGCTGCTCTTTCAAAACTGAGATGAGGAGGAACTGCTTCACTCAGAGGGTGGTAGGTCCATGGAATATGCTGCCCGAAAAAGCTGTAGAAGCTACATCATTACATAAATTTAAAACAGAAATAGACAGTTTCCTAGAAGTAAAGGGAATTAAGGGTTACGGGGAGCGGGCAGGAATTTGGACATGAGTCTAGGTTCGGATCGGTCATGGCCCTGTGGGTAGCGGAGCGGGCCCAGGGGCCATGTAGCCTGATCCTGCTCCTATTCCGTGTGTCTAATTCTGTTAGATTCAGGAGATGGTTCTGTGATAGTAGATTGGCGGTTAGGATCAGATCAGCCATGATCTTATTAAATGGCGGAGCAGGCTCGAGGGGCCGATTGGCCTACTCCTGCTCCTATTTCTTATGTTCTTATGTAAGACGGCACTTCCGACAGTTCAGCAGTCCCTCAGTACTGCACTGAAGTGTCAGCCTAGCTAATGTGCTCAAGGCTCTGGACAACTTTCTGACTTAAACGCTTTGGGACGTCCTGAGGTTATGAAAGGCACTATATAAATGCAAGTCTTTCTTTCAGAGGCGAGACTGCTACCACTGAACCATGGCTTGATTTACCTTGGGGTGGAGGAGGGGTAACTCTGCAGAGCTTTACTTCAGGAGATTAAATGGATTAGATAGAGTCCGACATAAAGCAAATGGTGAATGGTCTGTGGAAGGAATGGCTCTCTGGGCTATGTGATCAGATCCTGTCCTGTGCTTCTTTTCCATCCTTGTGTTACTTGGAAGGGACTGGAAACATTACAGTCTTGAGGGTCAATTCTATTGCTATAGACTCTTGTATTAATTAGGTGCCATTGCAATAGTTGTGATAGCTTCCACAGTTCAATAGTTGACCGCCATTCCTTGTCTAATCTCATGTTCCGAATAGCCATTTGGCCAAGTCACGGGAGGGCTGCTGGTCACCTGTGCAATCGTCCCCCTGTATCAGTCACCACTAGGGGCCGGAGGGATGGTCAGAGAGTGAGGGGCCAGAGGGATGGTCAGTGGACTGAGCAGAGAGTGAGGGGCCGGAGGGATGGTCAGCGGCCTGAGCAGAGACTGAGGGGCCGGAGGGATGGTCAGCGGCCTGAGCTGAGAGTGAGGGGCCGGAGGGATGGTCGGAGGCCTGAGCAGAGAGAGAGGGGCCGGAGGGATGGTCAGCAGCCTGAGCCGAGAGTGAGGGGCCGGAGGGATGATCAGCGGCCTGAGCAGAGAGTGAGGGGCCGGAGGGATGGTCGGAGGCCTGAGCAGAGAGTGAGGGGCCAGAGGGATGGTCAGAGGCCTGAGCAGAGAGTGAGGGGCCGGAGGGATGGTCAGAGGCCTGAGCAGAGAGTGAGGGGCCGGAGGGATGGTCAGCGGCCTGAGCAGAGAGTGAGGGGCCAGAGGGATGGTCAGAGGCCTGAGCAGAGAGTGAGGGGCCGGAGGGATGGTCAGCGGCCTGAGCAGAGAATGAGGGGCCGGAGGGATGGTCAGCGGCCTGAGCAGAGAGTGAGGGGCCAGAGGGATGGTCAGAGGCCTGAGCAGAGAGTGAGGGGCCGGAGGGATGGTCAGAAGCCTGAGCAGAGAGTGAGGGGCCGGAGTGTAGGGGGTGCGTACGCCCAGTCAGCTCTGTCCCTGACTGTCTCTGAGCGGTTCGAATCGCTCCACACCCCTGGGTTCTAGACACCAGACTTAGGTACAGGCAGCGATACAGAAAATAGAGTAGACAAGTGGTTTGGTGCAAGAAAACCGCAATTTTTATTAAAGGCACAATAAAACACAATCTTACTGAGAATTACTGAAATAATTACAGGCATATAAAATTACACTTACATGGGAATGGGGAACACACGGCACATCGAGGGAAACAAATACATTAAAAATCCCCTTATCCTTATCCCACCCCCAATACCTAACTAGATTAAGCTACGAGGGGCCAGGAATTCATGCTCACCAATAGAGATCTTGTACGGTTCGAAACCTGTCGATTAAGCCAGTCGCGGTTTTTGGGGTTCGCTCTTGTTGCCCTTTGGGCCTGCCGTTGTCACGTGGTCACAGGGCGCGGCGATGGAGTTGTCTGTGCGAAGTACCCCTCTTTTTCCTTCGTCAGATTAAAGTCTTTTGTGGGGTACTTCACCTTGCAGGAAATGGTTGTTCTTCTGGTGGCGGTTTGGTCGCCGACGGTTTTGTTGCGGTTGGGGCTCGGTTGGCGGTTTTTACCGTTAATTTGATTTCACTACCCAAGCTTGAAACGCCAGCTTATTCTTGACTGACTTTATTATCCATGCATCAAACGCCAGCTTATAACTAGGCCGTTTGTCCCCCAACGCTTCTTCTTGCTGCCCTTCTCTGCCTATCGGTTTTACCGTTCGCCTCGTCTTGTCTCGTCTGCCCGTTTGCGGCCTGTGTGTCCTGTGCGCGCTCAAATTCAGTTCCGTTCTTCTCCCGTTTGGCCCCTGGTGTTGTAATGGGCGTCCTCGGTGTCGGGAGCGAGCAAGAGAGCGAGAGGCAAGAGAGCGAGCAAGAGGCCGAGCAAGAGAGCGAGAGCTACCGGTGGGCCTACAATTATACCCGGTTCTTCACCCCTTATCTGCACACCAAATCAGGTCAGTTCTTTGTCTAACTTTTGGCAGGCTCGTCTAAAATGATCACAGTCATTTACTTTAATGATTTCTGGGTCTCCTTGTTTAATGGCTTAGATATCCTGGCTGTTTGTTATTTATGAAATTTAATCGTCTTTCCTGGCTTGGCAGCTACCTGTGAGCTGTTACTGATTATTTATGCGAGAAGTTAATGGCCTCAAGATTAGGGCCATCCTGACTTGATCTGTTCCAAGGTGAAGAATGCATATTCTGTTTACCTAGCTGTCTGGCTTTAGAAAATGGCAAAGTCTTTCACAGATCCATGCATGTTAGGTTTCGTTTCAGGATTTGAATGGGCTGCCTTCTGCAGGGCCTTGCTTTTAAAATCCTGCCAGCCTTGGTCACGAGGTTTCAGAAGCCATTTTGGGTACCCTTTTTAATAACTTGTCCATGCAGGGTCCCTTTATCCATAACTTTTGGGGAATGTGGGAATATTGAGAACCCTACAGGAGGGATGGTCAGCAGACTGAGCAGAGAGGGGCCGGAGGGATGGTCAACGGCCTGAGCAGAGAGTGAGGGGCCGGAGGGATGGTCAGCGGCCTGAGCAGAGAGTGAGGGGCCGGAGGGATGATCAGGAGCCTGAGCCGAGAGTGAGAGGCCGGAGGGATGGTCAGGAGCCTGAGCAGAGAGTGAGGGGCTGGAGGGATGGTCAGGAGCCTGAGCAGAGAGTGAGAGGCCGGAGGGATGGTCAGGAGCCTGAGCAGAGAGTGAGAGGCCGGAGGGATGGTCAGGAGCCTGAGCAGAGAGTGAGAGGCCGGAGGGATGGTCAGGAGCCTGAGCTGAGAGTGAGCGGGTGGTGTGATTGTATTTTTTATATTACTTTGCTATTATATAATTTGAACACTACAAATCTATGATACGTGACAATGCTTTTTTGTGAGAAATTGCTATGACAACTTTAAAAACAAATAACTAACTCATTTCAGGCTTTGTTGTAAGAACAGGCAATTTATCAAAAGTAGGGTCAATATAAAAACTCTTTGATCAAGATTAAGTGCAATTTTGAGGAAGCAATTTAAAAGCCCAGCTGTGACTGGCTGGTTGTGCAATAACCCTGAGATTCAGTCTTTGATATGTGTTGTGCGACTCTCACTTTTATAAGGACAAACTTAGTTTGTTTTGTTTTGTTTTGTCCTAATCTTGGCTCAGTGGGTAGCACTCTCACTTCTGAGTCATGGTGTGGAGATGCCGGACCGGTTGGACTGGGGTGGACAAATGTAAGAAGTCACACAATTGTTTTTTTTCTGATTATTGGTCAAGGTACATTGAAATTGAATGGTTTGGAGAGTGGGCGGATAAAATGGTAAATGAATTGCAATATAGTGAAGTGTGAGGTGCTTCGTTTTACTAGGAGGAATAAGGGACCACTTACTCCTTGGAAGGTGAAGAACAGCCTAATGTTCAGCCAAAAAACTACAAGAGGAAGTCAGGAGACTGGTTTCAACAGTATTCAAGACCCCAGCATCTGCAATATTTGACCCCTTGTGACCCCACCTCATTGTTCTTTGATGTAATGTTTCCCTGACTGACCTGTTTGGACACCATTCACACCTTTGACTGCTGTGATTATCTCTCTGCCGAGGTGTGATAAATGGCAGTTGGAAAGGTTACCTGTAAACATCTGACATGATTCTCTGACTATATAAGCTGTGTCTTTATGCATTTCTCCACTTCACCTGAAGAAGGAGCAGCGCTCCGAAAGCTTGTGATTTCAAATAAAGCTGTTGGACTATAACCTGGTGTTGTGTGACTTCTTACTTCTGAGTCAGAAGGTCGTGGGTTCGCGTCCCACTCCAGGGACTTCAGCACAAAATCCAGGCTGACACTCCGAGGGAGTGCTGCACTGTCGGAGGTGCCGTCTTTCGGATGAGACGTTAAATCGAGGCCCCGTCTGCTCTCTCAGGTGTACGTAAAAGATCCCATGGCACTATTCGAAGAAGAGCAGGGGAGTTATCCCCAGTGTCCTGGCTAATATTTATCCCTCAATCAACATAACAAAAACAGATTATCTGGTCATTATCACCTTGCTGTTTGTGGGAGCTTGCTGTGTGCAAATTGCCTGCTGCGTTTCCTACATTACAACAGTGACTACAGTTCAAAAGTACTTCATTGGCTGTAAAGTGCTTTGGGACGTCCTGAGGTCGTGAAAGGCACTATATAAATGCAAGTTCTTACTATTTACTTAATATGCATTCAGTTATGTGGCTGGAAGAGTGTTTAAAACAGCTGAATAAAATATAGTACATTGAGGTGGTGACCTTCACAGCTGTGTAAACTGGGTAACATAGGGTGCGGCACACAACATCTGTCTCATGGCGGCAGGGCCCAGACTCACATCTGCCAGGAAACAGTACAACAGCCATCTGTCTGGAGAGTTTCAAAATGTCTGGGTGTTTCGCTACTTCTCACGATCCCTGTGACGGCTTCACTGCCTTTTTACTGCTTTTATATCCTTATATATATCTTCAGGGATATCTTAAATGACTTTACTTTTGAAGTGCAGGCACTGTTGTTACAATGGCAAATGCAGCAACCAAGTTAGGCACAGCAAGATCCCACAGGTGAATGAATGACCAGATAATCCGTGGGTTTTTTGGTAACATTGATTGAGGGATGAATGTTGGCCAGGAAACCAGGAGAACTCCCTGCTCATCTTCAAAGTGTGATGGGATCCTTGACACTCACCTGAACAGGCAGATTGGGTCTTGGTTCAACTGGAAAAACAGTGCCTCTGACAATGCAGCATTCCCTCAGCACTGAGGGAGTTTCAATCATGTTTCGAAACTCCACAATGGGGCATGAAAAGACAACCTTCTGATTCATAGGTCAGCGTATTGCAACTGAGCCAAGCTGATGGTTACATGTTTTTAAAAAAAACTTGCATTTATATAGCGACTTTAATGTAATAAAACATCCCAAGCTGCTTCACAGGAGCGTTATCAGGCAAACCTTGGCATCAAGCCAAAGAATTAAGACAGGTGACCAAATGCTTGGTCAAAGAGGTAGGTTTTAAGGAGGGTATTAAAGGAGGAGAGAGAGGCGGAGAGGTTTAGGGAGGGAATTCCAGAGCTCAGGGCCCAGGCAGCTGAAGGCACGGTCGCCAATGGTGGAGCGAAGGAAGCCGGGGACGCACAAAAGGCCAGAATTGGAAGAGCGCAGAGATCTTGTAGGGCTGTAGGGCTGGAGGAGGTTACAGAGACAGGGAGAGGTGAGGCCATGGAGGGATTTGAACACAAGGATGAGAATTTTAAAATCATAGCGTTGGTGGACTGGGAGCGAATGTCGGTCAGCGAGCACAGGGGTGATCAGTGGACGGGACTCCGTGCGAGTTAGGACGCAGGCAGCAGGGATTTGGATCAGCTCAAGTTGATGAAGAGCAGCCAGCTGCAAATGAAAGAATAAAAGAAACTGTGTTTGAATTTGTTTTCTTGCAAGTCATTTGGACACAATTCATTTCCGCAAATGGGATTGAAACTCATCATGTTGGCTTCAGTTGAATGTGATGTCACTGTGATGAGGGTTCTTCTGCCTTCCTGGGTCCCTTTAAGACCTGATTTGTTTTAAAATACAGAAAGATAAACACACGGCCGTGAGACCATTGACACTGTCGTTCAAAGTGAGCTCAGATTGAGAGGGAGCTCCTGAGGGCCGCCACGGTCACGATCCAACCTTTGGGACCTTGAAGTCACGCTGTGTGAATGTTAGCGTACAAACACACAACACGCTCCTGTGAAATTCTCTGTTCGCTAATTTTAACTTGAGACATTGGCCCAGATTTTGCTGCCCAAATAGCGGTGAGTTTAATGCGCTCGCCATTATTAGTGTGTAAATCATCCAGCAACTTGTGGCGAGGAAGCGGTATCCTGTGACTTGCGAATCACCACAAGTTGCTGGACGATTTGCCATTAGCCTCGCGAAATCAGCAGCTCGCCCTCATTGAGTTTCATGAAATTGCTGCATTTGCGCATTAATTGCCACTTAGACGCACTGCAGAAAGTTGATGCTGGAACTTAACAGAGTAAGTTTCATTGGTTAGCTCTGGAACTCTGTTCAGTCGGAACTTTCCGGCTTCTCCCATTCCGACTGGTGCAGAGCTCGTTTCGAGAAGCTGCAATGACAAACTCAAGGTACAATTGCAAAGACTTGTGCCTGAAATCCAACGGGTGTCAGTCGTGGCTCAGTGGGTTGCATTCTCACCTCTGAGTCAAAAGGTTGTTGGGTTCAAATCCCACTCCAGGGACTTGAGCACATAATCTAGGTTGACACTCCAGTGCAGTACCGAGGGAGTGCTGCACTGTCGGAGCTGCCATCTTTCAGGTGAGATATCAAACCGAGGCCTCATCCAAAGAAGAGCAGGGGAGTTCTCCCCGGTGTCCTGGCCAATATATATCCCTTAACCAACATCAGCAAAAAAACAGATTATCAGGTCATTATCACATTGCTGCTTGTGGGATCTTGCTGTGTGTAAATTGGCTGCTGCGTTTCTTACATTAGAACTGTGACGACACTTCAAAATGACTTCATTGGCTGTAAAGCGCTTTGGGGCGTGCTGAGGTTGTGAAAGGCGCTGTACAAACACAAGTCTTTTTTTAAACTCACACACGGGAGAAGGGAGTTTCTGTGCTCGAGAAAAACGATCTGATTTGGGAGAAGAAAACCGAACATTAATCAAAGCAGCAAGTAACCGCGGCATCTTGATATCTCTGTTATAAATAACAGTAAACAATATTAATGCGAATTCTGGCCAGCTATTCAACCACGGGAAGCATCGCAGCCGAGCCTCGTCCTTTCCTCAGAAATCTGCCGTTCCAGCAGGTGTCAGTGGCCAGCGATGGAAAGCAGGGCAAACAATATTCATTCAATATCCTTTCTTGGTTTACTTTCCAGATGACCAAATAATGAAACACATCTGTGTTACTTCAGTCTCGGAGGAAATGTTCTTGATTTTTTAAACAGAAACAGTCAAGTTGGTTGTTTTCCTGAATAAATTGTTTGGCTTTATTCAGATGAGGACCCTGCCTGTGTTGGCAGCAGAACCATATTCCTCATCTCAAGATCCACAAGTCGCAGTGGCCAGACTCGCTGCCAATTTTTTTTTACCAGCTCCATCGTCAGAACCCAGGCCATGATTATACCGGCCACTTGCCAGCGATGTAAATTAGCAAAAGAACACCTTGTACACACGCAAGCACACACACACCCAAACACACGTGCACACATGTGCCATCAAATGAGGTCATGCAGTACAAAGTTTTGAGGGGGAATTTTAACCCACCCTGCCCGGGGGCCACACGATTGCCGCCGGCCCTTACTTAGGCGTCCATGGTGCCTGCCTAACTAATGTGTGCTAATTGGGGTCGTTATGATGTCCAGAGGACGACGCTGCATTTTAACGGGCTACTGAGCAGGGGACCCACAGTGAGCAATCTGCTCAGTAACACCTGGTGGGGAAAAAGAGGTCCTGTAAGGTAAGTCAAAAACATTCCTTAGTGGGACCAGGAGGAGCAAAGGACCCAATCGCCCCTCCCCCCCGCCCGCCTCGAGGACCTTGATATCGGTCGGTGGCCTTCAAGCCCCGCAATCTTGACCTGCCCGAAACCTGCCAGATAGAATATAGAAAAATAGGAGCAGGAGTAGGCCATTCGGCCCTTCGAGCCTGCTCTGCCATTCAATGAGATCATGGCTGATCCTCTATCGCAATACCATATTCCCGCTCTCTCCTCATACCCTTTGATGCCTTTTGTGTTTAGAAATCTATCTACCTCCTTCTTAAATATATTCAGTGACTTGGCCTCCACAGCCTTCTGTGGTAGAGAATTCCACAGGTTCACCACCCTCTGAGTGAAGAAATTTCTCCTCATCTCAGTCCTAAATGTCCTACCCCGTATCCTGAGACTGTGACCCTTCGTTCTAGACCCCCCCACCCCAGCCAGGGGAAACATCCTCCCTGCATCCAGTCTGTCTAGCCCTGTTAGAATTTTACACATTTCAATGAGATCCCCTCTCATTCTTCTAAGCTCTAGTGAATTTCCAGCGGTTTCAGGCGGGGGATGGGCCCGCGAGAACCAGATTAAGGCCCCAAGAACATTGGGAGCCGCTCCACATGCCCACTCCCCCACCTCTGATCCATTAAAACACAACCCTGTAGTAATATGCGTGATGAAACCAGTCCGTACACACTGATAATATTCTGACCCAGGGGTTGTTCTGTGTTATGGTGAGCTTTAGCGCGGCCCCCATATTTAGCAGAGATGTGGGGAACCAGCCTCTGCGGTACGTAAATGAGGCCAGGCCTGTAAATCTGGACAAGGCCTCCCTGAGGCTCCCGGGCAGGAAGGCCGTCAGAATAGCCCCCCACCTCCACCCCTCCCACCCGGGAGATAAAATCCACTCTACTGTCTAGTTCTCTGTGCGGAGATATGGTGCTTTGATAAGGAAACCAAATAGATTCCTGGTGTCTCCATCGGGAAATGCTCTGCCTGGTGTGGGACTGAGCCAAACAGACCAATAAGATTCCAGCTTTGATGCGGAATTTTGAGGAATGGACCAGGCTCAGTTGTGATGCGTCCCTTGGTTGAATTGCCTGCCAGAATTTGCATTAACACTGTCTTATTGCTCCTGTTATTTCTATTGCCGAGCTGGCGAGGTGGTGTGTTTATTTGTGGTGGACTGTGCTGAGATAACTGATTGCAGCTGAGGAATGACAATGGGCCTCAGTGCCTTAGGTTTAGGGAGAGGAAAGGCCATGGTTGCTGTAATGATCAATAACATGTCATTCTATAGTGGACACTAGGTGGAGCCGTAGAGCTGTATATAGCTGTATGTATAAGACTACACTACCCAGCTGTATGTATATTAAGACTACATTACCCATGAGGCACTGGGCTACCCACAAGGCAGTAGTCAAGATGGAAGCCTCTACAGATGCTGTACCTAGTCCACATGTGCTCAATAAAAGTGTCTAGCAAAAGCTAGCTGTGTTCATAATAAGAATGTCTACTTATTAATGAACAGAAGAGGTGCTGCTCTTCATCCATAATCCTGTGGCCCCTGATGGAAAGAAAGGGCATGGGTGCGCGATCAGAATCGAGCTCTGCTCTAACGGTCCTCAGTGAGAGTCACTGCTTTTAGAAGGTGGGGTGGGGTGGGGTTAGGGACCATTGTGTACAACGGGCGATATCAGCTTGGTCGCCTGTTAAAACCTCTCCCAATATCTATTTCTATTGAAGTCGAGGTTTAACAGGTGGTCAAGCTGACGAGGCGTTAGCGCACATTTTACCCCAAGTCAAACTTAACCCCAGGGGCAGAAAATTGGAGGGAAAAATGGATTCTTGAGTGTCAGAAAATAACTCAACATCAAATACTAAACAATAAGAAACTCTCTCCGCTGTGTGATTTTATGCCAAATTTACTTTCATAAAAATCCGATTCTCTACTTTTAAAAGGGATATATGCCAAACCAAGCACCGAAACTATATCGAATGACCCCAAGACAGTCTAAAAATAAAGTGACAAGTTTCACAGTGGTTTCACAGTTGCTGCAATGTGGCATTTATCCAACACCTCTGTATTAGTAAATAACTTCACACTTTCTAACACTAAAGTTTGGAACAGTTCACAGACTTTGTACCTGGTAAAATCTCATTTTATTTTGGTTCCAACCTTTTTGTGACAAAATAAAGAAGCATCTTGGTTGTCGAGGCAAGTAGGAACAGAATGAATGATAAATAAAAGTAGAAAGCGCAGCAAATACACAGCAGGCCAAGCAGCAACTGTAAAGAGAAAAGTCATACAGACCCCGCAATTCCTGGGTTGAGGGATTGTGGAGGTCAACATTTGCACCCGTGTGCGGACAGGAATTTGTGGAGAGGGTCCCAGATCCGCTGGGCTTCCCTCCATAAACTTGAACTCATCCAAAACTCAGCGGCCTAGAAATTGAGTGGGCTTAGCGCCCATTTTGCGGCGCTAGAGGGCATTGCGCTGGACTTACAGCCGGTTTTGAAATTGACTAGGGCCCAACATCGGCGTTACACCGGTAGCGCTGCGCCGGCACCGATGACGTCATCGGTGTGCGCAGCGTCCCGGTTGCCGTGGTGACAGGCCCCAGCGCCGAAATTCAGTTGCGGCCGCCTCGCCCGTGGCAGCCGCAACTAAGACTCTGGCAACAGAGTCTTACACGACTTTGCGCCGGCGCATAAAGGTGGAGCGGCAGCCGGCCGCTTTCCCGCCGGCCGCCTGCCCGCACCTCCCTCCCCAGACTCCCCCACCCCCCCCCCCGCGGAACAGATGCTTCTCGGCTGCGAAGTGCCGGGCTCATTTTTGTGGCGATTTAACCGGCCAGTGGGCGGGTGCAGGCAGCTCCTCCTTAACTGAAGGAGGAGGCCTGCACTTCCCGAGCCTGCCGCACCGCATCGGGCGCCGCAGCGCCGGAATAGCGCCAGTTTTCAGGCGCAAACAGCCTTCAGTAGCGCCGGCAGCCGTTTGGGCGCGGCGCTACTGAATTTTTGGCGCGCACAGCGCGACTTAGCACCGGCGCTAAATTTCCGGCGTTAAGCCCCGGCGCAGCGCTAACTCAATTTCTAGGCCAGCATCCCGTATCCTAACTTGCACCAAGTCCCGTTCACCCATCACCCCCCTGTGCTCGCTGACCTACATTGGCTCCCGGTTAAGCAACGCCTCGATTTCAAAATTCTCATCCTTGTTTTCAAATCCCTCCATGGCTTCACCCCTCTCTATCTCTGTAATCTCCTTCAGCCCCACAACCCCCCGAGATATCAGCGCTCCTCTAATTCTGCCCTCTTGAGCATCCCTGATTATAATCGCTCAACCATTGGTGGCCGTGCCTTCTGTTGCTGAGGCCCTAAGCTCTGGAATTCCCTGCCTAAACCTCTCCACCTCGCTACCTCTCTCTCCTCCTTTAAGACGCTCCTTAAAACCTACCTCTTTGATCAAGCTTTTGGCCACATGCCCTAATTTCTCCTTATGTGGCTCGGTGTCAAATGTTTTGTCTTATAATACTCCTGTGAAGCGCCTTGGGACGTTTTACTACATTAAAGGCGCTATATAAATACAAGCTGTTGTTGTTGCTGTTGTTGACTGCCTGAAGTGGTCGGAGAGGAATTTTGCAATTTTTCTTCACTAATTGGCCTGGATTTTTTATCTGGTTCTTTGCCTCACACCTTGGTCTGTAGACAGGGGTAGTTGGGGAAGGCTTTGCGCAAGAAGACTGCCTGAGGTTTAAACACACCTCCCTCCTCAAATTCTTCTCTTCCTGCTCCAAAACAGGCAAATAGAGAGGTGTATATAGAAAGAACACTCAAAAGCTGGAAATTTTAAATAAATGCTGGAAATACACAGCTGATTCTTCAGCATCTAAAAAGAGAAAAGGCAGACCAACATTTGGGTGTAGCCCTTTCATCAAAACTGAAAACCTGAAGCTAAGCAAGTTCCTTGCCTGATATGAAGGGGTGGGGGGGAAGAAAAAGAGACAACAGATATTCCAATCATGGAAAACAAGTTAATGGGTTGGATTTCCAGCAAACTGCTTCATAGAGAAGGAGGAGCTTGCTAGATGATTTGAAAGATCACGTCAGTGAGGCAATGCAAAGCATCAGAAACACAAAAGGTGGTGAAAAGCACGAAGGAATGGGGGAAATCGGGGGGAAAAAGTAAAAAGATGCACAAGGTGTGAATTGAAAGCAGGAAATGCTGGAGACGTACAGAAGGTCTGTCAGAAAACCACAGGCAAATATTCAGGCCACAGACCCCTTGCCACAGCTGATGTTCTGATGAAGGGTTCAAATGTCAACCCACCACCCGGGCAAAACCCATTCCATACCCCCAGCAACCCCTGCGGAAAAGAAAATGGGGGATATGGCTCAGGTCTGAAGTCACTGAAATGACAGTTCAGATCAGATGGCTGCAGCCTGCTCAGGAGAAAGATGAGATGTTGTACCTGTACTGAATAAATAACTAGCTAGAAGCTAGCTGTGTTCATAATAAGAATGTCTAGTTATTAATGAACATAACATGGTACCAGGAGTGGGGTCTACACACCTTTCTCCCCCACATTCCCGGGCCACGGGAGCCTTCTCTTTGCCAGTACCTGAAGCTTGCGTTGAGTTTAGTCGGAGCAGTACCAAAGTTCTGGGAGTGGGAATAAAAAGTTAAACCGGTGAGCCACAGGGTGATCAGGGCCACACTTATGGACAGAAAGGAGGTATTTAAGAAAGCGGTCACCCAGTCTACAGTTGTCTCCCTAGTGTGGAGGAGATCGCACCATGAACAGCAAATACCAGGCTGGAGGAAGTACTCACTGTCTCACACACAATGTGTGTTTGGGGCTCTGGGCAGTGATGTAGGAAGAGGTGAATGGACAGATGTTACATCTGTTGCCAAGGGAAAGGCAGCAGGAACTTGCTGCAGTGAAAAGATAAATAAGGATATCCTGGAGGGAATGGATCCCTGCAAAGTAGAGAGGGAAGGGGAGGGAGGGGAAAATGTGCTTGTTAGTGGGATCAGGTTATGGGTGACAGATGATGATCCGGCGAAGGTGGAAGACGAAGCAAGGGGGCCTGTGTCGTTGTTGTATGAGGAGGGGGAGAGGTTGTGAGCAGAGATATGGGAAATGGTATGGCCACTGTCAAGGGTCCTGTGAACCACGGTCAAGGGGAAATTTCTGTTGAGGAAAAAGCAAGACATTTCAAAAGTTCTGGTGTGGGAAATGAAGTCATTGGAGGAGATACAATGAGAAAGGATGGTGTCTTTACAGGAAGCATAATGGGAAGGGGAGTGGCGAAACTGGAGCTGTGGTAATGTTACTGGACTAGAGTTCTGGACTAATAATCCACTGAACATGAGTTTACATCCCACCATGACTGTTTGAGAATTTGAATTTAGTTTTTAAAAATCTGGAAATAAAAAGCTGGTATCAGTAAAAGTGACGGCTCAGTGGGCAGCACTCTCGCCTCTGAGTCAGAAGGTCGAGGGTTCAAGTCCCACTCCAGCGACTTGAGCACAAAAATCTAGGCTGACATTCAATGCAGTACTGAGGGAGTGCTGCACTGTCGGATGTGCCGTCTTTCGGATGAGACGTTAAACCGAGGCCCCGTCTGCTCTCTCAGGTGGACGTAAAAGATCCCCTGGCACTATTTCAAAGAAGAGCAGGGGAGTTCTCCCCGGTGTCCTGGCCAATATCTATCCCTCAATCAACATCGGTAAAACAGATTATCTGGTCATTAGCACATTGCTGTTTGTGGGAGCTTGCTGTGCGCGAATTGGCTGCCGCGTTTCCTACATTACAACAGTGACTACACTTCAAAAGTACTTCATTGGCTGTAAAGCGCTTTGAGATGTTCGGTGGTCGTGAAAGGCGCTATATAAATGCAAGTCTTTCTTTCTTTCAACTGGTTCACTAATGTCCTTTAGTCTTGTCTCGGTTAAGTCAGCATATGCAGTCTATCTGTACTCCGCCAAGGGAAGGAAACCTGCCGTCCTTACCTGGTCTGGCTTACATGTGACTCCAGTCCCGCACCAATGTGGTTGACTCTTAACTGCCCTCTGAAGTGGCCTATGGAATGGGCGATAAATGGCGGCATTGCCAGTGACGCCCTCACCCCAAGAATGAAAAGAGAAACAGCGGGAGGAGGATCTCGAAGGCTGGAGACAGGAGAAGTGGTCAGATCCATGGAGGGGAGATAAAAAGAAGGCACAGAGGTTATGGATGGCGGGAGAAGAGAATAGCAGGTTGAACCCAGAATTTAGGTGGGGCTGTAGGGGAATGGAACTAAAGCCTTTGCTGAGCGCAGGTTGTACAGCATTAGAAAGAGTCAGGTCAAAACCCGACAAGGAGTGAGGTTAGAGAGAGAGATTGGGTCAGAAGAAAGTGAAGGGAAAGATAATGAGAATATTGGCTGGCATTCAGGAGTAACTCCTGTTACCTGAAAGGAAGGGAAAATGTTTTATTAAAGCACCGGATGAGATGAAGGTTGATGTGGAATAGAGAGGTATACCCAGAGGGATTTTCACAATTGTGGTTGAGACAGTGTGTTAAATTGCAGCTGTTAACATGAGATGAGAAAGCTGGGCTAAAAACAAAACCAGCAACAAATTAAACAAAAGCAGCAAAGAAACTGAATGAACAAGTATTGTAACAAAACAAAGTTCTGCAGCTAATAATGGCCCATCCCTTTAAGGGTGTGATCTGCAAAATGGCTGAAGTTGCCTTCAATGCCGTGCCAGATTTAAATGGAGTGAACTCCATCAATTGCTCAGCGCTAAACACAGGAAATGACACCATTGCATAATGGAACAGACTCACAGATGCTGGAGCAAAGAAAGTGAGATCACCTTCCGCTCTTAAAAAGTGGTGTGGTCACAGAATGGCACATCGGGCAAGAAACAGGTCTAGGGTCCGTTGCTTGCCCGTTTGCCCGGATCAGCACCAGCGCTACCACCTCACTCAACCACTCATAACCTGTGTTTGTAGCTGTAATGGGTGCAGAACCTATTCAGTGTGTTTGTTAATTTGCTTCATCATGGCGATAAAGTGTCAAATGTTATCAGAAATGCCTTCTGTTGCCTGGGCCCTAAGCTCTGGAATTCCCTGCCTAAACCTCTCCGCCTCGCTACCTCTCTTTCCTCCTTTAAGACGCTCCTTAAAACCTACCTCTTTGACCAAGCTTTTGGTCACCTGCCCTAATTTCTCCTTATGTGGCTCGGTGTCAAATTTTTTGTCTTAAAACACTCCAGTGCAGTGCCTCGGGACGTTTTACTACGTTAAAGGCGCTATATAAATACAAGTTGTTGTTGTTGTTGAAAATCCACTGAGTAAGCCATTAGCTTAGTAACTTAAAGAATTCCAGTCGATTCATGATGCGTGACCTGTTGCAAATAAAGCCATTCTGACTCTCCCTATTGGTCTCTTATGCTCTTTAGATGTACACCAATAAGTTACCCATTACACATATATTTTTAACTGAACAATGAAAAGCACAAAACTCGATCTTGAAACCTTGGGAATGAGAACTTTAAGAGCCCTGTGTGTTTGGCACTTGCGTCACTGGGAACTCTGAGCCCCACAGCCAGAATCAGTGAGGCATTTGACGAATACAAAATAAAAATCAGACGCTTTTCAGACGGCAAACACTACAGAGCTCTATACTCTCGTTAGTGAGAGCCAGACCTTGTAGTTGCTTCGGGTTTTTATCAAACCTCTTCCAATTTTCTCTCCCAAATGGCTCACCCAAATGTAAATGCTACGCCCCAAACCGTGGCACTGAGACATTAACACAGAATGCCACGCTGCTGAAACAGGCTATTCGGCCCATCAATCAACACTGGTGCTTTTCCCCATGCTCAGTCCCCAGATCATTTAACATTCCTCGTTTTAAAGCAAGTATCTAATTCCCTTTAAAGTAATTGATGGACTCTGCTTCAACAACAGAGAATTCCACGTTCTAACCATTGCCTGTGTAAAGAAGCGTTATCTAACCTCCCCTTAAATTCTTCAAGTGATTATCTTAAATTTGTTTCCACTCGTCACCGCCTTGCTGAGCAGTGCAAACAACCAAATCACCATTCACTTTATTATAATCTTTCATAATCTTAGCGACTTCTATCGGTTCATCCTTAATATTCTCAGCTCGACTGAACATAACCCTAACTTCTCAACTCTGTCTCCATCACTGTAACCCCTCACCCCTGGGGAACTGACACTGCACCGTTTCAATTGTTTTTATATCCTTCCTATTAAACAATGCCCAAATTGTACACCATACTCTAACTATGATCTAACTAAAGAAAGAACTTGCATTTATATAGCGCCTTTCATGACCTCAAGACATCCCAAAGCTCTTTACGGCCAATTAAGTACTTTTTGAAGTGTAGTCACTGCTGTAATGTAGGAAAGGCATCCAATTTGCGCACAGCAAGCTCCCACAAACAGCAAGGTGATAATGACCAGATAATCTGTTTAAGTGTTGTTGATTGAGGGATAAATATTGGCCAGGACACAGGTGTTAACTCCCCTGCTCTTCTTCAAAATATAAGAACTAGGAGCACGAGTAGGCCACGCGGTCCTTTGAGCCTGCTCTGCCATTCAATCAGTTCATGGCTGATCTTTGACCTCAACTCCACTTTCCTGCACAATCCCTCTATCCCTTGAGTCCACAAATCTATCGATCTCAGCCTTGAATATACTCAACAACTGCGCAACAACAGCCCTTTCGGGTAGAGAATTCCAAAGATTCACGATCCTCTGAGTGAAAAAATTCCTCCTCATATCCGTCCTAAATGGCCGACCCCTTATCCTGAGATTATGCCCCCTACTTCTAGACTCTCCAGCCAGGGGGAAACAGCCTCTCAGCATCTACCCTGTCAATCCCCCTCAGACTCTTATATGTTTCAATGAGATCACCTCTCATCCTTCTAAACTCCAGGGAGTATCGGCCCATTCTACTCAATCTCTCCTCATAGGGCAGCCCTCTCATTCCAGGGATCAATCTAGTGAACCTTCGTTGCACCGCCTCTAAGACAAGTATATCCTTCCTCAGATAAGGAGACCAAAACTGTGCACAGTACTCCAGGTGTGGTCTCACCAAAGCCCTGTACAATTGTACTTTCTTACCCTTGTACTCCAACACCCTTGCAATAAAGGCCAACATGCCATTTGCCTTCCTAATTGCTTGCTGTACCTGCATGCTCTCTGTGTTTCCTGTACGAGGACACCCAAATCTCTCTGAACACCAACATTTCATAGTTTCTCACCATTTAAAAAATGTTCTGTTTTTCTATTCTTCCTACCAAAGTGAATAACCTCACATTTCCCCACATTATACTCCATCTGCCACCTTATTGCCCACTCACTTAACTTGTCTATATCCCTTTGCAGGCTCTTTATGTCCTTCACCTAGCTTTGTATCATCAGCAAACTTGGATACATTGCACTCGGTCCCTTCATCTAAGTCATTAATATAGATTGTAAATAGCTGAGGCCCCAACACTGATCCTTGCGGTACCCCACGAGTTACAGCCTGCCAACCGGAAAATGACCCGTTTATCCCTACTCTGTTTTCTGTCCATTAACCAATCCTCTATCCATGCTAATATATTGCCCCAACTCCATCAGCCCTTATCTTGTGTAGCAACCTTTTATGTGGCACCTTATCAAATGCCGTTTGGAAATCCAAATATACTACAGGTTCCACGGAAACCCAGCGTAAGCTCGAGGAACAGCACCTCATCTTCCGATTAGGCACTTTGCAGCCTTCCGGACTCAATATCGAGTTCAACAATTTCAGATCATAACCTCGGCCCCTATTACATTTTTACTTATATTTTTTATCCACACCTTTGTTTTGTACCCTCCCCACTTTTTTTTTCTCTCCCACATGGCAGCTGTCTCCCATTCTGCCAGCGCATTTCACACCTCATCTAGAGCCGTCTTTTGTCTCCACTAGTCCTATCACCATCTCGTCTGGTTTTGAATACCTCTTAATGTCTCTTCACTTCTCTTTTGTTCTCTCCCAGTCTCCAAACTGGCCTTTTAATCTGTTTCATTTCCTGTGCTTTTTCAGTCCTGACGAAGGGTTTCGACCTGAAACGTTGACTCTATTTCTCTCTCCACAGATGTTGCCTGGCCTGCTGAGTTTTTCCAGCATTTTCTGTTGTTGTTTTGGACAAAGTCAGCATGGATTTACAAAAGGTAAATCATGCTTGACTAATCTACTGGAATTTTTTGAGGATGTAACTGGTAGAATAGATAAGGGAGAACCAGTGGATGTGGTGTATTTGGACTTTCAGAAGGCTTTCGATAAGGTCCCGCATAAGAGACTAGCGTGCAAAGTTAAAGCACATGGGATTGGGGGTAAGGTACTGACTTGGATAGAAAACTGGTTGGCAGACAGGAAGCAAAGAGTTGGAATAAATGGGTCTTTTTCCGAGTGGAAGGCAGTGACTAGTGGGGTATTGCAGGGATCGGTGCTAGGACCCCAGTTATTCACAATATATATTAATGATCTAGACGAGGGAACTAGATGTAATATCTCCAAGTTTGCAGATGACACAAAGCTGGGTGGGCGTGTGTGCTGTGAGGAGGATGCAGAGAAACTCCAGTACGATTTGGACAGGTTGGGCGATTGGGCAGATGCAGTATATTGTGGATAAATGCGAGGTTATCCACTTTGGTGGCAAAAACAGGAAGGCAGATTATTATCTGAACGGCAATAGATTGGGAGAAGGGGAAGTGCAACGAGACCTGGGTGTCCTTGTGCACCAGTCGCTGAAGGTAAGCATGCAGGTGCAGCAGGCGGTTAAGAAGGCAAATGGTATGCTGGCCTTCATAGCGAGAGGTTTCGAGTACAGGAGCAAGGATGTCTTGCTGCAGTTGTACAGGGCCTTGGTGAGACCACACCTTGAGTATTGTGTGCAGTTTTGGTCGCCTTATCTGAGGAAGGATGTTCTTGCCATGGAGGGAGTGCAGCGAAGATTCACCAGACTGATACCTGGGATGGCAGGAATGATGTATGAAGAGAGATTGGGTCGATTAGGCTTATATTCGCTAGAGTTTAGAAGAATGAGACGGAATCTCATTGAAACTTATAAAATTCTAACAGGACTAGACAGACTAGATGCAGGAAGGATGTTCCCGATGGCGGGGGAGTCCAGAACCAGGGGTCACAGTCTAAGGATAAGGGGTAGGCCATTTAGGACTGAGATGAGGAATTTCTTCACCCAGAGAGTGGTGAGCCTGTGGAATTCACAGAAGACAGTTGAGGCCAATTCATTAAATATATTCAAGAAGGAGTTAGATATATTTCTTAAGGCTAAGGGGATCAAGGGATATGGGGAGAAAGCAGGGACAGGGTACTGAATTTGGATGGTCAGCCATGATCGCATTGAATGGCGGAGCAGGCTCGAGGGGCCGAATGGCCTACTCCTGCTCCTATCTTCTATTTTTCTATGTTTACACTGTTCCAGTGAAGCTCAACGGAAGCTCGAGAAACAGCACCTCATCTTTCGATTCGGCACTTTACAACCTTCTGAACTCAACATCGAGTTCAACAGACCATAACCACTGCTGCAATTTTTCTGACAGCAGGTGCAAGTAATGATTCTGCTGTTCATTTAATCTCTCCTGCGTTCCACCCTATCACAGACCTTGCCTTTTGTTCTTTCCTCCCCCTGCCTCTGTACTTGCTTAAAACCACTTACATCTCAAACATCTTCCCGTTCCAATCAAAGGTCACAGACTTGAAACATTGGGCTGGAAATTCGGCTCCGTAGTGCCCGATTTTTCGGCGTTACAGGTGCTGTTTTGTGTCGTAAGTGGCGTCCGCGCCACGCGCGCACACTTCTGGTGTGTGCCACGCCGGACGCCATCTTGGTGAGGGCTGTGGGGCGGGCGTTAGGAACATGCACCGGAAGTATGTAGAGTGGGCAGATCGCGACATCAGTGTGCAACGCTGATTTGACGCCAGCGCTGCCATTTTCGTCCTCAACGCTGGAGCTAACGCCATGTCTTAACCTCGCACAGCTGAACATGTGTTCAGCAGTGGCAAGGACCCCCTACCAGTGACATTTAAAGGGGTCAGCAACCACTCTAAGGTTAGATGCTGATTAATTTCTACTGGCTGTGTAAGTTTATGGAAATGTTTAGAGCTTTCTAGAGTTATTTAAAGTTGGTGAGGTGTCTGGGAGTGGTGCTGCAAGTAGAGAAGGCCTTACTTCTGACTTCAAGGGTTCTGGTCAGACCACTTGCTCCCAGTCATGGGGGCTCTAGATTTTATCCCCCTTGGCCTGCAGCATGACAGGGAGATGGAGTAGAGGCAGCGAAGAAGAGGACAAACTGCTCACAGAGGGAGGAGGAGGAGGGGGAGAAGGGCTCTCAGCAGGAGGCCTTAACCATCTAGGATTTTTTTGAGAGCAATTCTCTTACCTCAGCCTGAGCCAGGAGCGGTGTCTGAGGCATCTGTGTTTTATGAAGGAGGTGCTCACAGAACTTTGCCACCTCTTGCAACCAGACCTGCGGCCTCACACCAGGGCAAGGACAGCGCTGCCAGTGGCTGTGAAGGTGACCGTGGCTCTGAATTTCCTTGTGTCGGGACCTTTCCAGGCTGGAGCAAGCAACATCTGTAACATCTCCCAGTTCACTGTCCACTGCTGCATAAGAGAGGTGACGGACGCTCTTTATGCCAGGAGAGGGGACTTCATTGTCTTCTCTTTGACCAGAGAGAAGCAGGCGGCCTGTGTACATGGCTTTGCCAGGATAGTGGGCTTCCCCATGGTGCAGGGCACCATCGACTGCACGCACATGGCTTTGCGGGCGCCACATCTAAATGCTAAGATTTACCGCAACTGCAAAGGTTACCACACACGGAATGTGCAGTTGGTGTGCGACCATGCTCAGCACATCATGATGGTGAATGCCCGGTATCCCGGCAGCAATCATGATGCTTTTATTCTGCACCATACCACTGATCCATCAGTCTTTGAGCCACCAAGACAAACAAGAGGGTGGCTGCTGAGCGACAAGAGCTATCCCTTGACCATCACTTCTATGCTGGAAATCATGGGCAGGGTTGGTGCTGGACTCCTCCATGCTCCTTAACATTGCGCTCATGCTTTCTGGCAGGCCGGTCAATGCACCAAGCATTTCATCATCGTTCTTCTGTAGGCCGCCCCATCGATGTCCTCCTTTGAGTCCTCTACAGCAGAACTCGTGTGCAACCTCGCCCTACGGGGAGCTGGCACCTGCGCTACCCTTTCCTCCACCAGCCACACCTGCCTGGTGACTCACCAAGTGTAGATCCCGCCTCTAACCTATCCTCTAAAGTACGCGGAGTGTCAGTATCTGCCTCTAACCTATCCTCTAAAGTACGCGGAGTGTCAGTATCTGAGCTGGTGCCTGCGAGTGTGAAATCGAGTGATGGTGCTGTGTCTTCAGCATCAGTGTCTTGGTGCTTTTCAATCTCCTGCTCCACCACCAGTGCCTGGCCAGGTGGCAGTTCTTGGCTGTCTGAAAGGAGAAAAGGCACAAGGGTTAAGTCCTGGTGAGGGGTGGGGGGGGGGGGAAGCAAGAGGTGCATGCTTAGACCATATGCAGCTTGTAAATCAGAAGAGATTGTGGGATATGGGGGAAGTGGGATGTGAGAAGGAGAATTACATATGAGGATACCGACATCTTGTATTCTTTCAGCCCCGCCGCTGTCCACGGGCTCAGCGATGACCCTCCCAATAATGGCCAGCACCGCCTCCTCCATTGGGGTCAGGTTATGCAGGCGCGCCTGTACCCCGCCGGTTAGTTCCTGCTGTCTCCAGTTGTGAGCCACCTTTTCCTGCAAGAGAAAGGGAAGTGTGTCAGTGAGTGTAGTGCAATGTGTTTGGGTGATGTGCCTGTCATGGTTGAATAGCTGGAAGTGTGCGCAAGCTGTGAGATGTGGGTGTGAAGCTTGCAGCAGTGGTATGTGTGTGAGGGTGAGGTGAAGCTATGACTGTGAGATATGAATGATGATTGATAGAGATTGTTGGTAGGTGAGTGATGGGGGTGTGGTGCATTGAGCAGTGTGTGAGGCTAGTGGTGCAGATGGTGGGATACGTCATTTGAAGATTAATTCACTGACCTTGACCACTCGTGTGAGGTCATTAAACCTCTTCTTGCACTTCATCCAGGTCCTATTTGGTTAGTGTGCTGTCTGCATTCCTTTGATTGGTGATCGCACATCGTGATCCAAGTGCCCGTTTTCGGGGGCAAACCAATTTTTAGTCCAGGAAGCCTTGCTGTAATCATATAGGGCTTTGGTGAGACCACACCTGGAGTACTGTGTACAGTTTTGGTCTCCTTACCTAAGGAATGATACTTGCCTTAGAGGGAGTGCAACAAAGGTTCACTAGATTGATTCATGGGATGAGAGGACTGTCCTATGAGAAGAGATTGAGTAGAATGGGCCGATACTTTCTGGAGTTTAGAAGAATGAGAGGTGATCTCATTGAAACATATAAGATTCTGAGGGGGATTGACAGGATAGTTGCTGAGAGCCTAGAACTAGGGGTCACAGTCTCGGGATAAGGGGTCAGCCATTTGGGACTGAAATGAGGAGAAATTTCTTCACTCAGAGGGTGGTGAATCTTTGGAATTCTCTACCCCAGAGGGCTGTGGAGGCTCAGTCGTTGAGTATATTCAAGACTGAGATCGATAGATTTTTGGATACTAAGGGAATCAAGGGATATGGGGACAGGGCTGGAAAGTGGAGTTGAGGTAGAAGATCAGCCATGATCTTATTGAATGACGGAGCAGGCTCGACAGACCGTAGGGCCTACTCCTGCTCCTATTTCTTATGTTCTTCTGTCTTCACAATTTAACCCTCTAAACCCCGGTATAATCTCTCTTTTCTTCTTCTTAGGCAGTCCCTCGGAACCGAGGATGACTTGCTTCCACATTAAAAATAAGCTCGCAGGTGACCGATTAGTCCAATGCGGGACCTACAGTCTCTTATACTAGTCAGCAGACCACATTGCTTTGCTGGTAACAGCATGTTTCTCTGACGTACTTACTCATAGTATTCTTCCTCAGGCTTTTGCACAAACAAACACAGACCTTGTAGTGAACTCCCTTTACTCCAATTACCATAGACAGAATTTCAGCCCAGTAACATCAACTATTGTAGAGGACCCATCAAATCTACTTCAGATTTTTCAATAAATATAATTTGGGTTTGTGAAGACCAGAGGGTCATTTAAGAATGTGTTAATAACAGCATTGAGTGTGATAGATTAAGAATATGCCGGCGAGAGTATACAGTTAATGAGGTTCAGGTTGCACAACAAATAGGCTCGATATAGAGACCGTCTCTTAGAAACAGAAAAAAGTGATTACACAGTCAAGCCCAGCGCAGCATCATTGTTTTGCTAGATTTACAAAAGGCTCAGAACAATGGTGGTGACAGAGTTAAGGATTGCATTTGCAGTTCATAATAGGATATTAGGATCCAAGAAACAAACGTGTTTTATCTACAAATATCTAGAAGTAGCTTCAAATGATTAACTTTATGAATGCATTTCATTGAAAGAAATGAAACTGAAGGGAAAATTAAACCTTTTCATGAATATAATGGAGAGATGTTATCTGTTACCCCAATTTAAAAGGCAAAGTAGATTCAAAGGATGAATGAAAAATCATTAAATGTATTTTTTTTGTGTACTCTTTCAGCATCTGTGCTGACAGAACCGTATGGAGCTCATGTCTGGATGCCTTGGGGTGGGAGAAACATCCCTTTATTTATTTTGCCATTTCCTTTTGTTACGTGTGTGGATAACAAACAGCTCGTATATTAAGCAACTTCAAGGACTAGCGAGGCTTCCGCAGGGGAATGGTACTGGAGAAGTTCAAAGGAAATGTTGGAGGGGGAGGGGAAGAACGTGGTGGAGCACAAATAACGACTCTAAAAGCAATCTAATCCCTTGTGCATTTCAACCCACCAAGCCCGCAGAAATGGTGCAAATGCCTTGCCCTTAGCAACGTATAAAAGAAACATTAAAACACAGATCAGTAACTCTTGGAAATATACACAATTGGTTTGTCAGTAAAGAGAAAGGAAAGAGAAAGTGTAGACTGTTCATCAGCACTGGAAATTGAAAGATATGAGCGTGCCATAATAGGGGCAATGGCAGGAGGGAGGAGAAGGAATGAAGAACAGGCGAAAGTACCAGGAATGTTGACTCCCTATCTCTGCAACCTCCTCCAGCCCTACAACCAACCAAGATCTCTGCGCTCCTCCAATTCTGGCCTCATGCGCATCCCCGATTTTCATCGCTCCACCATTGGTGGCTATGCTTTCAGCTGCCTGGGCCCTAAGCTCTGGAATTCCCTCCTTAAGCCTGTATGCCGCTCTCTCCTTCTTTAAGACGCTCCTTAAAACCTACCTCTTTGACCAAGGTTTTGGTCACATGTCCTAATATGTGGCTTGGTGCTTGATAACACTCCTGTGAAGTGTCTTGGGACGTATTACTACGTTAAAGGTGCTATAGAAATGCAAGTTGTAGTTGTTGTTGTTCAATGGCCAACAAAGAAGTTTTTTGGGGAGGTTGAAAAGTGATGTTTGATACGTAAAGATCATCTCAGTGAGGTAATGCGAAGCCACTTTCCTCTTTCAGATACACTCATGATCATGCAGTCCACCTTCTCTACCATGTGTCACTGTATGCATGCTCCCACCCTTTCCTTCAACAGCACCTGCTCCATGTCTACCAGCTCAGTCATAGTTGGCCTGGTTTCCAGTTCCACATCATCCTTTGTCTCATCTGTCATTTTAACTGAAAACGTTTCTTCCTTTCAGGGAGCAAGGGCCAAAAATTCAAGCAACCCTTGGATGCTGCCCAATTCTTTCAGGAGCTGACAGACCTGCTGTGAATGTCTGACATTTTCTGTTTTCCTTTTATATTTTCTGCATTTGCAGTTTTGCAGATTCTGTGCATCTTCACACCCCTTTTGTGTTTTTAATAGCTTTCCTTTCAGCTTCACAAAAAACCTGTTTGTTGGCCATTTAAAAGAGAAAGACTTGCATTTAAATAGCGTCTTTCACGACCTCAGGATGTCTCAAAGCGCTTTACAGCCAATTAAGTATTTTTGAAGTGTAGTCACTGTTGTAGGAAACGTGGCAGCCAATTTACGCACAGCAAGCTCCCACAAACAGCAATGTGATAATGACCAGATAATCTGTTTCAGTGATGTTGCTTAAACATTGGCCAGGACACCGGGGAGAATTCTTCAAATAGTGCCATGAGATCTTTTATGTTCAATTGAGAGGGCTTTTAACGTCTCATCTGAAAGACGGCACCTCCGACAAGTGCAGTACTCGCTCAGTACTGCACTGGAGTGCCTCCCTTGATTTTTCTGCTCAAATCTCTGGAGTGAGTCTGAAAAACAGCCATTTACTACAATTCACTGTTTTCTGCCTTAAGCCAATTCCTTATCCAAGCTGCCACTGACCCACCTATTCCATGAGCCTCAATTTTGTTAACCAGCCTTCTATGTGGTACTTTGTCAAACGCCTTCCAAAAATCCACGTAGACAACATCCATTGCATTCCCTTCATCAATCCTCTCTGTTACTTCATCAAAAAATTCAATTAGATTAGTCAAACACGACCTGCCTTTTACAAACTCTCCTTAATTAGCTTTATCCTCTCCAAATGCCCGTTAATTTTTTCCTTGATTGTTTCTAAAACTTTACCCACCACTGATGTTAAACTGACCGGCCTGAAGTTACTAGGATTGTCCTTACACCCTTTCTTGAACAATGATGTCACATTTGCCACTTTCCAATCCTCAGGCACCTCCCCCGCATCTCGGGAAGTTTGGAAAATTATGGCAAGCCCTTCCGCTATCTCCTCCCCCAATTCCCTTAACAACCTGGGATGCAAGCCATCTGGATCAGGCGACTTGTCCACTCTAAGCATACCCAGCCTTTCTAGTACATCCTGTCTATCAATTTTCACCCCTTCCATTGCTTCTACCTTTTCCACTTCTACCGATATTTTGTCAACATCCACCTTAGTAAACACCGATACAAAGTTCATTGAGTATTCTAGCCTTGCCCTGTGCCTCCAAGCATATATCACCCTCTCTGTCTCTAATAGGCCCCACCCTGCCTCTTACTACCCGCTTGCTGTTTACATGCCGGTAGAAGATTTTTGGGTTCCCTTTTATGTTAACCGCCATTCTACTCTCATATTCTCTCTTTGCCAATCTTATTTTCATCTTCACATCCCCTCTCAGCTTATTGTATTTGGTCTGGTTCTCCCTTGAAGAATTCACCTGCCATGCATCATACACCCTCTTTTTTTGTTTCATCATCTTCTCTATCTCCCTCGTCATCCAAGGAGCCCTTGCTTTGGTCTCCTTACCCTTCCCTCTTGTTGGAATGTACCTAGCCTGTAGTTGGAACATCTCCTCCTTAAAGATCACCCATTGTTCAGTTACAGTTTTTCCTGTCAGTCTTTGGTTCCATTTTACCCTGGCCAGATCCCTTCGCATCCCATTGAAGTTAGCCCTATTCCAGTTTAGAAGTTCCACTCTAGATTGTTCCTTGCTCCTCTCCATTGCTAATCTAAATCTTATGATACGATGATCACTCGTACCCAAGTGTTCTCCCACAGACACTTGGTCAACCTGGCCCGCCTCATTCCCCAGCACCAGATCCAGCAATATGTCCTTCCTAGTTGGGCCAAGAACATATTAGTCAAGGAAATTCTCCTGAACACATTTCAGAAATTCCTCCCCCTCCTTTCCCTTTACCCTAGCATTATCCCAATCGATATTTGGGTAATTAAAGTCCCCCAATATCACCACTCTATAGCACTTGCATATCTCTGCGATTTCCCTGCAGATTTGCTCCTCTACCTCCCTCTCACTATTTGGAGGCCTATGGAATACCCCCAATAGCGTGATCATACCCTTTTGCTCCTCAACTCTAACCAAATGGATTCTGTCCTTGTCCCAAGAGCATCCTCCCTTTCCAACACTACAATGTCTTCCTGAATCAGCACTGCCACCCCACCTCCCTTTTTCCTTCCCTATCTTTTCTGAACACCTTGTACCCTTGAATATTAAGTGCCCAGTCCTCACCGCTTTTAAGCCACGTTTCCGTTATTGCCACATCATATTGCCACATAGCTAATTGTGCTTGTAGCTCACCACCTTATTCACCACACTTTGTGCGTTTACGTACATGCATTCTAAACCCATTTTTGAATTTTTCGTAGTCTTTCTTAGTCTGCTCCTATCTAATGTGGTACTACTACTGCCTCTAGTACTATCTTCTCTGGTACTATCCAACACACTCACTCTTTTATGCACCTTATTCCTCTTTTCTACTCCTTTTTGCTGGTGCCCAGCCCCCTGCCAAGTTAGTTTAAACCCTCCCCAACAGCACTAACAAACCTCCCCGCGAGAATATTGGTCCCGGTTCTGTTGAGGTATAACCTGGCCGGCTTGTACAGGTCCCACCTTCCCCAGAGATGGTCCCAATGCCTCAGGAATCTAAAGCCCTCCCTCCTGCACCATCTCTCCAGCCACGCATTCATCTGTTCTATCCTCCTATTCCTGTACTCACAAGCACGTGGCACCGGGAGTAATCCAGAAATTACTAGATTTGAGGTCCAGCTTTTCAATCTCTCTCCTAGCTCTCTAAACTCTGCCTGCAGGACCTCATCCCTCTTTCTGCCTATGACGTTGGTATCGATATGGACAACGACCTCTCGCTGTTCACCCTCAGTGTCCTGCGGCTGCTCAGTGACATCCTTGACCCTAGCACCAGGGAGGCAACATACCATCCTGGAGTCATATCTACAGCCGCAGAAACGCCGGTCTGCTCACCTATCGAATCCCCTACCACTATTGCTTTTCCACTCTTTCCCCGCCCCCCCTTTGCAGCTGAGCCTCCCATGGTGCCATGGACTTGACTCTGGCTGCACTCCCCAGAGGAACTATCGCCCTCACCAGTACTCAGAACAGAATACTGGTTGGAGAGTGTGATGCCCTCCAGGGACTCCTGCACCACCTGCCTGGTTCTTCTCTTCTGCCTGGCAGTCACCCATTCCCTCTCTGCCTGCACACTCTTAAGCTGCGGGGTGACCACCTCTAGAAACGTGCTATCCACGTAACTCTCAGTCTCGCGGATGCACCGCAGTGAGTCCAGCCGCTGCTCAAGCTCCGAAACCCGGAGCTCGAGTTGCTGTAGCTGGCAACACTTCCAGCACATGTGGTCGTCCAGGCTACGTGAAGCGTCCAGGACTTCCCACATGGCACAGGATGTGCACTCCACGGGACTGAGCTGCCCTGCCATGCCTTTATTTAATAGACTGAGAATTAACCCAGCAGAAATAAACTTAAAACTTAACAAAAAACACTCACCAGCTACTCACCAATCAGCTCCTTCCCTTGTGCCAACATCACTCTTTCAGATTCTGCCTCTGTTGAGCTGCTGCCTCTCTCGCTCTGCTCCCAGTCTGATCGCGCCCAGGTCTGCTGCCTCATCCCAAATAAGTCTAGACTTATTTTATTTCTTTAATTAGTTAAAGTCTTTAATCAATGATTATTTGTAGTTATATTAATTAGTTTAACTAGTTAAGCTATAAATTTAATACAGTATGTACCGCGCTCTTTATTTACTGGCCTCTGCTCCAGTTCCCGGCTAGGTCCGCTCCTCCTTGGCTGCTCGCAGTGAGTTCTCTTTTCTATCTCAACCCTATTAAGGAGCCTCTTTAGCTTCCAACGTCCACTTGTGAGGAAAGGTCCAGGCCCGAAAGGTAAACTTTCCTTTTCTGTTTACAGATGCTGACTCACCTGGGCTATGTTGTTTTCCAGCATTTCATGTTTTTATTTCAGATTTCAATCATTTCTTTTATTAAGCCTGTAGAAATTGTTTGCTGTCCCAAATAAGATGGCTGTCAACCTTAGCCAGTCGGTAAACTTAAGGGTCTTGAAATATTAATCCATTTATTTTAAATGCGTTAACCCCTCCGTCAGACGAGCAGGCAAAAGGAAATTTAACACGTATGAGTTAAGTGCTTGTATGTTCATTCAAAACAACAACTTGCATTCATATAGCGCCTTTAACGTAGTAAAATATCCCAAGTTGCTTCACAAGAGCATAATCAGACAAAAACTGACACTGAGCCAAAGAAGGAGACATTACGATGGGTGAGGCAGAGGTGTTTAGGGAGGGAATTCCAGAGTTTAAGGCCAACACTGCTGAAGGCACGATCGCCAATGGTGGAGTGATGAAATTGGGGATGCGCAAGAGGCCAGAGTTGGAGGAATGCAGAGTTCTCGGAGGGTTGTAGGGCTGGTATTTCAAGGTCAAATTAACCCCCCCTGCTGCTTGTTACAACTGGAGGTTATTGTGACTGTTTAGAAATGCTCGGTCTGAAAATGGTTGCAAGTACAAATAAAATGTCTGCCGGGTGGCTGTTGGTCTTCACCTCTCCTCTCCTGAAGGCACTAATTGGCTCCACCTACACCTTGCCCGGGTGGCTACTCTCTGTGCGATTCCAGTCAGTTAGTGTCAGCAGGCTATTTGACCAGGAGGCCAGACCTCATCATGTCTTTCCAACATGATGGACAACGAGCAGGAATGGGAACCCCGGCGGATTCCTTCCCACCCCAACCCAGGAGCATTGAAGCCATTTATAATGGTCCTACCACCACTGCCATTGGTGAGATCAACTCAAGTGGCAAAGACCAACAATCAACCTGGCAGCCTACAAGGTCTGCACAACTCCTTATCGCACAGGGCAGTGCGCCGAACCACTAAACCATGGGGACAACAGGTTCTGTTTTTTAGTTTTCAGTAATTACGGGTAGGATTAATAAAGTGATCACAGTGAAACCTTCAAACAATAATTGTCCAGTTATAGATAGTAAACAGATTACAAGGTTCTGTATCTTAACCATTTTTGCTTTGCATCTACTTAAGAAAATGATAAATGTTCAAATTACCTCGAAGGAACTAATGGCTTCCCTGCTGACACTACTAATGATTCTAATGGGCCATTTATATATGCGGAGCTGCAGAGAATAAGATACTAATGTAAACCTCTATATAATGGTGATCCCAGCTAGGGGTCGAGATGCAGGTTAATTGAAGGACTGATAGAAAGCTAATAATAGTAATTAAATGTCTGACACCTTTTATTCCTGAGCCTTTTTCCCCCCATCACCATGGTGATGGGTAGCTGAAAAACTGATAGTCCATTTATACCGTCCAAGTGGTCAGTAATATGAGGTACCTGTGCTCTGAACGCACTGCACTAACACTGCAGGGTGGATTCAGAGCTTTGAAAATAGCAGCTGGCTAATAAGCTACAAGGACTGCCTTTGTTTACAGGCAATGCATTAAATATTGAAAAAAGTGGTTTTATTAAGGGGAGAATTCCAAAGTCAGCCTTTTCCTTTCTACTGCATCCAGACTATCCAGGATTTGCGGCTCCCAGTTCTCTGTGAAGCACTGCTTGGTTCTGGACCACCCTTGCAGATGCAGGAAGTCTGTTAAATCTTGTTCAGTACACCGGGTGGTGACACTAAATGCAGCCAAAAAAAATAGGGAATTAGATAGTTGCTTGGAAAAGAGGAATATTAATGGCTGTGGGGAGCGAGCAGGAGCACGGGATTAGACTAGGCACCTCATGTGGAGAAAAACACCAGCACCGACTTGATGGGCAAAAGCTCTGCTTCTGTGCTAGAACATTCTACTTCAAGGGCTGTAGAACGGGTGAGATCGGATCGGCCACCCGTTACACACCTCGCCCAATTCGCCTTTCCATTGACATCACTGAACTAGCTGGAGTTGAAAATTCTGCCCTATGAGTCTATGAAAACTGAAACACGCAATAGCTCCACCAATACTAAAAAAGAAACAACGCCCTGACACATCTCTAACATCAGCACTGCCATGGTGGAGGCAATGGCGCATGAACGCACCACCATGGATAGGATGCCAACCTCCGTGGAAAGGCTGGCTACCTCAGTGGAAAGGATGGAGGAAACGAGTAGTCAGTCAGGAAAACATGGTGATTGTTCAAAATAGAATGTCATCTCTGGAGGAGCGATAGGCAGCTATAGAGCAGAGAGACCAGAGCTTCATGTATGTCCTTGTGATGAGGACTGCCAGTGCAGATACGGGTCCTCATGGTCCCCCTGATGTGCAGCAAGGTGCTCTCCAGCCACTTGCCAGCACTGAATAACGGCTGACCCATGAGAGGGATGTTGTTGGCGGGACACAAGGAAGTGTGAGCTCCTCACAAAGCACTCACACGACCATGCCACTGCGGAGCCCTCAGTTAGTGAGCCACTTTGCGGAGACAACGGAGATGGCCGTTTCAGCTCCTGCACAGCCAAAGGAAGAGCAGACTGTTGAAGAGCCCTCCCAGACTCCCAAACCTAGAGGACGTCCGCCAAAGGCGTCTAAGCAGGCGCAGCATCCTAGTCAGCAAGGTGCCTCCTCGTCTGCTGAAGCCACAGGGGAAGCACGTGTAAGAGAAAAATTAAGCACCTATAGTCACAAGGGGACTCACTTGGGTGTTTTGTCTTTTTTTTCCTGACTGTTGTTGGTTTATTATCCTTTTGTCATGTGTAAAAGAAAAATTATGGCAAACAGTTGATTGTGTGGCCTATGTGTTCTGGGAAATGGCAAAAGCGCATTGAGGGCTCAGGGCGACTTACTTTTGTAATGCTGATGGTGAAAGTGACTGGAAATAACAGAGCATAGCAGAGATTATGTAATTACAGAGCTATATGGTAGCCACCTATGGTTGAAGAGTAAACTTATGCTAATGTGGCATGGCTGCGTGCATACCCTGCTTGACGGGCAGCAGTGAACTGGAGGGATACTACATTGGTCACAACAGGGCACGCAAGGCGCCCCTCGTCCTCCTCTTCCCAGGAAGATCTGCGCTGAGCCACGCGGCTGCTGCTCCTCCGATTATGAGGACCAGGATGAGAGGACATAAATTTTTCCTCATCCCCTTGCTATAGATTTCATTTGAGGCAACAAGCTTGCAAGCACACAGTCGAAGTGGCCTGAAATTATTCCATTCAGGTCACACTGTAGATGGGCGTCAGCTTGGACAGTCACAAGGTCAGTAGATGTGCAAAATCTTATCCCATACCTACAACCACAAAGTTGTTGCATATGAATGTCAGCCAGGTTTCAGGGGCGCTTTTAAAGCGCTCCACCAATGCATACAAAACATGTCCTCCAGCACCTCGTCTCCTTGAACCTGGCCTGTTTCTGACAAGTCGGGAAGCAGGAGCCAGAAGCACAAAAATGGGAAACCACTATCAAAATAGGATTAGCAAGGCTGTTAACTGCCTTAACTACCTGTCCCACTGGTTCCAGTCGGGTCAGTTTGGGAGCAGCTAAACAGACTCTCACGTAAATCGGGTGGGGGCGGGTTGGGTGTCTAAAGCCATTTTTTCCTGATTTTTGCTACAGACCCACCTCCAAAGGGCTATTAAAATCGAGCCCTCAGTCTTTGCAGAGAATTCAGAGCTCCAGAAATTGAGGTTTTCCTTATTCTCTTGACCCTATCCAATCATTAACGACCTTTTGAAAGACTGATGCCCAAACTACACACAATATTCAAGTGTGGCCTTCCACAAGGTCATAAATCAGGTGCCTTGAAGATCACCCAATATTTATTAACATAATTGGTATTAGCTACACTTTGGCTGGATACTTTCAGTTAATGGTTGCCAAATCTTTTTCTACCTTTGCTAATGGACGCACTTCTTATCACACACGTATTTCATGCTTCCTGGTCCAATGTGCATAACCTTTACATTTATCCATTCCTTGGTCCAATGTGCATAACCTTTACATTTATCCATTCCTTGGTCCAAATTCTTTTGAAAACTACTTAACTTATATTGGCTTGCCTTCTTTTTCTCTGCACCAAGTCTGTTTAACCTCCCTATAGTGCACCAGGCTGTGAATGTTGGTCTTCACAAGCCTGCACCAATAACCCAACTTTGCGCAGATCCAGGAAGGGTCTAGGCCAGTACAGAGACTTCGTAAATACCATCAGTTCTTCTCACGAGACATCATTGAGTTATGGAAGAAGGGAATTGCCCAGTCTTCTCACATACAGATAACCTGGGCCAAAACTCTCACCCTGGAGAAGCCAATCCCAACTGGGATTTCTTATTAGGTTTCAGTTAGAAACCGAGCACTCGTGTGGGAGGTATGAAATTTCCCCCCCGTGAAATTTGAATGCAGCTTACAGGAGAAAGAGTAGGTGGAGGAACTGACTGGCAGAGTATAGTTGAACACTGTCCTCTGGGAACGAAGTTGAAATACAAGCCAGATGGCTAGAATGAAAGCCTCCTCCCACTGCTGATACTTGGTCCCAAGAGAAATTGGTTCAGCAATTCTAGTCATAGAGAGCCTTTCCATAAATCAACAGTGAAGTGGCAACCGCCCAACAAGTGCACAAGAATGACTAGTGTGACCAATGTCATAAATGTACAGCAGGGGCTATTTAGCAGAGGTTGGGGTTAATGCACACAGCTGAGGGCAGAGTAGAGAAGGATTTTGCTCCACGTGACCCATGCTTGACAGGAACCAGAAGGGTTTGCTGCCTAAACCAGAAAACATGTTTCGTTTCCATGGTTCACTTTAATTAAGCACAAAAATTATCGCCCTCCCCACTCCCTTGCAAAGAAACTCCCTTGATCAGCCACGATCTCATTAAATGGCAGAACAGGCTCGAGGGGCCGAATGGCCTACTCCTGCTCCTATCTTCTATGTTTTACAGTATAAACTTGTTTAGAAACAATGTACTTCACTCTGAAGAAATGCATGTCCAACTCCTATAACAAATCATTTCTTCATGCATGTCTGTACTTAACATTCCAGATTAAGGCAGAGATAGTTTTTACAATTTTATTTTTTTTACATGCTATATTATTGAGCCAATTTCCAAGCAGATGTGACAAGTTTTATAATATGTTTTACAATAGTTCTGTTTTAATTTAGATTTGTTTGCAGAAGGAATGATTCAACAAAGTAAGTTATTGCGAATGTAATTCCATTTTAATGGGAAGTCTACAGTTGGGTTCTCGTACTATTATTGGCAAACTCAGTGTTTATCGCAGTTGAATTCTGCAGATACGCTCCCAGCTGGACCATTTTGTTCTCTGTACCTTATGAGAACTGCACAATTCAATTCACTTCTGATTATAATGCTATTCAATCCGTTCCAAACAGAGAGGCCACAGCTGCTCACGTGCACCTGTTAAAGGCCAGCTCAAGCACTGAATGGACAAAGGCCAAGGAGCAGCTTGTTTGACTCCTCTCTAGGCCTGGAAAGTCGTATGGGACCAAAATGGAGGTAACAAAAAAGTAGGCTGGAGAAAACAAAATAGGAAAGTAGAAAAGGACATTTAGCCCATCAGGGCTTCCTTGTCCTTTAGATTCGCTATCAGAACTCACAATGCTCATTGCTTCTTATTCTGCTTGCAAGCCCATTTCACCTCTGACTGAAACAGCACAATGTGTAAATACTCTCCCACTGTGCCACTAAGCCATAGAGTCCAAGAAGAAGCCCGTTCAATCATTGAGTTGTGCTGAGTTAGCCGACTAGGTTTGCAGTCCGGTGGGGGTTGGGGGGTGCGCTACAATTGGCTTCATTGCTCCAAACTAGGGAAGGGACGACTTAGCCAAGGTTGTCTTGCTCCGGATTGCTAGCCATTGACCCATGCAGGTTGAAGGCACATCCATGGATAGGATCGGGATGTTCTCCCATTGTCAAAGAGCCGATAGACAGTCGGGGAGAAATTCGATCTCGTTGCACTTGTTTTCTGAGTGGAAAACGGGACAAAAATAAACAATTTTACAGGGCTACATCCCACCCCCACCCCACAAGGATGCCTGAAAGATCGGGTTGGGTGATTTTTCAGGACTCCCTCGTGACTTTCTAAAACAGGCTTTAATTGCATATTGTGGCAGAGCCACCAAGGGTCTCAGAACAATTGGTAATAATCCCTTTAACTACAGTGTAGTGCAACCCGCGGACTGCACCTTTAAACTGCCTGTTAACTGTACTGTATGGTGTTTTCCTGCACTCCACGTGATGACGTCATGACGCTGCTCACGTGACCACCAGTGGCGCGAAGAACGTGATGACGTCAGCTTCCAGAATCTTCCAGTAGTCGTCGAGTGCCCAGCAAGCTGTATAGACCTGTGTACCGTTTCTCCTGTAGTTTCCCTGTTAACTTAGTTGTTCATTAAAACCTGTTGATTTGATTCATCGAGTCGAATACTTTATTCAGCTAGGAACCTCCGTTCCTACAATATGTTAATTAGCAGCCTAATGCCTGGACTCCTTCCACAAAGACCTGCCCTGGGTGGTGCTGGGCCTGCTCTGCTCAGGATTACCTGGTCTACATGTGGCCTAACCAGCAGTCCTCAAAAAAAGGTAATTATTTAATATCTTTAGCTTAATGTGGAGCCAGGAGGAGCAAGAGTGATTCTCCCAGATCCCTAGCACTACTGCAGGCTGCTGCTGCAGTACAAAGCAGGGATTTCAGTAAGAGTGATTGGGCTGTGACAGCAATATGGGTAGAGTTAAGGGACAGGAAAGGATGCAAGGTTCTGGTAGGAGTTGTCTACAAACCTCCTGATAGTAGCGATGTCGAAATACGGCGATCAGGGAAGCAAGTCGCAAAACCAATGGGGGATTTCAATTTGCACAGACTGGGAGAAGCAGAACAGCTCATGTAGTAAAGACAATGAATTTCTAGAATGTATTTGGACAGTTTCCTAGAACAACACATTTTAGAACCAATAAGGGAATAGGCCATAGTGGAGCTAGTAATGAGGTGTATTAGTATTTAATTCACTGACCCTTCTCTTCCAGGAATGCCCACCTTGAAGAGGTTCTGCTCTTCTCTTCGACAGGATTTCCATTTGTCTCTTTTACCTTGCTCACCTTCATTGCTTTCTGTTTCCCTTCTCGTGTTTGATCAGGTATCTACTAAAACTCACATTCACAGCCACATCTCTTTCCTCAGCAACTGTCTCCAACTCTGATTTATTCCATGTGGATTCCATCTGAAATTCCACCCTTCATGTTTCAGATCCACTCATGTTACAGATATTTCCATGATATTCAGCTTTCAACGACCCACTGCTCTCGTTGCCCCTGAGATCCACGCTCTGCCACATGCACGCTCTCACCTCTCTCTTCAGCAGTACCGACTCATTCTCTGAGCTGTCCTGGTCCGCAGTTCAATTTCATCCTTCGCCTCATCCGGGGCTTTAACAAAATTTTTTTTTTCTGCCTTTCAGGTCTCAAGGACCGCAAGCGTCAACATCCAATGCCTCTCCAGATCCTCCTTCACTTTCCTCTGACCCCATCCCTCCTTCCAGTCTCACCCGTGCTGCGTTTTCACTATCCCCTCTGACCTTCCCTTCATTGACCCCAAATGACCAGTCCTCCGCAAAGGCCTCAGCTTCATCCCCTTATGCCCCTGCCTCAATGCATTTGAAGCTTGGTACAATGCTGAGCTCTTCTTCCATCGCCTTCACCTCTGCGCCCACTTCTTTGGACACACGTCTTCCTCCTGTACAGTGGCCCCTTTCTCCTGTATTCAGAATTCTCATTCCACCTGGCCCCCCTCCCTCTGGCCTCTTATCCTCGCTAGATCTTTTCATTGGGAACTGCTGGCATGACATTGGCCATCTCAATTTCTCAGCTCCTCTCACTTACTCTAAACTAGCTCCCTCTGAACTTGCAGCAGTCCATTCTCTCAGGTCCAACCCTAACATTGTCATTAAACCTGCTGACAAGGGCGTCGCTGTTTATTTGGTGAATAAACCTCTGCCTTGCAGAGACTGAATGCCAACTCTGACACCTCCTCCTACCTCCCCCTGAACCATGATCCCACCACCAAACATTAAGCCATCAATTCCCAGACAGTCATGGACCTCATCTCCTCTGGAGATCTTCCCCCCACGGCCTCCATCCTCATAGTCCCCCAATCCCACACAGCCCTTTTCTACCTCTCTCCCAAGATCCACAAACAGGACTGTCCTGGTAAACCCATCATTTTAGCCTGTTCTTCCCCCACGGAATTTCTTCCTATCTCGACTTTATTTTTGCTCCTTGTCCAGTCTTTTCCAACCTACATCCGCGACTCTTCCAACACCATCTGCCACTTGGAACAGTTTCCAGTTTCCTGGCCCTAACCATCTCCTTTTCACCATAGATGTCCAGTCCCTCTACATCTCCATCCCCCACCAGGATGGCCTGAGGGCACTCTGCTTCTTCCTTGAACAGAGGTCCAACCAGTCCCCATCCACCACCATCACCTTCAACTGCCTGGCTGTACTTGTTCTTACATTGAAAAAATTCTCCTTTGACTCCTCTCACTTCCTCCAAATAAAAAGGTGTCGCTATGGGAACCTGTATGCGTCCTGGCTAGGTTTGTGCTTTTGTCCATATCCCTTGATGCCTGGCGATACGGCCGGTGAACGGAGTTGAGGCAGAAGATCAGCCATGATCTCATTGAATGGTGGAGCAGGCTCAAAGGGCCGAATGGCCTACTCCTGCTCCTATTTCTTATGTTCTTATGTATTCCACAAAAGCACAAACATAGCCAGGATGCATACAGGTTCCCATAGCGACACCTTTTATTTGGAGGAAGTGAGAGGAGTCAAAGGAGAATTTTTTCAATATAAGAACAAGTACAGCCAGGCAGTTGAGGGCGATGGTGGTGGATGGGGACTGGTTGAACCTCTGTTCAAGGAAGAAGCGGAGCGCCCTCAGGCCACCCTGGTGGGGGATGGAGATGTAGAGGGACTGGACATCTATGGTGAAAAGGAGATGGTTTGGGCCAGGAAACTGGATATGTAGAACATTCTTTATTCCAGCCCTACTCAGGTCCTCTCCCTCACCTCTTTTTCCAATACACTGATGATTGTAGCAGTGCCACTTCCTGCTATCGCCTCGAACTGGAAAATCATCAACTTTGTTTCAAATTTCCACCCCTCCCTCGCCTTTACATGGTCCATCTCTGATTCTTCCCTTCCCTTCCTCGACTTCGCTATCTCCATTTCTGGGGCTAGGCTGTCAACCAGTATCTACTATAAGCCCACTGATTCCCACAGCTACCTTGATTACACTTCCTCCCACCCCGCTTCCTGCAAGGACTCTATTCCATTCTCCCAGTTTCTCCGTCTCAGCTGTTCTGATGATGCCACCTTCCACACCAGTCGCTTGCCATTTTAATTCTCCATCCCACTCCCACCTCGGTCTCCTACACTGTTCCAATGAAGCTCAGCGAACAGTACCTCTGAGGAACGGCACTTCATCTTTCGATTCGGCACTTTACAACCTTTCGGACTTAACACAGAGTTCAACAATTTCAGATAATTACCACCGCTCCCATTTTTTTGGGCAGGTGGTGCTGGTACTGATTCTGCTGTTGCCATTTACAGCTCCTCTAGACCCATCTTTTGTTTCTTTAATACAAAAGGCAAAATACAGCGGATGCTGGAAATCTGAAATACAAACAGAAAATGCTGGAAATACTCGGCAGGTCAGGCAGCATCTGTGGAGAGAGAAACAGAGTTTCCTACATTACTATATTTAAAAGTACTTAATTAGCTATAAGGCACTTTGAGACTGCCCGAGAGGTCATGAAAGGCGCTATATAAATGCAAGTCTTTCTTTGTATATTTCAGATTTCCAGCATCCACAGTATTTTACCCTGCAAAGATATATTGGTCTTGGAGAGGGTACAGCACAGAATCACCAGGATTTAAAGGATTAAATTATGAGGGCAAGTTGCATAAACTTGGTTTGTATTCCCTGGAGTTGAAAAGCTTGAGTGATCTAATCAAGGTATTTAAAATGACAAAGAAACTCAATAGGGTAGATGCAGAGAAACTATTTCCTCTGGTGGGGGAAATCAAGAACAAGGGGGCATAATTTTTAAATTAGAGCCAGGCCATTTCGGAATGAAATTAGGAACCACTTTTTAAATACAATGGGTAGTAGAAATCTGGAACTTTCTCGCCAAAAAGACTGTGGATGCTAGGGGTTAATTGAAATTTTCAAAACCGAGGTCGATAGATTTTTGTTGGGTAACTTATCAAGGAATATGGAGCAAAGGTGGCTAAATGAAGTTGAGGTACAGATCAGCCATGACCCCATTGACTAGCAGGACAGGCTCGAGGGGCTGAATGGCCTACTTCTGTTCCTATGTTCCTTTATGAAAATATGAACTGTGGTTAATGACAAAGTGCCAGTAACTTTTGCTGCACAATTCATTGTGCTAACAGTAAGGGAACACCTAGCCAACAGTGACCATAACACGATTGAATTCGTTATTAGGTTTCAGAGAGAAGGGTGAGTCACAAACTAAGGTTTTAAATTTAGGTAAGGGAGACTTGAGGGATGAGGCAGCAACCGAGCACAGTAGAATGGGCAGAACAGTGAACGGATAAAACTACAGATGAACAGTGGGAGGTGTTCAAAGTATATGGTAGAATACAAGACCTGTACATACCCTTAAAGCACAAGAAGCTCTACTTGTGTAATTAAACATCCTTGGTCAACAAGAGGAGTGTGAGATAGTATAAAAGTAAAGAAAGAGCTTATACAAATGCAAAGAACAGTAGAGATCCTGAGGACTGGGAGAGATATAAAGAACAGCAAAGGGATACAAAGAAAGTAGTAAGAGCGGCAAAAAGGGATATCAAGGACAGCACTAAAGGTTTTTATTGAGACAGAGGGCGGCTTAGAGTAACGTAGGCACCTTAAAGACAGAGGCAGGTGGTTTTGGAATTGAAAAATCAGGAAATAGCAGACTTGCTAAATAATTACTTTGTATCGGTCTTCACAGTAAAGGATGAGGATAAATTACCAGAGATATGAAGAAAAATAAAAAGAAATCAAGGGGAGGAACTTGCTAGATTTAATAAAAGTTAAAAAATGGTAATGAAGAAAATAATGAGATGAAAGATAGACAAATCTCCAGGTCCCGATGGTTTCCACCCCCGGGTGTTAAAAGGTGAGAAAATTGTAGATGCGCTAGCCATGATCTTTCTCTTGATTCAGGAATTGTCCGCTTGGATTGGAAAATTGCCAATGTCACTCCATTATTTAAGAAGGGTAGGAGAGATAAACTAGGAAATTCTAGGCCTATTAATCCAATGTCTGTCGTGGGGAAGTTACTGGAATCTGTTATTAGGGACAGAACACGAGCTGATCAGAGAGCCAGGATGGATTTGTAAAGGGTAAGCCACGTCTAATGAAACTAGTGGAATTTATTGAGGAGATAACCATAATGCTAGATAAGGAAGTCTCTATTGATGGTATTTATATGGACTTCCAGAAAAAAAGACTTGCATTTATATAGCATCTTTCACGACCACTGGCATTCAATAAGGTTCCACATAAGAGACTGATAACAAAAATGAGTGCATGGAATTGGAAGCAACCTATTGACATGGGTAGGGAATTGGTTAGGATCTAGGAGAGAGAGAGTAGGGATAATGGGTATGTACTCAAGTTGGCAGGATGTGACTACTGGTGTCCCCCAGGGATCTGTACTCAGCTTTTCACCATATTTATTAATGACTTAGATGAAGGAATAGAGAGGCGTATATCTAAGTTTATTGATGACACTAGGTTAGGTGGCACAGTAAGTAGTGTAGATAGGAGCAGACGTCCCAAAGCGCTTTACAGCTAATGAAGTACTTTTTTTTTTGAAGCGTAGTCACTGTTGAAATGTAAGGTTCCAAGTTTGCTAATACCGTTCGGATGATATTAGAAGAAAAAGAACTTGCATTTATATAGCGCCTTTTACAACCTCAGGACATTCCAAAGTGCTTTACAGCCAATGAAGTACTTTTGAAGTGTAGTCACTGTTGTAATGTAGGGAAATGCGACAGCCAATTTGCACTAGCAAGGTCACACAAACAGCAATGAGATAATGACCAGACAATCTGTTTTAGTGATGTTGGTTCAGTGGTAAATATTAGCCAGGACACCAGGGGAGAACTCCCCTGATCTTCTTTGAGATAGTGCCATGGGATCATTTACATCCACCTGAGAGGACCTCAATATAATGTCGCATCTGAAAGACAGCACCTTCCCTCAGTACTGTACTGCAGTGTCAGCCTGGAATAGGTGCTCAAGTCTCTGGAGTGGGACTTGAACCAACAACCTGCTGATTCAGAGGTAAGAGTGCTACTACTGAGCCATGGCCAGCACCTTGAGGTTTCAGTTTCAACTTCACCATCCCTGAGCGGGGAAGGGCAAACATGGGCCAAGGTTCCTGCGGCTGATCACTATTCCGTGATCACTGCTATTTTGGGAATCGAATGAGGACAAGTTTAGGCTCAGCTTTAATACCCCCATAACAAAATAGCCCACCAACTCACTGCAAAGACTCTCACTGGCATAGCACGGTGGCATAGCGGTTAGCACTGTTGCCTCACAGCGCCAGGGACCCGGGTTCAAATCCGGCCTCGGGTGACTGTGCAAACTCCACACAGACATTCTCCCCGTGTTTGCGTGGGTTTCCTCCGGGTGCTCCGGTTTCCTCCCACAGTCCAAAGATGTGCGGGTTAGGTTGATTGGCCATGATAAAAAATTGGCCCTTAGTGTTAGGGGGGATTAAATATGTGGGGTTATGGGGATAGGGCTTGGGTGGGATGGCTGTCGGTGTAGGGACCGGGTGCTAGGGTTTGGATGATCAGCCATGATCTCGTTGAATGGCGGAGCAGGCTCGAAGGGCCGAATGGCCTACTCCTGCTCCTAGTTTCTATGTAAGACTGTATGGGTGAGGTACTCCACATTAGTATGATCCCCAAATTCAGGAGAAAATGGGAGGAGAGTAGTTTGAAATTACACTTGTTAAACTGGTTGAAACAATTACTGAAGTTGTTTTAGTTTTACAAGCTATCACTCAGGAAATGCAAATTACAGTTTGCTGGGAAATATCTATTTGTGCAAATTAACTCCCAAAAGAGCCACGCAACAAACTAAGATTTAAGAGAGAGATTACTTCGGTTTTATTAAAACAATCCCGAAATCATCATGACCCAGAAATTCGGGTCGGGGGCTTCCCGCGGGTGCAAGCCCCCGACTTGCACTTACCTAGCACGCCGGCCGTTGTGCTGTGGGCCCGCGTGGGATTCCGATCCTGGGCCTGCTCCAACTGCCAGCGCGCAGTGCTTGCGTATCCCGGGGCGCAGTTCGTTCGAAGTGGCCCCTGGGATCACGTGGGCCATGGAGAGCCATTGGTAGCAGGGAATCTGTATTCATAGATTTAACAGGAAGACCTGTCAAATCTATGAATACAATTCAGCCCCAAAACTTCAAATAAATAAAAAAAATCACATTTTAAAAATAACTATAAATTACATAAAATAACTATTTTAAACAATAATTTAAATTTTTGAAAAAAATTAATTACAGTTTCTAACAGGGCTAAAAATAAACTTACCTTTCTTTAAAGTATTTAAAAATAATAAACCTGTGGAAAAAAATGTTTTAATTTAACTTAATTCACCACTTACCTTGTTAAAAGCAGGCCTTGCGACTGCTTTTTACAAGCGTAGCTCCTGGAGACTTACCCTCCCGGAGAAACCTGCAAAAAAAACGGAAGTTCCAGGCGTACGCGCTGCCTCTCCGGCGCACGCGTTCAACCTGTGAACCCCTTCCTTTAAAGGGAACAGAAGTTCCGGTTTCCCGTGCATGCACGAAACCGGCACTTTCGTTGGGCCTACACGCGAGTACCCAGCGCGTACTCACCCGCATGGACCAGAAGTTCTGGCCCAAATTAATTAACTGCTGCTAACTGGGCAGAGTGCCCACGAAGATGGCTGTTTTGTGAGGAACAGTAGGGGTGCACTTTGAGATTTGGACTAAGGCATGCTGATGAGGCAGCTCTACCCTGTATCCAACATGCTACACCTGACCTAGGAGTGCTAAGTGGCCAAGACTGGGCTTCAAAGTAGAAATCTGTTCCAACCATTGATGTCCCTCATAGATCCTTAAGTTAGGAATGAGGAAATACACAGGGCTGCAAAAAACAAAAATACCTCCAAAATAGACATTTTTTTTGCTGTTCAACACTTTGCAGCAGAAACCAGGTGCCACGAGGCGAACGCTTACCCATTACAAATTTGTCTCTCATAGATTTGCAGGTTTATGGGACTTAACTTTCGCTGCCCAATATCTACTTGCATATCATCATAACCCAGGGACATAGCAATAGCGTTCCCTTGTAATCTCTACCAGATATTCTTGTCTATTACATGTGTATTTGTACAATTTCCCTGAAGGCAGACTGGGCAACACTGGGTGAGACGAGGTTTGATACAGATTGTTAAGTTGTTTTATTTCACATCAGATGAACATATGGAGCAACAGTTATGATCTGTTTCACCTATTTCAATTAATACAACTTGTCTTCATGTAGTAATCTAAAATAATCAACATGCTTAATTTAAACTGAATAGATCCTCCGCATTCTGCCCTAAAACTCGGGGCAGAACTTGCTCTCCCCCTAGTCTCCTGGCTTTTTCTGAGCTTACTTTTTCTTGCTAGCTCAATTAATAATTTTAAATCGGAGATCAATAGATTTTTGCTAGACAAGGATATAAAAGGATATGGAACCAAGGCAGGTGGATGAAGTTAAGATACAGATCAGCCATTATCTCATTGAATGGCAGAACAGGCTGTTCCCATGTAGCCGGACTAATGGAAGTGGACTTATGCATTGGGTACAAATGCATCTGGAGCAAGCATAAATTAAAGCAATGAATAACCAGCAAAAAAATGTAACAGGCAAATTCGTGTTCCAGGCAAACAGACAAACCAGCAACACCAAAAAACTAACCAAATGGTTCATTAAAAAAAAATGTCTTTGGTGTTTGATCGTCATTCTCCTTCTTCACTCAGGTGGTTTGTCAATACATCAAATTGGTGATTGACTGTCAGAAGTGTCTTCAAACCTTTTTCCTTCATCCACCATAGCTTCTGCTTCAACCATGAACGCTGGCAGTGAATTCCACAGCCTCACAACTATGAAGAAGTTTCTCCTGCTCTCTGTTCTAAATCTCTCATTTAATCTTGTATCTATGGCCAATCAGTCTAGACCCAACTGTTGGAAAGCCTGCTTCTACCATCATATTGGCCTGTAATTTAAGTCGCTCCAATAAATAAAGACCCAATTTTTCAAGTCTTTCTTCAGATTTGTATTTCCTTATACCTGTACTAAACACCAACCTAGTGACTGCATTGCAGCGCACCCTCTCCAATGCCTCAATATCCTTCCTGTAGCATTAAGCCCAAGACTGCACCCAGTACTCTACCATTTTTTCCCCCCCATAGGTTCATTACTACTTCTTGGCCTTTATATTCTTTAACTCCAGATGAATCCTAGAATTCCATTAGATATATATTTTTTGCAACCTTATTATCTCGAGGTGGTACCTTTAATGTCCCATGAACCTGTAACCCCAAATCCCTCTGCACTTCCACAGCACCGAACCTATATCCAGAGTATAATCGCTGCTGTTATTTACATTTTTTAAAACCAAACGCATCACCTCGCACTTACCGAAATTGAATTCATCAATATTTCCTTGCAATTTCCTTTGATCTTTTAAAGAATTAACTCTAGCTCCTGTATTGGTATCAGATTTTTACAACGCCATTAATAAACTGACTCAGTAAATTTTATTACAGCAATGGGCAAAGCACCAATACCATTCGGCAGCATAAGACCTCAGTAAATATTAAAAATTGCACCTCCCCCAAGTCCCAGCAATATCATACCCCTGCCCACACAACATTGGCTAGACTTGGCGTTTGTAGCTGTGGTCCTTGGAACAGGAGGAGTTATGCGCAGGGCCACTGATTTACAGTGGCCAAACAAATCAAATTCCCCATTAGGTGAGGTTTTTAAAACTGGTGTTTGGGGATAGAATTCCACAGTTTCATCCGTTATTCTGCGAAAAGAAAAAATAATGATCATGCTTCACATCGGCTGTCAACATTTCCCACCTCCCTCCAAAGTGAGGAAAAGGCTCTAAAGATTAGGGGGAATAAAAGATGTCTTGTCCCTCTTCTGCAAGTGAAGAAATTAGAGGGATTTCTGATGTGCAAGCAAAATGGTGTTAATAGACCCAGTCTCCACAGCATTTCTCAACTTGGTTTCCAGTGTTTGAGGCCTGTGGAATTGGATCTTGCCGTTTATAATCCTACAGAATTTTTACAGATTTGATTACTAAAACACGTTGAAAGATTTTTCAAAAAAAGGGTACTATTAAAAATAAAATGCTACAATTTACATTGTTAATCCCATTTATAACAGTCCCCGACAGCAATCAGGATTCTGCTCCCTTGAGTGTCCCCCCACCCTTCCCAGGTGAAAGTCTCTTTGTTAAAGAATTGTAAAAACCTTTCATAAAAACTTTCTCACAGGGTCTCCCTAGACACAAATCCACATCCTTCAGTGTAATACCAAGGCTCAGCATAAAGAAAGGGGCTTATTCACGCAGTTTGGTCCTATCCCAAATTCATTCATTTTTTTTTGAAAGCAGGTACTAAAAAGATAATTAGGCGCGTTAACTGGTCAGACCATAAGGAGGTAGCCAATATTGTGTCATGTGAGACTTGGACAGGAGGCACTCTTGGACCATGGTGTGGAAAAAGCACAGTATTTCATGGCATTGGGAGCCAGAAAGTGCAGCTTTCCTGCCTAGCTAATCCAAACTTAAAATGTACACCGATTAGCCGTCTCAGGATATGAGGAGTACACACAGCAATCTGGTGGTACAAGAGAACTAGAGTACTTTTATATATTAAAAAAAAAGAGTTGAGAAAGCAGTTCTGCAACTGAATTGCAAATAAAAGTTTCCTAGGAGATAAATTACATAGAAATTCTATATCTTCTGCTCTACTTTTCTATTCTGACAAGGTAAAGAACTGATGCCTTTATAGGGATCCAGGCTATAATCCCTCAAGGCTCAGTCGACAAGCTATTCAAACTATCCTTGCAGCTTAGGCGGCCGTTGATCTCAGCAGTGCTGAGCTTTGTGGATGCTGCTTCATTCAGTTTGTGTTTGTTTGTGCTGGAGGCAGCGGCTGAGCATTGATGCTCGCAGCGAAGGGTCTTTATGCACAACGACACCCTCACTCAAAAGCACCGACAGCTGCAATCCTAAATTGAAAGAAATTGCAGGAATTATCGCCAATCACACTTATCTATCCAGCCAAAGTGGTAGACTTGGGAAATTGTGGCCGGAGTTATACTAATGGGTTGTACAGTGTCAATGCCTCTATGCACTGATCAACTTGACAGTTAGTCATTATAGCACGGATCAAAAAAAGGGGGCGGGGGCGGGGGGGGGGTTTAAAGAGCAGAGAGGCATGGTCCATCATCAGAGCAGCCCACCCCACCCCCCTTCATCACTAAGGGACATCAAGTACAAATCCGTACAAAATTACCACATAGAAGTCAAGTTCAGTCCAGAGAACAAATAATTGTATAATTGATAGGAATAAATGGTCCACAATCAACATAATACTTCTATATTGTTATTAGTCATATTTACACATTAATACAACAACTTGCATTTATATAGCGCCTTTACGTAGTAAAACGTCCCAAGGCGCTGCACTGGAGTATTTGAAGACAAAAATGTTGACACCGAGCCACATAGGATAAATTAGGGCAGGTGACTAAAAGGCAATTGGGCATCGTCACCTGTAGCTCAGTGGGTAGCACTCTCTCCTCTTGAGCCAGGAGGTTGTGGGTTCAAGTCCCACTCCAGGGACTTGAGCACACAATCTAGGCTGACACTCCAGTACATTACTGAGGGAGTGCTGCACCGTCAGAGGTGCCATCTTTCAGAGAAGACATTAAACCGAGCCCTGTCTGCCCATTCAGGTGGATGTAAAATATCGCATGGCACTATCTAGAATAGAGCAGCAGAGTTCTCCCCCAGTGTCCTGGCCAATATTTATCCCTCAACCAAATCACAAAAATTCTCTGGTCATTATCACATTGCTGTTTGTGGGACCTTGCTGTGCGTAAATTGGCTGCCGAGTTTCCTACATTACAACAGTGACTGCACTTCAAAAAGGTACTTTGTTGGCTGTAAAGAGCTTTGGGACATCTTGGCCATGAAAGGCACAATATAAATGCAAGTCTTTCTTTAATAGGAGTTTCATACTTCAATCCACATTCTATGCGCTATCAATCACCAGCAGAGGCACAAGCAAAGACTAGGTAGAATTTTTTTTAAAATTCCCAACATTTTGCCTCCCATTGTTAACTACATTAAATTTTTTATTTAGAACTAAAACTTGGTATATATACTGGATAACTGATTATCATCTTGAATGGTCTACAGCTAGAGTGGTGCCAATACCGGAGCCAGCCAGGTCTCCGAATCCAACATTCTAGGTTTTGAAGACACCACAGTCTGGACAGCAGACAGACCAGGATTAGCTTGGTTTGTGTTTATTTGCAAGGGTTTTATTTTTCTGCCCTGTCTGAGGTCTCTCTGCCAGTCACTATCCACAGCGGAAAGGATGGGCTGGCAGCCAGCCTCTCAAAGCCTTTGCCAATGTCCAAGCACATAACCAGCAAGAGAATTAGGAGAACACATCTCCCCTTGTACTATTCCACATGCACCACCCAGCAGGGGATCACTAAACAGCAATCCACAGTAATGGCCCAAGCTGATTATTTCCCCCCCCTCCACCCCCACCCCCACCCCCAAAACTCCTCTGACCAAAGACAACCAACTCTGGCCAGAGATTGAACCTAGAACTCTGTCTGTAGGGCTCTTACTGCACCAGATGGCAAATCAAAGTACTCCTGTTCCAATTTTTGCATTAAAAAAATACTTCATCACTAAGGGACATCAAGTACACATCTGCTGTACAAAATTACCACATAGAAGCCAAGAGATAAAGTTCAGTCCAGAGAACAAATAATTGTATAATTGATAGGAATAAATGGCCCACATCAACACAATACTTCTATATTGTTATTACAGGAAACTCTCGATTTACCGGAACCTAAATAACCGGAAATCTCTGTTAACCGGCAAAATTCAGGAGTAGGTTCAGGTAAGTTTTATTTCATATTAGTGGCAGTTCCTGGAGCTGTGGCTGTGTAACTGGGGCTCGTGCACTTGTTGCTAAGCAACAGGGACGCCTGGATCTGTGGCCGGAGTTCCTGCACATGTTGCTAAGCAACAGGGAAGCCTGGATTTGTTGCTGTGTACGGAGCTCTCGTACCTCTCTGTAATCCGGACTTTTTGATAAACCAGCACCACGCCGGTCCCGTATAATAAAGAAAGAGTCTCCTGTAGTCATATTTACACATTAATACAACAACAACTTGTATTTATATAACACCTTCAACGTAGTAAAACGTCCCAAGGCGCTGCACTGGAGTATTTGAAGACAAAAAATTTGACACCAAGCCACATAGGATAAATTAGGGCAGGTGACTAAAAGAGGTAGGTTTTAAGGATTATCTTAAAAGTAGGAAAGAGGGGTAGCGAGGCGGAGAGGTTTAGGCAGGGAATTCCAGAGCTTGGGGCCTATGCAACAGAAGGCACGGCCACCAAAGGTTGAGCGATTATAAATCAGGGATGCTCAAGAGGGCAGAATTAGAGGAGCGCAGATATCGCGGGGGATGGGGTGGTTGTGGGGCTGAAGGAGATTAGAGATAGGCCATGGAGGGATTTGAAAACAAGGATGAGAATTTTGAAATCGAGGCGCTGCTTAACCAGGAGCCAATGTAGGTCAGTGAGCATAGGGGTGATGGGTGAACGGGACAGGGTGAGAGTTATGCCGACTGTTGCTTCCTGATATTTAATAATTTCACAAGCTCAATATATAAAAAAACCTTCCATTAACCTGCAAAACACACACACACAAATACAGCTTACAATGTAAAGAAAAATTATTTTAGACTGTTTATTAGTTATATTTCAATGTACATGTTCAATTGATCATTTTGGCAAAGTTGTCAAAACCATTTCTAATATCAAAATTAAGCTCTACCAAAACAAAAATTCCATACTGCAAGTTATTTTAAATTTTTCGTCAAAAACAATCTGGATTTCATAAGACACAATTGGTTTTAAATATTAAGACTTCTTATTCTTTAAATTATACATGTATAGGTAGGAGACATTTTTCTACAACGCACACACTGGCCGCTGTTGCATATTCTTTCCCACCCTCTCCCCCATGTTAGTTGCCATATTGAAAGGACCAGTCGTTCGGGCAATGCTTCAATCTTAGGCTGGAGGTCATGGGGTTAAATCCCATCACCGACATTCCAGCTCACTTGCCTCAACATGGAGTGCTTCATAAAGGCACAGTTTTACTTGTGGGGATGGAGACGAGAGAGTGACAAGAGGGAGGGAGGGAGGCAGCAATATTAAATATCGTGCACCTCAGCAATTCCACGGCTCCTTCATTACGACCACTGAGCAGCATTATGAAGCAAGTTAGGCAGAAATTGCTGGCCTTGACTATTCAGGCGAGAGGGACGTTTTATACAATGTTAACCCCTCGAGTACTTCACATATTAACTTTTAATAGAATATATTAAGATCTAGAAGGATATTTTGTACATTGCCAATGATTACTACTTAGAATTAAGAGATAAAGGCTGGTTTCCGAAGTTCAAACATCAAAATAGGAGTTCGATTTGCTGGCAGATAGTTCAGAAACTAGGGGAGTCTTCACAAATAATTAAAAGTACACAAAAAGGAAATTTCTTAAACTAGACACCTTTACTTTCTCACTTAATTTTTCCCTATTATTCCATCACACTGTAAACACAATGGTCAAAATCGACACTGGAGATTTGTAGGCCTGAAATTCCTGGGCTGGTTGGGGTTGTACATCAGCAGCACAAATAGGGCCGAGCCCAGTACTGCCTGCTCTTCACCATTTAATTTTTAAACCGGCACTACATTCTACCAGAATTTAAGAGCGTCACTTCTTGCAGAAGTCACCTGGCCAGTTCCACCTCTTACAGCATCATCCATCAGAAACTCCTGGCAATCCCACCACCGGTGCTCCCAATGCCAAGTATGCCCACTGAAAGTGGGGCCCATAACAGCACCAAATGCCAGCTTCTTGATTGCAATGGATTGCTGCACAAAGCTCTTGTGGCTGAAACAGCCAGCTCAAATAAAGCAGCAAGGTGCGGCTCTAAATTCCTGGGTCTCCCTACCAGGGTTAGATGCCCCAGAAATGGCATTGGCATCAGTCATCCCATGCAAATGGCTCCAACCAAGGAACAGGGATGCAATCAGGCCTGGAGCAGACTTGCAACCAGAGGTCCCGTCGCACCACACTTCCTGCAAGGGCGGGGGGGCAGAACCTCAGGAATTTCAGTCCTGCAGTTTATCAACTTCTGGAGATCAGCTCAAAAGCCATAGATCATTTTATTTGGGTTAGGGAGAAAAGGGAGGGAGGGAAAATTTGTACCAGCACTTCACTAATAACAACTTTCCAAGTTTGTTGCAGTCACTGAAAAGCAGTTCACAGAATTGGCTTATTCAAGTTTGGGTCACTTTTCTGCCTTTTCTTTCCTCATGTCAGTATGTTGTATTTTTTTTTTTGGGGGGGGGGGGGGGGGAAGAAAAGAAAACAAAAAAAGGTATGATTTTGTTTTAAATATATTTTAAAAAGTCCATTTTTCAAAGCATGATTAAAAATTGCCATATCCCTTCTGCTGTAATACATGTTAACCACATTTAGTGTCCATGTCCATTTTTTTTCTTTTCTAAAGAATTACTGGGTTCCCCTGATCACCCAGTGTTAAGCCAGGGGGTAGCTGAACAGTACAGACCAGGAAGGTGGCATCTTCTATCTCAACTGCAAAGTTAGCTGATCCCATCTGCAGTGCAAAACGGGGACACTACAACTGGCTCACGGCCCCTGGGTAGGCTTCCCCTCCTGATCATGATCAGACTCGGCAGGATGTGACAGGGCTGGGTTCAGCTCTTAGCATACATGCTGCTGCCCCACCCTATTGAATAGCCCACCATGACTTGAATCTCATCCATATCCCATGCAAGACTACCTTCAGGAGAGAAGGAAGGGAAAATAAAGTTACTATCCCAACTCTTTGATATGGTATTTAAACCCCAGTCACCTGTGGATCCATTTAGTGAAAAATACCTTTCCTACACTCAACACCAGTGAAAAAGGGAATTACAGGAGACAGTTATCCCTTGAAGCACCTGGAGACAAAAAACATACATCGAGAGTGCAACTTTATATATGGAGATTAAACACTGTAGTTTGTGTGTTAAAATACAGCAGTTTTTAAGTCTACTCTATAAAAAGTACCTTAGCTCAGCTTATCCAGCGAAAGCTTAATATTCGAGCCTCTCTGAATGGGACAGGTCTCAGCATGATTTTACCAGCTCAAAGACTCGCTGCCAATTCACGCCATCAATAAAGTACCCGCACGTCTGACCGTGCGAGGGAGGATTTCTCAGTCGGTAACGGGGGATCACTGGTTCAAAGGGATGAAAAATTTCTTGGCACAGGTGAGCGTGGCGTTGTGCACGGTGTCCCACATCTGCAGCAGGCCCTCGGGGCTGAGCTTGTGGATGACCAGCAGGTTCTTGAAGAAGCACGGGTCGCTGTTCATGGGGCTGGCGCGGCGCTTGACCACGCCGAAGGTGCGGAAGGCGTAGTGGGGCCGTGGCTCGACGCCCAGCCGCTGCAGGCACATGCCCAGGTAGACGTCGTCGATGGGGTAGAGCTGCACGGCCTCGGAGGCGGCGGCCAGCCGGCGGGCCAGCGGGCCGGCCATCAGGAAGCCGCCGCCGCCGGCGTAAGGCGGGTAAGGCTGGTCGTGCAGCTGGCGGGGGATGAAGTACTTGCTCTGCTGGTTGCGGATGGGCAAGGCGCGGGAGATGATGTCGCCGACGAACAGCTCGTCGCGCCGCGGGCCGCGGGCCTGGGCGGCCAGGAACTCCAGCACATTGTCCGTGTTGACGAACACGTCGTCGTCGCCCTTGAAGACGAAGCGCGCGCGGCGGCAGTAGACGGCGAACCAGCGCAGGAAGTTGACTTCCTTCAGCGTCAGGTTGAAGAAGGTGTCCATGAAGTCCCACTGCAAGATGTCGCCGAACAGGCGGTCCTCCAGCTCCAGCAGCTTCTGCAGGTTGCGGCGGTCCTTGCCGGCGGCCGGCGCGCCCAGCAGGAAGAGGGTGCGCACCACCACCCCGCCAACATCGCCGCCGCCATCCCGCTCCCGGCCCCAGGTGCGGCGCACCGCGTCCCGCCGGTCGTGCTGCTCGATGGCCGACTTGACGACGATCAGCAGGTGAGTGCGGCCGGGCCCGGCGCATTTCTCCGGGTGGTTGAGCAGCATAGGGAAGTAGCGGCAGTGGCGGTACAGCAGGTACTGCTGGAAGCGGGCGTCCAGCGCCGAGAACCAGCCCAGGCTCCTCACCGCCCCGTTCGGCCTGCACTCGTTGGCCGTCACGTCCCAGGCCGGCGGGCCGCTGGCGTTGGTCGAAGCCGCCTGGCCCGCCTCCTCCGGGCTCTCCTCCTCCGGCGGCCCGCCGCTGCTGTTGCTGCTGCTGATGAAGCTGCTCTGGGCCTCCGGCCAACTCCCGGCCCCGGCTTCCCGCAGCCCCGGACTCAGCCCTCCGTCCCCCAGCTTCAGCCTCTGCAGGACGGCCACCGTGGCGCAGAGCAGCGAGAGGCTGAGCAGCGTCTTGAGAAGCTTTCTCTTGCGGAACATGTAGTCCATGGTTCAGGGGAAGGAGCCGGGGGATGGGAGTGAAGTCTCTCCCCAGCTCCCTCTCCCCAAGCCCGAGGGGGGCTCAGAGCGGCCCGCACGTCAAGCGGCAGCGGGGGGAGAGCCTTGGCTGGGCCGAGCCCGGCCCCCGGCCACACGGGCAGCCGCACCGCCGCCGCCACATGGCCCCCGGCCTGAGAGCGAGTGAGATGTGTGAGAGAGACAGAGGACCGCACTGGGGAAGGCAGGGCAGAGACACACAGCGGGCCCGGTGGTCCTGGAGCTGCTCACTCGGGGCTGCCGGCCAGCAGACTGAGGCCGGAGGAGGAGAGTCAAGTTTCCAGGAGCTGCCGCGCCGAATCGCCCCCCTCCCGGGCTCTCCCCTTCCTCCTCCCACCAGCCCAGGCTCGCCAGTGCTGAGAGCAATTTCCTCCTGGCTCGCTGCCCGGCTTATGAAGACATTAAGCCGGTGCGGATCGCGCCTCCTCCCAGCACAACCACATCCAGGGCCTGGCTAAAAAAAAGCCATCAATTGGTCCAGGCAGCGGGCGGTCGAGGGGGTGGTCCAGCCAGATTGCCTCCCTCTCTTCCACGGCCATGTTCGCGCCCGGGTGGCCCTGGAGATGGAGCACGCGGTCTCCGCCGGCACGCTCGAGCAATTTCGTGACCGGTGGGCGCCGCGGGGACTGGAGTGCATAATCGGTCCAAATGACCAAATTTTAATTTGATTTCTGAATTGGTTTATTTAAAAAGTGACTAGATTTTTAGTTGCACTTGTTTGTTTTTTGATTTAACACAAGAGAAACCACATCCAGGGCCTGGCTAAAAAAAAGCCATCAATTGGTCCAGGCAGCGGGCAGTCGAGGGGGTGGTCCAGCCAGATTGCCTCCCTCTCTTCCACGGCCATGTTCGCGCCAGGGTGGCCCTGGAGATGGAGCACGCGGTGTCCGCCGGCGCGCTCGAGCTTTTTCGTGACCGGTGGGCGCCGCGGGGACTGGAGTGCATAATTAATTTAGACAACCAAATTTTAATTTGATCGGTGAAGGGTTATTTAAAAGGGTTATTGGATTTTTTGTTAGTTTATTTGTGAACTTGTTTTGGTTGGGAAAAAGAGGAACCACATCCAGGGCCTGGCTAAAAAAAAGCCATCAATTGGTCCAGGCAGCGGGCGGTCGAGGGGGTGGTCCAGCCAGATTGCCTCCCTCTCTTCCACGGCCATGTTCGCGCCAGGGTGGCCCTGGAGATGGAGCACGCGGTGTCTGCCGGCACGCTCGAGTACTTCCGTGACCGGTGGGCGCCGCGGGGACTGGAGTGCATAATTGATTTGGACAACCAAATTTTAATTTGATTTGATAAGGTTTATTTAAAGTTTTACAGTCCTAATTATAGTTTATTTGTTTAATTTACTTGTTCCAATTAAAAGAGGACAACCACACCCAGAGCTCCCTGATCGGCCCTTTAGTCAGTTTATTACTTCTGGATGTCGTTTCTAAACTTTGAACATTGAAACTTATAAAATTCTGACAGGACTAGATGCAGGAAGGATGTTCCCGATGGTCGGGGAGTCCAGAACCAGGGGTCACAGTCTAAGGATAAGGGTTAAGCCATTTAAACATAGAAACATAGAAGATAGGAGCAGGAGTAGGCCATTCGGCCCTTCGAGCCTGCTCCGCCATTCAATGTGATCATGGCTGATCATCCACATTCAGTACCCAGTCCCTGCTTTCTCCCCATACCCCTCGATCCCTTTAGCCTTAAGAAATATATCTAGCTCCTTCTTGAATATATTTAATGAATTGGCCTCTACTGCCTTCTGTGGTAGAGAATTACACATGTTCACCACTCTCTGGGTGAAGAAATTCCTCCTCATTTCTGTCCTAAATGGCATACCCCTTATCCTTAGACTGTGACCCCTGGTTCTGGACTCCCTGACCATCGGCAACATCCTTCCTGCATCTAGTCTGTCCAGTCCTGTCAGAATTTTATCAGTTTCAATGAGATCCACTCTCATTCTTCTAAACTCCAGCGACTACAAGCCCAATCGTCCCAATCTCTCCTCATACGTCATTCATGCCATCCCAGGTATCAGCCTGGTGAATCTTCGCTGAACTCCTTCCATGGCAAGAACATCCTTCCTCAGATAAGGCGACCAAAACTGCACACAATACTCAAGATGTGGTCTCACCAAGGCCCTGTACAACTGCAGCAAGACATCCTTGTTCCTGTACTCAAACCCTCTCGCTTCGAAGGCCAACATACCATTTGCCGCCTTAACTGCCTGCTGCACCTGCATGCTTACCTTCAGGACAGAGATGAGGAGGAATTTCTTCACCCAGAGAGTGGTGAACCTGTGGAATTCTCTACCACAGAAGGCAGTTGAGGCCAATTCATTAAATATATTCAAGAAGGAGTTGGATATATTTCTTAAGGCTAAAGGGATCAAGGGATATGGGGAGAAAGCAGGGACAGGGTACTGAGTTTGGATGATCAGCCATGATCGCATTGAATGGCGGAGCAGGCTCGAGGGACCGAATGGCCTACTCCTGCTCCTATCTTCTGTGTTTCTAAATAGACGCTTTTTTTTGGTTGGCCTATAAGGGTGGCTACCACCCCCCATGTTACCAGACTGAAACACTACAATATTAAGGCAAGTGCTCTCGGGCACCACAAATATCAATGCGTAATGAATATCTATGCATAATACAGTGACACTGCACAAATAATGAAATCATATGTTATTGTGGGTATCGATTATCCCTTCTGTACCCTGCAGTGCCCACCAGTCACGGAAACATAGAAGATAGGAGCAGGAGTAGGCCATTCGGCCCCTCGAGCCTGCTCTGCCATTCAATGAGATCATGGCTGATCATTCAAACTCGGTACCCTGTCCCTGCCTTCTCCCCATATCCCTTGATACCTTTAGCCTTAAGAAATATATCTAACTCCTTCTTGAATATATTTAATGAATTGGCCTCAACTGCCTTCTGTGGTAGAGAATTCCACAGGTTCACCACTCTCTGGGTGAAGAAATTCCTCCTCAATCACCCGGGCACAGACAAGAGAGGCAGGCAGCCAGAGCGATTACCTCTTTTCACCCCACCACCCCCTCCCCCCTCCTGCGCCCCCCGTCCTGGACCTATAGATGGCCACCTTGACCAGGAGCAGACCCACGAGAGGTCCTCCGACTTGCCTGACCACCCTCCGCACCAGGCAGCCAAAGATCAGGAGAGTAAGACAGAAGTGGAGTTAGAAGTTGAGGAGCAGTTTAAATAATCAAACCGGGGCTGTAACCTCTCACATTCAGTACAAACATGAAACACTGACTCATCCAGGTCGGAAAACATACAAGCACCCTGGGAGTCCATGAAATAAGTTTAAAAACCTATTTGACGGCACTGCTCTGTACAAAACCCTACACCTCAGAACCCCAATGGTGCAGGGAAGGACTCCAGTGTGGAGAGCCTTCCATTGGGGCCCCTGCCTCCACCGGACACCAAGATGGAATGCCAAGGATTGGTTCTGATTTTGGCCCATCCGTACTGTTCAGTGCAGTGCTCTGTTTTGCATTCCACAACCAATGGGCACTGCAGGGTATAGAGTGTCTCCCAGACGCTTAGTATAATATAATTTAATTGTGGAATCATTTCTAGTTTATTTCCTTTGCTTTATTAACCATATACTACAGGAAACTCTTTGGTATCCGGCACCGACGGGACCGGGATGGTGCTGGTTGATTTAAAAATTCCGGATGACGGAGAGGGTTATCTACCGAGGCTATTTTTAACAAAGAGTCAGACTCCTGTTATTGAGGTGTTCGGACGTCCGACAGCGCCAAGAAGCCGAGTAGTGGCAGTTTGGAGAACTACCCCCACTGACTAACTCGGCAACATTTCCGGTTATTGAGGTATTGTTTTCGGAGTATGAATTTTGCCCGTTAATAGGGAATTCTGGATATTTAGGTGCCGTTTAAACGAGAGTTTCCTGCAGTTTAATTGGGTCCTTTTTATTATATTAATGGTGCCCTACGGCACCTCCAGCAATGGTTTAATGTTTTTTTCCCCGATGACTCAGTGTCATCTCTATTGGTTTAATTTTTAAAGAGGTCCTGTCTTGCACAGACCGGTGATTGGTGCCATTGGGTAGAGCTCAAGGGGATCAACAATTGCCACCTCCCCCGCAACAAGCAGGAAGGTCTCCACAATAAAACAAAACAGAACCAGGAGGTTATAACTACAGGTAGACTATCCTTTATCCGAACTTCCGAAAACTTCTAAAAACCGAAAGCTTTTTCGTTCAGCGTAAGTCGTGCGCATGACGCCGACACCCCCGCCCCCGCCGACCCCCCACCCCCGACAAATTTCCCAGTCTTACAAAATACCTTCTGAAATCCGAAATTTTCCGAAAACCGAAACACGGCTGGTCCCGAGGTTTTCGGATAAAGGATAGTCTACCTGTACGAGGAAAGACTGAACAGACTGGGGCTCTTTTCTCTAGAAAAGAGAAGACCGAGAGGTGACCTAATAGGTGTTATTTAAAATTATAAAGGTGTTCGATAGGGTAGATGGAGAGAGGATGTTTCCACATGCGGGGGATCCAAAACTCGGGTCCATGAATATAGGATAGTCACTAATAAATCCAATAAGGAATTCGGGAGAAACTTCTTTACTCAGTGAGTGGGGTGAGAATGTGGAACTTGCCACCACATGGAGTAGTTGAGGCGAATTGCATCAATGCATTTAAGGGGAAACGAGATAAGTGCATGAAGGAGAAAAGAAAAAAGAAAGACATGCATTTCTGTAGCGCCTTTCACAGCCTCAGGATGTCCCAAAGTGCTCCACGGCCATCGAAGCACTCTATGAAGTGTAGTCACTGTTGCAGCGTAGGAAATAGAGGGATATGTTGTTAGGGTGAGATGAAGTAAGGTGGGAGGAGCCTTGTGTGGAGCAGAAACACCGGCATGGACCTGTTGGGTCGAATGGCCTGTTTCTGTGCTGGAAAATTCGATGTAAAATACATAATTTTCCCTAACTACAAGCCCAAGGTAAATACAGAACTCAAATTTATGATTGTAAGATTAAATAGAAGGAAGCCGACAGTATTGAATAGTGCACACCAGTCACAGAATACGTCTCATGAACTGGTGGAGAACAGATGGCACACAGCAGACACACTCCATTCTACTTCTAGAAAGAAAGAACTTTCATTTATATAGCACCTTTCACAACCTCAGGATGTCCCAAAGCACTTTACAGCCAATTAAGTACTTTTAAAGTGGAGTCACTGTTGTAATGTAGGGAAACATGGCAGTCAATTTGCGCACAGCAAGCTCCCGCAAACAACAATGAGATAAATGACCTGATAATCTGCCATAAGTTTTGGTTGAGGGATAAATGTTGGCCAGGACACCAGCAGAACTTGAAGAGTATCATTGGACCTTTTACGTCCAGCTGAGATGAAAGATTTAACGTCTCCTCTGAAAGTCGACACCTCCGACAGTGCAGCACTCCCTCAGTACTGCACTGAAGTGCCAGATAGATTAGGTGCTCAAGTCTCTGGAGTGGGGCTTGAACACATGACCGCCTGACTCAGAGGCGAGAATGCTTTCTAAATAATACTGCAAAAAATATCTCTTATTGTGGAAATAAGGCTGGCGTGAACTTAACTGTTTCTTTTTCCCTTCTCCAGGGCACATAATTAATTTTCCTCTCATGAAGGTGCTGACTCATGCTGGGAATGAGTGGGTGTCACCTGAGCCTAGACTGAAGGTGCTTTTAAAATGCAATGCGTGCCAGAGTTTGCGGGGTCAGTGGGAGGGCTTCTCACTGGTATGGGGCTAGCAGGCACACCTTGGGCGCTCACCTGCCCCGTGCTGCTTGACTGGGAGGGGCCACCTGGAGACACCAATTATCCTCCCCATCCCTCGGTTTCTTGTGTAAGGGGACTGATCCAAATCAGTTATGATCAATTTGAAAAAAACAAATTCTTTGGGGTGCAGGCCACTTCTCTAGCCTGGACCACCACCAGTTTCTCCACCGCGCTCCCCGATAGGGCCCACTTTCACCCTTCTGATGGTCAGTATGCCTCGTCTCACCAGCCTCCAGTGATGTACTGCGTCCCTTATGATCCGAGGAAACAGGAACTCAGCCTTCGCAGTCTCCAGCTTTGGCACTCCATTCAAGTGACTTCGTAAGAGGGCAACAGAGGCTCCACCTCTTACAAGTCTGATCCGTAATTCCCAACTAAGACCAGGTTGTATCATATCCGAGCCTGTCATGGAATCTGGCAGAATGGCTGAAGGAATTCGGCCCCGACAAGTATAATCATGTAGCTCCTTACCACCCATGCTTAATTTCTCTATTTCTGAGGCATGCCCCCTCATATATTAATTGTTCCTGACCTCTACACTCGCTGAATAAAATCCCATTAAATGATCCAGTCTACAGTATCCTCTATATAGAAATCGGTTTGATAAATGACTGGTGCACAATTACATACTATGATGACTATTCCAATGCTCTCCTGACCTCCCTCCCATCTCCCACCCTCCATAAACTTGAGCTCCTCCAAATCTCTGCTGCCCGTCTCCGAACTCGCACAAAGTCCCATTCACCCAACATGTAGCTCGCTGACCTACATTGATCCAGCAAAGCTTCGATTTTAAAATGCTCATCCTTGTTTTCTCCCTCCATGGCCTCGCTCCTCTCTATCTCTGTAACCTCCTCTAGCCCTAAAACCCACCGAGATCTCTGCACTCCTCCGAATCCAGCCTCCTGCGCGTCCCCAATTTTAATTGTTCTATCGTTGATGGCCGTGCCTTCAGCTGTCTATGCCCTAAGCTCTGGAATTCCCTCGCTAAACCTCTCTCCTCCTTAAAACCTACCTCTTTGACCAAGCTTTTGGTCACTTGTCCTAATATTTCCTTACGTGGCTTGGTGTCAAATTAGAAATAGCCAAGTCTAGATGTAACAAAGGTATGGCTAATGGTTCCAGCAGCAGATGAACTGAGGCAAAGCCAGAGACGGGCGATGTTACGGAGGTGGAAGTAGGCGGTCTTGGTGATGGAGTGGATATGGGGTGGTAAGCTCACCTCAAGGTCAAATAGGACGTCAAGGCTGCGAATGGTCAGTGGCCAGGGAGAGGGATGGAGTAGGTTGCTAGGGAACCGTGGTGGCGGGGACCGAAGACAATAGCTTCAGTCTTCCCAATATTTAATTGGAGAAAATTTCTGCTCACCCAGTTTTGGATGTCAGACAAGCATTATGTGACAAATCAGAGTCAATGGAGGGGTTGAGAGAGGTGGTGGTGAGGTAGAGGTTGGTGTCGACAGCGTACATATGGAACCTGACATGTCTTTGGATGGTGTAGCCGAAGGGCAGCATGTAGATGAGAAATAGGATATAGCCTTGAGGGATATGCTGGGATTGGGGCCTAGACCTCCGAAGGTCAGATGACAACACTTTTTCTTAGTTTTAAAGTAGCTCCCTCACTTGGGGCCGCTGGGGGCAGGATCAGCGGCTTCATTGGGGTGAGAGGGGGAACCTGGCATCCCTTCCTCTGGGGTACCTCCGACATCTTCGGCAGACGGTAGAAGCAGATCATAGAATCATACAGCACAGGAGAAGGTCATTTGGCCCATCGTGCCTGTACTGGCTCGTTAACAGAGCTATTCAATTATTCTTACCTCTTTCCCCATATCCTGGAAAATGGTCCCTTTTTGATCTGCCAGATGTATTTATAAAATATATATATTAAAAAAGTATCAAAAGTTCTTCAGAGCCGTAGGTTTTGAGCATTACACTTGATTTGCTGAACATCCTTAACTTCATTTACACGGCAAGAGCACCCCCTGTGGTTCACTTATATTCAAGAAATAATCTTTGCCTTCTGAATTAGTACCGTACAATTTGCCACTATTTTAGTATTATTTACATGCTATTTTACAATGGCTGGGTCAAGAACAAATGACCTTTATTTTATCTCTTTTTTTGAGAGATAATTTTTTTACACCTGTTTTTTTGGCAGAAGGGGAGGGAAAAGAGAAGAGTTGACTTGAATTCAGTTTTGAAAGGACCGAACTTAATTAAAAATATGAATGTACTTTCTGTTGGATGTTAAAGACTTGCACTTGAGTGCCCTATCACATCTCAAAAAACTCCCAAAACGCTTCACATACAATAGTCACTTGTTATGTTGGCAAACGCAGCAGCCATTTTGTGCTCAGCAAGATCCCACAAACAACAGTGAGGCAAACTTAAATTGTTAATTTAAATGAAAAAATATAAGCAAATGAATAGGTGAACAAGACCGATGGAAAGCATTAATGAATTTTTTCCTATCGTTAATAGCATGACTCCGACTCCAGTTCACAGCCTAAAATGGGAGTAAGAAAATTATCAATGGTAGTGGGAAGGGAGAGAAATTGTATATTTCTGGCGCACTTCCAATGAAGTTACGGTAGCGGAGCAGGAGCAACCCTGAGGAAATTCCTGGCTTACGTATTTTAATGTAGTGTGCAGCAAAACGATGACAGACAGAGGATCAGTGATTATTTAAAACCCACTGTACGGGACACAATCATCTGCTTTTTGTCATATAATTGGTTTGAGGGGCAATAGCATGACTGTTGCATATCGCTGTTTAAGTGTCCTATCACATAAGATTAATATCCGTCAGGACACAACGGAAGCTCTTTAAAAGGATTAAGTGCCATTCCAAAGAAATTGAGTGTTGCATGTCATAGCAACAACAACTTGCATTTATATGGTGCTTTTAACATAGTAAAACACGCTTCAATGGAGCGTTCTCAAACAAAATTTGACATCGAGCCATGTGAGATATTCGGACAGGTGACCAAAAGCTTGGTCAAAGTAGTAAGTTTTAAGGAGCGTCTTTAAGGAGGAGAGAGAGGTGGTGCGGTTTAGGGAGGGAATTCCAGAGCTTGGGGCCGAGGCAGCTGAAGCCACGGCCACCAATGGTGGAGCAATGAGAATAGGGGAGGCCAGAATTGGAGGAGTGCAGAAATCTCAGATGGTTGTCGGGCTGGAGGAGGTTACAGAGATAGGGAGGGGAAAGGCTATTTGCATGAAGAAACAATAATATTTAAGATATGTTTGCTTTTGATTATAAGATCACATACCCAGAACATTAATGGTATACTAAATTGAAAGTAGTACAAATAAATCGCTGTTTCACCTGGAAGGAGTGTTTGGGGCCCTGGATGGTGGGGAGGAGGTGAAAGGGCAGGTGTTGCATCTCCTGCACTTGCATGAGAAAGTGCCGTGAGAAGGGGAGTGGGTGTCAGCTTGCACCCCACCAGACTCCACATTCAACGGATTATTTTCCGCCACCTCCAGCGCGATGTCACCACCAAACGCGTTTTCCCCTCTCCCCTTTCAGCATTCCGAAGGGACTGTTCCCTCTGTAACATCCTGGTCCACTCTTCCATTACCCCCAACATCCGCTCCCCTTCCCATGCAACACCTGCCCTTTCAAGTCCCTTCCCACCATCCAGGGCCCCAAACACTCCTACCAGGTGAAACAGCGATTTACTTGTATTTCTTTCAATTTAGCATACTGTATTCGCTGCTCACAATGCGGTCTCCTGTACATTGGGAAGACCAACCACAAATTGGGCGATCTCTTTGCAGAACACCTCTGTTCAGTCTGCAAGCATGACCCTGCGCTTGTGGTCGCTTGACATTTAAATTTTCTGTCGTACTCCCACTTTGACCTCTCTGTCTTCGGCCGCCTACACTGTTCCAATGAAGCTCAACGGAAGCCCGAGGAACAGCACCTCATTTTTCGATTAGGCACTTTACAGCCTTCCGGCCTCAACATTGAGATCAACAATTTCTGATCATAACCACTGCTCCCATTTTTTCAGACAGCAGGTGCTGGTAATAATTCTGCTGTTGCCATTTACAGCTCCTCTAGACCCACCTTTTGATTCTTTATTTGTCCCATTACCACCTCCTTTTGTCTTGCCCCATCACCCCTTTTGTCATTTGTATCACTCCTGCCTTCCACTCTATCACAAACCTTCCCTTTTGTACTTGCCTCCTCCCCTCCCACCCTTTCTCTGCCTCTGTACCTGCTTAAAACCGGTTACATCTGTAATGTGTTCCAGTTCTGACGAAGGGTCACAGACCTGAAACGTTAACTCTGTTTCTCTCTCCACAGATGCTGCCTGACCTGCTGAGCATTTCCAGTATTTTCTATTTATATTTCAGATTTCCATCATCACTTTGCCTTTTTGTAATAAAACATTATATACCTGAGTACAATAAAAATGTGATATTAAAATTTTGTAAAGCCTGATGTGTAGTTCAAACTAATTTAAATTGAAAGCTTAATTTCTGATCACCTTTTAGTATTTAATCTTACTGTTGTAATCAATCTCCCAAGATCATCTATATCGGCACAAGGAGCTCAACGCCTCGAATCATTTAATAGTAAACTCAAAACATTTACCGTAGTTTGGAAATGAAAAAACAACGGCATCGCTGGGTTCATTGAGTATTCTATGATCGACAAGTGCCATCTGAGCAGTGGCATCTCTTTAAACTGGAACTTCCCTTCTGAGCCTTGTGGGATTGATCGGTATTTACTATACTTAAAAGGTTGCCATTTATGTGCAGGTTTTGCAGAGTCCACAGTTGGATTATCAAACGTTTCATCAGTTACACCTATTGGGCAACAGTTCAGCTACTTGAGCAGTATGAAAGCAGGATTATTACGGATACAGATGAAGGGGCTACACCCAAAACATCAAGCTGTGACCAAAACAGGGATCTGTCCTGTTTCAAATCATCAGCATTTCTCTAGATATATGAGTCATGAGCGAAGCCCAAGATTGGCAAAAATAAACTGGCTAACTGCTTTCTGGAAGGGGCTTCTATCTGTGTGTGCATGAGAGAGAGAGAGAGACAAATTGTGAATATGCAGTCCTTTCGTCCGTTGTAGTCTGGCCTAGGGCAGGCCCTAACTCAAGTCTCACACATGAGATTCTTGAGCCATTTACTAGGGCAGAGTAGCCGAAGTGGTTTCCCATTGCCTTCACACGGTTTATAGCTGTGGAGTACTAGGTGGGCTGCAACCAACGCTGAAAAGCCCACCTACCCTTTATGTTGGAGTGGGGCACAAGTACTGCCCCTGGACATCGACCCAGTATTTAGAACCGGCGCTATGGTTCCCGCTCACCGGGGGTGTCTGGAGTGGGGCCCAAACCCAACCCTTCTGAATCATAGAATGGTTGCAGCACAGAAGGAGGCCATTCAGCCCGTCGAGCCTATGCCGGGACTACCACAAACTCAGAGGCAGGAATACTACCCCGGAACCAGTGGTCACTGTCCAGACGCAAATCCTCCGTTGGATGTCAACCCAGTATTTAGAGACCATATTCTAGTCTCCACCCAACTGGGGCTGTGTGGAACGGGCCTCGAATCCTTCACCTGACTCGGGCAGAAATACTACCAATTAAACCAAAGGCTCACTCCAAATATGCAGTAACACTACGCAAATCCCAATTTATTGTCATTCGTTATATCACCCAAATATTATCCTACATGTTTACTCATTATTAAAATGACTATAATTCTTTGTTAGATTATCTGACGGTTCTGGCAATTGGTTTTGGAGTAGTTTTGATCCAGTTATTTAAAACATTTGTTGTCATGAAGGTAATGGCTTGTGCTAAGGTGTGCAGTGCACTGGTACCTTGCCCAAGTAGCCATTCTTTATATTGTACCTGAGCTTAGATACCACAGCCAATGCCAATACTGCTCTCATGCAAGGTCCACACTTGCAAACTTACCAGTGGCAAGAGACAGAAGCAGGAGCCCTGTCTGAGTTTGTTTTTGTTCCTTTTCCAGCTCTCCGCCCTGGAGACTGAGTTTAGCTAGCTGAGTTCAGGCCTGACCTTTCTGTCTGTGTGCTGTGTGGCTCTATCCCACACCAGCTACTGCCTGTACACACAGCTAAGAGGGGAGTCTGGTTAGACTTGTGAAGGTTATGAGGTCCACAATGACCACATTCTTCAAACCTGTTACAGGAAACTTTTGTTTAAACGGCACCTAAATATCTGGAATTCTCTATTAACTGGCAAAATTCTCACTCCGAAAACAACACCTCAATAACCGGCAATGTTGCCGAGTCCGAGTCTCCCACGATGGCCGAGTTAGTCAGTGGGGGTAGTTCTCCAAACTGCCACTACTCGGCTTCTTGGCGCTGTCGGGAGTCTGAACACCTCAATACCCCTGTAACAGGAGTCTGACTCTCCCGCGCTGCCGGTAGTCTCTTCTGATCCACCATTTTACAGGGGTACTGTGTGTCTCCCACGCTGCTGGTAGTCATTGCATTGCATTACTCTCAACTAGCAGTACTGTACTTAATTAAGCATCTTCCACCATCCATTTAACACAACATTCTGTAGGTGAGTACCCAATTACTATATACTGCACATTTCTTGATATTTTAAATTTTTCTTTGTTAAAAATAGCCTCGGTAGATAACCCTCTCCGTCATCCGGAATTTTTGATCAACCGGCAACACGCCGGTCCCGTCGGTGCCGGATACCAAAGAGTTTCCTGTATATATTTTATTACAAAAAAGACTCAAAAAACTCTTGTTTTTAAACTTTATTGTGGATATTTACAGAAGCACACAGATATGAGCTTAAGATATAAACAAAACATAATTTAGTTTAAGTAATGTACTTAATACATAAATTAGTTCTGTTGTGACTACATAGTTTAAAGATATATAAATTTATAAGAACAATTATGCCCATTTACTTCTAACCTCATTTTAATATATCATTCAAAATGACTGCAGTCAAATCTCATTATTACTCATCTGTCATTATTTAAAAAACCTCAGTCCCAGTTGAAGGATTGTTAGTCAGTTAAAATTATAAAATCCTAAAATGAACCAAACTTTGCATATCCCCCAATAGCATGTCATAATAAGAGTTTGACTGCATTTCTTGCTCTGTTCAATTTTTAATAGAAGTAATAAAAATATCATTTGTTCCAAGCTGAATATGCACATGTACTTCTCGTATCCCACCCCCCAGCCATTTCCCTCCCTCCTTATCTCATGGTTAGTGAACAGTTCCAAAGGTGTCAGCAACCTTCCAGAACTTGCCCAAATAGCAAGTGTGAGCACAGAGAGAAAATGCAGCAGAGCCTGATCCAGTCCCCATTCAGCTTCTGCACACGTGCACTTTGAGCAAAAGTCACTGGGTGACAACCAAGAGCGGGATCCCCTGCCTGATTTCCCCCTCTCCCCTCACCCAGAGTACTGTGGCCAATTATAGAAGCCTAACTTCTGACTCAGTTCTGAGATTAGCTAACTCAACACAGACCGGGCTCAGTGTCACTTTGGGCAGTGGGGTTTCCTATTAAGCCACCGGAGGAGCTTCTATAACAATTATATGTTTAAACGGTTCATCAAACTCTACAAATAAGGGGCAGATGGAGGGGCCACAAGCTTGGTGGTTTTCTTTTTCCACTTGAGCTTGAGGTGTGGAAACCATAATAATCCCCAAGTCAGTACAATGTGGAGCCAAGCTCCTCAATGTGACTGTCCTCTCTGGCCCCGGGTATAGTTCCATGGGTGCCAGCTCGGCCCCAGTACCTAACTTAAGCGGCCATTCTTCATGTGACAGCAGGCTGTTTGGGGAACGTCACGGTCAAGCCCAACCCATATTCTCACCCGACATGCACACCAACAATTTCTAACGGGGGTAACTGGATACCAATCAATTTATTCCACCCCCAACCTATGGCCACTAAAACTAATCATATCACTTCTAATGTACCCCAGAATTCAGTAACTCAGGCTGAGAATCAAACTTAGGAGCCTGTAGGGTTCAATGTTACACCATGCAGTACAAAACCATTAGGAGAACTATGAGACAGCTCATTGGATTTCTGGGGAGCCCAGACCGTGGCTGACTGGTTAATTCTGAATCCAAAGTGCTTGGCTCTGTTTACCCACCACAGACAGTACAAGAACACAGTGACAATAATTTCAACAATGAATGATATTTGTAATGACCTTACAGCGGCAGCAGTATATAGGTAACATTGCTAAAGGCAGCAAATATACAGCCCAGACTTTCTGCTCCCACTCCCGGAATGAGCTTATAATACCCAGCAGGCAGCAACAAAACGCTGTCAAGTATTGTAATTGCTAGTCTCTTGACTACTGTCTATTTGATGATCCTGTTCTTAAGGTTGTACAGGAAACTTTGGTTTATCCGGAGGTTGTATGTCCGGGAACCTCGATCTAACGGCAGAAATCAGCAGCCGTTTTGGTTAAGTTTTTTTTCTTCTAGCATTTTTTTTTTAACAGTCAGGCTCTGGAAAGCGTCTCTGTAGCTTAGCAACAGCTTCAGAGACGCTTCCAAGGTACGGGCCGAGTGTTTACAAGCTGTTGCTAAGCAACAGTGTTTGTTGTCAGATACGGAGATGAAAACCTCCGTATCCTTCAACATTAGCGCTGGTCTATCCGGAAGTTTTGATAGATCGGCAGCAGCTCGGTCCCGTCGGTGCCGGATATCGCGAAGTTTCCTGTACAAGTTTTAAGAAATTGGACCAGTTGCAATCACCATTTTTGATATTATTAAAATGTCAGCAGGAGCATCTTGGTGTGAGGAATGCGTGTGCTATGGAATTGCTTACAATGACGCGACAGCTTTAGGACACCTAGAGGGAGGTCGCACAATTTTACCTGACACAGGGCAGTACATCACCAAGGTTAACAACAATAAAAGAGAAGGTACAATAAATCAGGAAGTAAAGATTAGGTAATGCCAAGCGAAGCCTGAAGATTGTGGTTGAAAGGAAAGACTGTGGGAGCTCCTGGGAAAGGATGAATTAGAGTAGGATACTGTGATGAGTCTCAATTTCAACACAATGAGGATGTAGGGCAGAGAAAGAGCTAAGGAGGTACAAGTGAGGAAAGCACAGCAGGAGTACTGGTTATAATAGTACTTCTAATATAGAGATGGAAGAAAAGTGAGTGGAAAGGTTAGAGGTGAGAGAATCATCGCATCCTCATCCTTTCTGTTATCCTCTTCCTGCTCACCATCCATTGTTTTTCTCCACTTGTAAATTGTCTGAGAAACATCTGCACATAAGTGACATTGAAATGCAAGTCATTGTTGCATCAGATGATGAGCTTTTTCTTGTATCCTGTCTAAGGGGGTTGGGAGATATTTTAACTTCCTAGCTACAGGAGTAATATTAAAGTGCTGGAGAGACTTGGGCATGAAATAGAACAGTTGAGGAAAAAAGAAATGTTTAGCACGAAAGGGGAAGCCAAGCTTCTTGAAAGCAGCTTTTGGAAAGGATGAGGTAGGAGAACTCCATTTTATATTGGGGGTGATAGTGAGGCTAGGAATCTAAATACATAAAGAAAAACTAAAGACGGAGCCTTGAAAGGTAAGAGGTGGTAGCTGTTGGTCAGACTTGGAGGTGATATAAATAAATTGTGTCTTTGCGTGATTGAAAGAAACAACATTTTAACTGTACCACCAGAAGGGCATGGTGTTGTGTGGGTGTCTGATTTGAAGGAACTTGATAAAGTCAGGAATCATGAGGAATATAATGGATGATGAACGGAAGAGAGAACAAAGAACTTTGGCAAGCTGTAGTAAAGGTTTGGTAACATTTAGAATTGATAAATTGTGCTATTGATGGGATGAGGCACGTAATCTAAGGAAGATTGTCTTTTGTAATTTTATATTTAAATTACTGTAACAATAGCAGTAGATGGCATAGTGGTGTGTTGCATTGGAGCATTAATACATTGCACCTCAATCACAGTTTCCCACATTATGACTTCCCGATCTCAGGCATGCCTTTGTAGGGAGGTGTCAAGTGGAGTCGAGACACTATCTCACAAGAAGAACCTTAAGGAGGGTAGCTCTACTACTTTCCTGAACACCTCTGAGCAGCTGGTGATACAGCAGCATTGGCAGATGCCATGGGCTGGGTCTCCCTTGGCCAGGGAGACCACAAGGGGAAGGGAGGAATATAACAAATACCGTAAAAACAATCATCATTTATTGTAACAGTCGCACATCAGGCAATGTCCATGAAAGAATTGCTTTTGCTTTTCTTGCGTTTGGTTTTGGCAGAGGGTGCACGGAGTTCCAGTGATTCCAAGCGGAATGGCCTTGGCGTGGGCATATCAGGAGGCTGGGTTGGAGACACTGTGTTCAGGTTGGAGGCAGCATGGGACGAAGATCCATTGTTAAGAGATACATTATGCACAGATGTTGGGTTGTGCACTGTTACAGGAGAGAACAAAAGAACAAAGTAAGGAGAATTTGCTTGCTGCTGCAATAAAAGAATTTTATATACCAACCAATTTAAATAACCTCAACTGCAAAGGCTGCTCATTAAAAGGACCTAATTACACTGAAACTGTTTTGCCTGATCTGTTGCCAGTACAGTACTTTGAGTTAAGCTCTGAAATAATTTATATCTGATTTACTCATTCCAATAATTTACTCTCATATTCTTTGTTCACTTGCTTTGTCAATTGCTTGGTCCTCCTTTGCTGAATTCTAAAATCCTCCCACTCCTCAGCTTACTATTTTTGGCAACATTACAAACATCTTCCTTTGATCTAATACTATCTTTAACTTCTCTTGTTAGCCACGGTTGGACCACTTTTCCTGTGGGATTTTTGTGCCTTAAAGGAATGTATATTTGTTGTAAGTTATGTATTAATTCTTTAAATGCTAGCCATTGCTTGTCGACCGTCATACCTTTTAATGTAGTTTCCCAATCTACCTTTGCCAACTCGTCCCTCATACCTACGTAGTTTGCTTTGTTTAGATTTAAGACCCTAGTTTCGAACTTAACTAAATCACTTTCAAACACAATATAAAATTCCAAATTCCCAACCTTGGTCACTTTGCAACCATGTTTCCGTAATGGCTATTAGATCAAACCTATTCATTTCTATCTCCGCTATTAATTAATCTATTTTGTTGCGAATGCTTCGCGCATTCAGATACAGTGCCTTTAGCTTTGACTTTTTTCTATTTTTCCCTGATGTCACCTTAGTCACTGATGCCCTATTACCTTTGTTACTCTCTCTGTCCCTTCCTGACCCACTGATTATTTTTACCCAAAACTCTGCTCTGCTCTAGAGCCTTGACATTTCCCTTGCTGCTTTTAAATTTACTCTTTCTTGAATCCTCCCCCTGCCTCCCCCTCATTAGTTTAAAGCCCTGTCTACTGCCCTAGTTATTCGATTCGCCAGGACACTGGTTCCAGCCCGGTTTAAGTGGAGCCCGTCCCAACGGAACAGCTCCCTCTTTCCCCAGTACAGGTGCCAGTGGCCCATGGAGCAAAACCCCTGCCTCCCACACCACTCTTTCAGCCACGCATTTAACTTTCTAATCTGCTTATCCCTATGCTGATTGGCATGTGGCTCAGGTAACAATCCAGAGATTATTAACCTTTGAGGTTCTGCTTTTTAATTCGGACCCCAACTCCTCAAACTTTCTCAGCAGAACCTCACTCCTAGTTCTACCTATGTCATTGGTTCCTACGTGGACCACGACAACTGGATCCTCCCATTCCCACTCCAAGTTCTACTCCAGCCCTAAGCTCTGGAATTCCCTGCCTAAACCTCTCCGCCTCTCTACTTCTCTTTCCTCCTTTAAGACGCTCCTTAAAATCTACCTCTTTGACCAAGCTTTTGGTCACCTGCCCTAATCTCCTTACGTGGCTCGGTGTCAAATTTTTTGTCTTCTCATACTAATATGAAGCACATTGGGACATTTTACTTCGTTAAAGGTGCTATATAAATACAAGTTGTTGTTGTATTTCAAATAGTGAATGTTTTTCAAGTGTCAGCAGGCTATTTGAACATAAAGGACATCATGATTGAACCCAATCCTATCATCCTCTGACATACAAACTCTAACCTGGGAGCACTGGGGCTAATTGTAGGGCTCCTATTGTTTCCCAAATCAAAAAGCCTGTTGACACACGAAGAGATCAGCTAACTCAACGCAGACCAATATTGCACCTGGGACTTTCCTAATCTCTACAGCTCAATGTCGTTACCATCTGACCTACTGGGGGAGCTCAGTGTAATCACGATCAATACTTGTATTTAAGATGGTGCCCAAGAGTGTGTCATACGACCAGTACTAGCCATAGCGGCACGGTAATCAATGCCTTATGATCAATGTATATGGTAAAAAGACTCCATTTCACTAGTAACTGCAGTCAATTCTCTTACAGGTTAAATCAGTTATAAGCAAATTCTCCATATAAAAGCAAATCTTATTTTGGGCGAGTGTGATTACTGCATCAGAAAGACAAACTCAGTTGAATTTACAGTGTGATCAGGTGGGTGTATTGACTGGGGCTTGAAATGCCTCTGACTGTATTTTTTGTGAAAAAACAATTCTCTTCCAAAAAGCCAAAATGGTACAGCAGTGACACACTTGTCTTTGAGACACAAGGCCAATTTTCCAAGTTTGTGCTGCCAACTCAGCCCTGCATATCAGGATATCATGGGAGTGCTGGCCTCAATTTTCTGTCTTAATGGATATACAATTGTGAATAGCATGCTGTGATTTCTTGATATGTGCAGTCGGTAGGTGGGCAAGACTCTTGGCAGACTGTGCAAACTCGGAAAATGATTTCAATGTTGTCAACTGGTGGCAATTTCAACATCTCGCTGTGAGTTAGATTTGCTGAGGACAACTCAAACCAAATGGATCCAAAGTTAACTGAGGCCAGTTCAGACAAGTTTAACATTTACCAAGCTCCAAATACTGACAGAAATGTTATAGCAATCCTGTTATAAACAAGTTTTTCATCCATCCCAACCCATTCTGTATCAACAGAATCTACGGCCAGTTTCTTGTGACAGAATAGGCAGACATTATTGACACACGTGACCGGATTTTAAAAGGGGGGTGGGGTGGGAACGACATGCGCGAGCCCCAAAGTGGGTGGCACACCCAGTGAATCTGGTGACCATATTAACAGCCAGGCCTCATGTCATTAATGTTCCTGGAATCCCGCCTGAAGTAGGTCCCCGCCTGCCTGATGCCGGGCAGGAACAGAGCAAGCTCAAGCCGGTAAGTCGACTCAGCCTCATTTTAATGCACCATTTTTGCTTGGGGGGGGGGGGTTTAAAATCAAAACCATGGTCTCGTATCTGACAATTCACCATTCAAAACACTTTCTTTACATTTCAAAACTGCTTTAAAAGGGCGATCTGAACTTAATTTAGTAACTAATGAGTTTCACAAAAAGGATTTCCAGTCACATATTCTCAGGTGGACTGCGTTAGCCAGTAACATAATTAAATAAATACCTAAACATATTTCTGCTGAGAAACAAGAAAGAGCATGAAGGTGAACAAATATTTTGTTACACGACAACAACAGACATAGCAGAAAGTTCAGTTTGCAAGTAAAATGGTAATGCAATATTTTAAAAATAGTTTCCCCTTTTTATTTATATAACAGGTGTTTTGATAAACCCCATCTAAATATTAAAATTCTTGCAAGCATTACTTTCTGTTGCCACAATTTTTTTTTGGTAACTCATGTCAACATTTATCCTTGAAACTGCCTTTGTAAGCATTTCATAATGGGAGAACTGTATGTCAACATTTCACTGTCACAGTTTATTGATGGACCGATCAAATCATTCAAAATGCTTTTTGAAAATATTTTTGCCCACTTTTTTTTGTCAGTACCTGAATTGCTAAAGTTCAAAGTAAGATTTTAAAGAAAATAAAAATTGGGAAAAAATGTATTTCACTATAACAAAATTACATTTACCCATTAATTAAAAAAAATGTTTTAATGCCTTTCTTAAAGTTTTTACTTCAAGTCCTCAGCTTCTCTCAAAAACCTTGGGCTTTGACTGGATATTTTTACTTCAGAATAATATCCACACATTCTGAACACATGCGGCTTGCAGAATTACACAGCATGCAATCTGTACATCAGCATGTGTCCCCTCAGCCTGTGAGGATTTGACAGTTCTTTGCTTTTTCTAAGAATCTTTTGAACAAGCTGGATATTTTGTCAGGCAAGTGATGTAATTTATACAAATTTATTAACCATTATGGCTTTTCTGCTTTGAACTCCTCACAGACAAACAGTACTTGTGATCTGCAGGACCTGTTACATGTGCTCCTAGCATATGCCGGGAGTGCACAAACAGAAAATGCACCCTTAAATGCTTTAAGACAGGAACATAAAGACAGGAAAAGTGGTGGGGGAGAGGAACCCGAGAACGCAAGAGAGTACAAGGACAGGTTGGTGATGGAGGGTGTTGTGCAGGAATGAGTTTGAGGGGTGTGGGTGTTCTTGTGCACCAGTCGCTGAAGGTAAGCATGCAGGTGCAGCAGGCGGTTAAGAAGGCAAATGGTAGGTTGGCCTTCGTAGCGAGAGGGTTCGAGTACAAGAACAAGGATGTCTTGCTGCAGTTGTACAGGGCCTTGGTGAGACCGCACCTTGAGTATTGTGTGCAGTTTTGGTCACCTTACCTGAGGAAGGACGTTCTTGCCATGGAGGGAGTGCAGCGAAGATTCACCAGGCTGATACCTGGGATGGCAGGAATGACGTACGAGGAGAGATTGTGTCAATTGGGCTTATACTCACTGGAGTTTAGAAGATTGAGAGGGGATCTCATCAAAACCTATAAAATTCTGTCAGGTCTGGACAGACTAGATGCAGAAAGGATGTTTCTGATGGCCGGGGAGTCCAGAACCAGGGGTCATAGTCTAAGGATAAGGGGTAAGCCATTTAGGACTGAAATGAGGAGGAATTTCTTCACCCAGAGAGTGGTGAACCTGTGGAATTCTCTGCCACAGAGGGCGGTGGAGGCCAGTTCATTAAACATATTCAAGAAAGAGTTGGATATATTTCTTGAGGCTAAAGGGATCAAGGGATATGGGGAGAAGGCAGGGACAGGGTACTGAATTTGGATATCAGCCACGATCTCATTGAATGGCGGAGCAGGCTCGAAGGGCCGAATGGTCTACTCCTGCTCCTATCTTCTATGTTTCTATGTATGGTAGTCTAAATGCAACAGTTTGGGTCCCCCACCCTCACAAGGCTGCTAGACCCTGCTCTCCCCAAAAGCGCCAGATGCTAACAGCCCCTGAATACTGCCAGACGGCCTACCCAAATGATCCAACTCCCCCTCGCTGGTTTTCTGGACCTTGGGGCCCCTCTCCTCCGAGCCTTGTTCCACCATTCCCAGATCTTGGGAGATCTCTCAGTGCTCACAAACCCTAGACTGCATTCCTAGTGCTCCTTGATTCCAGGTCCACCCCCATTGTTGTCAGGGCATGCAAGTTTCTTCTCCAGTGATTCCACATTCCAGGGCCCCTTCCCCAGTGATCCTAGGATCTACCCCTCTCCAGTGTTCCTGAAACCCCTCTCCTGGTCTCTGGCACTCCCCCAAAATACTACTAGACCGTGAGATGCCATCGCCTAACTGGCAGACTCCAGGCTTCCTTCCCAGGATCTAAGGCTGACCCCAAAGGTGATATATCAATGTCCATGGTAATATTACTTGGCACAATGGTCCTATTCTAATAAAATCTCCATCTCACTGTGAGTAAGGCCATTGGAAATAATCCTAGTTAACTAAAAAGGTGTTATAATGTGGGTGATGAAATGCTGCTTGCTATGCATTTCAGCATCATGGTTTGATGATTGCTCAATTCTTCTATCATTAAGTTCCCAATCAGAGCTAACAGTGCATTACCTTACAGGACAGCCAATTCCTCACAGGGAGGGAGAAAATTGGTTGGTATACAGCTCAGAAAATGAAGAGAGTTTAACAAAGTGACTACACCCCAGTAGGTTAACAAATTCACCGCAAGGTGCGATGACATCAAGACCGAAACTTATCCCTCTCTAAGTAACATCTTTTGGATTCAGGTTCCTTACATTAGTGGTCCCACAGTGACAGGGTATTGTGTGAAAGTAATGCACTGAGAGTTACAATAGGACTAAAAGGTCAGACCAGCTCCCTGACATACTCAATAACAATTAGGGCCAAAATTCTCTGTGACTTTAAAACGCATCTTCAGCAAGGAGCTTTTTAAGATGGCAGCAGTGCAAAGTAATGGGGCATATTGAAACAAATTCTGCACTTGGGATAATTAAAACCCTAAAACAAAAAAAACCCTTTCTTCTGTAAAAACAGAAAACACAGTGGACTATTTAGTTTCTAAGATTTATAAGAAAGACCTGCACAGCTCACTCCTGACTTGTGAGTTCTGATATTTCCTCTCATATGGAATAATGTTTGAGATGGTTCCCTCTGGTATCCTTGGTTTAATTGCTTTCACTATGGGTTGTGATGATACTTACAGAGACTTCGTGCAGGGTCTGTGTTCAGGATCTGACTGGCACGCTTTGACCTGAAGTAGTTATTGGCAATATTTTCACTGTCGCTGCGGTTCAGCATTTGCCTGTAACGGTCTTCCTCCTATAAATCAATAATAATATTTGAAGAGACATTTCTTCTTTATCACAGCAAGAACGATACATTCTCTGTGGAATAAATGCATTTAAATCAATTGACCAGGATTCAACCAACATGAAATACAATTTTTTGGGTTGGAGCCAGCACTGAAAGGGTTGCCTTGGATAGCAATATTTCAGGTACCACTCCCACCAGACCCACAATCTATATTTTTGAAGCCTTTTAGATATGTTTAACATATATACGTAACAGACAGCCCCATCGAGAGTTTTATATCGGTGTAAATTTGTCCTTGTACCACAATTAATTTTTACAGTAAATTGTAGCTCCAATCTTTAAGTTTACTCACTCTAAGTAGTGGAATTGCATGAACATCAGAAAGAGCAGTAAACAAAATAAAACCCTGGCAACTATTCAATTTCTTCATATATTTATTTTGTCATTCGTCCTTCGATATTGAATAAGACAGCCGGAATATCATCTCATTTTCTGCAATGAGTTGTTTTGTGACTGATGGGACCTAATTTTGCTCGGAATGAGTGTCCACAGATTGAACAGTGGTTCCTGGATACACCAGGCTGGGAATCTTGATTTTTCAAGCGAGACTTCCTCAGCTGGCGTTTACATTCAGCAGCAGCAATACAACGGGCCTCAAGGTAGGAGGTGCCTTAATGGATGGTTTCTCGCCTTCTTATCTTGGGCAAGTTGTTCCCACTTATGGGCGTCCATTTTGCACTGTTTCAGAGATGCTTTTAAGCAGTCTATATACAGGAAACTTTTTTATCCGGCACGGACGGGACCGACATGGTGCCGGTTCATCAAAAATTCCGGATAACCGAAAGCTATAGTAAAAGATACGGAGCTGAGAGCTCCGTATAAAGCAACAAACCCTGTTGCTTCAGAACAATGGCGACAAGTTGCAAGCGTCTCTGTAGCTTAGCAACAGCTGCAGCCACACCCTTGCACAGCAACAAATGGAGGAAGGCAAGTAATAAAAGTTACCTGAACCTACTCCTGAATTTTGCCGGTTAACCAAGATTTCCAGTTATTTAGGTGCCGGTAAATCGAAAGTTTCCTGTAGTTCTTTTGCTGACCACCATGAACCGTTTCCCAGTTGTCAATGCACCAAAAATGATCATCTTCAGGTTTTGTTCATCAGACATTTGCACCACATGGCCTGACCATCGTAGCTGTGCCTTCATGATCAGAGCATCTAAAAATGGCATGCCAGCTTTTTTTTAAGAAGTTCAGTGTCAGGGACCTTGGCCTAGAAATTCAGTTTGGGGCGGCCAGCTCGCTCGCGCCCAGAAAGTACCGCTGCGCGCGGAGCCACTTGCGCCCGCCGGAAATTCAGTTTCAGCGCCCCAACTCGAAGGCGGCCGCTATTCAAGGGTTTCGGCGCCCCCGCTTGGGGCGCTGAAACTGAATATCGGCGCGCTAGGTGCCGCAGCGCCACCCGCTGCGGAGCGGCAGGCTGCGGTACTGCAGGCCTTCCTCCCTCTCTTAAGGGGGAGGTGCCTGCAACAGCGAGATCGCCGCTCGCTAGTGCCGGCAAATGAGCCCGGCACCACGGAGAAGTGCCGGGCTCCCAGAAAACAGCCGGCAATGCCGCGAGGGGGGGGTGGAGGAGGCCGGGGAAGGAGGTGCGGGCAGGCGGCCGCCGAAAAAGCGGCCGACCGCACCTCCGCCTTAACTCGCCCCACTAACGCTACAGGACGGCCCCGTTTTCTGATCGCTGTTTGCGGCCGCTGCGGAAGAGGCGGCCGCAACTAAATATGGCGGTCGGGGCAGTAGCGGGGCACTGCGCACACCGATGACGTCATCGGTGGCGGCACAGCGCTACTGGCTAATGCCGCCATTATCGCAGCGCTGAATATCGGCGAAAGCTCAGCAAGTGGCGCAAAAGCCCTCTGGGCGAAAACTGGGCGCAAAGCCTACTGAATTTCTAGCCCCTTGTCTTGCAACCTGATCTTCATTAGTCATTTTTAAAAATTCGTTCCTGGGATGTGGGCGTTGCTGTCAAGGCCAGCATTTATTGCTCATCCCTAATTGTCCTCGAGAAGGTGGTGGTGAGCCGCCTTCTTGAACCGCTGCAGTCTGTGAGGTGAAGGTATTCCCACAGTGCTGTTAGGTAGGGAGTTCCAGAATTTTGACTCAGAGGGGAACTTGGAGGTGGTGGTGTTCCCATGCGCCTGCTGCCCTTGTCCTTCTAAGTGGTAGAGGTCAGGGTTTGGGAGGTGCTGCCGGAGAAGCCTTGGCGAGTTGCTGCAGTGCATCTTGTAGACAGTACACACTGCAGCCACAATGCGCCGGTGGTGGAGGGAGTGAATGGTGGATGGGGTACCAATCAAGCAGGCTGCTTTGTTCTAGAACATAAGAAATAGGAGCAGGCCATTTGGCCCTTCCAGCCTGTTCCGCCATTCAATAAGGTCATGGCTCATCTTCTACCTCATCTCCACTTTCCTGAACTATCCCCATATCCCTTGATTCCCTTAATATTCAAAATCTATCAATCTCTGTCTTCAATATACTCAATGACTGAGCCTCCACAGCCCTCTGGGGTAAAGAATTCCAAAAATTCACCACCCTCTGAGTGAAGAAATTGCTCCTCATCTCAGTCCTAAATGGCCGACCCCTTATTCTGAGACTGTGACCCCAGGTTCTAGACTCACCAGCCAGGGGAAACATCCTCCCTGCCAAGCCCTGTAAGAATTTTGTATATTTCAATGAAATCATCTCTCATTCTTCTAAACTCTAGAGAATATAGGCCTAGTCTACTCAATCTGTCCTCATAGGACAATCCCCCCCCATCCCAGGAATCAGTCTGGTGAACCTTCGTTGCACTCCCTCTATGGTAAGTATATCCTTCCTTAGGTAAGGAGACCAAAACTGTGCACAATACTCCAGGTGTGGTCTCACCAGGACCCTATATAATTGCAGTAAGACGTCTTTACTCTTATACTCAAATCCCCTTGTAATAAAGGGCAACATACCATTTGCTTTCCTAATTGCTTGCTGTTAACTTTCAGTGATTCGTGTACAAAGACGCCCAGGTCCCTCCGAACACCAACATTTCCCAATCTCTCACCATTTATAAATGCTATTTTTCCTACCAAAGTGGATAACTTCACATTTCTCCACATTATATTCCATTTGCCATGTTCTTGCCCACTCACTTAGCCTGTCTATATCCCCTTGAAGCCTCCTTGCATCCTCCTCACAACTTACATTCCCACCCAGCTTTGTATCATCAGCAAACTTAGATATATTACATTTGGTCCCCTCATCCAAATCATTGATGTAGATTGTGAATAGCTGAGGCCCAAGCACTGATCCTTGCGGTACCCCATTAGTTACAGCCTGCCAACCCAAAAATGACCCGTTTATTCCTACTCTCTATTTTCTGTCCGTTAACCAATCCTCAATCTATGCTAGTAAATTACCCCCAATCCCATGAGCCCTAATTTTGTTTAATAACCTCTTGTGTGGCACCTTATCAAATGCCTTTTCAAAATCCTGGATGGTATCCAGCATCTTGAGTTGTTGAAGTTGCACTCATCCAGGCAAGTGGACAGTATTCCATCACACTCCTGACTTGTGCCTTGTAGATGCTGGAAATGCTTTGGAGAGTCAGGAGGTGAGACACTCGCCGCAGAATACCCAGCCTCTGACCCGCTTTTTTAGTATTTATGTGGCTGGTCCAGTTAAGTTACTGGTCAATGGTGACCCCCCAGGATGTTGATGGCAGGGGATTTGACGATGGCAATGCCATTGAATATCAAGGGGAGGTGCTTGTTGGAGATGATCATTGCCTGGCACTTGTGTGGCATGAATGTTACTTGCCACTTATCAGCCCAAGCCTGAATGCAATATTCTGCAGCCGACTCGTCAAAATAGTTTGCGTTGGTCAAAACTCACACCTCTGCTTTAGTATTATATAAATGTTCAAGCAGTTAATCTCAATTGAGTTGAAGTACGTGTAATTCTGATAGTCTGTATAGAGTTTGGATGAATTTGTATGTGACACTTACCATTAAGCAATCTCCAATTTCATTAGTGGAGACTCTCGTCCCTTGCTTATTCGGTGCTAGACTAGAACCAGCTGAAAAAAAACAAATTGTTAAAAGATATAACTTGTACAGCGCAAAGGACTGTGCCTTAATCTGATCCAAACTTATTTCACTTCAACTTCTGATCTTTCCCAACTCTCTCTATTGCAAGAAAGCCATTTCCAAGCAAACCAGGCTCTCCAGTGAACTTGCAACTTTATGCGTGACGTGGAGGGAATAATAGGCGACAGGACTGATAATGACCCTTTTTACTGTGGCCTTTAGCACTGGAGATTGCATGGGCTGCCCACCATGCTCTCTTTTCCACTCCAAGGTAGAGGCCGCCACCTTGCCAGATTGCATCATTCAGGGTAAAACTAGTAGCTAATTCTCCTTACAAAAATTATAATGACACATAAACAAAATAACACAGCAAATAATCAGCAATATAATCCTTGATTTACACAATATTTTAAACTGTCCCTGAAACCATAAAAAGTTCAAAATCTTAGTGTCGTTTTCAGAACCCTTCAACTGAGTTTTTGATGAAAGTATCAATTCCATGGAGCTCCTCCCACTGCTCCAACATGGGATCTGGCACCTGAACATCCGAAAACTTCTGTCCAGATATAGTTAGGACTTTTTTTCATGTGAATACTGGCTTCTTTTAAGAACACCCCAAACAGGGTCCTTTTCCACTGGCCTGCAACATGTTAGTAATTAATTTTACCATTGAGATAGATAGTGTGGGAACAGTGTGGTCCCTTTGCTGTCAGCTGGTTTCATTTTCTTTTGACATCTGACTTGTATATCAAAGAGTTTAGTTCCAAGAAAAGCCCTAGAATGTCTGCAAGTTTTGCATACATTTAACATTTGAAAGACACGAAGGAATAAAACACACTTCTTAGATAAAGAGTGAGTTGGAGAGAGATAGCGAAAAGGTGCAGCAGGCCAGAAAAGATCAAATGTAGCAACAAAGCAGAAACAAGCAATGACAGAGGAGAAAGGATGGACAAAGGTAGATGCCGAATTACAAACTGGTGAGCTGCTTTGTTTGTCAGCTCACCAAGACTGGAAAGTAATTCAAAAGCAAATTACTGCGGATGCTGGAAATCTGAAATAAAAAAAGAAAATGCTGGAAATACTCAGCAGGTCAGGTAGCATCTGTGGAGAGAGAAACAGAGTTAACGTGTCAGGTCGATGACCCTTCGTCAGAACTGGAAAAAGCTGGAGATGGAACAGGTTTTTAAGCAAGTGCAGGGGCAGGGAGAGGGGAGGAAGGAACAAAGGGGAAGGTCTGTGATAGGATGGAAGGCAGGAGAGATTAAGAGACATTAAGAGATGTAATTACTGTGTTAAGAGGGATTTTGTCAGTCATTCAACACATGCATATCAATTGCGCTTTCTAACCTACAGAAAAGTCCACTCTTGTCTAGTCTGATCTATAGATATGCCTACTTTTGGCCAACTAGTATATTGTGGCCTTTATTCTTGGTTAATCTAGTCTATTGAGGTTCCTATCCTAGTCTTATCAAAATTGCATTACAGACATTGGAATAGGTGTCTTGTCGATAGAAACCTCCATAGTTATCTAGTCTATAGTGACCCTCCTAAGTTGGCTCATCGAACTATAGGCGTTCCCACTATTATTGAGTCTTGCCCCAAGTCCCATTCACCCATCACCCCTGTGCTCACTGACATACATTGGCTCTTAGTCTGGCAATGACTCGATTTTAAACTTCTTATCCAGGTTTTCAAACGCTTCCATGGCTTTACCCTTCCCTATCTCTGTAACTTCCTCCAGCCCTACAACCCTCCGAGATTTCTGCGCTCCTCCAATTCTAGCCTCTTACGCATCCCTGATTTCTATCGCTCCACCATTGGCGGCCGTGCCTTCAGCTGCCTGGGCCCTAAGTTCTGGAATTCCCTCCCTTAGCATCTCTGCCTCTCTCTTCTCTTTTAAGATGCTCCTTAAAACTTACATCGTTCCTGTCCTAATATCTCTTTATATGGCTCGTTGTCAAATTTTGTTTGATAACGCTCCTGTGAGGCGCCTTAGGACATTTTACAACATTAAAGGTGCTATATAAATGCAAGTTGTTGTTATCTTTGAAAGTCCCAAAAACTTACTTAGTTTAATCTGTGGAGGTCTGCATTAGTTTAAAACATAGAGCCCCTAATCCCATCTAGTTTATTAATAGAACTACTCTTATTTATTTAGTTTAATCTATAGAGATCCTGTTTGTTATTCAAAAATGTCCACTTACCAGACGGAAGAGTGATCTTTTGAAGAACTGTTTCTGGTAGTTTCCAGCAACCACTTTCTTCATCCCAAACACTTTCCCGCTTTATTTTATCAATATTACTGTAGTTACACTCACGCCGGATCAGTGGCTGGATTCTTTCCAGGACTTGCTGCAGCAGAATGTTTTCCCGCTCCTGCTTCCTTATGGTGGACAGGTAGTCGATACGCTCAAATTCAAACTCAGATTGAAGATCAGAGATTTCTATCTCAGCAACTTTTAACTTAAACAAGATAAATAATAAACAGATTAGCAAACAAATCTGTTTGTGGACCATAAATATAAGATAGCCACTAATAAATCCAATAAGGAATTCAGGAGAAATCTCTTTACTCAGAGACTGATGAGAATGTGGAGTAGTTGAGGTGAATAGCAAAGATGCATTTAATGGGAAGCTAGATAAATACATGAGGGAGAAAAGAAGGATATGTTGATAGATTGAGATGAGGTAAGGTGTGAGGAGGCTCGTGTAGAGCATAAACACTGGTCTGTTTCTGCGCTGTAAATTCTATCTAATTCTGTGTAAACAGGGTGGGGTTTACTCTGAATTCTGGTACTCCGAAGACTTACTCTCTTTTTCTCCACAGCCCCACCTCATCCACGTTATGCTCCTTGAATAGGCAGAACAGAGCATGTCTACTGAATCCAACATTGCAGTGTTTAACACCAAGCTCAGATTAACCCCGAAATTCAGCAGAAACAGAGTAATCAAGAGATATGTGGATAGGTAAAATAGATTAAGAAATGAGAAAGGGGGAAGATAGCTCAGCAACAGGTTTATCAGAGTAATATGAGGATATTCATTGTAATGGAATTACTTCAATCCATTACTACAAAATCCATCTTTCAGATGATATGTGAAACTGAGGCTTCTGCTTGCTCAGATGGATATAAAAGATCCCAAGGCACTATTTGAAGAGCAGGAAATTCTCTTGGTGTCCTGGCCAACATTCCTCCCTCAACCAACATCACCAAAAACTACTCATCATTCATTTGCTAATTGTGGGATCTCACTGTGCAAAATAGCTGCCATTTACCCACATAATAATCACTGAACCTCAAAAAGTAATCCACTGCTTGTAAAGCACTTTGGGATGTCCTGAGGACATGAAAAGGTGCTATATAAATACTAGTTTGTCGCTCATTCATACTCCAATGACTTAATGGATAAATATTTTGCCTGGTGTGGAACTGGGCCACACAGACTGGGAAGATCTGAGGTTCAATCCTTGGTTTCTGCAGTAAGGGTGCTTCTATTAGATATAGTGCCCATTGGAAAATTAAGGGAGGGTTCTCGCTTCTAATTACTATCCAGTTACCCCCGCTGTAAAGTGGCACATCCGCCAATAAGAGAATTGTGTTGGTTGTGTTGCACTCGCTGGCAAATAACCAACTGAGGTTAACAAGTGAAGAATGGGCCCAATGGTCAGTCCACCCTAGTGCGAATACTGCATTATGCCTATAATGGTCAACTCAACAATTAATCAATTATTAAATTTACATAATTCCAAATTAATAGTCTATGAACATACCTTTAAATGCCTAATCATTAAGCAAGATGGACATTCCACTGCTCTTGGTCAATGATAACTGTACAATTTGCCAAGTTCATCACTGAGCAACACGACTACTAGAAATTGTACTACTTCATCTGTAACTTTTCCCTCAGGTGCAGGCAAGTGACCATGAAAGCTGAGAGAGTAAGAGAGAACTACAAAGAAAAAGCAGTACCTTTCTCTGCAAGTTTTCTATATTTTTGCTTTTTGCTCGAACTTCATCCTGAATAGATTCGTACACATTGATCAAGATAGTAGGATCGTCCCTGTCTGTGTGCTTCAGTGCTTCTGCAAGTTGATTCTTTCGCTCATCTGCATACTTCTTCCGTCGTTTCCGTTTCTCCTTCAGCTCTGCATTTTTGGACTGTTCTCCGCCGACAACCTCATTCTCCAACATCTTCAGCCTACAGTAAACAGTAGATAGTTTCATTAATGGATCTCGCACATTGGAGTCGATATTGACTTTTGGGCGACCAACTGGTGGAGTGCGCCAGCCGGTCGCGCGTACCCGCGATAAAGAGGCAGCTGCGATTTTGAGACACCGGCCTCATGTACGTCAGGCCGGTGAGCTGTGGGGAGCCAAAAAAAGATCCAGTTAAATATCAGGTTGGGAATGAGTTGAAAGCTATAAGGATAAATATAAACGAAGATGATCAGCTATTGGCATCACAAATGATAGTTCTAGTGCTGCTGGGGGCAGGGGCTACATTATATATGTGTGTGTATTGCTGGTCATCAATGGGAATCATCTGGCTAGGGTCCAATAGTGAAGCTGCACAGATAGTCAAATTTCCCAATCCTCTGGTCTCCCACCAATCTTGGCAACACTGTATGCCTTCGTTTTCAATTTGATACCATCCTTTACTTCCTTAGTTAGCCACGGATGGTGCTCCCTTCTCTTAAAATCTTTCTTTCTCACTTACATGAAACACAAAAAGTTAGCATGCAGGTACAGCAAGTAATCAAAAAGGCAAATGGAATGTTGGCCTTTATTTCAAGGGGGTTGGAGTCCTGCTACAACTGTACAGGGTATTGGTGAGACCACATCTTGAGTACTGCGTACAGTTTTGGTCTCGTTATTTAAGGAAGGATATACTTGCATTGGAGGCAGTTCAGAGACGATTCACTAGGTTAATTCCAGAGATGAGGGGGTTGACTTATGAGGAAAGGTTGAGCAGGCTGGGCCTATACTCATTGGAATTTAGAAGAATGAGAGGTGATCTTATTGAAACATATAAGATACTGAGGGGACACGACAAGGTAGATGCAGAGAGGATGTTTCCCCTCATGGGGAAATCTAGAACTCGGGGGCATAGTTTCAGAATAAAGGGTCTCCCTTTTAGAACTGAGATGAGGAGGAATTTCTTCTCTCAGAGGGTCGTAAATCTGTGGAATTCTCTGCCCCAGAGAGCCGTGGAGGCTGGGTCATTAAATACATTTAAGGCGGAGATAGACAGATTTTTGCAAGATAAGAGAGTGAAGGGTTATGGGGAGCGGGCGGGGAAGTGGCTTTGAGCCCAAGATCAGCCATGATCTTATTGAATGGCGGAGCAGGCTCGAGGGGCCAAGTGGCCTATTCCTGCTCCTATTTCTTATGTTCTTATGTACAAGGACCCCCAGATCCCTCTGTACTGCAGCATTTTGTAATCTCCATTTAAATAATAATTTGCTTTTTTATTTTTCTACCAAAGTGGATAACCTCACATTTCCCACATTATACTCCATCTGCCAAATTTTTGCCCACTCACTTAGCCTGTCTATATCTCTTTGCAGATTCTTTGGCCACGATTTTGCCAGTGCTCAGAGGGTGGGTTTGGAGGTGGGTCATATGTTAAAATCATTTTGATTGACGGCGGGTTGCGATCCCGCCATCAACCCACCTCCAAACAGCTTTCCCAAGTGTCGGGTCCCCGATTTACGAATGGACCCGACACCTAGTGGCGGGAAGCGGATTAAAGGTGGCATAGTGGTTAGCACTGTTGCCTCACAGCGCCAGGGACCCGGGTTCAAATCCGGCCTTGGGTGACTGTGTGGAGTTTGCACATTCTCCCCGTGTTTGCGTGGGTTTCCTCCGGGTGCTCCGGTTTCCTCCCACAGTCCAAAGATGTGCGGGTTAGGTTGATTGGCTATGATAAATTGACCCTTAGTGTTAGGGGGATTAAATACGTGGGGTTACGGGGATAGGGTGGGATATGTGTTGGTGTAGGGGTTACGGGGATCAGGTGGGATATGTGTCGGTGCAGGCTCGATGGGCCGAAATGGCCTCTATCTGCACTGTGGGGTTTCTGTGATCTGTGATCTGTGATACCTGCCTATTAACAGGTACTTGCCAGTAGTTGTCAGCCTATTTTTGAATTTTGCCACTTCTGGCTCGGGTTTCCTGACGTCCGGACACCACGCCAGGTAAGTGTGGCGTGTTGTGAGTCTGCTGTATTGTATCTGGATTGATGACAGCTGCAGAAGTGGTTTGAAGGATCCAATGTTGTACATGGTGAGTATCAGAGGAATGAAAATGTTGGGTACTGCATTGTTAATACATTTACACATTTCTTTAGGTTACAAGTTTTTAAATCCATGTCCAGTTCCACCTCATTGGGAGAACCTCTCTTACCAGTAACAGATCGTTCTGTCACCTCACCTGCAGCTGCCATCTATTCCAGCCTATGGAGGGAGTCATTGGAGAGCCTGGGTGCAAGAGGTCACCTTTGTGCAGTGATTGTCAGTGTTTGCAACACCTCAATGCTGTCAAACACTGAGAAATCAACTGTCAAAATAAAATTGTGCATGGCCCCTTTAAGAAAACCAACATATGACGCATCATCAAATGACATCATCAGACCTGCTTCCTGTTAATTGGCTGGCAAGCCCACAGGGTGGGCTTAACAAGGTCAATCAAGGCAAAATCACATCTGTGGAGCAGAAGTAGCTGGGGGCGGTATGGGAAGCCGGAAACCACCTGACCCCACCCAACCCGCCTCCATTAATAAAATCTCGGCCTTTGTGTCCTCTTCACAACTTGCTTTCTCACTTATCTTTGTATCATCCTATCAAATCCATTTATGATTTTAAACATCTTGGGCTAAAAATTGAATAGCACCCCCTTTGGGGCGCTAACTTCGCCGGGGTGAATTAGCGCCCCCGCGACGGAAATTGAGTGGTAACGCCCCAAGAGGGAAGCAGGGCGCTACTGGAAGCGCCCTGCATCCCTCTTGGGGCGCTGAGAGGGAATATCGCAGCGCTACGTGCCGTGGTATTGCAGGCCTTGCGCAGCGCAACCCAGGGCCCAGCTGGGCCCCTGGGGATCGGGAGTGCCGCAAAAGAGCCCAGCACTCAAGAGAAGTGCCGGGCTCTTGGAGTGCAGCCGACACTCCGCGCGGGGGGGGGGGGCTGCGGTTCAGGAGGCCGGGGACGGTAGCGCAGGCAGGTGCTGGCAGGCCAGCAACAAAAATGGCCGCCTCGCACCTCGCCTTTAAATAGCGCCTCCCCGGCCGCAGGTAGGCCCCCCTGACCCCGTCAGACATAGCGTCTGGTGGTAAGTCAGTGCGCTTCCGAAGATCACGGCGAGGGTGCTGTGCACGGTGATAACGTCATCGCCGCCGGCGCAGCGCCGCGGGGTGGTACCGGTTACCGCTGCCGCTAACCTCCCGCTGAATTTCACGGAGGGCGTGGGCGGCGCCATGCCTGGGCGATAGTTGCTTTGCGCCCTCTTAGGGCGCTAACTGGAGGCACAAAGCAACCAAATTTCCCCCCCCTTAATTAGATCACCTCTCAACCTTCTAAGCTGAAGATGTAGATGCGGATATTTGGGGCTTGTGTTTACTTATTTTCCAGGAACCAATCAAAACACACGTGCTTCACTGTCTCTAGATAGATCTTTGTCAAACTCCCTGTAAATGTCATATGTAATTCCTGTAACAGATTCCCGGTCATGCTTTGTTGAGAATACTTTGTGGCTCAGTTGGTAGCACTCTCGCCTTATGAGGTTGTGGGTTGCGGCCTCACTCAAGGACTTGCGCACATCATTTAGGCTGACACTTCACTGCAGTACTGAGGGAGTGCTACATTGTTGGAAGTATCGTCTTTCAGATGAGATGTTTAACTGCCTGTCCAGGTGGATGTAAAAGATCTCATGGCACTATTTGAAGAAAAGCAGGGAGTTCTCACAGTCAAGGCCAACATTCATGACTCAAGAAACATAATTAAAAACAGATTAACTGATTTATCTCCTTTGCTGCTTATGGGACCTTGGTGAGTGCAATCTGCTTGCCACTTTTGACTACATACCGACTGTGACTTCACTTCAAAGGTAATTAATTGGCTGTAAAATGCTTTGGGATGTCCTGAGGATGTGAAAGGCCCTGAAATTCCGCTGGGCTATCACTGGTCTCTTGCTGTAATTTTGGCACGAGGCTGGCCGAAATCCAGAGAACAGCATAACGGGCATCACACTGTTAATGCCAATTTCTGCGTTACACTTAAAATATATATTATAGAGAAACAAAGGTTTGTAATATACAGAGAAACTCTCCAGGAACAGAAATACTGGAGCCATAACATCTGCAAGCTCTTAATTGACTTTCCCCATGAACAAAGCCAGAGTTCTGATTTCCAGCTTGAACAGTAAATAACCTTTAAGTGAGATTTAAAGAGGCACACACATATACTTTATTGCAGGCATGACACCTGCAATTTTCCGATACATGCTGATAGTGGATGAGGTACGTTGGCTCATGCAAGGAATTGGAAATACTGTACATAGATTGCCTTGAACCATGCCGCATATGCAATATTTACCAAAAGCCGTGTATATTATCTATGGTAACAAAGGCACACTATGGAACAGACCTTGCAAGTACTTCCTCCTGATCTAAGGTGGCGGGTGACGAACCAGCTGGAGAGCATTCGGCCGTGATTTCTTCCTTGGGCAGTTGCAGAACTAATGGAGAACTTTGCTCTTCATTGGTTGGCGTAACTTTCGCACTGCTGCTGTCCTGTTTGGCTATTTCAGGCTCATGGTCAGGCTCTGCTTCAATCAACTTGAAACAATTTGGCAAGGAAACCAAATCATTAAAGAGACATTTAGCATTTGTCAGGTAACATGATTTAACAATTTCCACAATGTACAATAACCTTAATTTAAAAAATACACCTGTATGTATTAAAATATATATTCTGCTAGCTTATTGTATTTGTAGGTAATAGGTAAGTTATTAATGTTAAAGGATTAGGAACAGCTAGGGGTACATGTGTGCCAACTTCTTCTTGGGTTTCTTTTATTATTAATTGGTATTAGGCATATTGGCTCCAACAACTGTAGGCCCATTCTGTGGTGGAAGTGCAGAGGAGAGGGTGCTAGTCATCTCCTCCTGACTCTCCCAGATTATCTGTGGTTGGGGGAACTCACTTCATTTAATTAGCAGTGGCAGGCACCTGCACTTTATGGGTGAACCTTGGGCAACTGCAGAGGGGGGGAGGCAGGAACAGATGCTCTGGCCTGCGTCCGATGGCATGGGCATGGGCCATGTTTGGGCTGGAGAGAGGGACTGTCCCAAACAGGCCTGACGGAAAGCAGCAGCCTGGGCTGGGACTTGGCGTATCCGATTTTCCGCCATCTCCACTACATTCCCACAATGCCACTGTGCTGCTTGGCCTGCAGAAAGTCAGGTACATCCTCATTTATAGGGCTCCTTTGTGGATTATGCATTTTGGCTACAGCAGATGCATCAGAATCTCTCTAAAACCAATTGATAAAACAAACATGGCTTACTCCTTTAAGCTATGAAATATTGATTTTTGTTCAGAAGGATTGGTAATACATACACTTTATGACACCCTGTGACAGTGACTGTGATTTCTCTTTCTGTACTTTGTTTCCCATTTTCTAAGTTATTTTCTCTATTTGTAACAAAGATGGTGGCTGGACAACCTCTTCTCATACCTTATTCATCTGGGATTGCCACCCATTTGGTTTTGTACCAGACAAACTAAACTGCATAGGTCCACTTTTTAAAACAACAACTAGTTTTTCCACTTACTCCTTCATCATTAAGGTGTTCAATTAACTATTTTTCAATGCATTTTCATCATCGCCAGAATGTAATCCATGATCCCAGTCCTTGCTCTGCTCTGCTGCTCTCCTGTCTACTGCTTGGTTCTGGACTTGGCAAAAAATGGCAACCCTACCTTCAATGATGCTCTGAAACTGGCTGCTTTGTGCAGAAGAGAAACCCAGGCTGACTTTCTCTTGCCAATCTGCCCTCCCTCTTGGTAGCTTTGTGCCTCTACCCAGTATTGCAGATTGGGCTGAGGTTGGGAGATCACCAGGTGGGGAATCCCTGACACAAATCCATCTCCTACTGTTCTGTGGCACAGCACGTTATTGCTCCATGGCACTGCAGCACTGCACTATTGCTAGAGGTCCTATTCTCAGTTATCCATCACTCTGCAGTTTCAGAAGTCATCAATGGTTGATTCTATACGCTTACACTGCGCAGGAAACCTGGAGACGCTGATTTGCTTTTTAAAGTACATACAGCCTTATCGCTTTCCAGTCTCACACTATTAAAATACTTCCTATGTTATTAGCCTTTTATGTCACCTGAAGGGAAATAGCTGCACACTTTCTTCACATACTCCATTATAACCCCTCTTCCTATCACTTGACCTAAAAACAGCACGGTGGCATAGTGGTTAGCACTGTTGCCTCACAGCGCCAGGGACCCGGGTTCGAATCCGGCCTCGGACGACTGTCTGTGTGGAGTTTGCACATTCTCCCCGTGTTTGCGTGGGTTTCCTCCGGGTGCTCCGGTTTCCTCCCACAGTCCAAAGATGTGCGGGTTAGGTTGATTGGCTATGATAAATTGACCCTTAGTGTTAGGGGGATTAAATACGTGGGGTTACGGGGATAGGGTGGGCTATGTGTTGGTGTAGGGGTTACGGGGATCGGGTGGGATATGTGTCGGTGCAGGCTCGATGGGCCGAAATGGCCTCTATCTGCATTGTGGGGTTTAAAAAAAAAAAAAAAAAACTGCCATTGTTTCAAAGGCCTCATTCTGGACACCACAAAACACTTGAAAATTTACAAATAATGTATATTTCATATCATATATAACCCAATGGTTGGGTTAGAGTCAATTAAGATCCATAATACAATCTTATCTGTGTGTTAATGATCAGAAATGCCCGATTATAGTACTACCATATCGCACTTTAAACTGGCTGTCATTGTATTCATGTTTAACCCTGAATTTTATCTTAACTCATAATACTATAAAAGGAGCCCAATGAAATGTGCGTGCATGTTTAGTGGCAGTATTATAATAATATTTACCGTGGCAATCTCTAGCTTCTGTTCTATTTCACTCACATCCGCTAGTTCAACACTATATGGCTCAGTTACCTCTAGAGCACAGGTGCCTTCTTGAAATTCAGGTGCATCTGAGGAGACAGAGATACGTTTGTGTTTTGTAATGGTGCCACAGTCATGTGTGTTGTTACTTTAAAAGAGAGTTAAGAACATTTATATTCCTCATCCAAAAAAAACGAGAGGTTCCTTCTTATGCCTCAGCCCGGCTGTACCTTAGGACCTTAACCAAACAAACCATCTCAACCCTTAAAAGCACACAGCACCAACATACGCACAGACATGATAACAAGCCCAATGTATTCTCCCTTGTATATTCTCCTGGTCAAACCCAAATCTTTGAGCATGCCAAAGTTTTGCATCCCCAGGTCATCCAGACCCTAGGTTACTTCAAGAAGTTGTGTGCTTCATTTCAATGTAACTTAAAAAATTTCAATTAAAAGGTTTCATTGGCCTGCTTACTCTTAACATTTTCCAGCAACATGGTCCAGTGTTTTCAGTATCTTCACAATTAATGATTTATTTAAATAAAAAATTAAAATTTGCTCTTTGATGCCCCCAGCAGCGAGTGCATCTTGGAAATTGTATTCCCTGCAGGTGCCAGTCCTTGCTGGGAGTGCTGGAACATAGAATGCCCCCTTTAGTTACAGTATTGCGTTTTCCCAATGGCTCTGTGGGTAAATGCACAGTTCATTGTGGTACTGAGCCTTATAGGCCAGGTAGGTTGCAGGGTCAATTCTCAGTCTGTGGTGTTGGAGGGTTTCAGCTGGGGCACCAGTTGGGTACTACAATTAGCCAGAGTGCTCTTGAGTTAAGAAGGTTAAAAGTTCAGCCAGGGCTCCCATTCCTGATTGGTATCCAGTCACCCCTGCTTTAATGTGTGAACAGCACGCACGGGCAAGATCAGACCATAGGCCAACAGCCTACTAGAACTTACTATGCAAGCTCACAAATAAAGAATTATCACTTGGACAAAGCACTGGGGAACTGGCCACAAATGTAATCTGGAGGAAGAACATGGACCATGATAATTTAAAGATGGCTCCATTGTAACACTCAAAGAGAAAATACAAAGCATCAGATTGGGGCAACTATTCCTGCTCTTTGTGAAGGAAAATGAAGCATATTATCTAGACTGGCACGTGCAGCACTGAGGGAATGCTGCATTGTCAGAGGTGCCATCTTTTAAATGTGAGTTAAACCAAGGCTCCATCTGCCTACTCAGGTGAACACTGAAGATCCCATGGCACTGTTTGAATATTATATGGCCATTGATTCACTTGCTGTTGTGGGACCTTAGTGTGCAAATTGCTACATAACAACAATGGCTTCAAAAATAATCCATTTGCTGTAAAGTGCTTTAGGGCGTCCTGAGGATGTGATAAGACGCAAGATAAACACAAGTTCTTTGAAAATGTGAGGTAAAGGGGTCTCTGGCGTATTCTAGCTAAGTTTGGCTGGTCGGACAAGTTAATCAAATTGTACTCCCAACTGCATGATGAAATAACAGGCAGATTAACTGCCAACAAATAAGCCTCTGGCCTATTCTCAATTCTGAATAGTGTAAAGCAAGTCTGTGTTTTAGCATCTAGCCTCTTTGGACTATCCTTTGTAGCCATGTTTGACAATGTGCCTACTAACCTAGATCCTGACGTTTACATCTGAGTTACAATAGCTCTTCAAGATTTCAAAAAACAAAGTCAGAGAAGATCTTGTCTGTGAACTACATTTTGCTGGTCAATGCCCTTTTTTTGCCCAGAGACAGCAAGACCTCCAGGTATATACCACTTTGCAGCCTCAGTGAAACAATACCGACTTATCAGCTTGATGAAAATCGAGATTTTGTACCAACCACCACCCTACCACCTGTACTGTAAAATAACAATTAATGGCACAGTTTAATTCAGTCCAGCATTTTGCACACCTCAGTAGCATTCTTTCCAATGACAATGATTGACCAAAAAGTATCACTTTGTATCAGAAAGGCTAACTCTGCTTTCAGAAGCAGGAAGTAATGCCAAAATTGAAGATCAAAGTTAACTGTGCAGTCATGATCACTTCTGCACAGCTGTGAAACATGGTAATTTATTGCAAGTATATCAAACCTCTCGACAGATTTCACAACTTGATGCCTTTGCATTGTCCTGAGAATCCACTAGCTAGATAGGATAGCAAGAAGCTAACCTTGAAAGTTCAACAATCAAAGACTGGTTGTGTGGTCAAAATTTCCAATGATATACAGGAAACTCTTTTTTATCCGGCACCGACGGGACCGGCGTGGTGCCGGTTTATCAAAAAGTCCGGATTACAGAGAGGTATAGTTAAAAGGTACGAGAGCTCCGTACACAGCAACAAATCCAGGCTTCCCTGTTGCTTAGCAATAGCTGCAGGAGCCCCCGATTACACAGCCAAGAATCAAGAAACGGCCACTAATATGAAGAAAAACTTAACTGAACCTACTCCTGAATTTTGCCGGTTAACCGAGATTTCCGGTTGTTTGGGTGCCAGTAAATCGAGAGTTTCCCGTACTGCCTAGAATTGTCTTTTATAGTCAAATAAAATAAGGCAAGCACGCACAGGGTGGCCAGCAAAAATATATCAAGGATACCCTGAGAGGCAATTTAGGGTGCTGCTACATTTCCATCCAGATCTGGGGAGACTTTATTTAAAAATAACATGTGTAATGATGCACAACCTGCAGAAGGAGCCTCAAAACATTTGAAAATAAGTGTCTACCTGATCTAGCAGAAAAAATAGGACAGAAAGAAAACCACAAATGAATCACCAAGCAGCAATCAAGCTATTGCGAATAGTGTGTGGCTCTGTATGTCGGTCACATGTTGGACTCACAAGCTATCTCAGAGCCCAATGCACTCAACTCCACATCCAATATCCCTAACTCTTGCAGCTATATTCAGCTATAACTAGGCAGCCACCACTGGGTAGTGGACACCTATAAAACCTACGTAAAGTAGATTTCAAACCCAATTCCAGGCAACATACCAGTGGCCTGATCAATAGCCTCAATGTGTGCCAGCTTCATTTCGTAAGAACTTCTTAGTTTTTCAATATCTTCTTGCAGCTTAACATTGGACTTTTGCTCTGCTTCATAATCTGCTTTGATCTTTGATAATCTCTGCTCGTATTCCTGAGGAAAAATACAAAATGAAACATTTGATGAAGAATGTCTCCTAAAATCTCAATGTACCAATTTAACATCGACATAAGCAGTAAAAATGGAAATACTTACATGACAATTGGGTGGCCTCTGGTGCAAGCCCCTGGGAGACATGAGACTGTCCATCTGGCTCCCATTCTACTAATACTGCTCGTCAGCTAGGGGGAGCCTAACTGTTCCTTTTGTTCCACCCCGTGTTAGTCAAGGGGAAACCTAACTCTGTTCATCTTGCTCTCAGTGGTAACTTGTCGCCTGTCAGCCATTCATGGATATTACTAATGGCAGTTGCAAATAAATCTCCACTTGGAATCTCCCTGCTCTCCCAGCTGCAGAGATGTGGGAATGTTATTAGCAAAGTAAAAAGAAACTTGGATGCAGCAGAAGGGAAGAGAACCATTTTCTCCAGTTTGCCAGGATTAAAATGCCTCGGTGCAGTACTTTTACTACACTGGTTAATGTTTTGCAGTTATTGACTCCACTAAAGTAGTGTACACAGTAATTAGACACAAACTAAATGTAGCAAATTTCAACCCACTGAACCCTCTGTGTAACTGAGACTGATACAGTGGTGTCACTACGCTTGAGTATATCCATACATTATATTCTAGATGGAAAAAACTGCACTTTTAATACCCTCTAATATTTCTTGTGTGATATTCTTATTTCATCACTTCAAGTTGCTCCCATCACAACCACTTTGTCAGACCTGTAACCCAGTCAGTTTAGGACCTTGTTATTTCCCTGGGATGAATACAAATGTCCTTTGTGCTTGGATACAATACATTAACAAGCAGTAGTATCACAGCCAGCAGTACCACTTAGCCCATGTCTCTAAACAGAGCAGGTTAAAACTGAGAATGTATTTCAGCTTTTGTTTTGATGTATACAAACCTGTCTCATATTTTCTTTTTCAATTTCTATTTCAGCATGGATATTGGTATTCTGAGGGGATTGAATGGTTGCTTGACTACTACTCATTTGCACTTTATTTAGAAAATCTGCAAAATAAAATAGCAAAGTTAGTTTAACTGATAAGGAGCATATAGGGCAATATATTTGTATTTTAGAAGGAACAAGAGAGAGAGGAAAGTTCATAGGAACAGTGACCATGGTAACATTAATAAAATAGAGAGACAAGGAAGACTGTTTTCAGCAAATATATCTGAAACCAAGACAAAACTGCAAAAGTCACTGACGTCAGTCAGTATCAATACAAGTCCTATTCATGATGCTGGTGAAACACATACAGTAATATGAGCTGATCAAACGTTCAGATCCCAGGCGTGATTAACACTCTGCTCTATTTATTAATATTGAAAACAATTAGGGACACTAATGTTTGCTCATTTATGCAATGGCTATGTTATAGGGTTCATTCAAGTAATAAACGACTGCATATTGACACAGTGGCAAACTTGATTTCTGAAGCAGTCATACCGTGATCACACAAACTGATCAGACCTCAAAATGTTGTTTCATCCGAAAAACGTGACAATACTGGATCACTTACCTGGTTAAGTAAGTACTTGGAAACGTTAGCAAACTTTGGTGATAGATATGAGCTTCCTGTTCGGGCAACCAACTATTGAAAGTGGCACGCATTCTACACTCAGTGGAAGAGCCTTCCGCTGGTTGATTAACAGGCAAGCTGGATTTTGGATTCCACCAGTTCATATCACTAATGAATAAAGGGTTTTCAATGAACGAGGGAAGAGAAAAATACTTACTAGGTAAATGATCATTCCCGAGCTGTCCAGCTAGGAGTGCCTTCAGCTGTTTAATCTCCTCCTGATATTCTCGGAGCAAAGCATCCTTTGGATCTTCATTAATTCTCGGCTTGTTTTTGATGTTCTTTGCCCTGTTGGCGTACCGTAAAGTGCTCAGACTTTCATCATAGTTATTGTCCGCAGGAGATAGACATGCCACCATCAGCGTTTTGGTGTTGCCTCCGAGGGAATCTTGTAACATTCGTGTCAGTTTGGAGTCACGGTAGGGAATGTGCTTTGATCTGCCATCCACCAGTGCCGAAATTACATTCCCAAGTGCTGATAGCGACAGGTTGATTTTAGTGGCCTCTTTTAGTCGATCTCCAGTTGCTCCAGTTTTTGCCTGTCTCTCACTACCTGCCAAATCCACCAGGTTTAACTTTCCGACACGGATGCGGTCTTTCCCGTTATCATCTGCAAGACAGATAAGGACATTTAATTCCCCCCCCACTTATTCTCTTTCATCAAGATGTCTGTTTGCCTTCTGTCATTTCCTAATTGAGAAGGAAAGCTGCCTCGTAATCTCTACCAATTATATCAATGGTGTGGGTATCGCTGGCATGGCCAGAATTAATTGTCCATCCCTAGTTGGCCTGAGATACAACTGAGGGGCTTGCCAGGCCACTTCAGAGGGCTGTTAACAGTCAAACACATTGGTCACTGGAGTCACATATAGGCCAGACCTGGGTAAGGACAGCAGGTTTACTTCCCTAAAGGACATCGTGAACCAGTTGGAATTTTACGACAGTCTGACACATGGTCATGTTCTGATACCAGCTCTTTTTTTTCAGATTTTTTAAAAATTGAATTCAAATTCTCAAACAGCCATGGTTGGGGGCATTAAAAAACAATTGCGTTTTTTCATTTTCTTTGAACACTTTTTTTTAATTAGTTATAGAAATATTGAAAATGGGAAAAAGGCTGTTTGACTGGGTGGGGCCGTTGGAGGTGGGAGGTCTTGTGATGAAACCTCCATGAATACACCCAACCACAGTTGGCAACCTTGTGCCATGGTGGGATTTGAACTCACGTTCTTTGGATTTCTAGCATGGTAACATAATCACTACGTTACTGTACCTGCAGAATTCATCAATTTGAAGGGTTTCAGTGTTGCAAAATGCAATACTTTTCATTTCAGGTACTCAGTCAGTATCAAACACTCCCAGGGCAGGTATAGCCTGCTTAAACACAGAGTAAGGATCCCTCTCATCTGCCCCAAACTCCAAAAAGAATCCCCTGCTGCAACTATATGATATTTTTCCATTTGTCACCCCAGTCATCCTGTGACCTCTCAACAATATTGCTATTTTAGTGCCAAATTAAGAGCAGTTCTGTGTTGTGGGGCCATGTCCACTAGAAATTGGATTGAGACTGCTCAAACACAATTTCACAGAACCACAGAAACCCCACAGTGCAGATAGAGGCCATTTTAGCCCATCGAGCCTGCACCGACACATATCCCACCTGATCCCCGTAACCCCTACACCAACACATATCCCACCCTATCCCCGTAACCCCACGTATTTAATCCCCCTAACAATAAGGGTCAATTTATCATAGCCAATCAACCTAACTCGCACATCTTTGGACTGTGGGAGGAAACCGGAGCACCCGGAGGAAACCCACGCAAACACGGGGAGAATGTGCAAACTCCACACAGACAGTCACCCGAGGCCGGATTCGAACCCGGGTCCCTGGCGCTGTGAGGCAACAGTGCTAACCACTATGCCACCGTGCTGCCCATTACAGGACCATTACTTTCAGCAGACACAGGAGACTTTCATCCAACCAGCTTGGGCTGGAATCAAATCCAAATCCCAGAAGTGAAAGGCTAGTCAGTGTCTAACCCACCACATAACCCAGTCCCTTCCAATGCTGGTTTTGAATCAGGCATCAGGAGTTATGCAACATCATTCTGGTTCACGTGGCCTCCAATTTGCCGTTTGTGAGAAGTGTCTCGCCTCCTATACTAAGTGGCTTTACTGGCATCATAATGTCACCAAGGAGAAATCTACATGCTACCACTCCCTAGCAAAGTATGTTACTTCACCAATCTGTTACACCAGCAGATATTTATAAAAGATATTTTAAACTGCGTATGAGAGGGGATAGTTACAACTCAGCCCTCCTTAAATCAGAGATTTGGTTGGAATCAATTCTTGAGCCAATTTATGTTTTAGAGTCATCGCATAAAGTGTCGCAGGTTACAGTGGGTAACATAGTCAATGGAAACCAGTTTAACAATTAAGCCCACGAATTAAAATGATAAACCTGTTGGTAAGCAAAACAGCAAACCGAGAACTGTCCCTCAACAACTGAACCCAGTGCACAGAAAAGATACTGGGAGCTATTAAAGATTAAAGTGTATTGTACATATGGGGGGAGAAATTCGGTTGCTGGGCACTAACGGGGCGCAAAGTAACTAGCGCCTGGGCGCGGCGCCGCCAACGCCTCCCGCGAAATTCAGCAGGAGGTTAGCGATGGCGGTAACCGTTAGCCCCCTGCGGCGCTGCGCCGCCGGCGATGACGTCATCGCTGAGCGCAGCGCCCCAGCCGCGATCTTTGGTAGCGCCCCCCTGACTTACCACCGGACGCTATGTCTGATGGGGTCAGGGGGGGCCTACTTGTGGCTGGGACGGCACTAATTAAAGGCGAGGTGCCGGGAGGCCACTTTTGTTGCTGGCCGCCTGCCAGCACCTGCCTCCGTTGCCGTCCCTGGCCTCCTGAGCATCCCCCCCCCGCAGAGTGCTGGCTGCGCTCCATGAGCCCAGCAATTCTCGAGTGCCGGGCTCTTTTGCCGTCACTCCAATCCCGGTGGCCCAGCTAGGCCCCGGGTTGTGCTGCATAAGACCCCTCTCCTTTAAGAAGGGGAGGAAGGCCTGCAATATCGCGGTGTGACGTGCCGCAGCGCGTTACACCGCGATATTCCCTTGCAGCGCCCCAAGAGGAAGGCTAGGTGCTTCCAGTAGCGCCCCGCTTCCCTCTTGGGGCGCTACCGATGAATTTCGGCTGTGGGGGACGCTAAAAGAAGCGCCCCAGCAAAGTTAGTGCCCCAAATGGAGCGCGACTCAATTTTTCCCCCATGTAATCTTAACTAAGGGCACAAACCCAAACAACCCTAGTTTTGATTGATAAGAAAATAAAGGGCAGGCTGGGCTGGAACTTAAGTGACAATATTTGGTATTATAGCACTAGGAACATAGAGAGAGAAAAAAACATTCTACCAGTAACTATCTCCACCCAAACACCAAAACAATATATTTACTGAATCTATCACAAACACAGATAGCATACCATATGTAAGATGTTGCATGGAAAATATAAATAACTTAGTTTAAAGTTTTTTTATTTAATCTATGTTTATACAACTCTTAAGTAACCAGGTTAATTTTATTGGATGTTCACTTTCTTTCAATTGCAGCGGCGCTAGGCTGCCCTGTTTATTTTTCAAATTGTCCATCCTTCACATTCACTTACTTTAACCTCTTGAGAACTGCATTTCAGCACCAAATTCAAAAACAAGCAAGACTTTAAAATATCTTTTGTTCATTCCCATAATACCATGAAGGTGTTATTATGTTCATAAATAAATAGACGTTTTCATTATGAACAGCTAGCTTGAGCTAGTCATTATTCAGCCATGTGGACTAGTGTACAGGCATCCATCTTGACTACTGCATCGTGGGTAGCCCCCTACTAAACATACAGCTCCACCTAGTGTACCATTCTAGAATGACATGTTACTGATCATTACATCCCCCTTCCTTTGAGGTTAAACAAAATCAATATCAATCAACTTTCAAGAAAAATGATAAAGATGATATCAGTAACACTTTTGTTAGTGCTCTATAAACCTTCGAATGAACTTGGTTTTTTTTACATAACGACATAAACATTTTCACAACAGTCAACACATTTTCAAAGCTTTACTTTATGAACTCTAAGCTTTTCATTCTTTTATTATAGTTTTCTTTGCACTCAGGTTAAGTCCATCAGGCCTTTTTACTTCACGTGTGGATCTTCTCAGCACAGGTAAGTCTGATGTGTTTGCATGAGAGCCTGTATGTGTGTTTGTGTTAGATTGTTCTGGTGACAAGGTTCAGTTGCGGCATTGTCATCGATTTGCTCTTGGATAGTTTCTTGTGTTTTCAGGAGGGAACGGCGGTTCCTCCCGAGAATCTATCCTTCCTCAGTTCTAACAAACAGTGTATGACCTTGGTCCTACTTCCTCAAGAACTGTAGCTTTCCTGTTCCATGCATCTGGATCCTCAATCCTGACAACATCATCCCTTGTCAATGGTTTCAGAGTTTTGGATGACTTGTCATAGTGTGATTTCTGTTTCAGCTTTAACAGTTGAAGTCTCTGTCTCAGTTCCTTACTCTGCTTTTCTTTTGCACAGCAGGGTAGCATTGTGCGCAACTTGCGACCCATTAGGAGTTCAGCAGGTGAGGAACCACAGTCTAAAGGGGAGGCTCGGTAGCTCAGCAGGGCGGGATAAGGATCAGACTTGCTTTCTGTTGCTTTCTTCAGTAGCTGTTTGAGAACTTGAACACCTTTCTCTGCCTTACCATTCGACTGAGCATACAGAGGACTTGATGTGATGTGTTGAAAGTCATAATGTGCTGCAAACTGTTGCCACTCCTTACAGTTGAAGCACAGACCATTGTCGCTAACAGCAATCCTGGGAATTCCATGTCTGGCGAAGATGGATTTAACATGCATTATGACACTGCTTGCTGATGTGCTCGAGAGCAGCGCCATCTCAGGATGGTTAGAATAGTAGTCAATCACTATTAGATAGTCTTTACCATTCAAATGAAAGAGGTCCATACCAACCTTTTGCCATGGTGCTGTTGGTAAGTCAGCTACTATTATTGGTTCCTTTGCTTGTTTGTTTTGGTGTTGAGGATGAGGAACACCTTGTAAATTTGGAACAGGTGCTCACCAGATTGAAAGAATATGGACTTCGAGTTAATCACCAGAAATGTGAGTTCTTTCAGAAGCAAATCTCGTACTGTGGTCATGTCATTGACCAGGAGGGGCTTCACAAGTCACCTGACAAGATCGAAACTGTTGTGAAGGCTCCCGCTCCGGAAAATGTATCCCAGTTGAGGTCGTTCCTAGGGTTGATTAACTATTACCATAAGTTTCTGCCAAATTTATCCACGGTGCTACACCCGCTGAACGCTCTTTTGCAGAAGGGAGTGCCATGGAAGTGGAGCGAGGACTGTAAGCGGGCCTTTCACAAAAGCAAGGCATTGATCACCTCTAAGGAAGTGTTGGCTCACTTTAACCCAACGCTGCCTATTCGTTTAGCTTGTGATGCTTCTCCATATGGTATTGGGGCAGTGCTCTCACATAAGTTGCCAAATGGCTTGGAAAGACCAGTCGCATTCGCATCCAGATCATTGACCTCCGCTGAGCACAACTATGCTCAGATAGATAGGGAGGCTCTCAGCCTTGTGTGGGGAGTAAAAAAATTTAATCATTACCTGCAAGGGCAAAAGTTTACGCTGCTGACAGACCACCAGCCGTTGGTTTCCATTTTTAACCCTAAGAAGGGTGTTTCGGTGATGACAGCGCAGAGGCTCCAGAGATGGTCCCTTTTCCTAGGGGCACATCAATATCAGATCGAATTCAAAGGTACAAAGCAACATGGTAATGCTGATGGGCTGTCGCGCCTGCCACTACCTACAGCGGAAGAAGCACCGACAGTTGACCCTGTTGAGTTATTTCACTCGACCATCATCAAATGTTTACCAGTCACCAATGCAAGTATTGAGAGAGAAACCAGGAACGACCCGACACTGTCTCGGGTCTACGAATTGACAGTGAAGGGATGGCCAGCTCATGGCTTTGTCAAGGGAAGATCATGTCTGACTAATTTGATTGAATTTTTTGAGGGGGTGACTAGGTGTGTGGATGAGGGTAACGCAGTGGATGTGGTATACATGGATTTCAGTAAGGCCTTCGATAAAGTCCCGCACAGGAGACTGGTCAAGAAGGTAATAGCCCATGGAATCCAGGGTGCCTTGGCACATTGGATACAAAACTGGCTTAGTGGCAGAAGGCAGAGGGTGATGGTCGAAGGTTGTTTTTGTGACTGGAAGCCTGTGGCCAGTGGGGTACCACAGGGATCGGTGCTGGGTCCCTTGCTGTTTGTGGTCTACATTAATGACTTGGATATGAATGTAAAAGGTATGATCAGTAAGTTCGTGGATGATACAAAAATTGGTAGGGTGGTAAATAGCGAGGAGGGTAGCCTCAGTCTGCAGGACGATATAGATGGGTTGGTCAGATGGGCGGAACAGTGGCAAATGGAATTTAACCCGGAAAAGTGCGAGGTGATGCACTTTGGGGGGACTAACAAGGCAAGGGAATACACAATGAATGGAAAGACCCTAGGCAAGATGGAGGGTCAGAGGGATCTGGGTGTGCAAGTACACAGATCCCTGAAGGCGGCAGAACAGGTGGATAAGGTGGTAAAAAAGGCATATGGGATACTTGCCTTCATTAGCCGAGGCATTGAATATAAGAGCAAGGAGGTTATGATGGAGCTGTATAAAACACTGGTTAGGCCACAGCTGGAATACTGTGTGCAGTTCTGGTCGCCACACTACAGGAAGGATGTGATCGCGTTAGAGAGGGTGCAGAGGAGGTTCACCAGGATGTTACCAGGGCTGGAGCGCTTCAGCTATGAAGAGAGACTGGGCAGATTGGGTTTGTTTTCCTTGGAGCAGAGGAGGCTGAGGGGGGACATGATTGAGGTGTACAAAATTATGAGGGGCATAGATAGGATGGATGCTGAGGAGCTTTTTCCCTTAGTAGAGGGGTCAATAACTAGGGGGCATAGATTCAAGGTAAAGGGCGGGAGGTTTAGAGGGGATTTGAGAAAGAACTTTTTCACCCAGAGGGTGGTTGGAGTCTGGAACTCACTGCCTGAAAGGGTTGTGGAGGCAGGAACCCTCACAACATTTAAGAAGCATTTGGATGAGCACTTGAAATGCCATAGCATACAAGGCTACGGACCAAATGCTGGAATATGGGATTAGATTAGACAGGGCTTGATGGCCGGCACGGACACGATGGGCCGAAGGGCCTCTATCCGTGCTGTATTACTCTATGACTCTATGGTGAACCACTGTTACCGGCATTCTCAGCCAGACGAGAACAGCTGTCCGTCTGTCAAGGAACATTGATGTATGGGACAAGGGTGATTATTCCTCCTAAATTAAGGGAGAGAGTTCTAAAGGAACTGCATGAAGGTCATCTGGGGGGAGTCAAGATGAAAAGCCTTGCTAGGGCTTATGTGTGGTGGCCAGGTATCGACCAACAAATAGAGGATCTGACTAAAAGCTGCTCAGGGTGCCAAAAAGTTCAAAATGCACCTCCAATTGCACCGCTGCATCCATGGGAATGGCCTTCAACCCCATGGCAACGTGTACATATTGACTTCACAGGTCCATTCATGGACTCCATGTTTTTAATTGCGGTAGACGCACATTCTAAATGGCCAGAAGTGATTAAGATGGCGACCACTACCTCGGAAAAGACGATCGCAGTTCTAAGAATGATATTCGCAAGAAATGGATTGCCAGAACAAATATGTTCAGACAACGGACCGCAGTTCGTGTCAGATGAATTCCAGAAATTCATGAAGAAGAATGGGGTGAAACATTATACCTCTGCCCCATATCATCCGGCTACAAATGGGTTGGCCGAGAGATTTGTACAAACGTTCAAAAAGGCGATAAAGGCCATGAGCGAAGACCAGATTCCACTACAACACAAGGTGGACAATTTTCTAATGGCATATCGAAACGCCACTCATGCAGTGACAAATCAAAGCCCTGCCATGATGTTCTATAACAGGAGGTTGCGGTCCAGGTTGGACTTGTTAAAACCAAATGTGCGGAGGGAAGTTGAAAACAAACAGTTCCAGCATATAAATAACAAGACCACTCGGAGTTTCGAAATAGGACAACCAGTGTTAGCCCGGGACTATAAGAATGAGAAATGGCAATCTGGAACAATTCGTGCCAGACAAGGACCCCTGATGTACACGGTAGATATTGGTGAAAACGTAATACGACGTCATGCTGACCAACTTGTAGAATCAAGAACAAGGGTCAAACCCATGACTACGACAGAGACACCAGTGGAAGAAGTTAGTGAACCTGAAGCATCTACCTCAGACGCCAATGTATCTGATGATGTCCAATCCATAAGAGATCAACTAGATGAGTCACCCCAGCAACGAGAATCAGAGACCCCTGAAAGGCGTTATCCAACTCGGATCAGGAGGCCTCCTCAGAGACTGAATCTTTGAACAGTTTTGCATGAAGTTGTATATATATGTTATCCATGTTATGTTTAAATTGGGATGTACACTGTTAAGCTAAAAAGGGAGGAATTGTGGTGTATGTAACCTGTACCACCTTAAGAGACTACCTTAAGAGATGGACTACTTTCTCTTGGCTACTGTATATTGTAGTACCGGTGGTGACCACACTGGTATATAAACTCTGTGTAGTAATTTGCTAAGCAGTTCAGCCCTGACCTTCGATTAGTAAAGACCTGTTTAAGTTATTCTTGTTGTCTGTGTCCAGTGATTTAGAATAAGCATATCTGGGACACTCAGACTCAACAAAAGTGACTTCCTGGACGCCAAACTGACACTTGGCTTTGTTGAGCTTCAGTCCATTCCGGCGTATGCTCTGTAGCACTTTAGTCAGTCTCTCATTGTGTTCTTTCAGTGTGGAGCCCCAGATGATGATGTCATCAACATAGACCCGAACTCCTTCCAGACCTTCAATTATGTGTTCCATCGCTCTATGAAAGATTTCAGATGCAGATATTATCCCGAAAGGCATTCTGAGGAAACAATACCTGCCAATGGTGTGTTGAAGGTACAGTATTTGGTGCTTTCTTCATCCAGTTTTAGTTGCCAAAATCCTTGTGAGGCATCGAGCTTTGTGAAGTATCTGGCACCTGACATTTCACTGGTGATTTCTTCTCGCTTGGGAATCTGGTAGTGTTCACGTTTTATGTTTGCATTTAAGTCCTTTGGATCCATGCATACTCTTAGATCATTGTTCTTTTTCTTTATACATACCATGGAGTTAACCCAGTCTGTTGGCTCTTCGGCTTTCCTGATGACTCCTAGTGTGGTCATTCTGTCCAGTTCTTTCTTGAGCCGGTCACGCAGGGGTGCTGGAACTCACCGTGGAGCATGTACCACTGGCTGAGCATCCTCCTTTAGCTGGATCTTGTAAGTGAATGGTAGAACTCCAAATCCTTTGAACACATCCTGGAAATTACTCACTACAGAATCCACTGATTCATCTGGTCTGCTTATGCCACAGTTTATACGGTAGACTCTCTGGACCAGTTCTAAGTCCTCACAAGCTTTGTCACCTAGTAGTGAATCAAGTCCTTCAGCCACAACAGAAAACATGAGATGATGCACTTTGTCTTTGATTGTCACTTTAAGTCTGCATACACCTAAGCTATCTATTTTCTGTCCATTATAGTTCTTCAGTAGTACTGGCTTTTTCTGTATTTTGGGCTTTTCTTTCATATTTTTAATGTCACTCATACTGATTAAGTTTGCTTTTGCCCCAGTGTCTAGTTTCAATGTAACTAATGCTCCATTTACCTGCAGTGGCATCATCCATTTGTCCTCTTTTACTGCATTAACTTTATGTTCAGCATTGTCCATTCCTGAGGGCTGCACATTTTCTGTATCCTTTTTGATATTGTCACATGACACCATTCCTACAAAAAATGTCTCACTTAAATCAGTGTCCTCAATCACATTGACTTGTTGCCCTTTCTTTGTTTTTACTTTTGAAAAGCATTGTTTGGCAAAGTGATTCTTTCCATTACATTTTGTGCACATTTTCCCAAACGCTGGGCATTGTCTTGACTGGTGCTGGTAACCACAGCGTTTACAATTAAAAATTCCATCCTCCGATTGCTTTGCATTTCTGTTCTGCCCACGTTTCTTCCCCTTGTAGGACACAGCACCGACAGCAGCACTATCACTTACTACGGTCGCATTATTATTAATTTCACTGAAAGTCTTTGCGTGCTGTTGAGCTAGCTCACTGGCATGGCATATTTTCACAGCTTTCTCCAATGTTAGTTCAGTTTCTCTCAACAAACGTTCCCTGACCTTTTTATCATGAATACCAAACACAATCTGGTCACGAATCATGGATGATTTCAGTTCAGAGAAATTACATGTCTGTGCTTTCAGTTTCAGATCGGTCACAAAGCTATCAAAAGCCTCATTTTGCTGCTGTGTCCGTGAACGGAACACGTACCTCTCATAGGTCTTGTTCTTTTTGGGAGAACAATGTGTATCAAACTTCTTTAGCACATCGTCCATTTTTTCTCTGTCCTCCTCTTGATCAAATACAAATGTATTAAATACCTCTATCACCTGCGGGCCTGCAACCGTGAGCAGTAATGCTATTTTCCTTGCGTCTGGCTTCGTACCAAACCCGATGGCAGCAATGTAGAGTTCGAATTGTTGTTTGAATGTCCGCCAATTGCAGTCGACATTCCCCGTGAGTTTCAAACCCTCCGGTGGCTTCAAATTCTCCATGTCGCGTTTTGCAATATTCAGCAGATATTACCACTTCTGGTACCATGTTATGTTCATAAATAAATAGACATTTTCATTATGAACAGCTAGCTTGAGCTAGTCATTTATTCAGCCATGTGGACTAGTGCACAGGCATCCATCTTGACTACTGCATCGTGGGTAGCCCCCTACTAAACATACAGCTCCACCTAGTGTACCATTCTAGAATGACATGTTACTGATCATTACAGTAAGTGCTTGTTTTGATGATGTGCATTTCTTGATCCTACTTCACACAGGAGACAGAGATGGTGGAAAGAATCAGAGCAAGAGGAGAGCAAGAGACACTTCTGTAAAAAAAGGATGACAACAGCTGAGAAAGTGAGAGACAAAGATCAGAAAGACAAAGGACAAAGGATAAATAGGAAAACACAGGCACTAAGAGAAAAGGACAGGACATCGGAAAAAAGATTTAATTTACAAGAAAGGGAGAAATGCTATTTATTGTCATTTATAATTTAACTTTGGGAGAAGAAATTCTGAGGATTGTAACATATGAATCTTACAAAAATTATATTTCAGAAATAATCCATTGCAAATAAAATATTAATATTCAGTCTGTCTGTGATATTTACATAACTGACCTATTGAGAACATCTCCAAGTGAATGGTGAATATAGAATGTGAGCGTGATGAATCTTTGTTCATGAGGGTGTATCCCACAGCTCGATTGCCCCAGCCAATATCCATGATTTTCTCACACTCTGAGACACTGTGCACAGTGTGCATGGAGAGGTCCTTCACGTAAATGCCCTTCTCTGGATGCTCCTTGAGCTACAATCAGAGGCACGAGACAAACAAGTTAGAAACTGGAAATCATCTGCCTAGGATTCAGCTACAAAACCCCTTCATTGCAGAGATTAGTTACAGTGTCAAAGGATTAAAGTTTTCTTTTTACTTTTTATTCTGCAACAACGCTAAGAACTCCATTTTTATCTTTCATTTTTCTCCCTTCCTCTGCTGAAGATGCCAACTCTCGCTGTGGTATAAAGAAAGAACTTGCATTATAGCGCTTTTCTCAACTTCAGAACATTCCAAAGCGTTTCTCAGCAAATTAATGACTTTCGAAGTGTAGTCACTGTTGTAATGTAGAGAAACGCAGCAGTTAATTTACATGCAGCAAGGTCCCACAAACAGCAAGAAAATAAATGACCACATAATCTGCTTTTCTTTTAAGTGATGTTGGTTGAGGGAGAATTGTTGGCCAGGATACTGGGAGAACTCCCCTGCTCTTCTTTCAATAGTGCCATGGCGCAAATGGCATCTGCAAAACGGCACCACTAACAATGCAGCACTCCCTCGGTACTGCACTGAAATGTCAGCTTAGATTATGTGCTCAAGTCTGTGGAGGTTCCATAGGTGCAGACATCCCTCCAGTACTTCACCCAAATGATCGTTCTTTATGTGTGAGACTCGGCAGCGAGTGTTGGCAGGCTATTCCACTGTTGGGCAACCTCTCCATTGAGCACAAACCTGTCTTCACCTGACATGCACATGTACTTACTTTCCAGCAGGGGTCACTGGATAATAATCCGCAGTAGGAACCCGGACTTACTACTTCCTCTTTCTAAAACCAAGGGCGGTGAGTCCAGATTGATTAATTTAAAATGTGCACAGATATAGGCCTAGAAATTCAGTGCCCTTAGCACCGATTTTGCGGCGCTAGAGGGCCTAGCGCTGCAATTGGCGCCGGTTCCTAAATTGCCTGGGGCCCTTCCGCGGCGGTAGACCGGTAGCGCTGCGCCGGCACCGATGACGTCATCGGTGTGCGCAGCGTCCCGGTTGCCGTGGTAACCCGGCCCCAAGCCGAAATTCAGTTGCGGCCGCCTCGCCAGTGGCAGCCGCAACTAAGACTCCGGCAAACGAGTGCTGCCGGAGTCTGCGCCGGCGCTTTAAGGAGGCGCGGCGGCCGGCCGCTTTCCCGCCGGCCGCCTGCCCGCAGCTCCCTCCCCGGACTTCTCCCCCCCCCCCCGCCGGAACAGATGCAAGCCCGGCACTTGTCCGAGGTGCCGGGCTCATTTTTGAGCAGATTTGCGCGGGCCGCGGCCGGGTGCAGGCAGCTCCTCCTTAACGGGAGGAGGAGGCCTGCACGTCCCCAGCCTGCCGCACCGCATCGGGTGCCGCAGCGCCGGAATTGTGGCGCGAAACGGCAGTTAGCGCCCTTTTCCAGGCGCTAAGACCCTTCAGTAGCGCCGGCAGCCGTTTGGGCGCGGCGCCACTGAATTTTTGGCGCGCGCAGGGGACTTAGCGCCGGCACTAATTTCCGGCGCTAAAGCCCTGGCTAAGCCAAAACCCAATTTCTAGGCCACAGAGTCAAGAAAAAAATGTACTGACAAAAAAAAAAGTTTATAAAATTGGAATATTAGCAAGAGCTCTTGTGAGTGGCATGTAGCACAAATAATAAGGCCTATTCTCACTAAATAGCAGGGATGAAATGACTGGGAATTGTGGAAATCTGAAAAAGAAATGCTGGAAATCAAGCCTGGTCATCAGCACATGAAAACGAAAGGTAAACATTTTGGGGGCAACTGAATGATAAAGGATCTCATCTCAAAAGTTAACCTATCCTTCTCTTTGAGATGCAGTGTATTTCCTGAATATTCTGTTTTTTAAATCTCAATAAATATTTCAAAGTTTTAGGGGGTTAAATTGGATAACCCCTGAAAATGGGCGTGGGGATCAAGGTGCGCAATTAACCTGTGCCCATTCATTGCGTTAATTCATGCTGCCTGCTGCTTTACATGATTGATGCTTGCAGCCAGCGCTACCCGTGCTGTTCACTGGCTGCACACATTAGCAGGGGGCCTGATATCACAAGTGGCTAACGCTACTTAAAGGCAGCCTGCACCTTTTAAAGGGGAGATGCAGTGTGGCTGGAAGAAGTGGTGGGAGTCGTTTAAAAACTGAATCTGTGCTGTGATACTTTGAGGAATGGCTGAACATGCGAGAGAGTGAGCACCAAGGTTTTCTGACAATGCACTGGAGGTCTTGGTGCAAGACGTGGAGAGAAGGAGCGACGTCTTGTATCCACAGCGGGGTAGGAGGCCCTCCAGACATATGCTCAGGAGTCAGTGGGAAGAATTAGCAATGGGGGTCAATCCAAGGCGTATTGCTCCAAGAACATGGATGCAGTGCAGGAAGAAGTTTAATGTTCTGACACGAGTTGTTAAGATAAGCGAGTTCAATCTTCAAATGCCACATCCTACCCACTACACCACTAACCTTATCTACTGCTCAATTCACTACACCCCCATCACCCACCAACCAACAATCTCTATCAATCAGTACTCAACCCTCCAATTCATATGCTTTACCTCACCCTCTTAGCACTGTTGAAAGCCTCACACCCGCAACTCACAGCTCGCACACACTGGCAGCTATTCAATCATGTCAGCCACATCACCCAAACATATTGCAGGACGCTCACTGATACACTTCCCTCTTTCGTGCAGGAGTAGGTGGCGCATAACAGCAGGCAGCAGCAAAGGACCGGAGGAGGACAGGCGCGCCTGCACGTTTTAACCCCCATGGAAGAGACAGTGCTGGTCATTATGGGAAGGGGCATTGCTGAGACCGTGGCCACTGGCAGGGTTGGAGGTATCGATAATGAGCGTATATGCCTATCTAATCCTCCCTTCTTTCCACTTCTCCTTCATCATACAATCTCTTCTGGCTCACAAACTGCAGATGGTGTAAACACGCACTTCTTACTTTCTCCTCTCCCCTCATCACAACCCAATCCTTGTCACTTTCCATTTCAAATACCAAAGAACTGGAAACTTCCCAGTCAGAGGAAGAAGATAGTGAAGATGAAGACACACTGTCACTCGATCTTACACTCGTAGCCACCAGCTCAGAGACTGACACTGCATGTATTTTAGAGGCTAGAACGGCCTTGAAGTTCAGCCATGATCTTACTGAATGGTGGAGCAGGCTCAAAGGGCCATATGGCCTACTCCTGCTCCTAATTCTTATGTTCTTATGATAGAGGAGCGATCTGCATGTGGTGAGACATCAGGCACAAGTGCGGAGGAGCCAGGCTGGGGGGAAAGGATAGCACAGGTGCCAGCTCGCCAGAGGACAAGGTTGCACACTATTCTGCTGCTGAGGAGTCAGATGAGGACTTTGATAGGCCAGGCTGCAGAAGAAAGCTAATGGATGTACACAACCAAATGTTTGGTGCACTGGAAAACCTGCCAGAAAGCCTGCTCACAACGTCAAGGAGCATGGAGGAGTCCAGCTCCAAATTAGGACTGGGCTTGGAGCCTATCCTTTCCAACATGGAATGGGTGGGCATCACCATTAGTACACCTGTGGAACTCACCATGATGCAGCGTCTGATGGCCAATGTCACAGCTTCCATTTCAGCATAAACAGCTTCCATCAAATGTCTGAGTGCTGCAGTGGAAACTCAGACTGCTGCCTTGCAAGCTCAGGCTCCTGCCATCATGGCTTTGGATACCCCTGTTGAAAGGGGCTTCCAGGGTGTCACAACAGTCCATCAATCTGTTCTCCAACAGATCAGCAGGACTGCTGAGGCAACACCCCGGGAGATTGGCAGTGGCTCCATGGAACAGGAACCTGATGTCCTCTCTCAGGATGACAGCATTCCCGCTCCCACCCCTACCACTTTGCCAGTGCCCTTGCTGTTGCTTGTCAGCCAGCCAGCCCAGGCCAAGATGGTGCAGTCTGAAGCCAGGCCCTCTAGACCCAGAGCTGCTCGAGGTCATCCTTCAAGGCCATTTTCAGTCTCCTCAATTAAAGGTAAGCTGCTTTCCACCTCCCATGCTGCAGCCACTAGAGAAGCACCTCACAGGAGTACTAGAATAGGCAAAGGCACATGGAAGACAGGCACTAAGGGAATGCACTTTGTATGCATTGTTTAATGAGTGAATTGGATTTGAATGTACATTTTCTGGTAGTTTTTATTTTTGTGTTGTCGGAAAGAGGACAATGTGATGATCAATGATAGAGGAAAGGTAAGGAGTGTTGGTGAATGGGGAGGTGTGGTTGAGGTGACTGATATCATTCATGAACAATCTGATCACGTAGAGCCCGGGCAAAAAGGGGCTGCCTACGTTGTAGCCTCCGTTGCTCTTCCTGTGCTTGCACTTCCTCCTCCTCGAGCTCCTGCTCCTCAGCTTCTCGCATGATAGGTGGGGGAAAGGACTGTTCCCTCATAGTGACCAGGTTGTGCAGCATGCAGCATACTACCACAATCTCGATACCTGCTTAACTGAGTACTGCAGAGTTCCTCAGAGCAGTCCAGGCAGCAGAAGCATTGCTTAAGGACGCCAACGGTGTGCTCTACAACGTTCCTTGTAGCAGCATGGCTCTCCTTATAGACCTGCTGTGCACGTGTGCGTGGGTTCCTGACAGAAGTCATGAGGGGATAACCCTTGTTGCCCAGTAGCCAGCCTTTGACTTGCTGTGTTGGTTCAAATACAGGTGGAACAGAGGACTGCAGCACAATGAAGGAATCATGACTGCTGCCCGGATAACGGGCATTCACCTGCAAGATGCACTGCCTATGGTCGCACACCAGCTGCACATTGAGGAGTGGAAATGAAAACGGCTGAGTTCAGATGAGAAGCACATAAGGCAATGTGCATGCAGTCAATGGCACCCTGCACCACGAGGAAGCCTGCAATCTATGCAAATCCTCGAACTCGCTCCTCCTGCTTGTCTCTGGCAAAAGGGAATGAAATGAATGTGTTTCTCCTTGTATAGAGAGCCTCAGTGGCCTCCGTTATACAGCAGTGCACTGCAAATTGTGAGATGTTGCTTATACCTCCAGTAGCAGCCTGAAAGGAGCCAGGCGCATAAACGTTAAGAGCCACAGTCATCTTGACCGCCACGGGCAATGCTGTCCCTGCCCTGCTTTGACATTGCAAATGTGGCTGCAGCAGTTGGCAGATTTCATTCACGACCTCTTTTGTGAAAGAAAGACATCTCATGCATTGGTCCTTGTTGAAGTCGAGGTAAGAGAATTGCTCCCTGAAAACCCTTGGAGAATATGGCCGCCTGCTGAGTGCCCTTCTCCCCCCTCTTCTAGCAGCTTGTCCTGCTCTGCGTGGCCTCTTCTTCATTCTTCCAGTCATGTTCAATTCCCAGAGGAAGCCCTACCAGGTCACCCATGTCTGGAAGCAACTTCTTTCAGCATATTTTAAATGACAAAAAAAGTACTTCAGCACCAGCCAGGCCACTTCCCGTAGAGTATTCAAACTTTAGCCAAGTATAGGAAAGCTCCAAAAACCCATACAATTGCACCAGCAGCCAGAAGAAATAATCCAGCAACTAACCTGTAAGTACTTCATGGTCCCTTTAAATAGCGCTGGTGGGGGGGGGTTCCTTCATGCCATTTAACGTTATGTTCAGCTGTGCAAGGTTAAGACAGGGCGTTGGCTGGAGCGGGGAGTTGTAAAATGGCAGTGGTGGCTTCAAATCAGCATTGCACACTGATTCCCGTTATCATCTCGCTGCTGCCGGTGGTCGTTAGGCATGCAAACCACTTTACCAAGATGGTGTCCTGCGCATATCCCGTCGGAAGTGTGCACGCGCACCTTGAACCCCATTTCCGAGCCTTATGTGGCTGTGTAGCGTCTAAAAACTGCGCGGTACACGGCCCAATTTAGCCCCCATAAAGTTTACAGTGTTATAACGGAAGTTATTTGTTTCCTGTATTTTATTTGCCTAATAGTTGCTCCTCATGTGGAACATAAACAGCAGCATAGACCAGTTGGACCGAATGGCCTGTTTCTGTGCTGTAATTTCTATGTAATTCTATATATAACATGTACACTATTCTAGTGTGAAAATTATCTGAAATTGAACTGGCATTTGCATTGTTCTCTCCTGGAAGTTTAAAAGAGTTAAATACAGCCATTCTCCCTTGGTGTCATGGCAACACTTGTTGAGCTCTACTTGTGCTTTCCTAAGCACTTACTATATTTCCACTATTTGCCTTAGAAACTAATCACACCTGTGCTCATTTGGCAAGCACAGACCCTAATTAACATGGAAACCGCACACCATTTATACAGCACACCTCAGTCACAGAGGGAGAGTGCAGAATGCTCAATGAATATCACACCCAAGAAACAAATAGGACCAGGATTAATCTATATATATATAAAGCGGCTCTTCTGTCTGTCTGTCCGCCTGGTCTCTATACGTTTGGAAGTTACAGAGCGTACCGACGCGTGCGTCGCCTCAAAAGAAAGCTTGCGATTCTGGACCGGTCATAGGCGTATTTATGTTTCGGCCGGACAAAAATCCCGCCCGCGGTATCCCAAAAACGTTCAGCGTTCCGCTCATTAGCATCTCATTAGCGACCGTGTGACGTCGAGGTCTTCCTACAGTTGAGTGTCGAGTGACTCGACGATTGACCAATCCTACGCTTCGGTGACCTGACCGGTCGACCAATCGGTGCGTGTGTGGGCGGGCCTTATCCTTCTGAACCGAGGTGAGTGGCCGCCATCTTGATTTTCCACGATTTTTTCCCCCACACTTTCTGTGTGTTAGGGAACTAAGGTAAATATTTCAATTATGTGTTAGGCAATTAATTAACAATTTATTTGAGTTTTATATTGTGTTTAGCAACCCCCCCCCCACTCCTCCTCACCCTCGCGCAGGGGGGACTCGGGGCCTGAAGCTGAAAAAATTTCTCTCTCTCTCTTTCTTCCCTCTCTCTCTCTCCTTCTCCTCTTCCCTCTCTCTCCTTCTCCCTCTCTCCTCTTCCCTCTCTCTCCTTCTCCTCTTCCCTCTCTGTCTCTCTCTACTTCCCCCTCTCAGGTGTCGCGGACGGAGCGCGGGCGCGCCGCCCGAAGTTTCCCGCTCGCTAACGGCCTTGCCGGCTCCCGCGGGCTGCTTGCACTCACCGCGCATGCGCCGCCCGCACTCACCGCGCATGCGCCGCCCGCCCGCATGCAGCGGCCGTCCATCAGCCGCGCGATACGCGGGGGACCTCAGCAACGGCACCGGACCTCAGGCGCTAGGCAGGGGGAGGGGCCGGAGAGAGGGACAGAGGGGAGTGGGGGAGGGGAGTGGGGGAGTGGAGGGGAGTGGGGGAGGGAGAGAGGGGAGGGAGGGGAGGGGAGGGAGAGAGGGGAGGGAGGGATAGGACAGGGAGAGGACATGACAGGGAGAGGGGGGACACACAGGGGCAGGGAGACCAAACGCCCCAAAATTGCCCTCGCGCCCCAAAATTGCCCTCGCAATGCGGGGCTCACTAGGCAGGGGGAGGGGCCGGAGAGAGGGACAGAAGGGAGTGGGGGAGCGGGGGAGGGGTGGGGAGGGGAGGGAGAGAGGGGAGGGAGGGAGAGAGGGGAGGGAGGGATAGGACAGGGAGAGGACATGACAGGGAGAGGGGGGACACACAGGGGCAGGGAGACCAAACGCCCCAAAATTGCCCTCGCGCCCCAAAATTGCCCTCGCAATGCGGGGCTCCCCAGCTAGTAAATAATAAATAAGTGGAATTCATGTTGCTGTTTTGTTCTCTGCAACCCAGGCATTAGTTTGAAGCTCTCCAGTTGTATCTCTTTATATTAATACTAGCTGGAGTGCCCGGCGGTGCCGAGGCTTTTTCGAGGACATGTTGTTGGAAGAGAGTGAGAGAGAGTGACTTGGGGGGGGGGGGGGAGAAAGAGAGCGAGCGAGCGACTGTGGGGGGGGGGAAAGAGAGCGAGCGACTGTGGGGGGGGAAGAGAGCGAGCGACTGTGGGGGGGAAGAGAGCGAGCGACTGTGGGGGGAAGAGAGCGAGGGAGAGAGGGGGGGAAAGAGAGCGAGGGAGAGAGGGGGGGGAAGAGAGCGAGGGAGAGAGGGAGGAGCGAGGGGGCGAGGGAGAGAGGGGGCGAGGGAGAGAGGGGGCGGGGGAGAGAGGGGGGGCGAGGGAGAGAGGGGGCGGGGGAGAGAGGGGGGGTGAGGGAGAGGGGGGCGCGGGAGAGGGGGGGCGGCGAGGGGGGGGCGCGAGGGAGGGAGGGCGGGCGGGGGGGAGAGAGAGAGAGAGAGAGAGAGAGAGAGAGAGAGAGAGAAGGGGGGAGAGAGTGAGAAGGGGGGAGAGAGTGAGAAGGGGGGGAGGAGGAGGAGGAGGGAGAGTGGGAGGAGTGGAGGAGTGTTTTGAAGGGGTCAGCGAAAGAAAAAAAATTTTTTTTTTTCAAAAACGGGTGTTAAGAAGATGGGAGGCCATCTTGAAAGTTTTTTAATGTTTTTAAAAAGCTGCCACGGAGAAGGAACGCGCAGTCTGAAACGAATAGAAATTTTTTAATTTTTTTAAAAAAAAGCTGCCACGGAGAAGGAACGCGCAGTCTGTGAAACCAACAGAAATTTTTTTAATTTTTTTTTTTATAAACGGGTGTTAAGAAGATGGGAGGCCATCTTGAAAGTTTTTTAATGTTTTTAAAAAGCTGCCACGGAGAAGGAACGCGCATTCTTGCTGAAAACACCAAAAGTTATTTTTTTTTAAACGGCTGTTAAGAAGATGGGACACCATCTTCATTGTGTTTTAACGTTTTAGACAGTGTTTTTACGTTTTACACATAAAAAAAAAAAAAAAAAATCGCTCCTAACAAAACAACAGAAATTTCACTCACTTCTTAATCCTCCAAGTGACTCACACGTACTCAGGCCAGTGTCCGTCTCTTTGTTGATGAAAGAAGGCTAAGCTAATGTATTTATAGTCTCTGAAGGATTAGGCCCCACCCAGACAATAAACACACAGGTGAGAATAAAGATGGCGGCCACTCACCTCAGTTCAGAACGATAAGGCCCGCCCACACACGCACTGATTGGTCGATCGTCATGTCACCGAAGCATAGGATTGGTCAATCGTCCTGTCACTCGACTCTAGGAGGGCCCGGCTGCACATGCGACGAACCCGCCCCCGCCACGCATTGATTGGTCGACCATCGGGTTGGTCGACCGTACGATTGGTTGACCTCAATGTCACTCTATGGTAATGAGTGGATAATGAGCAGAATGTTGAAGGTTTTTCGGATACCGCGGGCGCAATTTTTGTCCGGTCGAAACGTAAATACGCTTACCAGCGTTTCGGAACGGTGAGCTTTCTTTCGACGTAATGCACGCGTAGGTACGCTCTGTAACTTTCGAGCGCATAGCCGGTCATACGCACACCCGAGGACAGACAGAAGGACAGACAGATCGACTCCTTTATATATATAGATTCCAGATTGACAGTTCTTGGCCTCCAGAGCAGACATCAAAGACTTAAAATTTTTGAACAAGGGCAACGTTTTCCATCTTGTATGTCAAAAAAATTTACAAATGGTTTTTAATATGCTGAATACGAAACTGATATGTCAGGGGTTTAATCAAGGGTCTCATGTACATCAGCTTGATGCTGTGATTAAATTAAAGGATATATACATAAGAATAGCCCAAATCACTGGGACAGGGTCTATGAATAATCAGGGTCGGCGAACCACTGATAGAGGTGCAACAGAGGAGCCTACCCTACATTGCTGGTAGAATCTAGGAGTAGTATCCAGCCACTGTGGAGGGGAATCCTTAGACCCTTATCAGGCTGAAGAGGAGAGAGAAAAAAAATCTTAGGCCCCACAGGGACCTGAAGGACAGTATATTTATATCTTGGAGCCTTTTGTAGATCCACAATGGAAGCGACGGCAGATATCCCGATAACCCCCCAGAAACGCCCTCCAAATGCTGCTGGGATGCAAGTGGCAGGGTACGTTACACGGAGTGGAAAGCTAGTGGATCTGACTGGCGCCCCAAATTCCTGCCTCCACTGCCACAACCACACCTCAATTTTGTGCCCCCTCGCAGAACTGGAGAAGCAGACAGAAATGATAGAGGCATGTAGGAAAAGACTATACCAAAGGAGAAGATGGCCGACTAGGAGGTACCCTAGTTCAATAAGGAGGTGCTGCAGGAACTCTGTGGCCTGTTGCAACCAAATCTGCAAACATCTTCTCAAGCACAAAACTCAAACAAAGAACAGGCATACTTCTGAACACTGGACATCATTCATACTATCTACATTAATATTTACAATAATTCTTTTTTACATGTGCGCATGAATATTTACGACAAATGCTTCCTTTTATTACTGTGTTTCTCCCAAGTGCTTCTCTGTGCTGTTCTCAAGCCTGTCCTGGTGCTCTCAAGGGTCTGGGATGCTAGAGGTACTTGGCTGCAAAGTGGTATCTTAAGCTTTTGGGACCGAGATGACCCTCGTATCAGGGCTTCAAGGTCCCAGGAGGACTCTTCAGCAGGCTGTGCCACCACTGCGTAGGCAACTTGGTCCTGTATTCTGCCATTTACACTAATGGGCATCTGACAAGGGGCTGATTGGAAAGTTCATATGAGTTGTCATCATGAAGGACAGATTCTTGCCACGCCACTTGTACTGGGTCCAGGATTTGCCTGCCCATTGATCTGGGAGGGCAGACATGATCGTGACTCTGAATGACGGTAATGCAGAGGAGTCCTGTGTGTGATTGATGAGGCACTGAGTGCCACTGCAATCTCCTTCCACATTGCCTTGGATTTCTGTTGTAGAGATCTCCTCAAGTCAGATCCCAAATAACCAGTCGCTCCTTCGTTTAACTTAATTCAGCAATGCATTCTCTTACCCTGTGAACAATATGCATATGGATTCAACCAACATTAACGACTTGAAAGCATAAAATTATAAAAGAATATCGAAAGAGTAAGTGACTGGGCAAAAGGATTTCAATGTAGGCAAATGTGAGGTCATCCACTTTGGACCTAAAAAGGATAGAACAGGTGAAAAGCTAAAAACAGTGGAGGTCCAAAGAGACATAGAAACATAGAAGATAGGAGCAGGAGTAGGCCATTCGGCCCCTCGAGCCTGCGCCGCCATTCAATGAGATCATGGCTGATCATCCAAATTCAGTACCCTGTTCCTGCCTTCTCTCCATATCCCTTGATCTCTTTAGCCTTAAGAAATATATCCAACTCCTTCTTGAATATATTTAATGAATTGGCCTCTACTGTCTTCTTTGGCAGAGAATTCCACAGGTTCACCACTCTCTGGGTGAAGAAATTCCTCCTCATCTCTGTCCTAAATGGCTTACCCCTTATCCTTAGACTGTGACCCCTGGTTCTGGACTCCCCGCCATCGGGAACATCCTTCCAGCATCTAGTCTGTCTAGTCCTGTTAGAATTTTATAAGTTTCGATGAAATCCCCTCTCATTCTTCTAAACTCCAGCGAGTACAAGCCCAATCTCTCCTCATACGTCAGTCCTGCCATCCCAGGTATCAGCCTTGTGAATCTTCGCTGCACTCCCTCCATGGCAAGAACATCCTTCCTCAGATAAGGCGACCAAAACTGCACACAATACTCAAGGTGTGGTCTCACCAAGGCCCTGTACAACTGCAGCAAGACATCCTTGTTCCTGTACTCAAACCTTCTCGCTACGAAGGCCAACATACCATTTGCCTTCTTAACAGCCTGCTGCACCTACATGCTTACCTTCAGCAACTGGTGCACAAGGAAACCCAGGTCTCGTTGCACTTCCCCTTCTCCCAATCTATTGCCATTTAGATAATAATCTGCCTTCCTGTTTTTGACACCAAAGTGGATAACCTCACATTTACCCACGTTATACTGCATGTGCCATGACTTGGGTACATAGATCACTAAAATGTCAAGGAGAGGTACAGAAAATAATCAAAAAGGCTAATGGAATGCTGCTCTTTATATCTAGAGGACTAGAGTACAAAGGGGTAGAAGTCATGCTTCAGCTATACAAAGCTCTGGTTAGACCACACCTGGAGCACTGTGAGCAGTTCTGGGCACCATCTTTAGAAAGGATATATTGGCCTTGGAGGGAGTGCAGCGTAGGTTTACCAGAATGATACCTGGACTCCAGGGGTTAAATTACGAAGAGATTACACAAACTAGGGTTGTATTCTCTGGAATTTAGAAGGTAAAGTTGTGCTTTGATACAAGTCTTCAAGATATTAAGGGGAACTTATAGGGTAGATAGAGAGAAACTATTTCTGCTGGTTGGGGAGTCTAGGACTAGGGGGCATAGTCTAAAAATTAGAGCCAGATCTTTCAGAAGTGAAATTAGGAAACACTTCGACACACAAAGGATGGTAGAAGTTTGGAATTCCCTTCCACAAACTGCAATTGATGCTAGATCAATTGTTAATTTTAAATCAGAGATTGATAAGATTTTTGTTAACCAAAGGTTTCAAGGGATATGGGAAAAGGCGGGTATATGGAGTTAGGTCGCAGATCAGCCATGATCTCATTGAATGGCGGAACAGGCTCGAGGGGCTCAATGGCCTACTCCTGCTCCTATGTAACATGTAAACCAGTGTAAAACTCTGAAACAGATAAAAAAATAGAAGGGAAAAGTTTCCACACCTGGCACTCACACCTCCTGGCACTTGGATGCCACTGTATGAAACATCCAACATCTTAAACACTACTTCTCTGCTTGCAGGACAATACAGCACTTAACGGGAGACAGCAAATCCCTGCAGGAAGAGAGTTCATGACTTTAAGGCCTTGAGTACTTTTGAAAAAGCCATTCTGCAAATCCTAGAGGCAAAAAGCATATGGGTTGTGGAGCAAGGTGAAGCCAGAGGTTTTCCCAAGCTCAGAGATAGTGCCTACCTTTATCTGTTATTCTTTCTCCCTTTACTCGCTCAATCACAAGCATACAATCCAGCACACAACCATGACATAGAATCATAGAACAGCACAAAAGGAGGCCATTCAGCCTATCGAGCCTGTGCCGACACACGGTATATAGCCAAGTAAGCACTGTTTAAAGGGGTGTCTTGCAGCCAGAATTCTACTATAAGTTCCTCTTCTCTTTCGACAGGTGTTTCCCCAAGAGCCTGCCACAAGTCACAGTGTTGCACAAGAAGCCAGCACCTCATAGCATCCAGAGTCACTTATTTCACCTATCGCAAGCACCAGCACAGGGACATACACCCCAAGGGATTTAGATAGGCAGTTTGCGGAGGATGCACCAGGTCACAAGTCAACAGTAGCAAGTGGTGGTAGCAGTGGTAGAACTGGGCAACCAACCAATGTCCTTCCTCAGCTGCAGAACCCCGGGATTCAGACTTCACTGGGCCTGCATTTAATAGGTGGTTGCTATCTGATTGAGGGTATTTTAGGCAGTCATTTGAGAGTATGCAAGGCACTCACAAAGTCTGGTGGTAACTATGGAGGAGTCTACCCTCTGCATCTGTGAAGTTGTGCATGGCTGCATTTCTGAACTGCATTCCATCGTGAAGCACACAACAACTCCAAAGCGCTTCAACAGCAAAGCCCAGCGACAAGAGCTCCCTGGTGAAGCACCTAGGAGGAGCATTAAGTTAGGTTCTCTAAGACACATATTGTGGCGGAGCCACCAAAGGACTCAGATCGTTTGTACATAATTCCTTTAACAACATGTTAGCTACAGTCGGAGTCTGTACCTTTATTTATGCTGTTTAACTGTACAGAGTGTGGTTGCTTTAACAGCGCGGTTAAAACGTGATGACGTCACGCCGTTCATCACGTGACCCCCGACTGGTGGGAAAACATGATGACGTCAGCCACAGGACTGCAGGGGCAGTCCTCGTGGAGCCTCCAGAGAGAGCAGACCTACATTCGATGTTATCCTGCAGTTTATTGTTAAAGCCTGTTCATTTCATTAAAGTTCATTTTGTTTGATCGCCTGAGTAGAACTCAGTCTTTTAGTTAGGAACCCATGTTCCTACATTGGTGACCCCGACTTTTGTGAACAGTTTTCGCGGAAGATCTTCAGCATGGACACAAACGCCGTGACTCTGAAACTGCCACAGTTCTGGGAGCAACAACCAGACGCCTGGTTTATCCAGGCTGAAGCCCAGTTCGCCATCAGGAACATCATCGCGGATCAGACCCGTTATTACTACGTGGTCTCCGCCCTCGACAGCGCAACTGCCTCACGAATCGTCAGCCTCCTCGGTAGTCCTCCTACTGACAGCAAGTATGATACGATAAAGGCGCGGTTGCTACAGGTCTTCGGGCTCTCGAAGTCAGAGCGCGCTCGCCGGATCATCATGATGCCTGGCCTCGGGGACTCCAAACCGTCCGAGCTCATGAGCCAAATGCTCACGCTCTTGGGTGCCGAACCGGAATGCTTCCTCTTCTGGGAGCCTTTCCTCTGCCAAATGCAGGTACAGGCTGCCCTAGCCAGATCTGATATTACAGACTGCGCCGAGCTTGCTGCCGAAGCCGATAAGATTTTCACTGTAACCCAGCAGTGCTGCGCGGCCATGAGGCGCCCATCCCCCACAGACGCGGTTCCAGCTCCTCCTGCAGCGGGCTGGTGCTCCTACCACGTCCGTTTTGGCGCGAAAGCACGATGCTGCCGCTCTCCCTGCAGTTTTTCGCCAAAAAAACCCAAAGCTCCTGCAGCGTTCCTGGCGAAGGAGGACCGGGTCTAACGGGCGCTCCGCGGTTGCGATGGCCGTCGGATCTACGGGGAAACTTCTTTATATCACCGATTCTCTATCGGGTCGACGTTTCCTTTGTGACACCGGGGCGCAGTGCAGCATTCTACCTGCGTCGAATCTCGATATGCAAGCTGGGAACCACGGTTTTTCCCCTTGTGGCGGCTAATGGCGCAGCAATTCAAACTTTCCGAAAGCGGCGGGTCCAAGTCTGTTTCGGCAGTCAGCGCTTCTGCTGGGAATTCGTCACGGCCACAGTCTCGCAGGCCATCCTAGGGGCGGATTTTCTGTGTGCCAACGGCCTCCTCGTCGATGTCCGGCACCGCCGGTTGATCAACGCGGCCACCTTCCACTCGATTCCATGCTACCACGGTACCACCGTGGCGCGCTCTATTGCTTGCGCTTTCCCTCCTCCGGATGACTTCACTCGGCTCCTCGGAGAGTTTCCGGAGCTGACAAGGCCCACTTTCTCCTCCTCGGCCACGAAGCATGGTGTTGAACATCATATCACCACTACTGGCTCCCCGGTTTATGCGCGGGCTAGAAAGCTCGAACCCGGCAAGCTTGCGGCTGCGAAAGCGGAGTTCGACACGATGGAGCGGCTTGGGATCATTCGCCGATCCAATAGTCCCTGGTCTTCGCCTCTCCACATTGTTCTGAAACCGGGCGGCGGCTGGCGGCCATGCGGTGACTACCGACGCCACTACTCCTGATCGGTACCCGATCCCGCATATTCAGGATTTCTCGGCCCATTTGGCGGGAAATTCTATCTTTTCTAAAGTTGACCTCATCCGGGGGTATCACCAGGTTCCCGTGCACCCGCAAGATGTCCCGAAAACTGCAGTCATCACCCCTTTTGGCCTCTTTGAGTTCCTGCGGATGCCGTTTGGCTTGAAGAACGCGGCACAGGCTTTCCAGCGCTTAATGGACTCCGTGCTCCGAGACCTAAGCTTCATCTTCGTCTACCTTGACGACATTCTCATCGCCAGTGCTAGCAAGGAAGAGCACATCTCCCATTTGCGTACCCTCTTTACACGCCTCAGCCAGCATGGTTTAATCATTAACCCGGCCAAGTGCCAGTTCGACCTGCTTCAGATCGATTTCTTGGGACACCGCATAACATCAGACGGCGCCGTCCCCTTAATGATGAAGGTGGAAGCTGTTACCTCTTTCCCGCGCCCGCCAACCGTCAAGGCCCTGCAAGAGTTCCTGGGGATGGTCAACTTCTATCACCGATTCGTCCCTAAGGCGGCTCAGCTTATGCAACCCTTGTATGGGGCCCTCAAAGGCAAGTCCGGTAAAGATTCAATCAGCTGGACAGCCGAGATGGACCAGGCGATCATTAACACCAAGAGCGCCTTGGCCAACGCAACCATGCTGGCGCACCCACTTCCAGGTGCCACCATCGTCCTTACCGCGGACGCGTCAGACTACGCCATCGGCGCAGTGCAAGAGCAGCGGGTCAACGGCACGTGGCAACCGCTGGCGTTTTTCAGCCGTCAACTACGGAAAAATGAAAAAAAATACAGCACCTTCGATCGGGAGTTACTGGCCCTTTTCCTAGCAATTTGCCATTTCCAGTTCTTATTGGAAGGACGTCCCTTCACGGCTTTTGTCGACCACAAGCCTCTAACGTTCGCCATGGCCAAGACCGCCGAACCGTGGTCCGCTCGTCAACAACGTCACCTGATGTTTATTTCCGAATTTACCACGGACATTCAACATGTGTCTGGTAAGGACAACCTGGTGGCGGATTGCCTCTCCCGTGCGACGGAGCTTTGGAATGCTGTAGCTCAGGGGCTCGGCACCAAACTTCATCGCACCACCGCCTATTATCCACAGGCGAACGGCCTTTGCGAGCTATTCCACAGGTCGCTTAAAGCCGCCCTTCGGGCCAGTCTTCAAGGTGAAGGATGGGTGGACAGACTTCCATGGGTCCTTTTGGGTCTTCGTACGGCGCGCAAAGAAGACCTGCAATCGTCCTCAGCCGAACTAGTCTACGGCCAGCCTCTGAGTACCAGGGGATTTCCTCCCTTCTCCCACAGAGCCATGGTCCGCCTCCCAGCAACTTGTCAGCCACCAGGAAGCGGCCAGATGCTTCGCTCCGGTGCCTACATAAAATTACGGCTTACAGAACTCCCACGTGCCAGCGGAGCTGAAGAATGCTGAGTATGTATTTATCCGCCACGACGCTCACCGGGATCCGCTCAAGCCCCCTTACACTGGTTCTTTCCGCGTCATCGAACCAGGAGACAAATCCTTTTCGGTCGACATCGGAGGAAAACCGGATCACATTTCAGTGGACCGATTGAAGCCGGCTCACCTGGACCTGGACCGCCCAGTCGTCGTCGCTCAACCGCCGAAACGTGGCCGACCGCCCGCAGCCGCCGTGCCAGATCAACCAAAGCCGCCCACCAACTCGACCATGCTCGCCGCGCCAGCTCAACCACAACCGCCCGCCAGCTCGACCACCGTCCATCAGCTTCCTCCTCCAGGATACTGAAGTCGCTCGGACAGGCTTGTCAGGCCTCCTCGGCGGCTCACTTTTGCTGTTAAAGACAATTCTGGGGGGGTGGGGGGGGGGGCGCATGTGGCGGAGCCACCAAAGGACTCAGATCGTTTGTACATAATTCCTTTAACAACATGTTAGCTACAGTCTGAGTCTGTACCTTTATTTATGCTGTTTAACTGTACAGAGTGTGGTTGCTTTAACAGCGCAGTTAAAACGTGATGACGTCACGCCGTTCATCACGTGACACCCGACTGGCGGGAAAACGTGATGACGTCAATCACAGGACTGCAGGGGCAGTCCTCGTGGAGCCTCCAGAGAGAGCAGACCTACATTCGATGTTATCCTGCAGTTTATTGTTAAAGCCTGTTCATTTCATTAAAGTTCATTTTGTTTGATCGCCTGAGTAGAACTCAGTCTTTTAGTTAGGAACCCACGTTCCTACAATATCATATATTGTCACCAAAGGGAGGCACAGGGATAAAACACATTCTGCACATTCACTCATGATTTTTAGGGTGTTAAATTTAGTTGTACTTTTCTTCACAAAAGACAATATGAGCAGAGCAAAGGACAGACATTCACAATAATTGAGTTTGTTAACAGGACAATGTTGATGGAGCTGCAAAATGTTTTGGGGGTTTCTTTACTCTTTTTCACTCTAGATATTTTTGGCTTCTGTGCCTGATACTTTTTGGTGAGTGCTAGCTCTATTTTTCAGAGTGTCTTCACTTGCTTAGGTATCTATGTAAATTTATAGTATGCCCAAAGATTGAACAGAGAGCCTTCTTTACTCTAATTTAGCTACTGGTTCTGTCTTGTGCTTTAATCTGATCCTCCTGGTCTTCAGAAGGTAGCAAAATAACACTACACTGGACTTTGACTTAGGCTTTAATTGCCAAACAAATGTATTTAAATATAAAAGAACAAGTGAAAAGTAGCAGTAACACAACATAACTTTTTTCCAGTATTTGTTGAGCTCAGCTAACTCCTTGTTTAGTAGAAAATGTTATATAGTTAACAACTGATGTGCTAAACTATGGTTATACATAATATTCTTGCATAGTGTTTCTTTTCCTTTTCTCACCATTTACGAAGCTATCTGGCCTGACTATCCCTTTGAAGGCTACAAACAGGTTCACTGATTTGAAAAAGACAGGCTGATAAATCCATCTTCACAGTAGAGTACACAACAAACATTCCGGAAATAGTGGGGATCCAAGAGTCTAATGAGAGCGAGGAACTTAAAAAAATTAGTATTAGTAAAGAAAAAGTACTGGAGAAATAAATGGGACTAAAAGCTGACAAATGCCCTTGACCTGATGGCCTACATCCTAGGGTCTTAAAAGAGGTGGCTGCAGAGATGGCGAATGCATTGGTTTTGATCTTCCAGAATTCCCTAGATTCTAGAATGGTCCCCATGGATTGGAAGGTAGCAAATGTAACCCCGCTGTTACAAGAAAGGAGGGAGAGCGAAAACGGGGAACTATAGGCCAGTCAGCCTGACATCAGTAGTAGGGAAAATGCTAGATTAGGAACATGGTAACAGGGCACTTCGAAAATCATAGTATGATTAGGCAGAGTCAACACGGATTTATGAAAGGGAAACAGAGATTGACAAATCTATTGGAGTTTTTTGAGGGTGTAACTGACAGGGTAGATGAGTAGGAACCAGTGGCTGGAGTATATTTGGATTTTCAGAAGGCATTCGATAAGGCGCCACACAAGAGGTTGTTACACAAGATTAGGGCTCATGGAATTGGGGTAATATATTAGCATGAATAAACGGGTCTTTTTCGGGAGGCAGGTTGTAACTAATGGAGTGCTGCAAGGATCAGTGCTTGGGCCTCAGCTATTTATAATCTATATCAATGACTTAGATGAGGGGACCAAGTGTAATATATCCAAGTTTGCTGACGATACAAAGCTAGGTGGGAAAGTAATTTGTGAGGAGGACACAAAGAGGTTGCATAGGGATATAGACCGGTTAAGTGATTCGGCAAGAAGATGGCAGATGGAGTATAACGTGGGGAAATGTGAAATTATCCACTTTGGTAGGAAGAATAGAAAAGCAGAATATTTTTTTAAAAGGTGAGAGAGCCTGGCCATCGAAAAAGGCAGACACAGACAGACCCGGCTGCCAAGAGAGGACAGGATATGCTCTCACTGCAGTCAGGGAGTGGTGGAGACAGAGAGGCACTTCCTCACAGCTTGTGGAAAATATCAGGGCATCAGGGAGAATTTCTACCAAAAATTCACAAAAATATGCCCTGAATTCAGAAATTTGAATGACGACCAAAAACTGCCATGCCTACTAGGGGAACAGAGAAATTGTGTAATCTTAGCGGCACACTATGTTACAGCTTGCTATAAACAGAGGGACAACCAGTGAACCTAAGAAAAGAGTATATACAAATTATACGAATGTATATTTATACACTCAGGGATATATCTGTTTATACACTGTATGAATAGATCTGCGTTTATGTGTTCAACCCTAAATGTTTTCGATGCTTTGGCAACATAAGATGTACCTTATCATGCCAATAAAGCGATTTGAATTGAATTGATTGGTAAATGTTGGTATTCAGAGGGATTTGGCTGTCCTTGTACACGAATCACGAAAGTTAGCATGCAGGTACAGCAAGCAATTAGGAAGGCAAATGGTATGTTAGCCTTTATTGCAAGGGGGTTGGAGTATAAGAGTAAGAAAGTCTTGCTGTAGTTATATAGGGCCCTGGTGAGACCGCGCCTGGAGTACTGTGTACAGTTTTAGTCTCCTTACCTAAGGAAGGATATACTTGCCTTCGAGAGGGTGCAATGAAGGTTCACTAGATTGATTCCTGGAATGAGAGGGCTGTCCTATGAGAAGAGATTGAGTAGAATGGGCCGATACTCTCTGGAGTTTAGAAGAATGAGAGGTGATCTCATTGAAACATATAAAATTCTTAGATGGCTTGACAGGGTAGATGCTGAGAGGCTGTTTCCTCTTGCTGGAATGTCCACAGCTAGGGGTTATAATCTCAGGTTAAGGGGTCGGCCATTTAGGACTGAGATGAGGAGAAATTTCTTCACTCAGGGGGTTGTGATCTTTGGAATTCTCTACCCCAGAGAATGCGTGCATTCTCATTCAAATATAATTTCCATCCATTTCATTATTAAAATGAAGCTCTCACACAGAACTTGTGAGAACATATAGGGTCAACCCAAAAGGCCTGACAAAACATTGAGACCCACGCAAATTGGGTAGGGATTTGGAGAGGGCTTTTCTGCCCAGTTTCCCAGCCCTTGCTCGCCTGTTTCGAGCTAGCACAAATGATGCCACCAGCCAGAATGTGCTGCTGACTTGGACTGGTGTTCCCAAAGGTTATGGTTACATTTCTTTAGGCAATATTTGAACTGTGTCTGAAAGCTAAGTTAGCAAACCTGGCTAGCCAACAAGTGCTAAATTGCAGCTTTTTGTACTGGAACCATATTCACAATTTAAAAAAATATATTTTTAATGTATACATTCATTGTACGAGAGATTTTTAATATTATAAGACCACTTATCTCGAGACAATGCTCATACAAATCTTCACTTTACCTCCAGCTTCTGTTTGGTGTCTTTCCCCAGAAGGTCTCGGATCTCTTCATTGTAAATTTCCAAATATGAAGCCCTCACCAGGAACTTTGTATTTTCTGTACACTGTGGGTGAACACACAGTGGCAGTGAAACCTCTTAAACTGCTTACATTTTGCTGCAAAGTAATCAAAGTACTTAATGATATCAAATCTAAATGTAATGACATTGAATAATAGCTGATTATTTCATTATATGAATAGCTAAGGAGGAAGACAAAAACAAAGAGAGGAGAAAAGAACTATAAATAGCAACATAAAATGTACTTTTTGAGGTCTCCATTCTTTACTTCCTCCCACAGAGCACAATTAAGGAACGAGCTCCTAATCCTGCCTCAATCCAACCTCTAGGACTGGGCGGAAGTGAGTTACCATCCAGTTTTATCTCCTGCCCTGCGGAGAGCTGCCTCACCTCTGAATGGACATCCCTGACAGGATAACTGAGATCAGGAACTCACCACCTGGTGAATCCCAAATGCAAACCCGTGTTCTGCTCCATTCATAACTCGTTGAAGCACATCTGACTATGCCATTACTTGTGCTTCAAGAGGACGTGTACCACACCAAATATTTTGATATTGAAGCAGGATGGAATTCATTTTTCTGCAATTTTGACACACTGGGACATGAGATAAACTCTACAAAACCAGGACTGTTATGGAAAAAATGAGACTGTTGGTAAGTGTGCACAAAGAATTTCATGATATCTTAATAGTCTCCATTACAGCTTTGAGCCCCACAACAATTCAATAGTTAACCACAGGAATCCAGATCTTGTTAAACTCTGAGCTATAGCTTAACTACCTGGATACTCTCAAATATATGTTCAAAAGCCCTGGGAATAACTCCTCGTTGCGATGTTGGCTGAGAAATGCCTTGCATGGTGAATGACTTCCCACTTCCTGTCTGTCCATAGGCAAATATTGTTCCATTGTAGCCTTCAGTGACACCCTAGAAAAGAACGGAATTACTCATAATTAAAAGTTATAATTATAAAGGCATACAACAGTGTCTCGATCAGACCGATGATTATCATGAGTGGTATGGAAACAAAGAATATTTTTATATTTATATGCTTTTTAGAGTATATACACAAAAATACATTTGTTTTAAAACTGGAATTTAAAAATGTTTGCCTCGCCACCTCCCTTCCCTCCTTTCTTAAAACCCACCTCTTTGCTCTCCTCCTAATCTCTCTATCCTGGGCATCCCTTTCTCTTCAAACTTCTGTAAGACGTCTTTGGATGTTTCTTTCTATGTTAAAGGCGCTATATAAATCCAATTTTGAACGAGCAGCCAGGTGGGGGTATGGAATCGAGGATAGTGTGCAGAGTTTCTGCTGGGAGCCAAATACGATGGCTTCAGTCTTGCCAATGTTAAGCTGAAGAAGGGGAAGAGTTCAACACAAACAGATGCAGATATCTCTTTTTCTAACATTTAGTAATTAACTGGTAGATCTCTCATGTTGCTGCTCGTGACGAGTCAGAGAACATGCTGTTCCATAAGTTAGGGATAGGCAAGAGAGCAATGTGGCTGCTTAAAAGATGTGGAAAGAACTTTGAGAAGTGGTGAGAGACTGTGAAGTAAGTGTTAATACATTTTTTGATGGTTTCCTGAAAAATATGAGGCAATCGTGACTTTTTATATGTGATGCAGAATATAGATATGATAAATGTTTCTTGACTAGCATGAGTTTATGTTCACCAGTGTTTTATGCTACTGGTATAGAGGCAAATTAGGGAGAAAAAAGTTTTTGTGTAGATATCAACAGAGAGAAAGATAATGGGGCAATTCAGTAGAAATAATTCCCCTGTGACTTTCAACACACTTAAAAATAAGTTAAAGCTATAAAACCTGGCTACAATACACTGATTAAATTTGTCATATTTTTTAGACTTGAACCCATATAATGATACTGAATAGGGTATAATTTACAAATGTCAACTCCGATGCACAGCTTTACCCATTGGGGGAGCATATTTGGAATGGAGAGAACGGCGGTTGGTGAACTCTGCAGCATTTTCTGCCGAGAACACAAATTCATAAAATCTACCCGTATATCGCTATTATTTATCATTGGCTTTCTGAAAAACAATCTTAAACAGCAGTTTAAAAACCAACTCACAATTGCATGACTGACTCAATTATAAGTTCCTCTTCACCAGCGAGTTATATGACAGCTCGAGCCAGAGGATATCACAATAACACTTGTGCCTGTATTAAAATGGGAAATTCTGACTCAATGACCCACTCCAACTGAGAGGCCCTCTGCCTGGTGGGAACAGGATGTGAGCAACCCCGAAAATCACAACAAAGTATTTACTTCCCCGTTCCCACTCTGGATCCGCCCTCTAGGATTTTCATTGGAGCCTCCGCAAGAGCCGGAGTCCGTTTCAGGCGGGAGCCTACTTATAATATGCTAATTGGGGCTCTAATATGTACATAAGACCCAACACAATTTTGAGGTATCACACACTGCCCATTGGTACCAGGCATTGAGCGGTCTAACCAACGGACATCAAAGGGACCACAAGTCGCTCCAAAACCAGATAAGTTTCTGTTTTTTTTTTAAAAGAAGATTTTGTGTTGGCCCAAGAGAACATAAGAAATAGGAGCAGGAGTAGGCCATTTGGCCCTTCAAGCCTGCTCCGCCATTCAACAAGATCATGGCTGATCTTCTACCTCAACGCCACCTTCCTACACTATCCCCATATCCCTTAATTCCCTTCGTTCCCAAAAATTTATCGACCTGTGTCTTGAATATACTCAACGACTGAGCATCTATGGCTCTCTGGGGTAGAGAATTCCAAAGATTCACAACCCTTTGAGTGAAGAAGTTTCTCCTCATCTCAGTCCTAAATGGCTGACCCCTTATTCTGAGACTGTGACCCCATGTTCTAGATTCCAAGCCAGGGGAATTAAAAACATTTTTTTATTCGTTTATGGGATGTGGGCATCGCTGGCAATGCCAGCATTTATTGCCCATCCCTAAATGCCCTCGAGAAGGTGGTGGTGAGCCACCTTCTTGAACCACTGCAGTCCGTGTGGTGGAGGTACTCCCATAGAGCTGTTAGGGAGGGAGTTCCAGGATTTTGACCCAGCGACGATGAAGGAACGGCGATATATTTCCAAATCAGGGTGATGTGTAACTTGGAGGGGAACTTGCAGGTGATGGTGTCCCCATGCGCCTGCTGCCCTTGTCCTTCTAGGTGGTAGAGGTCGTGGATTTGGAAGGTACTGTCGAAGAAGCCTTGGCGAGTTGCTGCAGTGCATCTTGTAGATGGTACACACTGCAGCCACGGTACACCGGTGGTGGAGGGAGTGAATGTTTAAGGTGGTGGACGGGGTGACAATCAAGCGGGCTTTTTCCAGCATTTCCCGTCAAGCCCCTTAAGAATTTTATGTGTTTCAATTAGATCACCTCTCATTCTACAGAGAACCGGCACAGACTCGATGGACCGAATGGCCTCCTTCTGTGCCGTTATGACTCTGTGACTATGACTATGACTCTTCTTAACTCTAAGGAATATAGGCCTAGTCTACTCAATCTCTCCTCATAGGGCAATCCCCTCATCCCAGGGACCAGTCTAGTGAACCTTCGCTGCACTCCCTCTAAGGCAAGTATGTCTTTCGTTAGGTAAGGAGACAGAACTGTACACAGTACTCCAGGTGTGGCCTCACCAATGCCCTGTATAATTGTAGTAAGACTCTTATAGACTCTTATACTCCAATCCCTTTGTAACAAAAGCTAACATACCATTTGCTTTCCTAATTGCTTGCTGTACCTGCATGTTAACTTTCTGTGATACATGTACAAGGACACCCAGGTCCCTCTGAGTGCAAACATTTTGCTAGGAGTTTTCTTAGGACTCCAAAAGATTTTTAAAAAAACCTCAGCTTGCCTCATTGATGCTTACAGTTATCTTTCTGAGATACTTCATGCTGTCCTGACCCAGGGAAAGGATGATAATAATAAAAAAAGGAGTTTGGAATCTGCTCAAGAGTCCAGCAAAGCACCATTAAGACATTATGCTGCTGGAAAGCACAGTGATCATCTGTGCTGTTCCTCATCTGATCAGCGTTGTTGAGCAACTCACCTACTTAACATACATTAGAACCAGAGAATCGCTGTAGCTGCTTTCTTTGCAGAGCTTTTACCTCACTCAGCGATGTCGGAATTGTTGCTCACAGACGTGAGAACATACTTCAATGCTCGATCGATGCTTCTCCTGTTATCCAGAAGCTGACTATAGAAGGTTTAGGAAATGCTACAATTGGAGCTCGTCAAAAGACAGAAAAATACTTCACTGAAGTGTTGTCTGCAATGATTTCAGTGACAGATGAGAAGTCTAAACTCAGAATTCTCATAGAAGTTGAGACATTGTCAAACATATCCAGCTCTCAATTAGTTACAAGAGAATTATGCAAATTCCATTCGTATCGATGTAGCACTTGTGCATTTTTTTCATTTTTGCTTTTTAATTTTTTTTGTGTTTTACTCTTATGTCCATGCATACAATCTATAATATTCCCTAACTGAGAAGAAAGATGGGCAACATGCTCCCAGCTTTCTCGGGATGCCATTCTTTAGTGTCTTGCATTGTCTCACCCTCCAATTTTACACTAGATAACAATCAAGATCAGAAACCCTACAGAACCATAAAGGTTTACAGCACAGAGGTGGCAATTTGGCCTATTTTGTCTGTGATGTGCCAAATAACAGTCTGAATCCATGAGGTTAAAGCTTAAAACTAAAGGCTTTTATTAAGTAAGAACATGGCATCAAGTTAACACAGGGCAACCATCATTCATCACCGACCCAGCTCTTATAAGTAAGACTCACACCAATCCGGAGGATCCAGAGGGGCGGGGCTAGGGAGGAGCATTAGTGGTTACACCTGTAGAACATTCCAGACATTAACAAGTACAACAACAACAGACAATACAAATGCCAGAACACAGAGTTATTTCATCACAGTCTGTCTCAGCTATTTGCTAGAGCAATTTGTGGTTCTTTGGTGTACTTTGGAACAAAGAAACAGAAAGATGTTGGTGGCAGAATTTGTTCTTCGTTATAAGTAACATTCAAACTTTCCTAAGCTGAATGTGTTTTCTTCGCTATCAGGGAAAAGACAGAGGTGTGCCTGTTCTGACCTGGGTATTAACACCTCCCCGTATCAGTGAAAGTAAGGGAAAAGGAACATCCAATTTCAGTTCATCATCCGTGGAAGAATTCCGACAAATCAATGCTGCAGATCCAGTGGGAAGAGAAACTTTTCAGCGTTTTCCAGTTCTGATGAAGGGCCCCAGACCTGAAACGTTGACTCGGTTTCTCTCTCCACGGATGCTGCCTGGCCTGCTGAGTATTTCCAGCATTTTCTGTTGTTATTTCAGAAACTTTTACAGGTTTTGTTTGAGAAACTAAAGGGAATATCAAATGAGGGATGGATTATTCTGCTTAGTGAAAGAATGACTAACCATATTCACAGTTATCACCATTATCCATAAAGGTGTCTTATGTGTTTAGGTGTAGTGCTACAGTGGGCCCAGGACAAAGATGAATCTGAAGGAGATGCTACAGAATGCTCAGTACAACACAGCTTTAGTGAGAGAGGGTATGGCTACCGGAATCAGTTAGTGTGTTGTATCCCATTTATAAACAACCATGACTACAGTGAAGGATTTTGCAAAGCTACGTATTTTTAAGGTGGCTGCAAGTTTATCTACATTCCAGCTAGGCTTGCGGCAGGTGCTGAGAGAACCAACATGAGGGAATAGCTTTTCCAGCATTTTCTGTTTATATTTATGAGGGAATAACTTACTTGACATCATCCTCACCAATCTACCTGTTGCAGATGCATCTGGTCATCGCGGTATTGGTAGGAGTGACCACCGCAGTCCTTGTGGAGATAGTAGAACAGATCTAGCAGCTCTAAACTGGCCATCCATGAAACGCTGTGGGTTATCAGCAACAACAGAATTGTATTTCACCATAATCTGTGATCTCATGGCCCAGCATATCCCTCACTTCTCCATCACCATCAAGCCAGATGGTTCAATGAGGAGTGTAGAAGAGCTTGCTGGGAACAACACCAGGTGTACCTGAAAAATGAGATGCCAACCTGGTAAAGCTACAACACAGGACTACATGCATGCTAAACAGTGGAAGCAGCATGATAAACAGAGAGAAGCCATGCAACAAACAATGGATCAGGTCAAAGCTCTACAGTCCTGCCACATCCAGTCGTGAATGGCGGGGGACAATTAAACAACTAACGGGAGGAGAAGGCTCCATGAACATCCCCATCCTCAATGATGGCAGAGCCCAGCACGAGAGTGAAAAAGACAAGGCTGAAGCGTTTGTAACCATCTTCAGCCAGAAGTGCTGACTGGATCATCCATCTCAGCCTCGGATATAGCAAAGGCTATGGGCTCGACAACATCCCGGTTGTAGTGCTGAAGACTTGTGCTCCAGAACTAGCTGCACCTCTAGCCAAGCTGTTCCAGTACAGCTATAACACAGGCATCCACCCAACAAAGTGGAAAATTGCCCAGGTCTGTCTTGTCCACAAAAAGCAGGACAATTCCAATCCGGCCAATTACCACTCCACCAGCCTACTCTCAATCATCAGCAAAGTGATGGAAGGTGTCATCAACAGTGCTATCAAGCAGCAGGACCACTCGGGTCCCGACCTCATTACAGCCTTGGTCCAAACATAGAAAGAAAGAGCTGAATTCCAGAGGTGAGGTGAGAATGACTGCCCTTGACATCAAGGCAACATTTGACTGAGTGTGGCGTCAAAGAGCCCTAGTAAAATTGAAGTCAATGGGGATCAGGGGGAAAACTCTCCACTGGCTGGAGTCATACCTAGCACAAAGGAAGATGGTTGCGGTTGTTGGAGGCCAATCATCTCAGCCCCAGGACATTGTAGCTGGAGATCCTCAGTGCAGTGTCCTAGGCCCAACCATCTTCAGCTGATTCAACACTGACCTTCCCCCCATCATAAGGTCAGAAGCGGGGATGTTTGCTGATGACTGCACGGTGTTCAGTTCCATTCACAATTCCTCAGATAATGAAGCAGTCCGTGCCTGCATGCAGCAAGACCTAGGCAATATGCATGCTTGGGCGGATATGTGGCAAGTAACATTTGCGTCACACAAGTGCCAGACAATGACCATCTTCAACGAGAGTCCAACCACCCCCCCATGACATTCAATCGCATTACCAGCATCAAATCCCCACCATCAACATCCTGGGGGTCACCATTGACCAGAAACTTAACTGGACCAGCCACATAAATATTGTGGCTACAAGAGCAGGTCAGAAGCTGGGTATTCTGTGGTGAGTGACTCACCTCCTGACTCCCCAAAGTCTTTACACCAACTTCAAGGCACAAGTCAAGAGTGTGATGGAATACTCTCCACTTGCCTGGATGAGTGCAGCTCCAACAACACTCAAGGAGCTCAACACCATCCAGGACAAAGCAGCCCGCATGATTGGCACCCAATCCACCATGTCAAACATTCACTCCCTCCACCACCGGTGCACCGTGGCTGCAGTATGTACCATCTAAAAGATGCACTGCAGCAACTCGCCAAGGCTTCTTCGACAGCACCTCTCAAACCTGCGACCTCTACCTCATAGAAGGACAAGGGCAGCAGGCGCATGGGAACACCACCATCTGAAGGTAAGCATGCAGGTGCAGCAGGCAAATGGTATGTTGGCCTTCGTAGCGAGAGGGTTTGAGTACAGGAACAAGGATGTCTTGCTGCAGTTATACAGGGCCTTGGTGAGACCACATCTTGAGTATTGTGTGCAGTTTTGGTCGCCTTATCTGAGGAAGGATGTTCTTGCCATGGAAGGAGTTCAGCGAAGATTCACCAGGCTGATACCTGGGATGGCAGGAATGACGTATGAGGAGAGATTGGGTCGATTGGGCTTATACTCACTGGAGTTTAGAAGAATGAGAGGGGATCTCATTGAAACTTATAAAATTCTGACAGGACTGGACAGGCTAGATGCAGGAAGGATGTTCCCGATAGTCGGGGAGTCCAGAACCAGGGGTCACAGTCTAAGGATAAGGGGTAGGCCATTTAGGACAGAAATGAGGAGGAATTTCTTCACCCAGAGAATGGTGAACCTGTGGAATTCTCTACCACAGAAGGCAGTAGAGGCCAATACATTAAATATATTCAAGAAGGAGTTGGATATATTTCTTAAGGCTAAAGGGATCAAGGGGTATGGGGAGAAGGCAGGGACAGGGTACTGAATTTGGATGATCAGCCATGATCGCATTGAATGGCGGAGCAGGCTCGAGGGGTCGAATGGCCTACTCCTGCTCCTATTTTCTATGTTTCTAGGTTTCTATCTCCAAGTTGCTCTGCAAGTCACATACCATCCTGACTTGGAAATATATCGCCGTTATTTCATCGTCGCTGGGTCAAAATCCTGTAACTCCCTACCTAACAGCACTTTGAGAATACCTTCACCACACAGACTGCAGTAGTTCAAGAAGGAGGTTCACCACCACCTTCTCAAGGGCAATTAGGGATGGGCAATAAATGCTGGTGTTGCCGGTGACGTCCACATCCCGTGAATAAATACATTTTTAAAAAGTCCAACTACATTCCCTTAACTTTCAATGGCACTACCATCGCAGAATCTCCCACCATAAACATTCTGGGGGTTGTCATTGACCAGAAACTCAACTGGACCAGCCACATAAATGCCCTAGCTACTGGAGCACATCAAAAGCTGGGTATTCTGCGGCGAGTGGCTCACTTCCTGACGGAAGGCAAAAACAGTGGAAATAAAAGTATAGTACAAAAAAGTACAGAAAATCAGTGTTCAATGAATGATTCTAAATCCATTATTATTATAACCACCCAAACACATGCCATTTTGGCTTACGGCCAAATTATGTCTGCATCATGTAAAGTGGAACGTGCATGTGGAGTAACAGTAACACAACTGGTTTTTTGTTTTAAGATATATGCTCCGTACCAACTGAGCTGACATATATGGATTGTTGGACCCTGTTGAGTGGTTTGATACCCTCCCCTACATATACCCATAGTCTAGGGAATCATAAATAATATGAATTGCAGGAAAATGGTTACTAATCATAAAAATGCAATTACAGTTACAGAAGGAGACTTCCCAAGGTATAATTTTTATATATTAATAGAGTACTTTGCAGTATATGGCATTCACAGTATATGATATTTTTTGCATTATCTCCATGAATCTGCCGCTCACTTATCATAGTTATAAAAATGAATCTGTGTCCTCACCAACTCACAAAGAAATAAATCTGTGCCTTAATCCACATTTACATAAATAAATTAGTTCCTCTAAACATTTACATTAATTAGATAAATGTGCTGCTAATCCACCCCATTTACATACAAAAATGTGTGCCCCTTAACACCCCACTTACATAAATAAATAATTTACGTAATTGGGTGGGTGAGAGCCAAAGTTTTATTAACGTAAGTTTTGAAGTGGGCAGGTATGTTCTTGAAAGAAAGAAAGACTTGCATTTATATAGCGCCTTTCACAACCACCGGACGTCTCAAAGCGCTTTACAGCCAATGAAGTACTTCTGAAATGGAAGTCACTGTGGTAACGCAGCAGCCAATTTGCACACAGCAAGGTCCCATAAACAGCAACGTGATAATGACCAGATAATTCGTTTTTGTTATATTGCTTAAGGGATAAATATTGGGTAGGATACCGGGGTTTAACTCCCCTGCTCTTCTTCGAAATAGTGCCATGGGATCATTTACATCTACCTGAGAGAGCAGACGTGGCCTCGGTTTAACATCTCATCCAAAAGACAGCACCTCCAACAATGCAGCATTCCCTCAGCATTGCACTGGAGTGTCAGCCTAGCTTTATGTGCTCAAGTCACTGGAGTGGGACTTGAACCCACAACCTTTGGATTCAGGGACGATTCTGCTACCAACTGAGCTACAGCTCACATCTGAAGGGATTTCAGCTCTTAAACAACCAACATCCCTAACTAGTTTCTCCTGTCTGGATCTTCTTCCAACAGTTCCGTTTATCCTGAGACCTAGAACTCTTCCTCCAGCACAAAAAACTTCAATACTTTAAAACTCCTGGATCTCCCAACATTAAAATACAAATAAATAAATTCTTCCTTAATCAGAGGAAGGAGCTTCTCCCACTGACTTAGCTGGCTGAGATAGTGACAAGCAGACCCACAGAGACCAGAAAGGTTTGACGCTAGGTCTGTGCTGAATTAGCTGACCTCAGTGCTTTAATTAGCTTCAGTGGCCCTATGTTAGGCCTTATTTTTGATTGATTCAATCTCACCAAACGGAAACATAAAATCAATATAGCAATGTCCCTGTAGGGCACCATTAATATAATAAACAAAAAAATGAAATTAAATAATATGCTTAATAAGCAGCAGAAAAAAGAACACCAATTAAATTATAAGATTGCCATTGGCCTCAACAATACATTCTATACCCTGCAACATCCACCGGTCGTGTAAGGCCTCAAGCATACTGATGATCTCTTTCCAAGGCCACCAGAGCACAGACAATGCCGTGGAAGAGAGGTAGGTAGCCAGAGCGAGCCCCTGTTGGAACATGGGACATGTTGAAACATGGAGAAGGAAGAGGCAGAGAGGTTGATGGGAAATTAAGCTAGCTTAGCAGTAGCTTATGAGGCAAATGAACGAGCTTAATGTTTAAATTAGTATTTCCTTACAGCTAGAATAGTCATTAGTTTCAAGGTCTCCATTAACTGTTGAATAAAGAAAGTTTGTAGGAAGCTAAAAACAAAGATAAGTGAAGCTGTCTAATTAGGATAGGGCTTAGCACAATGTTGCACCATCATAATAATCCATAGATAGTGTGTGTGTAAGCTTGTTAGCAACAGTTAATTGAACAAAACACATTGGCCTAGAAATTGGGTATAGCCCCGGTTGAGGCGTTAGAACTGGCGATGCGCAAAGTTTATAGCCAGACGAGACTTATCTGCGCCTGGCGCGATATTGGGTTGCTTCGCCCCCAAAGGGGATTGAGGCGCTAAATCAGCCGTTGCACGGTGCTCTTAAGGCGCAAAAGGTCAGGCGCTACTCAATATCGACGCGGACGGGCGCAGCGCAGGTGAACTCAATTACGGGAAAGCACGAGACCTACAGGCACCGGCTGGCTCTTAAAGGGGTGGGTCAGTCAGACTGAGCTTCAACACCCAACGCTCTGCAGGCCTCAGATTCGGCGCTCGCGCTTGTCTGGCGGTACAAGGTGATCATTATGGAGAAGGTTAGACAGAGAGCAGAGCGCTTCAGCACTGAGGCTCTGGACCACTTGGTGGCTGCAGTTGAACACCGTCGGGAGGTCCTGTACCCGGATAATGGCAAGAGGCCAAATCAGAAGGCTTACCGACGATCTTGGAGGGAGGTTGCTGTGAGGGTGAACTCCAGCAGCATGGCGACCAGGACCCCTGTTCAGTGCAGGACGAAATTCAACGACCTCACACGGATCGTTAGGGTGAGTGATGGTTTACTAAACTTGTGCTTCCCTCCATCTGCAGCTGACTTCGGGCACCCTGCTGCAATGATGCGCCAATGGCCATCTGTCAGTATGCACCCATGGCCCTTTCTGGGCACACACATGGACAGATGTCTCAAGGCCTCATGTAAGGGCTCTTGCACCATGGGGGGCATGCGAGAAGGTCTCAAGGCCTCATGTAAGGGCTCTTGCACAATGGGGGCATGCGAGGAGGTCTCAAGGCCTCATGTAACAGAACCTCCCCTTCTTTCCCCTGCAGTCCAAGATGGCGCAGATTCGGAAGGAGCAGCGTCGAACCGGTGGCGGACCTGCACAAGTGGTCACTCTAACGGATCTGGAGGAGAGAGTGCACCAGATACTTGGAGGACGTCTGTCTGGTCCAGTCACCACTGCATCTGCCGACCCCATTACTGACAGCGAGGGTAAGACTCTCACCTTTTCCACCTGTTGCCTTCCACTTGGTGCCCCCGCCAGCATGCATCCTCAGTGTGCAGCCATGTCAGAGCCTTGCCGCAATCTGGCATACCTTTCAGCAAACCTGTCCTTCTGCTAAAGCCACTCTTCCACCTCCCACTTTCAGATGAAGCAGCACCAACTCGGGCTCAACGCGCTGAAGCTGCCAGTGCCAGTGCCACCGGAGGCGAGGACCAGGAGGAATCCGGACCAGCCGCTGCAGAATCCGGGGAGCTGAGACATCTGCAGACTGGGGATAGTAGTCCCCTGGAGGGGAGGGGGGGTGGCTCTGAGGATGAACCAGTTGCCGGACCAAGCGGCATGGAGCAACGCAAGGGGGATAGGCAAGTTCGGCCACCGTCTCCCCGCAGGGCAAGGCAGGTCGTCATGACTGCTGCACAGAGTGCAGATGAGGTCCGTCGCCTGGCAGAGATGAGCAAACAGGCCCGGGTCAGACACACGGAGCTGATGGCTGCAGTGGAGAAGATGCCTGAGTCAATAGATTCATTGGCTAGGAGTATGCTGGACTTCGGGGCAACAATGGAGAGGACTCTGCAGGGCTTTGGCGCAACAATGGAGAGGTCTCTCCAGGTGTTCGGGGAAACAATGGACAGGACTATCCAGGGCTTCGGGGCCACAATGGACAGGACTATCCAGGGCTTCGGCCCAACAATGGCGAGGACTGTCCACGGCTTTGAGTCGGCAATGGAAAGGACTGTTCAGGGCTTTGGACAATCCCTGGAAAGGTCTGTGCAGGGCTTGTCCGAGGCAGTGGAGCGGTCGGCTCCTGCCTTGTCCGAAGCCATGGGAAGAACTGTCCAGGCGTTCTCCGAAGCACTGGCACCTGGCACACAGGTCCTCACTGTTGCCACGCAGTCACTTGCTGGGCTCCTCCACAGCCAGATTGACACAACGCGATGTCTGACTGCAGCCACCCTCTCTGCATCAGATAGGATCACCCCGGGCCCTTCCACTCCCGTACAATGCCAGGAATCCGTGGAGCCTGCGATTGTGGCGGATGAGCCGAGCCGCTCCCCTCAGATAGCCAGTGTGTCGTCCGACCATGGTGCAGGTGTCCTCTCTCGTCAGGAGACCATTGCACATGCCAGCGCTGGGACGCCTGCATTGCAGCTGCCACCACCTGCAGCCCACACTGCTTCCAGCCATGCTCAAAGCAAGCATCCTGCGTCCGCACCCTCCAAGCCCAGAGGTCGGCCAGGCCGTACCTCAGGGGCTTCTGCGCGTCCAGACAGTCAGCAAGCGTCCCCCAGCCTTGAGCCCGCCACTGGGGTGCAATTACGTAGGAGCAGCAGGGAGGGAAGGGGCCGGGCGCGAAAGAGAAGTCGTTCTCCCTCAAGGGGCCAGTTGTAGAGGGAGGTGCTGAGACGTTTGTTTGTCCAAATTGAAGGACACCCTCAGCTGCTGTTATAGTAGCAGATTTTTGTTGAGTTTTGCGGCTTGGCCGAACAGGTCAAATTTATTTTGTAAGTTATGGTTTCTGCTCACTTTACGTTGTTTAGCTGTAATGAAAGATTTTTGTGTCAATAAACAGAAGTTTCAATGTTGCTTGGTGCATGTGACTACTTTCAGTGATGCTGGCATGCAGAGGCCCTCAAACATCTAAAGTGCGCATGAGGTAAGACTCTCATCATTCCGCCACAGGGGTGTCGAGACGAGTCCAGAGGAGCCTCTGACGTATGGACCTTCCACTTTCAGCAGCCCTTCCATCTTCCTCCTCCTTCTCCGCCTGCTCTTCCTCCTCCTCCTCCTCCTCATACTCCTCCTCCTCCGCCTGCTTGTGCAGGGTCCGAGGGAAGGTAATGAATGGACGCGTTCGCCTATAAGGGCCTCTGTCACTTGCTGGATGCAACAGCGGACTGCAGCCTGAGCGTCAGTCGCATTGTCCCCAATGGCTGCCTGCAAGGATCCGTTGGCATAAAAATGGAGGCAATCAGTCAGTGTAGCCATCACGGACAGAGAGGTTCTGCAGCGTTCACGCGGCTGCAGATCCTGACCAAGCAGGTGGCACAGATCAGTAACAATGTCCCTCCAGATTCGGAGCCTTCGCTAACACTGCTCCTCCGAAATGTCAAGGCTTGTCACCTGCTGCCTAAAGACCCTCGCAGCATCCTGTCGGACTGGCCGACCTCGATTGCCCCTCCTCCTTCTGGCCAATCCCTGCCCTCTCTCCCGCCGTCTCTCTGCCCCTTTACAGTGTTGGGTGATGAGGTCGTCGCCCTCCGAACAAGCTCCCATTCCGATGCCAGTTGGTCAAAAGGCTTTTAGGTGTAGTGCTGCAAGTGCTTCGGACAGGGTTGAGGGTCCCAAGTACTGTGAAGCTCAAATCCCAGAACTCTGCTCTACATTAGCTCGCCAACTCTCTCTAGCAGCGATCGCAATGAGCAGGCCAAGTGGCAGAAGATTCTGCACTAGAGCTGTCCCCTTTAAATAGCGCCGCCCTACTCCGAGAAGGGCCTGTTAGCCCTCCCTCGAACTGTCATTAATAGCGCTGGGCGCTAAGGCTCCGGGACCCAACCAATATGCGCTCAGGCGCTCCTAAAAGGCGTTGCACACTGAAATGACGTCATGAGCTGCTTGCGCTCGCGGGCGCGCGCAAACACTTAGCGCAGGCGCTAAATGTATAGTCAATTTCTGAGTTGGCGCTATCTTCATAGCGTCCGCCCCAACATAGGGCTTCGCCCCAATTCTAGGTCTCTTTAGGCGCTCAGCGCCGGCGCTACCAACCCAATTTCTAGGCCATTGTACCTGGACCTTAAAAACCTTGTTAAAGAGCTTTTTAGATAGTTGCCTGGAAACCAGATTGGACATAGAGCTGCAAAAAGGTATAATAAGTAAGACTCCCTTATCCACACAGAAAAACAGGCCAATTAAGAGTTGGGAGTAGATGAGATAAGGGACATGTTACATGTCATGAAGCTTAGTCTTTGGGCTAGGCTGGCTGTAATGGAAATGTACTGGAGGGATGTGGCCACGTTAAGTCAGATAACAGAAGGAATCCAATCAAGGGAAAAGAGGCAGATTTGAGTTCACTACAGGCACAGAATTATATAAAAATAGATATTTTGTGTTTTAATCTGAACACCAACATTTCTCAATCTCTCACCATTTAAAAAATACTCTGCTTTTCTATTTTCCTACCAAAGTGGATAACTTCACATTTCTCCACATTATATTCCATTTGCCATGTTCTTGCCCACTCACTTAGCCTGCCTATATCCTCTTGAAGCCTCCTTGCATCCTCCTCACAACTTACATTCCCACCTAGCTTTGTATCATCAGCAAATGTGGATATATTACATTTGGTCCACTCATCCAAATCATTGATATAAATTGTGAATAGCGGAGGCCCAAGCACTGATCCTTGCTGTACCCCACTAGTTACAGCCTGCCAACCCGAAAATGACCCGTTTATTCCTACTCTGTTTTCTGAATGTTAACCAATCCTCAATGCATGCTACTATATTACCCCCAATCCCATGAGCCCTAATTTTGTTTAATAACCTCTTGTGTGGCACCTTATCGAATGCCTTCTGAAAATCCAAATACCCCACATCCACTGGTTCCCCCTTATCTATTCTGCTAGTTACAACCTCAAAAAACTCTAACAGATTCGTCAAACATGATTTCCCTTTCATAAATCCGTGTTTACTCTGCCCAATCCTATTATTATTTTCTAAGTGCCCTGTTACCTTAAATATCTTAACTATCTTAAATAGTGAGGTTACATTTGCCACCTTCCAATCCATGGGAACCGTTCTAGAATCAATGGAATCTTGGAAGATGACAACCAATGCGCCCACTATCTCTATAGCCATTTCTTTCGAATCCCTCGGATTTGCCATCAGGTCCAGGGGATTTATTGGCTTTCAGTCCCATTAATTTCTCCAATACTATTTTTTTACTAATACTAATATCTTTCAGTTCCTCATTCTCACTAGACCCTTGGTTCTTCACTATTTCCAGGAGGTTTTTTGCTACTTCTTCCATGAAGACAGATATAAAGGCAGCGATTTTACCATTGGTGGTGGATTGGCTGGTCGGCGGGATCCAGTCCCGCTGCCAGTTTCATCCGCTCTGCATTAACTATTTTCCATTAACTGAGCTTATTAAGCCCGTCGTGCGCGTTGCCTGGCCCAATCAGTGGGTTCGGGTCTGCTGCTCGCTTCCGCTGACATCTTCCATCCAGCTGCATTTAAGGGGCCCATGCAGCCTTGTGGTTTTTCATTCATTTTCTGACGCTTCTCAGCGTGGCAGATAGAGATGAGTGGTTCAAGATCAAAGACCTCTCCAAGATTTGATGATGACTCCCTCCATGCTCTTGTGGAGGGAGTGAGAGGGCACAAAGAGGTTCTGTTCCCCTCATATGGACGGAGGAAGCCTCCTCAGCAAACCAAGGCAGCCTGGCTGCAAACTGCTGAGGAGGTGAGCGCCAGGTCTTTATGCTCAAGCACCTGGGTTCAGTGGCGTAAAAGGTTCAATGATCTGCTACGTTCAGCAAAAGAGAGTATAACATCACACTTACCTTCAATCTGCTCCCCATCTCCTCTCATCACCAGCACTCTGCATTGTCAACCTACTCCTGCACATCCCAACTTACCCTTACATCCCTTGCACCCTTAACCATCCCTCTCTCTCTATGTATAGAATCACTCCACCATTCTACTATGCACCCCGCACACTCGCTATCACTGTTAGGCAATGGCAATAACTAACAATGCACAGCATTGGCACCTCACTCCACCTTTGTCTCCCTCTAAGCATCTATGCTATGGATTCTCTACACTCACTCCAACATTCTTGCTCAAACTCCACTTGTGTCCTTCATTGCAGGAAAAGAGAGCCCACAGTAAGAGGGAGAGGAGGAGGACAGGAGGAGGGCCACATTCCATGGCGCACTTGACCACTGCTGAGGAGGCTGCTATCGACATCGTCGGAGGTGCTGAGGAGCTGGAAGTGGGGGACGGAGAGATGGGCGCAGTAGAGCAAGCTGGTGACAGAATAGATTTGCAACCCTCTCAATTAGATTGCATGAGTGACTGATATGGCATCTGATGTTCATACAGATAAGGAACAGTAGCATAGTGGTAATATTACTGGACTAGTAATCCAGAGGCCTGGACCAATAGTCCAGTGACAAAAGTTCAAATCCCAGCACAGCAACTGGGGAATTTAAATTCAGTTAATTAAATAAATCTGGAATAAAAAGCTAGTATCAATAATGGTGACCATGAATACTACTAGATTGTCGTAAAAACCCTTCTGGTTCACTAATCTGCCATCCTTACCCGGTCTGGCCTCTATGTGACTCCAGACCAACAACAATGTGGTTGACTCTTAACTGCCCTCTGAAATGCCTGGCAAGCCACTCAAGGGTAATTAGGGATGGGCAATAAATGCTAGCCTTGCCAGCAACGCCCACATCCTGTGAACAAATGGGATGTGTCTGCTATGTTAATATCACATGTCTAACTCATGCCTTGACAGGACCATCGAGAGCCCCCCTCCCTGCTGTCCAGGAGGAAGAGCTGGAAGACTCCTCAGGAGGAAGCTGCAACCTCTGAAGGTGCAATGTCAGCAGAATTGAGCTCACCCAACAGAGGCGCACACCTCGGTGGGTCATTCGCGAGATAGAGTAGTGTTGTCACCTGGTGTATCACAAGTGAGCATCAGCAGATGGTGGCGACAGGGACAGCAGTGGAGAGTCTTCATTGGAGGGTGCGGGACACTCCTAGCTCTGCTCAGCTGCATGTGGACACTGTGGGGTCGATTTTCATTCAGAAGTCGGGAAGGAGGCGGGACTACAACTTTCGGGTTGTAGTCCCGCCTCCATCGAGATGCAATTTTCACTTGATTGACCTTGTTGAGCCTGCTCAGCAGGCCAATTAAGGGCCATCCGGCAACAGGTGACGTCACAGACTGAAATCTCATCTGTCAAGACGCGTTGGCAGATGAAATATCAGTGTTTCACAGCTGTTTGAAGCTATCAAACACTGACAGTCTTACTTCTGACCTGAGTCCTTCTACGCAGACTCAGTTAGAAATCTCGCCGGCACTGAAAGCTGCAAGCTGTCACTTTTGACAGATCGCAGCCATTCTGCTTTCTGTGCCGGCTGAATGATGGACCCCCGAAACCTCGAGGAAGGAAGGCTGTAAAGGTAAGTACAGGTAATTTAAACTTCTTTACACACTTTAGACACACCAAACACACTTACCTTTGCACTCATGCACCCATCACTCACCTGAACACCGACATCTCGACCCCTCCAAGTCCTTCAACCCGACGGCCCGACTCCTCTAGCCTGGTGTGGTTTGGAGCCGTCGGGAATCCCACACGACAACCTTCAAAATAGGGATTAGGCTAAAAACTGCCTGTTAACTACCTGTTAATAGGCAGTTAATTGGCACTAATCCCTTCCCGCCTTGGGCCGGCGGGACCCAGTGCGGCGCCTCCTTTGAAACTTACATGGAGGCGGGTTTTGGGCAGGATGGTGTCGGGACCCCCGAATTCGGGATTTTAACCCCCCGCACGCCTAAAAACCCACCTCACGGCACACTGAAAATCATCCCCCGTGCCTCTGGGGCCATCCAGAAAGAGAGCAGTGCTGGAACTTCAGGAACAAGTGCAGGGGGCTCAGACAGGTTTTGTAACTGCGAGTGTACAGAGAATGGAGGAGTCTATCTCAAACATGAGCAATGCCGTGGTGAACGTAGGTGCCGCCATGGAAAGGATGGAAACCTCCATGGAGGACATAAATCGCCAGACGCAAATCAACATGGTGACTCTTCTAAATAGATGGTCTGCTATAGAGGATAGAGGGGCATCTATTGAGGAAAGGAACCAGAGGTACATGGACGTCCCCATTATGAGGACTGTCAGTACAGAGACGGGTCCTCATGGCCCCACTGATATGCAGCAAGGTACTCTCCAGCTACTGGCTAGCAGTGAAGTGTGGGTGACCCATGAGAGGGATGTTGGTGGTCGACAACAAGGAAGTGGGGGCTCCTCTCCAAGCGCTCACAATCCCATGCCACTGCGGAGCCCTCGGTCAGAGCCCCATATTCCTCACCCAGCTGCAGGAGGAGTAGACTGTTGCCGAGCCCTCCCAGGCTCCCAAACCCAGAGGACACCTGCCAAAGGCGTCGAAGCAGGTGCAGCATGGAAGTGAGCAAGGTGCTTCAACATCGGCTGAAGCCACAGGGGAAGCACGCGCAAGAGAAAGTTAACACACAAATTATCACAAGGGTAGTCACTTGGGTGTTTTGATCTAATACAAAGTCAAGATTCTCATCGTTATTTCAATTGTAATAAAGAGATGTGATGGCAAAGATTCAAAGATTTGGCCTATGTGTGCTCAGAGATGGAAGTGTCACAGTGAGGGCTCAGTGGCCTTTCATCTGTAATCATGGTGCTGAGAGTGATAGGAAGTCACATTTTATTGTACAGATGCTGTATGGTGTGTTAAGAAGGTTGGCCAGACACTCATTTCCATATGCCAGCCACATGTGTTGGCTGCGTAAACTTACGTGAATCTGGCATGGATTAGTGCATCCCTTGCCTCATGGTCAGCAATGTGCTCGCATGCTGGTGGAACTGGCACATGCGCCTCTGAGGAGGAGGAGGCTCTGCGCTGAGCCACTTGTTCCTTAGGCAGTGGTAAGCCACGCTGCTGTGCGATGTTGTGCAGTGCACAGCAGACCACGATGATTCTGGAGACCCTGGCTGGTGAGTACTGTAGGGCTCCACCAGATCCGTCAAGGCATCTGAATCGCATTTTGAGAAAGCCGATTGTTTGTTCTATAATTCTTCTGGTGGAAATGTGGCTCACATTGTCGTGCTCCTCAGCTTCGTTTGATGGCCTCCTCATCAGTGTCATTAGCCACATCTTCAGGTGATAGCCATTGTCTCCAAATAGCCATCCGGAAAGTTGGGTTGGCGGATTGAACAGCTGAGGCACAGTAGACTGCTGCAGGATGAACAAGTCATGGCAACTGCCAGGGAACTTGGCGCAAACATGCATAATATTCTTCCTGTGGTTACACACCAGCTGGACGTTAAGGGAGTGGAAACCCTTGCAGTTTTCAAATATAGCTGGGTTGTGTTGGGGTGCCCTAATAGCCACATGTGTGCAGTCTATGACACCCTGCACCCTTGGGAAGCCTGCCATATTTGCAAAGCCAACCGCAAGCACGGTTACACTTGTTTCATCCGCGGGGAAGTGGATGTAATTGTGTGGCTTTACAAAGAGGGCATCGGTAACCTGTGTGATGCAAGTGTGTGCGGCCGACTGGGAGATGCCGCTGATGTCTGCTACTGATCCCTGGAAGGACCCTGAAGCAAAGAAGGTGAGTGCGGTGGTGACCTTGACAGCCACTGGTAAGGAGTGTCCACCCGCTCCTCTGGGCTGCAGGTCTTGGTGCAGCATTGTGCAGATGTCAGCGTCTACCTCTCGCGGAAGTCTCAGCCTCCTTTGGCACTGCTGCTCACTCATGTTGAGGATGCTTATCCTCTGCCTGTAAACCCTGTGTTGGGGGTATCTCCTGCGGCGCGGAGCAGCCCTGCGCTAACGCCCTCTGCCCTGTGCAGCATCAGGTGGGTGAGGAGGAGGTTCGTGCTCCTGTTGTTGCTGCTGCTGTTGTGCCTGGTTCTGCTGCTGCCGCAGCTGCTCTTCCTCCGATTCTGAGGACCAGGATGAGATGGTATAAATGGTTCCCATTCCGCTGGTATATATCTCAATTGAGGAATAGATGTTATAAGTGCTCAGTCAATGTGGGGAGAGGGTTTTCCAAGGAGGTCACAGTGCATATGGATTTCAGCTTAAACACTTACAAGCTCAATAGATCTGCAAAATATGTTCCAAAACCTCAAAACACAAAGCTCTGGCATCTGAAAGTCAGCCATGTTACAGGTCCGCTTTTATGCAGCATGTGCAGCTGTCAAGAATTCAGGTAGTTGCTGAACCCGGCACAATCAGCTGGCATGTTTGTTCGCTGAAAATGTAGTAAAATGGGAAGAGCCTGTAAAAATGGGATTATGTAGGCAGTTAACAAGCTGTTAACTGCTTTAAGTGCCTCTCCCGCCGCTTGGTGTCAGGTCTGATTGGGACTCGCAGACCCAACACTTTGCAAACTTGCGTGGAAGCGGGATGGCAGCGAGTTCGCAACCCGCCGTCAATCATTTAGTTTTTCACTCCTGACCCACCTCCCGCCCCAAGCGCCGGCAAAATCGCGGCCAAAGTATTTGTTTAATTTCTCTGCAATTTCCTTATTCCCCGTTATAATTTCTCCTGTCTCAGCCCGTACGGGACCTACATTTACTTTTGCTAATCTTTTCCTTTTTACATACCTATAGAAGCTTTTAGTCTGTTTTATGTCTCTCACTAGTTTACTCTCATATTCTGTTTTCCCTTTCTTTATCAATTTCTTGGTCCTCCTTTGCTGAATTCTAAAATCCTCCCAATCCTCAGGCTTACTGCTCTTTTTGGCAACATTATAAGCCTCTTCCTTTGATCTAATACTATCTTTAACTTCTGTTGTTAGCCACAGTTGGACCACTTTTCCCGTGGGGTTTTTGTGCCTTAAAGGAATGTATATTTGTTGTAAATTATGTATTAATTCTTTAAATGCTTGTCTACCATCATACCTTTTAATGTAGTTTCACAATCTACCTTAACCAACTTGCCCCTAATACCTACATAGTTTGCTTTGTTTAGATTTAAGACCCTAGTTTTGGATTTAACTAAGTCACTTTCAAACTTAATGGCCCAGAAATTCAGGTCGGGGGCTTCCCGTGGGTGTAAGCCCCCGACCTGCACTTACCTAGCGCGCCGGCTGTTGAGCTGTGGGCCCCCGTAGAATTCCGATCCGGGGCCTGCTCCAACTGCCGGCACGCAGTGCTTGCGTATCCCAGGGGCGCAGTTAGTTCGATGCGTCCCCTGGGATCGTGTGGGCCATGGGGAGCCAATCGGAGCAGGGAATGCCCATTCATAAGAAAACTTATAAATACTACGGGCCCCAAAGCATCACTAAATCTTCAAATAATTTTTTTTTTTTTTAAATCACATTTTTAAAATAAACTATAAACTATAAATTACATGAAATAACTATTTTAAACACTAATTTAAATTTTTGAAAAAAATAATTTTATTTTCTAACGGGGCTAAAAATAAACTTACCTTGCTTTAAAGTATTTAAAAATAATAAAGCTGTGGAAAAAATGTTTTAATTTTAATTAATTCACCACTTACCTTGTAAAAAGCAGGCCTTGCGCCTGCTTTTTATATGTGTAACTCCTGGAGACTTACCCTCCCGGGAAAACCTGCAAAAAAAACATAAGATCGATGCACACGCGCAGCCTCTCCTGCGCACGAATTCGAACTCTGAACCCCTGCTTTCAGGGGAACGGAAGTGCCGGTTTCCCACACATGCGCAGTGCATGCACAAAACCGGCACTTCCATTGGGCCTATGGGTGAGTACCCCGTGGAGACCCGAAGTTCTGGGCCATTATAAAATTCTATCATATTATGGTCACTCTTCCCTAAAGGCCCCTTTACTACAAGGTTATTAATTAACCCTTTCTCATTGCACAATACTAGATCTAAAATAGCCTGTTCCCTAGTTGGTTCCTCAACATACTGATCTAGAAAACTATCTTGTATACATTCCATGAATTCATCCTCCACACTATTACTGCAAATTTGGTTTGCCCAGTCTATATGTAGATTAAAGTCCCCCATGATTACTGTATTACCCTTGTTACATGCGCCTCTAATTTCCTGATTTATACTCTGCCCTACATTACAACTACTGTTTGGGGGCTAAGATCCTTTCTCTATACTGTCTTTATCCCATCCTTTATTATCAGGGCTACCCCTCCTCCTTTTCCATTTTGCTTATCTATTCTAAAAGTTAAGCATCCTGGAATATTTAGCTCCCAACCTTGGTCACTTTGCAACCATGTCTCCGTAATGGCTATTAGATCAAACCTATTAATTTCTATCTCCGCTATTAATTCATCTATTTTATTGCGAATGCTTCGCGCATTCAGATACAGTGCCTTTAGCTTTGACTTTTTTCTATTTTTCCCTGTTGTCACCTTAGTCACTGATGCCCTATTACCTTTGTTACTCTCCCTGTCCCTTCCTGACCCACTCTGCTTATTTTTACCCAAAACTCTGCTCTGCTCTAGAGCCTTGACATTTCTCTTGCTGCTTTTAAATTTACTCTTTCCTGAATCCTCCCAGCCACCCCCTTCATTAGTTTAAAGCCCTGTCTACTGCCCTAGTTATTCGATTCGCCAGGACACTGGTTCCAGCCTGGTTTAAGTGGAGCCCGTCCTAATGGAACAGCTCCCTCTTTCCCCAGTACTGGTGCCAGTGGCCCATGAAGCAAACCCCTGCCTCCCACACCACTCTTTGAGCCACGCATTTAACCTTCTAATCTGCTTATCCCTATGCCGATTGGCGCGTGGCTCAGATAACAATCCAGAGATTATTACCTTTGAGGTTCTGCTTTTTAATTTGGACCCCAACTCCTCAAACTATCTCAGCAGAACCTCATTCCGAGTTCTGCCTATGTCATTGGTTCCTACGTGGACCACAACAACTGGATCCTCCCCATCCCACTCCAAGTTCTTCTCCAGCCACGAGATGTCTTTAACCCTGGCACCGGGCAGGCAACACAACCTGCGGAACTCCTGGTCGCGGCTGCAGAGAACAGTATCTGTCCCTCTGACTATACTGTCCCCTACCACAAACACATTCCTTTTCACTCCCCCCACTTGAATGGCCTGCTGCACCATGGTGCCATGGTCAGCTTGCTCATCCATCCTGTAGGCGTTTCCCTCATCCACAAGCAGCAAGAGCCTCATACCTGTTGGATAAGGACAAATTCCAAGGCTTCTCCAGCACTTCATCTGGGGTCCCCTTACCTGCCTGAGTTGCAGTCACACCCTCCTGTCCCTGACCACTAACCAGACCTGTACCACCTAACCTAAGGGGTGTGACTTCTGTACCCGGTGGGCACGGACAAGATGGGCCGAATGGCCTCCTTCTGAGCTGTAAATTTCAATGATTCGACAGTGTCTTTTATTAATAATAACATTCTAATTGAATTGGTAAGGTTACTTTTGGTATTTGTTACATTTATTTTAAGCATCTTAGTTTAATCGGCCCATTGTTTATTATATTACTGGTACCCTGAAAGGCGCACTTGTAGTGCTGACTCTGGTCAGGTCCATCAATACAAGGGCCATTGGCCTGTTGTTCACAGTTAGTGCCAAGCATCCTCCAGCAGGATTCAGCAATCTGCACGTTACTGTGTGTAAATTGCCGCCCCGATGGCTCTGCTCAGCCCAGTGATGCCACCGCCTCCCAGCCCAGTTCCCCCGGCTCCTGCTTTACCTCCACCAGCGGGTAGGCGATCTCGTTGTACAGCTGCTCGGTGGTGCTCTCGATGTAATAGACGCCGTCGAAGGTGAACTGTTTGGGCGGCTCGCCGAGGACGCCGGGCTTCTGGATGAAGCACTGGCCGCGGGCAGCGTCCATGGCGACCACCACCTTGCAGCTCAGGTCCTTCTCGCGGCTGTTGCTGGGTCTGCAGCGGACCACCACCCTCACCGTCTCCAGGGCCATCCCTCCTCGCCCGGCTCCTTCCCTCTCACAGGCTCCCCATCCCGGCGATCCTTCACTCTTCCCGGGACCGGGATCCTGGAGCCCAGCGTCGGTTGCCCGGCAACAAGCGGGTCGCCTGAAGATCCCAGCTTCCGCCCAGCCGCGCGTCATTTCCGGCATGGCGGCCTGCCAACAGTCGCCATGGAGACGGAGCGCCAGGAGCATCAAGCAGAGTCTAGGGATGCTTCTTTCTCCAGAGTTACCAGAGAGTTCAGCTTTAAGTCCATATTTACACATCAGAACAAAATGTGAGTAGCTTATCTAATGTCATGTCATTATGCCTAATGGGCAAATCCTAAATGTAAAGATTTTCAGTAACAGTCAAGGACCCCAGCCAGACTGGTAGACAACCATGCTGGGTATTGTCTTGTTTTGCACACTTTGTACAAAAATAATAAATTGCAGGACAACGGGTATTACAGTTTAAACTCTTTTAATGAAGCATCAGGTCTGTAAGCTTTCTCAATCAAAACAGCACCGTGTGGACAAGATGGAGTCAGGACCCCTGGGTCTTCCCAAACAATAGCAGTCCTTACAGATGCCTGCAGGCCAATGATAAATCAATATGCAAATATTACATCCCCTTTTAAAAGAAAAATGTTGTGCATTACTTTTGAACCTTTCTTCTACATAATGTTCTCAGTAGCATCAACATATAAGTAAACTCAACATTTAACTAGCACTGAAAACATCTCAACGTTTCAATAACAATGTACAGTTTTTTTTAGGGCAGTGATCCGCCTACACCCTTTGACAGTTCACAAGTCAAGGATAACTCTAGGCTTGACCTCTCGTCGGAATGACGGTGTTATTCCTTGGTGTTCAGGAGGTGCCTGCGATTGCGGCGGTACACCTGTCCTTCTGGGGTGCGGACGTGATACGATCGCTCAGTGTCAGCTGGCTGGATGACGACTGCTGGCTTCCAGTAGTCATGCTCCTGGATTCTGACAGATTTTCCATTGTGCAGCGGCAGCAGTAGTCTAGCTGACCTGTCATAGAAACATAGAAACATAGAAGATAGGAGCAGGAGTAGGCCATTCGGCCCTTCGAGCCTGCTCCGCCATTCAATGAGATCATGGCTGATCATCCAAATTCAGTAACCTGTCCCTGCCTTCTCCCCATATCCCTTGATCCCTTTAGCCTTAAGAAATATATCCAACTCTTTCTTGAATATATTTAATGAACTGGCCTCCACTGCCCTCTGTGGCAGAGAATTCCACAGGTTCACCACTCTCTGGGTGAAGAAATTCCTCCTCATTTCAGTCCTAAATGGCTTACCCCTTATCCTTAGACTATGACCCCTGGTTCTGGACTCCCCGGCCATCAGAAACATCCTTCCTGCATCTAGTCTGTCCAGGCCTGACAGAATTTTATAGGTTTCGATGAGATCCCCTCTCAATCTTCTAAACTCCAGTGAGTATAAGCCCAATCGACACAATCGTTCCTCATAAGTCATTCCTGCCATCCCAGGTATCAGCCTGGTGAATCTTCGCTGCACTCCTTCCATGGCAAGAACGTCCTTCCTCAGGTAAGGCGACCAAAACGGCACACAATACTCAAGGTGCGGTCTCACCAAGGCCCTGTACAATTGCAGCAAGACATCCTTGTTCCTGTACTCGAACCCTCTTGCTACAAAGGCCAACATACCATTTGCCTTCTTAACCGCCTGCTGCACCTGTATGCTTACCTTCAGCGACTGGTGCACAAGAACACCCAGGTCTCTTTGCACTTCCCCTTCTCCCAATCTATTGCCATTCAAATAATAATCTGCCTTCCTGTTTTTGCCACCAGAGTGGATAACCTCACATTTATCCACATTATAGTGCATTTGCCATGTTTCTGCCCAATCACCCAACCTGTCCAAATCGTACTGGAGTTTCATGACATCCTCCTCACAGCATACCCTCCCACCCAGCTTTGTGTTGTCTGCAAATTTGGAGATATTACATCCAATTCCCTCATCCAGATCATTAATATATATTGTGAACAGCTGGGGTCCTAGGACCGATCCTTGCGGTACCCCACTAGTCACTGCCTGCCACTCGGAAAACGACCCGTTTATTCCAACTCTTTGCTTTCTGACCGCCAACCAGTTCTCTATCCAAGTCAATACCTTGCCCCCAATCCCATGTGCCTTAATTTTGCACGCTAATCTCTTATGTGGGACCTTATCGAAAGCCTTCTGAAAGTCCAAATACACCACATCCACTGGTTCTCCCTTATCTATTTTACCAGTTACATCCTCAAAAAATTCCAGTAGATTAGTCAAGCAAGATTTACCTTTTGTAAATCCATGTTGACTTTGTCCGATCCTGTCACTGCTTTCCAAGTGCTCTGCTATTACATCTTTTATAATGGACTCTAGCATTTTCCCCACTACCGATGTCAGGCTTACCGGTCTATAATTCCCTGCTTTTTCTCTACCACCTTTTTTGAATAGTGGGGTAACATTAGCTACCCTCCAATCCATGGGTACTGTTCCAGAGTCTATCGAGTTCTGAAAGATGACCAGCAATGCATCTACTGTTTCTAGGGCCACTTCCTTAAGTACCCTGGGATGTAGATTATCAGGCCCTGGGGATTTATCGGCCTTCAGTCCCATCAATTTTCCTAACACCATTTCCCGACAAATACTGATTTCTTTCAGTTCCACCCTTTCATCAGACCCTATGTTCCCTGGCATCTCTGGGAGGTTATTTGTGTCCTCCTTTGTGAAGACAGAACCAAAATATGTATTTAGTTGGCCTGCCATTTCTTTGTTCCCCATTATAAATTCCCCTGATTCTGACTGCAAGGGACCTACGCTTGACTTCACCAATCTTTTTCTCTTCACATATCTATAAAAGCTTTTAGAGTCAGTTTTTATCTTCCCTGCAAGCTTACTCTCATTCTATTTTCCCTTTCTTAATTAATCCCTTTGTCCTCCTTTGTTGAATCCTAAACTGCTCCCAATCCTCAGGATTATTGCTTTTTCTGGCCAATTTATATGTCCTCTCCTTGGATCTTATGCTAGCCCTAATTTCCCTTGTTAGCCACGGTTGAGTCACCTTTTTTGTTTTATTTTAATGCCAAACCGGGATGAACAAATTCTGTAGCTCATCCATTCGGTCTTTGAATGTTTGCCATTGCCTATCCACCGTCAACCCTTTGAGTGCCATCCCCAATCAATCCTACCCAACTTGCTCCTCAGACCATTGTAGTTTCCTTTATTTAAATTGAGGACCCTAGTCTCTGAGTCAACTACTTCATTCTCCATCTTAATGAAGAATTCGATCATATTATGATCGCTCCGACCCAAGGGGCCTCGTACAACAAGATTGCTAATTAATCCTTTCTCGTTACATAATACCCAGTCTAAGATGGCCTGATCTCTGGTTGGTTCCTCGACATATTGGTCCAGGAAACCATCCCGTAAACACTCCAGGAATTCCTCCTCCACAGTATTGTTACTAATTTGGTTGGCCCAATCTATATGTAGATTAAAGTCACCCATGATGACTGCTGTGCCCTTATTGCATGCTTCTTTAATTTCCCTTTTAATGCCATCCCCAACCTCCGCCTTACTGTTTGGAGGTCTATATACCACTCCCACTAACGTTTTTTTCCCCTTAGTATTTCTCAATTCTACCCATACAGATTCCACATCATCAGAGCTAATATCCTTCATTACAATTGTGTTAATCCCTTCTTTAACCAGTAATGCTACCCCACCTCCCTTTCCTTTTTGCCTATCTTTCCTGAATATCGAATACCCCTGGATGTTGAGTTCCCAGTCTTGGCCGTCCTTGAGCCACGTTTCCGTAATCCCAACCAAATCGTATTCGTTTACCTCTATTTGCGCAGCCAATTCATCCACCTTATTACAAATGCTCCTCGCATTAAGACACAAAGCCTTCAGGCTTGTTTTTTTAACGCTCTTAGACCTATTAGAATTATTATTTACTGTGGCCACGTTTGATTTAAACCCTTGATTTCTCTGACTGCCACTTTTGTTTTTCTCCTTCCTATCTTTTGCTTTTATCCTTGTTTCCCTTTCCTCTGTCTCCCTGCTCAGGTTCCCAACCCCCTGCCATTTTAGTTTAAACCCTCCCCCACAGCACCAGCAAACACTCCCCCTAGGACATCGGTTCCAGCCCTGCCCAGGTGCAAACCATCCGGTTTGAACTGGTCCCACCTCCCCCAGAACCGGTTCCAATGTCCCAGGAACTTGAATCCCTCCCCCTGGCACCATTCCTCTGGCCACGTATTCATCTGAAGTATCCTTCTATTTCTACTCTGACTAGCACGTGGCACTGGTAGCAATCCTGAGATTACTACCTTTGAGGTCCTGTTTTTTAATTTATCTCCTAACTCCCTATATTCCGCTTTTAGGACCTCATCCCGCTTTTTACCTATATCGTTGGTGCCTATGTGCACCACGCCAACTGGCTGTTCACCCTCCCCTTCCAAGATGTTCTACAGCCGCTCGGAGACATCCTTGACCCTTGCACCAGGGAGGCAACACACCATCCTGGAGTCTCGTTTGCGGCCGCAGAAACGCCTATCTATTCCCCTTACAATAGAATCCCCTATTACTATAGCTCTACCCCTCTTTTTCCTCCCATTCTGTGCAGCAGAGCCACCCCTGGTGCCAGGAAGTTGGCTGCTGCTGCCTTCCTCTGATAAGCCATCCCCGCCAACAGTACCCAAAGTGGTGTATCTGTTGGAGAGGGGGATGGCCACAGGGGACCCCTGCACTACCTGCCTGCGCCTAGTACTCTGCCTGTTGGTCACCCGTTCCCTTTCTTCCTGTCCAACCTCTACCTGCGGTATGTCTTTTGGTGTTGCTGTCTCTGTACACGTTTTGCATGCACTTGCTTGCAGCCGACGACCTGCCAGGGCCTGTCTGGGATACGGTGAGGTATCATGGGCTCTTTGACATTTGATGGGCAGCGTTCTAGACAAATGGAACATTTTCCGACAATGTCCTCAATATGTTTGCACATTCCGGGCCAAAACATAATGTCACGTGCTCTTTGTTTGCATTTTTCCATGCCCATATGTCCAGCATGAATTTTTGTCAACATCTCTGAGACTGGTAGGAATGATGATTTTCTCCCCTTTGAAGACGATTCCGTTGATTTGTGACAGTTCGTCTCTGTGGTTCCAGAATTCAGATATGCTCTGAGGGCATTTCCTCCTTTCCTCAGGCCATCCTTCATGTATGACTTTTCTCAGCAGTGTGAGTTGTGCATCTTTCTCTGTTCCTGCTCAGATCTCCTTCAGTTTTGAGTCACTCAGGTAAGCTGTTGTACACCATGTGCACCTGCACATCCATGCCTTCACTGAGGCTGCTGTCCTGGTAGCTAAGAGACTTTCTGGAGAGCGTGTCTGCGACAGGAATGTCTTTGCCTGGACGGTGAAGGATCATTCTCTGTAGCCTTGGTGGGGCTGCGGCTAGTGGTTTCCTCATGATTGACTCGAGGGGCTTGTGGTCGGATTCCACAATGACTTGTCGGCCATAGACGTATTGGTGGAAACGCTTACATCCAAACAGAATTGCATATAGCTCTTTCTCGATTTGAGCATAGTTGATTTCACTGTCTGTGAGAGATCTGGAAGCGTAGCCGATGGGCTTTCCTTCTTGCAGTAATACTGCACCTAGTCCATACTTTGACGCGTCCACTTGTAGTCTGAGCTCTTTGTTGGAGTCGAAGTAGGCAAGAACTGGTCCTGGTTCTCTGGTGATTAGGTCTTTCATTTTCTGAAATGCTGTGTCATGTTGTTTGTCCCACAGGAACTCATTGGATTGTTTGAGCAACTGACGCATGGGTGCGTTGATTTCGGAGAGGCTCGGGGCAAACTTGGCTAAGTAGTTAACCATGCCTAGTACTGTCTCTAGCTCTGCACGGTTCTTCGGCAGCTCCATCTTCTTGATGGCGGCGATTTTCTCTGGATCCGGCTTAATGCCATCAGTTGAGAGGCGATGCCCGAAATAACTGATCTCGGTGGATCCGATTATGCTTTTCTCGGGGTTGAGCCGGATACCTTTCTCCCGTGATCTTTGTAGCATCGCACGGAGGTTCCTGTCATGTTCCTCTCTATTCCTGCCATAGATGAGGATGTCGTCTACGATTGCGACTACTCCGTCGAGGCTTTCATAGGTTTCGTCGATCTTCCGCTGGAATTCATCCTGAGCTGAGATAAGACCAAATGGTAAACGCAGAAATCGGTAGCGTCCAAATGGTGTGTTGAATGTTGTTAGCTTAGATGACTCTTCCGTGAGCTTGATATTCCAGTATCCTGATCATGCGTCCATTACACTGAAGTAACGTGCTCCCACTAGCTAGGGTGTGATGTCATCTAGCATTGGTAGAGGGTAGTGAGGGCGTTTGATAGCCTTGTTCAAATCTCTGGGGTCAAGACGGACTCTGAGCTTGCCTGTACGTGGTTTCTCAACCACTACTAACGTGTTGACCCACTCTGTCAGTTCTGTTTCCCGGACGATGATTTCTGTATTCTCCATGCTCTGCAGCTCCTCCTTCAGGCGACTACGTAGAGCAAGGGGTATCCTTCTCGGTGGGCAAACCACAGGGGTTGCTGCTGGGTCAAGGTGAATAGTGCATTCACCTGGGAATAGTCCGATTCCTTTGAAAACGTCAGCAAACTCCTCCATGACTGTCTGCTTCTCAACTGGTGCTGTCAATGATAGCACTAGCTTGACAAGGTCCATGTCTAAACATGCCTTTAGACCTAGCACAGGAGGTGCTCGAGTGTCAACAATGTAAAAGTTCAACATCATGTCGCTTTCTTTGTACTTGCATTTCATCACGCATGTGCCTTTTACATTGAGCTGCTCACCCCCATAGCCGGTCAGTCTGCATGAGGTGGGCTGTAGCTCACACTCATCCTTCAAGCTGTGATACTCACTCAGCGGAATTACATTAACCTGAGATCTAGTGTCTAGTTTAAACTTAAGCTCTTTGCCCTGTTTTCCTATCTCAATATCGGCATAAGCTTGCTCAGTCTCTGAAATCTGTTTTTTCTGTGACACAGAATCAATAAACAGTTCCTCTGCATTTGGCTCTCTATCTGGCATTTGGCTGTCACTCACTGTGTGTACTGCTTTTCTGAAAACAGTCTTGCAAACTTTAGCAAAGTGGTTTCGTTTACCACATTTAGGACATTGCCTTCCTTTGGCACGGCAGTACTCCTTTTCTCCATGCCAGTTGTTTCCACAATATCCACAGTTTTTGAAGTGTTTTATGTCTGTTTCGCCCATTTTTAGAACTCTCGCTGTTCTTTCTGTTCTGAAACACGCTCTCTGGGCAGTGTTCTTTGGTGTGTATCTATTAACTGCGTGCACTGTCTGTTCACTTGAGCTGTTCGTGGCGCCGGTTATGGTTTTCAACTGTGCTTGGGCTATCTCGTGCGATCTAGCTATGTCCATAGTCTTGTCCAACGTTAGCCCGGACCCAACATTCAAAAGTTTCTCTCTCACTTTAGCTGAATGTATTCCAAACACGATGCGGTCTCTGACCATCTCATCTTTATCGGCATATTCACAGTCTTTTACCAGCAGTTTTAACTCGGTCACGAACTGTTCAAACGACTCACTAGCTCCTTGTACTTTCTCCTGAAACTTGTACCTAGCGAATATCGTATTTGTCTTGGGCATCACATATGCTTCAAAACGGTCAAAATAACTTTTCAGTACCTTTGCTTCATCCGCGGTGAGAGACCATGTGTTAAAAATGTCTCTTCCTTTTTCTTCGATCCACAGGAGTAGGTAGCTGCATCTTTCTTCCTCCCCTTTGCTTTTCAGTGGACCCGAGAACTTCAATTCCACGTGTTGCTTGAACTTGCTCCATTCTCTAGGTAAGTTCAAAGATTCCCAATTAAGAACATAAGAACATAAGAAATAGGAGCAGGAGTAGGCCAATCGGCCCCTCGAGCCTGCTCCACCATTCAATAAGATCATGGCTGATCTGATCCTAACCTCAAATCTTCTATCACTCTGCATCCACCCGAACCCATGTGATCTCCCGGGAGAGGCGAAAAACCAGATAAAGACCCAATGGCCAATTTGGGAGAAAAAAATCTGGGAAATTCCTCTCCGACCCATCTAGGCGATCGAAATTCTTCCAGGAGATCACTCTGTCCCTATATTTTCTACAGTACTTACCTTCTGTAAAGGCGATCTCCACCCCAGCCAGGAACAGGAATAAAACCATCTCCTGAAATCTAACAGAATTAGAACACAGTAGGAGCAGAACAAGGCTACACGGCCCCTGGGCCCGCTCCACTACCCACAGGGCCATGACCATTCCGAACCCAGACTCATGTCCAATTTCCTGCCCGCTCCCCGTAACCCTTTATTCCCTTTACTTCTAGGAAACTATCTATTTCTGTTTTAAATTTATTTAATGATGTAGCTTCCGCAGCTTTCTGGGGCAGCAAATTCCACAAACCTACCACCCTCTGAGTGAAGAAGTTTCTCCTCATCTCAGTTTTGAATGAGCAGCCCCTTATTTTAAGATTATGCCCCCTAGTTCTAGTTTCACCCATCATTGGGAACATCCTCACCGCATCCACCCGATCAAGCCCCTTCACAATCTTATATGTTTCAATAAGATCGCCTCTCATTCTTCTGAACTCCAATGAGTAGAGTCCCAATCTACTCAACCTCTCCTCATATGACCACCCCCTCATCCCCGGGATTAACCGAGTGAACCTTCTTTGTACTGACTCGAGAGCAAGTATGTCTTTTCTTAAGTATGGACACCAAAACTGTATGCAGTATTCCAGGTGCGGCCTCACCAATACCTTGTACAACTGCAGCAATACCTCCCTGTTTTTATATTCCAACCCCCTAGCAATAAAAGCCAACATTCCATTGGCCTTCTTGATCACTTGCTGCACCTGCATACTAACTTTTTGAGTTTCGTGCACCAGGACCCCCAGATCCCTTTGTACTACAGTACTTTCCAGTTTCTTGCCATTAAGATAATAACTTGCTCTATGATTTTTCCTGCCAAAGTGCATAACTTCACACTTTCCAGTATTGTATTCCATCTGCCAAATCTCTGCCCACTTACTTAGCCTGTCTATGTCCCTTTGCAGGTTTTTTATGTCCTCCTCACTCACTACTTTCCGTCCCATCTTTGTATCATCTGCAAACTTTGATATGTTACACTCGGTCCCCTCCTCCAAATCGTTAATATAGATTGTAAAGAGTTGGGGACCCAGCACTGACCCCTGCGGAACACCACTAGTTACTGGTTGCCAATCTGAGAACGAACCATTTATCCCAACTCTCTGCTTTCTGTTAGAGAGCCAATCCTCCACCCATGCCAGAATATTACCCCCAATCCCGTGATTTTTTATCTTGAGCAATAATCTTTTGTGTGGCACCTTGTCAAATGCCTTTTGGAAGTCTAAATACACTACGTCCACTGGTTCCCCTTTATCCACCCTGTATGTTACTTCCTCAAAAAACTCAAGCAAATTTGTTAAACATGACTTCCCCTTCATGAAACCATGCTGAGTTTGCCCTATTAAATTGTGTTTATCCAAATGTCCCGTTACTGTCTCCTTAATAATGGACTCTAACATTTTACCAACCACAGATGTTAGGCTAACAGGTCTATAGTTTCCAGCCTTCTGCCTACTACCCTTTTTAAATAATGGTGTTACATTAGCAGTTTTCCAATCTGCCGGGACCTTTGCTGAGTCCAGTGAGTTTTGGAAAATTATTACCAATGCATCCACAATCCCTACCGCTACTTCCCTCAAGACCCTGGGATGCAAGCCATCAGGTCCAGGGGATTTATCCGCCTTGAGTCCCATTATTTTACCAAGTACCACTTCCTTAGTGATTTTAATTGTATTTAGTTCCTCCCCCCCCTAGAGCCCCCTGTTTGTCCAGTGTTGGGATATTCTTAGTGTCCTCTACTGTAAAGACTGATACAAAATAATTGTTCAGTGTTTTTGCCATCTCCATGTTTCCCACCATTAATTTCCCGGTCTCATCCTCTAAGGGACCAACATTTACTTTAGCCACCCTTTTTCTTTTTATATAACTATAGAAACTTTTACTGTCTGTTTTTATATTTTTTGCTAATTTACTTTCATAATCTATCTTCCCTTTCTTAATCAATCTTTTTGTTATTTTTTGCTGTCTTTTAAAGACTTCCCAATCTTCCATCCTCCCACTAGATTTGGCTACCTTATATGCCCTTGTTTTTAGTCGGATACTATCCTTAATTACTTTACTTAGCCACGGATGGCTATCTTTTCTTTTACACCCTTTTTTCCTCAGTGGAATATATTTTTTTTGGAAGTTGTAAAATAACTCCTTAAATGTACACCACTGGTCATGTACCGTCTTACCCTTTAATCTATTTTCCCAGTCCACTCTCATTAATTCCGCTCTCATACCTTCATAGTCTCCTTTATTCAAGCTCAGCACGCTTGTTTGAGATCCAACCTTCTCACCCTCTAATTGAATATGGAACTCAACCATGTTATGGTCACTCATTCCAAGGGGATCCTTTACTAGGACATTTTTAATTAATCCTGTCTCATTACACAGGACCAAATCTAAGGTTGCTTGCCCCCTGGTCGGTTCAGTTACATACTGCTCAAGAAACCCATCCCTAATACACTCAATGAACTCTTCCTCAAGGCTGCTCTGCCCAATTTGATTTGTCCAGTTAATATGATAATTAAAATCCCCCATAATTATAGCTGTTCCCTTATTACAAGCCTCAACTATTTCCTGATTAATACTCCATCCAACAGAGTTGCAACTGTTCGGAGGCCTATAGACTACACCCACTAGTGTTTTTTTCCCCTTATTATTCCTTACCTCCACCCAAACTGTTTCACTATCGTGCTCCTTTGACCCAATATCATTTCTCTGTATTATAGTGATTCCTTCCTTTATTAACATAGCCACCCCACCTCCTCTCCCTTCCTGCCTGTCCTTCCTGATTGTTAAATAACCTGGTATGTTTAATTCCCAGTCATGGTCACCCTGCAGCCATGTTTCTGTAATGGCCACAAGATCATACCCATATGTCATTATTTGTGCCGTTAACTCATTCATTTTGTTACGAATGCTACGTGCATTCAGATAAAGAACTTTCAAATATGTTTTGTAACACTTAGTTCCTGTTTTTTCCCTTTTTAGTACTTTACTTTTTACTCCATACCTTCTGTCCCTTCCTGACACATTCTGTTTTTTAATTCCCCCACTGCTACCTAAGTCTATGACCTTCTCTGTTGTCATTTCTATGATTTGCTCTCTAGAAACCTCCCCCCCACTAATTAGTTTAAAGCCCTCTCTACAGCCCTAGTTATATGATTCGCCAGGACTCTAGTCCCAGCACTGGCCAAGTGGAGTCCGTCCCAACAGAACAGCTCCCTCCTGTCCCAGTACTGGTGCCAGTGTCCCAAGAAGCAAAACCCATTTCTCCCACACCAGTCTTTGAGCCACGCATTTAACTCTTTAATTTTATTTATCCTAGCCAAATTCGCTCGTGGCTCAGGTAATAACCCAGAGATTATTACCCTTGAGGTTCTGTTTTTTAATTTGACCCCTAGCTGCTCATACTCCTTTAACAGAACCGTCTTCCTTGTCCTATCTACGTCGTTTGTACCAACATGGACCACGACAACTGGATCCTCCCCCTTCCACTGCAAGTTTCTTTCCAGCCCAGAAGAGATGTCCTTAACCCTGGCACCAGGCAGGCAACACAGCCTTCGGGACTCCCGCTCTTGACTGCAGAGAACCCTATCTATCCCCCTAATGATACTATCCCCTACCACTACAACATTTCTTTTTACTCCCTCCACTTGAATGGCCCCCTGTACCACGGTGCTGTGGCCAGGTTGCTCATCCTCCCTGCAGTCCCCGCTCCCGCCCTCACAGGGAGTAAGAACCTCGATCCTACTGGACAAGAACAAGGGCTGCGTCTCCTTCAACACTACATCCTGGATCCCTGTACCTTCCTCACTCGTAGTCACACCGTCCTGTCCCTGACCACGGACTACATCTGCAGTAATTAACTTCATAGGTGTGACCATCTCCTGAAACATAGAGTTCAGGAACTTCTCCCCCTCCCTGATGTGTCGCAGTGTCTGAAGCTCGGTCTCAAGCTCCATAACATGGAACTTGAGTTCCTCTAGCAGCAAACACTTGTCGCAGATGTAATCACCGTTAGCCTCAATGGGGTTCAACGGCTCCCACATCTCGCAACAGTAACACATCACCTGCTCCATTCTATATAATTAATTTAATTTCTTATTATTAGTTATGAAGACCCTGCCCGGATATATATGATAATATCACACCACTGTTCAATAGGACTTACCAACTTAAAGGTATGAAAGAGAAGAGAAGGAAGAAAACCAACCAACCAGCTGATCACCAACCTCCTCCTTGAATACTGTCTGTGGAGCCTGTTTGGTTGACTCGTCTCGCTGCTCCGCCTCCGCAGTGATGTCTAAGCCTGGGAGTGGGGAACAAAACAGAGCAAAAAACACACCCTCACCTCCCACTTATCCGAACTCTCCCACTTAGCAAAACTCCAACAGCACTCAATGCACAAAGCACTCCGGGTAAGGGAGCTCCAACGATGTCCATTTCAAATCCCTGTTCTGACACCATGTCTTGTTTTGCACACTTTGTACAAAAATAATAAATTGCAGGACTATGGAATATTACAGTTTAAACTCTTTTAACGAAGCATCAGGTCTGTAAGCTTTCTCAATCAATACAGCACCGTGTAGACAAGATGGAGTCAGGACCCCTGGGTCTTCCCAAACAATAGCAGTCCTTACAGATGCCTGCAGGCCAATGACAACTCAGCATGTGATCACATGTTAATATAATAGGTATTCCTTACAGATGCCTGCGGGCCAGTGATAAATCAATATGCAAATGTTACAGGTATGGCAGCATTTTTGGTCACTTTAAAAATATTAATATATATATAGCGCATGTCACAACCTCAGGACATCCCAAAGCGCTTTACAGCCAATGATGTAATGTAGGAAGCACGGCAGCTAATTTGGACACAGCTAGCTCCCACAAACAGCAATGTGATAATGACCAGATAATGTTTTTTTAGGTGTTCGTTGAGGGCTAAATATTGGCCAGGACACTGGGGATAACTCCCCTGCTGTTCTTTGAAATAGTGCCATGGGATCTTTTACGTCCGCCTGAGAGGAATGACAGGTCCTTGGTTTAAGGTATCATCTAAAAGACGGCACCTCCGACAGTGCAGCACTCCCTCAGTACTGCACTGGAATGTCAGCCTAGATTTCGTGCTCAAGTACCTGGAGCGGGATCGAATTGTTGGGTTTCTGACTGTGTACCAGTTGGGCTGTTCAGTTCTAAACATTGCCCCATGCAAGGGCTCCATTTTACTAAAGAGGTAAAATATATATTCTAAAAATTATTATTTTTGTGTTCATATTGGTATTACAAAATGGAATATATTCCATTTCAAGCACACAGTGACAGCATCGAACACACCCAGGTCAGATTAGCTGCAGATTTAACTTCCTTTACTCTGCCTCAACAATGTCCTCAGCCACAACTGCAGAAGAGTATCCCATGCCAGCCATCTTTCTGAGTGAGACTACCCGTTTAGTTTAGAGGCTGTGATCCCATTCCGACGAGAAACTGCTCCCATTTTTTTCAGACTGCAAGTGCTGGTAATGGTTCTGCTGTTGCCATTTGCACTCTTCCAGATCCATCTTTTGCTTCTTCACTTGTCCCATTACTACCCCCTTTTGCCTTGCACCATCATCCCATTTCACCATTTAATCACTGCTGCCTTCCACCTTATCATAGACCTTCCCTTTTGTTCTTTCCTCCCCTCCCTCCTTTCCCTGCCTCTGCGCTTGCCTAAAACCTGTTACATCTCTAACTTTTGCCAGTTCTGACGAAAGGTTATCGACCTGAAACGATGGCTTGGATATTGACGGGGCGGGTTACGTAGGTGGGGGCGCGGAGTTTCAGACAGGAAACCCGGGTTTCCCCGCATGCTGTGGAGTTTTAAGCGTGCATCTTTTGACCCTGACAGGTTCCCTACCCGGAAGTCAGCCTGATTGAGAGGCTTGGCTTCCAGTCGGACGGGGACCAAGTAGGTCCGATCCACGACCCGAGGTGGGTGAGCGGGGATCCAATCCCCAACCCCGGAGGCTTTTGTGGTGGGGGCTTGGTGTGCCGGGGGGAAGCACTCCTGCACCTCCTGGCCCACAAGCAGTGCTGTGAAGGCACTTACCTTCTCCCTGAAGCTGTCCTCTCCTCATTTCAGCTGCCAGGTTTCCCGAGTCCTGGGAAACCCGGCCGTTCACTGTAAAACCTACAAAGCAGGTTAAAGCAGAGGCTGCCACCCTCATTAAAATCTTTAAATTGCCAACTTGCCTCCTGGGAGCTGGTTGGCTGCCCACCCCTTGTCCTGCCTCCGTAAACCTGGAAGTGGGCGGGTTGGGGTCAGGGTTCAAATTTTAAAAATGTTAACATCTGACCCAAACCCAACCTGCATGTTTTTGTGTGCTAAAATTCAGCCTATTAACTCCGTTTCTCTCTCCACAGATGCTGCCTGACCTGAGTAGTTCCAGCATTTTCTGTTTTTATTCCACGAGAAACTAGATTGGGACTATCCAAAATTTATTTCCTCTAAAACCTTTACAGCCAACAAAATTACATAAAATTATATAGGGCTGAAATTTAATGGGGAAGCAAGTTGGGGCCAAGGGCCTCCGAGGCGGTTGGGAAACCCAGGAGAACGATTTTACCGCAGGCCCTGCCGATTTTAATGGCTAGGCCTGATTTGAATGGGAAGCTTCTGTTTCCCACCTGCAGCCAGTGAGATTGGGAAGCTGGCTGGCTCCAGACGGGTAGGCCTGTGACATTAGGCCGCACAGAGGAGGGAGGGAGGGAGCGATTGCGTGGGGGCCTGAAAAATATCGGGTGCGGCCTAGAGGAGCAGGGGGGAATTGCAAAAAGATCGGGGGCCTGGAGGAGCCAGGGTGTGGTGAGTGGGGTCTGAGCATCGATCGTGGGCCGGAGGAGCAGACATAGGAACAGGAGGGGGGGATCCAAGGATCCAGGGCCGGAGGAGTGGCCAGGGAAGCGTGAGAGGGGGGTGATCCTGAGGTTTGGCGGCCAGAGGAACAGGGGGAGGGACCCCGAGGATCGGCGGGTGGAGCAGCGGGGGGGAGGGAGTGGGTGAGGCCTCGTGGTAGGGATCGGGGGCCTGCGGGAAGATTGGTGTGGGGGGGGGGGAGGGGGTGGTGATCGGAAGCCTCGTGGGGGTCTCCAATCTCAGGGGTGGGTTAGGCAGCGACCCTGGATCTAGTGGGTAAGTGTAAAGGCTCTTACCTCCTGGATCCAGCAGTTCTCGCCTTGCTTTAGCTGGCGGGTTTCACGACGTGTGCAAAACCCAACCTGCTAAAGTTAAATACAAAATGGAGGTTAAAGCAGAGGCTTCCAGCCTCATTGTAATATTTAACTTGACGACCTGCCTCCTGGTAGCGGATTGGCTGTCGCCCCCCCCCCCCCCCTCCATCCCGCCTGCATTAAAACTGGAAGTGGATGAGTTGGTGGCGGGTTCAGGTCAGGATTCACATTTTTAACACTTTAAGTACCCCTACGCCCCCAACCCACCTGTTTTTTTAGGTTAAAATTCCCCTCAGTCTACAGCACAGAAACAGGCCATTCAGCCCAACTGGTCTATGCAGGCATTTATGCGCCACATGAGCCTCCTCCCAACCCTCTTCATATAACCCTATCAGCATATCCATCTATTCCTTTCTTCCTCCTGTGCTTATCTAGCTCCCCCTTAAATGAAGAAACCTTCATCCTATCAGTCTGAACTCGATTTGAAACCAGGCCAGTGGTGAAAAGCCAGTGTCTGTTCCACTGCCCTGATGTTATTTCAGTATGAGCTTGTACTGATCATTAATACTCTGCATAGTGGTTGAATGTCATAGATCGCAATGCTGTTGTGTAACAGTACCATTTTGAGCAGGAAGAGTTGTTAATAAATTCCTAAGTGGCGTTATATATCCATTGTTCACTGCACTAGACACATGCATAAAATTGGAATTCATTGTAAAAGCAACAACACCGTGGCTTCATTTTTGTCAGTGGTAAGGATTTGTTTGTGATTTTTTTCCAGTAAGTTAGAAGAAAATAAGAAATGAGGAAAGGGTCAGAAGTTATTAATCTGTATAAATTTATTTCAACTGCTTTAGATTGGCAGTGGGACTCTGCAGATACAGCCTGTACCCAGAAATCTTATCACAACAATCAGGCTAGACAGAAATCACATCACGGCAAACTGGCCATTTGGCCTAAATAGTCCATGTTGGTGTTTATCCTCCACACAAGCAGTGGCCCAATTCTATGTGCCCATTATAATTAGATGCTAGAATTTTCCTCAGTTCCTTAGGGGCTGAATTTTCTGTAGTGGTAGTGGGCGCGATTGGTGGTGGGTCGGGTGGGAAAGTTGTTTTTTTTGACCGGGTCGGGAACCCACTCTCAACTCGCTCCCACGCGCCTTTCCCACAGGCGCCTCTGTCAGCGTGGAGCTGACACGACCTCAGCGGCAGGGGACCCAATTGAAATCATTATGAGGTACTTTACAGGCACTTAAGAGCCTTTTCCCCCCAACTTTTTAAATTTCCCTACATGACCATGGGATTCACACAGCTCGGGAAGCACGTCTGTCAACCTGAGACATGAGTTCCATGGCCATTGCTCCAGCTGATTACTTGACAGCATGGAAAACAAACCACAATCAAAACATGTTGATTACATCAGCTTAACAGATTGATGGAGATTCTGTACTACTTGAAAAGCTACTGGTAAATGTTAATTTTTTACTGGCCATTCTCGGTTGTTGCCTTCCAACTGAACAGTAATTGCAGTGAATTGATCTGCACTATCAAAAATGACATATACCATTTAAATAAATGTTTGTGTTGTTTCTGGTCAGGTTTTTCTCACAGTATACTGGCATTGTCCAGTTACACGTTAAATCAAGTCATCAACTGTAACAATTTCATTCTCATCACTCATTCCACTGGTTCAATTTGCTTTCAGTCCCTGAATATGACTAATTTAATTTTTCAGTCTGAGACTTTAGGGTGAATTTCTGCAGAGGTTCCCTCACTTGTCCATTGTTAACTTCAACGGAAGAGCTGCAGAAATCCCAGAAACGCATTGTAAGCACCACTTACACTGTTTGTCAGGGATTCCGCAGCTCTTCCGCTGAACTTGCATAAAATTGTAAATCCACCCCTTTATAAAATGAAGCAGATCTTAAATGTAATTATATATTACCTATACACACACATCTTTTATTTGTATCAGTTACTGATACAAAAGTCTATAGCTGTGACTAAAGCACCAATAACTTCACAATTAATGTTCTTTTTAAATTATGTTCTGATCGTATTTGTAGATGGAGTCATATTACTTAATAATTTTATTTAAATATTTGTCACTCATTGATATACCTATCAATTCGTCCAATAAAAAGCGACGAGTTAGGAACGTAACTAAAGGTTTTTATTGACTAAATAACAGAGCCCACCCTCGTGGGTGATCGGGTCCAACAAGGAGGAATACCAGTCAGTCGACTACCTTTATACCTGGGCAGGTAGGTGGAGCCATGGGCGGAGTCGGAGGTGGTCAGCCCAGGTATAACAGCGCGACAAGAGGCGACCTCGTATAGTGATACAACAGTGAGAACAGTGATAACAATACAACAGTGATAACTATAGTGAACGATAAAAGTGGTTTACCACATTCACCCCTTGTTTAGATTTGAGTCCGGCGGGGTGAAGTGTACTACCAGTTCTGGTATGTCAGTCTGTCCGGAGGCCTCGTAAGCCTCTCCGATCGTCGCAGCGGCGGTGCTGCATTATCCGGTGTTAATGTCGGTGTCTGCGTGGTCGGCGAAGGCTCGTGGGGTTCCGGCATGCCGTCTACCTGGGCTGGAATTGGGGGGGTGGTGGGGGGGGGGTAAAGGTGGTGTCTCCGGAGTGCCCGAGGGTGCGAGGTCTCGTAAGGAGACAGTGTCCTCCCGCCCGTCTGGGTAAGCCACGTAGGCGTACTGGGGGTTGGCGTGCAGGAGGTTCACCCTCTCGACCAGGGGGTCCGTTTTATGGGCCCTCACGTGCTTTCGCAGCAAGACGGGCCCCGGAGAGGTCAGCCAGGTTGGTAGAGTGGTTCCCGTAGTCGACTTCCTGGGGAAGACAAACATTCGTTCATGGGGGGTGGCGTTAACGGCAGTGCAAAGTAGTGACCGGATGGAGTGCAGCGCTGTCGGGAGGACTTCCTGCCAGCGGGAGGTTGGGAGGCCCTTAGACTTTAAGGCTAAGAGGACGGCCTTCCATACCGTCGCGTTCTCTCTTTCCACCTGGCCGTTCCCTCGGGGGTTGTAGCTGGTGGTCCTACTTGCTGCAATACCTCTCGCTAGTAGGAACTGACGGAGTTCCTCGCTCATGAAGGAGGAGCCCCGGTCACTATGTATATAGTTCGGGAACCCGAACAAGGCGAAGAGGTCGTTCAGGCACTTGATGACCGTGGTACTGGTCATGTCTGGGCAGGGGAAGGCAAAAGGGAAACGGGAGTACTCATCAACGATGTTGAGGAAGTACACATTGCGGTCAGATGACGGTAGAGGCCCCTTAAAGTCGATGCTCAGGCGCTCGAAGGGGCGGGTGGCCTTGATCAGGCTTGCTCTGTCCGGCCTATAGAAGTGCGGTTTGCACTCGGCGCAGGTCTGGCAGTTCCTGATCATGGTCCTGACCTCCTCGATGGAGTAGGTCAGGTTGCGGGCCTTAATGAAATGGTAAGGTCTGGTGACCCCGGGGTGGCAGAGGTCGTTGTGGAGGGTCTGAAGTCTACCAATATGCGCGCTGGCGCATGTAATTCGTGAAAGAGCATCAGGGGGTTCGTTCAGCTTACCTGGCCGGTACAAGATATCATAATCGTAGGTGGATAGCTCGATTCTCCACCTCAAGATCTTGTCATTCTTGATTTTGCCCCTCAGCTTGTTATTAAACATGAAAGCAACCGAACGTTGGTCGGTGAGGAGGGTAAATCGTTTGCCTGCCAGGTAATGCCTCCAGCGCCGTACCGCCTCCACAATTGCCTGGGCTTCCTTCTCGACCGACGAGTGTCGGATCTCGGGGCCCTGTAGGGTCCTTGAGAAGAAGGCCACCGGCCTCCCCTCCTGGTTAAGGGTAGCGGCTAGGGCGAAGTCGGATGCATCGCTCTCCACTTGGAAGGGGATGGACTCATCCACTGCGTGCATTGTGGCCTTGGCTATGTCTCCCTTGATGAGGGAGAAGGCCGCGCACGCTTCCTCCGTGAGGGGGAAGGATGTGGACTTCATGAGGGGTCTGGCTTTGTCCGCATAATTGGACACCCATTGGGCATAGTAGGCGAAGAGCCCCAGGGTTCTCTTAAGTGCCTTAGGGCAGTGGGGGAGGGGTAGCTCCATGAGGGGGCGCATTCTTTCGGGGTCGGGGCCGATGAGTCCGTTCTCTACTACACAGCCAAGGATGGCAAGGCGCGAGGTGTTAAACACACATTTCTCCTTATTGTAGGTGAGGTTCAGCCGTTGGGCCGTACGGAGGAATTTCTCCAGATTCACGTCATGGTCCTGCCGGTCGCGGCCGCAGATGGTGACGTTATCTAGATAGGGGAATGTGGCCTGCAGTCCGTTCTGGTCAACCATCCGGTCCATCTCCCTTTGGAAGACCGAGACCCCGTTGGTGACACCGAAGGGGACCCTAAGGAAGTGGTATAGGCGCCCATTCGCCTCGAAGGCGGTGTACTGGCGGTCCTCGGGGTGGATAGGGAGTTGGTGGTAGGCCGACTTAAGGTCGATGGTCGAGAATACGCAGTATTGTGCAATCTGATTGACCATGTCAGATATGCGGGGAAGGGGGTATGCGTCCAGCTGGGATCTGTTTATGGTCTGGCTGTAGTCGATGACCAGGCGATTTTTATCGCCGGTCTTAACGACCACGACCTGGGCACGCCAGGGGCTGTTGCTCCCCTCGATAATGCCCTCTTTCAGGAGGCGCCGCACCTCAGAGCTAATGAAGGCTCTGTCCCCAGCGCTGTACCGCCTGCTCTTGGTAGCGACGGGTTTGCAGTCGGGGGTGAGGTTAGCGAACAGGGAAGGTGGCGGCACCTTGAGGGTGGATAGGCTGCAGGTGTTACGCGGTGGGCGGTTTAACATTCGCTGGTTGTCGACTGTGAGTGGGGGGAGGGGTCCACCGTATGCTAGGGTTACACTTTGGAGGTGGGATTGGAAGTCCAGCCCTAGTAGGACGGCAGCGCAGAGCTGGGGGAGGACGAGGAGTTTAAAATTTTTATACTCCGTACCCTTAACCGACAAGGTCACAACACAGTAGCCGCTAATGTCCGTGGCGTGGGACCTCGATGCCATCGAGATTCGGTTGCGCGTTGGCAGGACAGGGAGGGAGTAGTGGCTCACCGCGTCTGGGTGGATGAAGCTCTCCGTGCTTCCGCTGTCGAACAGGCAGGTCGTGGCGTGGCCGTTTACTTTGATGTCCATCATCGACTTGGACAGGTGGTGTGGGCGGGCTTGATCCAGAGTGACGGAAGCTAGTGTGTAGGTAAGCGAGTCGTTGTCGTCTGCGGGCGAGGCGGTCGTCGGGTCCGGGGGCCCGGTGGCAGTCGGGCGTGGTGGGTAAAATGGCGTCTCCCACGAGGTAGGACAAAATGGCGGAGAAGATGGCTGCCCCCATAACTCACATGAGGCACTATTGGGGTCAGTTGCCTTGATCAAAGATGGCCGCCCCCATGACTCACGTGTGGGGATGCTGGCCTCAGTTGCCTTGAAAGAAGATGGCCGCCCCCACAGTTCGCATGAGGCACTGCTGGCCTCTGAAGATCCGCTCCTGCAGGCCTTAGAGAAGTGGCCTTTCTTCCTGCAGGTTGAGCAGGTAGAGTTCCTGGCTGGGCAGCGCGACCTCGGGTGCTTCTCCTGGCCGCAAAAGAAGCAGCCGGCGGCCTGATCGCGGGTGCCCGATGTCGGAGCCGGTACCGGGGGTGGCGGTCCCGGTCGGGTCCGGGACGCCGACGCTGAGGTAGGTCCCGGGGGCGGTGCTGCGAAGGGTATTGCGGTAGGGGTCGGGCCCGAGTCCCAGGGTCGCGAGCAGTACCTGGAAAACGCCTCCTGGTCCTGATGGGCCACCTCTAGGGAGAGAGCGAGGGCTTCAGCTTTGTCCAGGTCGAGGTCTTTAGCTTCAAGCAGTCTTTGCCGTGAGTAGTCGGACCGTAGGCCTTTCACAAAGGCATCGCGGATATTATCTTCCGTATTTTCAACAGCCGTCACCGCTTTAAAGTCACAGTTCCTGCCGAGTGCTCTTAGCGCCCGTAAAAATTCAGCTACAGACTCTCCTGGCTGTTGCGGGCGGGATCTTAGGAGGTGCCTGGTGTACATGTAATTTACCGGGCTCCGGTACTGCTGTTTCAGTAGGTTGATAGCGGCCTCGTATGTAGTCGTGTCCTGGATGAGTGCGTATACTCTCGGGCTCGCTTGGGCGTTCAGAACTCTTAGTTTGGATCTCTGAGGGATGCCGGATTTTTCCAGGTAGGATTCGAAGCAGTCCAGCCAGTGTTTGAAGTTGAGGGCTGAGTTTGCTGCCTGTGGGTTTAGATCCAGGTACGGTGGTTTGAGGGCTTGCAGCCAAGCCGGCTGGTGTGGCTGGTGTAGCCCGGTGTCTGGAAGCTGCTGTGGCTGTGCTTCTGGGAGGGCTTCTGGCTGGCCAGTAGTAGACATCTTTAAAATTTAGTCAATAAAATTGATATACCTATCAATTCGTCCAATAAAAAGCGACGAGTTAGGAACGTAACTAAAGGTTTTTATTGACTAAATAACAGAGCCCACCCTCGTGGGTGATCGGGTCCAACAAGGAGGAATACCAGTCAGTCGACTACCTTTATACCTGGGCAGGTAGGTGGAGCCATGGGCGGAGTCGGAGGTGGTCAGCCCAGGTATAACAGCGCGACAAGAGGCGACCTCGTATAGTGATACAACAGTGAGAACAGTGAGAACAATACAACAGTGATAACTATAGTGAACGATAAAAGTGGTTTACCACACTCATATATAACTTTTATTATATTATTGTACAGTAAAGATTCAACACCCGCTATGTTAGTTTGAACTTAAAATTTAATGTGGCCAGGGTCCCTCTAAGGATCCCAGCTTAAAACGCGTCATGAGTGACCTCACCAGGCCTGCTCCATCTAATTGGGCCAGGTAACGCGCTGGGCGGGCTTAATAGGCCCCATTAAGGTAAGTTCATTCTGTACAGTGGGATGGAGCCAGCAAGCGGGGTCAAGACGCGCCACGGACACCGCCCGCACCGGACCCGCCAAGGGAAGGAAAATTCTGGCCTTAGTGTCCCAAATTCACACTTTCCATAAATGGTCGGTGGATAGCAAAACATAAATGCCAGAAGAGGCCAGGGTCGGGTTCAGCTGTGATGCTGCCTATGGCTGAATCCCCTGCCAACACTCCAGTCTCTAAGGTCACACAGGAAGACTAAACACTTGGGTGGGGTACAGGAGAGCTGCCGGCTCTCTGGAACCATACTCCGTAATCAATGGGGCTGTGGTGGAAAGGGTGGACAGCTTTAAGTTCCTCGGAGTCCACATCACGGAAGACCTCTCCTGGTCCCTCAATCCCTCCTCTCTGGTGAAGAAGGCACAGCAGCGCCTATATTTCCTAAGGAGGCTGAAGGGATGTAACCTGTCACCCCTGATCCTCTCTAACTTTTACCGCTGCACAATAGAGAGCATCCTGACGAACTGTATCACAGTATGGTATGGCAGCTGTAGCTCCTATGACCGGAAAGCCCTGCAGCGGGTAGTCAAAACTGCCCAACGCATTACCGGCACCCGGCTACCGACCATAGAGCACATATACCAGAAACGCTGTTTACGGAGGTCACAGTCCATCATCAAGGACCCTACCCACCCCAGCCACAGTCTGTTCGCCCTCCTGCCATCTGGGAGACGCTACAGATGCATTCGCACCCGTATGACCAGATTTAGGAACAGCTTCTTTCCCAGGGCTGTCATCCTACTGAACTCCACAAATAAACTCTAAAGCCTGCACATCTGCCAATGCACTTTATTATGGCTATGTTTACGTTAATGTATTACAAGCCAAATGTATGTTGAATGTTTAAATGTCTTAATCTAAATGTACACTCTCGGGAGCCGCAAGCCTACATTTCGTTGTACTGCACTTGTGCACTAACAATGACAATAAAAAGTTGATTTGATTTGATTTGATTTGTAAGAGTCAGCACCTTCAGGCAAGGAGGAAAAAATATAAAACTACGTAGGATTCAGCACGATGTGCTCTTCGTGAGCTGCAGTAATAAACTATGATGTTATGGTGTTTGGAACTGAAAGCAACAAAATTAAATGTTGCTTAGACAGATGTTCTTGCTGGATGAACTCAAACAGCAGCTTTCACTTTATAGCATAGTGCTTGCTTCTGGATGTTGTATAAACACTTGTTGGAAGAGAGTTTTTTTGGTAGTAAATTTCTATCCCAAAATATATTAAAGCAATCGGACACCAATCAAACTGTGTCCGTAAAGGAGCTACTCCTCTGAGCATTGCCATGGCAACAACCATTGGCTGTCAAGAAATGCACAATCATATAAGACAATTCAGCAGCATTAAAAAAGACACATCAAAAATAAAAATAAAACAGTGGAATACCTTTTCATATGTTGCAGTTATGATCTAATGTGGTCATTAGAGTGAGGCAAATGAAAAACAGTAAGTGCTAGAAAAGCACAAATGACTCAATCTGAAAGGAAAAGGTAAGTCAACATTAACCTATCTTTCTCGTTCAGATATTGACCCACCTGCCGTGCACTTCCAGCATTTTCTATCTTTTTCATTTCAGGTTTCCAGGATTTCAGTTTTTTCTTGTCTCAACGTAAACAAGTTGTTCAAATAACCACAAAGGACTAACATCAAAAAAGGCAAGAGACTGCAAATTAATTTACAAAAGATTGAGCACCCTGATGTAGAGTATGGGTATTCAAAAGAAATAGCCCTCGAAATTATGCCATGGAATAGTAGTGTCTGAGCTTCCTTTCTGCCATTTTAGCAGAAGAATTAACCCATTCAAATAAGCGAGAGAGGCACTTGAGATAAATGCATTTGTATTCTAGTATCCTACTGTATGATTTTGGAGCTCTAATAGTTAATTTTATTTGAGCATTTTTCTAACATGTTTTAAAAATATAAATTCAAATGGAATTCTTTCAACAATTTGTAAAGTGAAATAGGCACTTCAGATCTGCAGTGAGCTTCAAGTCTCCCTTGTATAACAGGTTGGGTGAATTGTTCTATTTTAAGTGAGAGTGCCTGCCCTTGACATCAAGGCAGCATTTGACAGAGTGTGGCATCAAGGAGCCCTAGTAAAATTTAAGATAATGGGAATCAAGGGGAAAACTCGCCACTGGCTTGAGTCATATCTAGCGCAAAGGAAGATGGTTTTGGTTGTTGGGAGGCCAGTCTAGGACATCGCGGCAGGAGTTCCTCAGGGCAGTGTCCTATGTCCAACCATCTTCAGCTGCTTCATCGATGACCTTCCCTTCATCAGAAGGTGAGAAGTGGCGATGTTCGCTGACGATTGCACAGTGTTTAGTTCCATTCGCAACTCGTCAGATAATGAAGCAGTCCGTGCTTGCATGCAGCAAAACCTAGATGACATTCAGGCTTGGGCTGATAAGTGGCAAGTAACATTTGCGCCACACAACGATCATCTCCAACAAGAGAGAGTCCAACCACCTCCACTTGACATTTAATGGGATTACCATAATCGAATCCCCCACCATCAACATCCTGGGGCTCACTATTGACCAGACGCTTAATTGGATCAGCCACATAAATACTGTGGCTACAAGAGCAGGTCAGAGGCTGGGTATTCTGCAGTGAGTGACTCACCTCCTGACTCCCAAAGCCTTTCCACCATCTACAAGGCACAAGTCAGGAGTGTGATGGAATACTCTCCACTTGCCTGGGTGAGTGCAACTCCAACAACACTCAAGAAGCTCGACACCATCCAGGACAAAGCAGCCCGCTTGATTGGCACCCTATCCACCACCTTAAACATCCCCTCCACCACCGGCGCACCATGTCTGCAGTGTGTACCATTTGCATGATGCACTGTAGCAAATCGCCAAGGCTTCTTCGACAGCAATTCCCAAACCTGCGACCTCTACCACCTAGAAGGACATGGGCAGCAGGCGCATGGGAACCCCACACCTCCAAATTCCCCATCAAGTTTCACATTATCTTGACTTGGAAGTACATCGCCGTTTCTTCATAGTCGCTGGGTCAAAATCCTGGAATTCCCTACCTAACAGCACTGTGGGAGTACCTTCATCACACGGACTGCAGCGGTTCAAGAAGGCGGCTCACCACCACCTTCTCAAGGGCAATTAGGGATGGGCAATAAATGCTGGCCTTGCCAGCAATGCCCACATCCCGTGAATGAATAAAAAAGCCACCATCCCACTCAAGTCAAATGTATCTTGCTATCATTTTTGGTTTAAAGCTGGAATCTATGCAAATGTTAAAAGTTACATTCCCCAAAGCAAATACTACTCGATATTCTTTGATAAAAACATAAAAGATAGAAGGAGTAGGCCATTCGGCCCCTCGAGCCTGCTCCGCCATTCAATGCGATCATGGCTGATCATCCAAATTCAGTACCCGGTCCCTGCTTTCTCCCCATACCCCTTGATCCCTTTAGCCTTGAGAAATATATCCAACTCCTTCTTGAATATATTTAATGAATTGGCCTCTACTGCCTTCTGTGGTAGAGTATTCCACAGGTTCACCACTCTCTGGGTGAAGAAATTCCTCCTCATTTCTGTCCTAAATGGCCTATCCCTTATCCTTAGACTGTGATCCCTGGTTCTGGACTCCCCGACCATCGGGAACATCCTTCCAGCATCTAGTCTGTCTAGTCCTGTTAGAATTTTATAAGTCTCGATGAAATTCCCCTCTCATTCTTCTAAACTCCAGCGAGTACAAGCCCAATCGATCCAATCTCTCCTCATACGTCATTCCTGCCATCCCAGGTATCAGCCTGGTGAATCTTCGCTGAACTCCTTCCATGGCAAGAACATCCTTCCTCAGATAAGGCGACCAAAACTGCACACAATACTCAAAATGTGGTCTCACCAAGGCTCTGTACAACTGCAGCAAGACATCCTTGTTCCTGTACTCAAACCCTCTCGCTACGAAGGCCAACATACTATTTGCCTTCTTAACCGCCTGCTGCACCTGCATGCTTACCTTCAGCGACTGGTGCACAAGGCCACCCAGGTCTCGTTGCACTTCCCCTTCTCCCAATCTATTGCCATTTAGATAATAATCTGCCTTCCTGTTTTTGCTACCAAAGTGGATAACCTCACATTTATCCACGTTATATTGCATCTGCCATGCATCTGCCCAATCACCCAACCTGTCCAAATCATCCTGGAGTTTCTCGGCATCCTCCTCATAGCACACACGCCCACCCAGCTTTGTGTCGTCTGCAAATTTGGAGATATTACATCTAGTTCCCTTGTCTAGATCATTAATATATATTGTGAATAGTTGATAGGCCTAGAGTGGCGTGCTGACATTCATGTAGCACCACAGAGTGGAGGAATGGACGTTCAGCTCTTCACTTTGAGTTCACGATCTGAGCTGCACAACTGTAAGAGGTCCTGAGCATAGGCCAGGCAGCGCCCCACGTGGTGGTGGGGGGGGATGGAAAGTGTGATTAAAGGAAATCAGTGCCGACTAGATGCAGGAAGGATGTTCCCGATGGCGGGGGAGTCCAGAACCAGGGGTCACAGTTTAAAGATAAGGGGTAAGCCAATTCGGACAGAGATGAGGAGGAATTTCTTCACCCAGAGATTGGAGAACCTGTGGAATTCTCTACCACAGAAGGCAGTTGAGGCCAATTTATTAAATATATTCAAGAAGGAGTTAGATATATTTCTTAAAGCTAAAGGGATCAAGGGATATGGGGAGAAGGCAGGGACAGGGTACTGAGTTTGGATGATCAGCCATGATCTCATTGAATGGCGGAGCAGGCTCGAGGGGCCGAATGGCCGACTCCTGCTCCTATCTTCTATGTTTCTGTGACCGAGCCACTACCCTAACATCAGGTTCACTGGAAAGGCCTGGGAGCCGGTCTTATTCCCACTGTCTCAACTGCAGGTGGTTTGCATGGCCAAGCAAGACCAAAGTGGATTAGACTGGGTAAGGTGCACCAATCTCAATATGCTCATCACTCAGTTCCAGGAAAAAATGTTAGGTGTTAAAAGTCACATGCTCTTTATTATGGAATTTCTGCAATCAATGAATTCAGCAACTTAAAAAAAATAGAAAATACATAGTTATAACACAAGACTGTACATTCAAAGTCAAAAAGCACAATATATAGAATTAGATAAACTAGTCAGATTTGCTATGTTTCCTGTGAGATCATGAGGACAGCCCAAAATAGTGAGAATCAATTAGTCCACGAGACCCTGGATCTTCTTTAAAAAAATGTATAACTGGGACAATGTTATACTTATTATGGATTAAATATTATATTCAGATTAGGAATTATATATAATACAAATATACACAATTTAAACTAATTGCTTAGTATCACGGTGGCATAGTGGTTAGCACTGTTGTCTCACAGCACCAGGGACCCGGGTTCGAATCCGGCCTCGGGTGACTGTCTGTGTGGAGTTTGCACATTCTCCCCGTGTTTGCGTGGGTTTTCTCCGGGTGCTCCGGTTTCCTCCCACAGGCCAAAGATGTGCAGGTTAGGTTGATTGGCTATGATAAATTGACCCTTAGTGTTAGGGGGATTAAATACATGGGGTTACGGGGATAGGGTGGGATATGTGTTGGTGCAGGGGTTACGGGGATCAGGTGGGATATGTGTCGGTGCAGGCTCGATGGGCCGAAATGGCCTCTATCTGCACTGTGGGGTTTCTGTGATCTGTGATTACCATAATAAATGTAATGAAATAAAAGGCAAACTTGTAAGATCACTTACAACCTTGGACCAGCTTCACCCCATATTAGATTTTCACTGCATTACTGTATGATTTCAGTATGATTATATTAAATCAAACAAGGATGTTTCTAATACAGAAATTACTTGGAATTCACACAGATAAGCAGAGAAGCTCATGGTTGGTGCCATAATCTGCATTGAGCCGCTGAAGGGCACCTCTACCTCCAAGGTAGGGATCAGTAATTTATCAAAGTCCACTAATGTATTCAAGGACAGTCCTGGCCCTTGTTGCATATACCTATGCTTGTTAAGGCTGGTCAACACCCCTTACTTGGGCTCTTTCTTTCATTTAACCATTAATCTTACAAGGCTTGCCGTCACGTTTTAGTATTTTTTGACCACTTTTCCTCGGAAAGGATTTGAAAATAAGGGTTATTTTTTTTTTTAAAGCAACGTGAATTCTCACAATTTTTTTTAAAAAAAGGCACTAGATGAAAGGTTGTCCATATGCTAAATGGTGAGTAAACAATAAGCAATTTGCTAGCTTCTCTGGCTAATCAAGGGAGACCTCAACCTGTGCTGGAAAGCCCTTTGATCTCTTTTTACATCTACAGACAAAGAGAGATACAAGTACACAGAAAGATGGGCTTTTTTTTTAAATAGAAAGGCAATCAGGTTTGTTAAAGGCGAAGCTGAGAAGCCTTTTACTGAGGCAATGAGGTTAAAAATGCTGGAGGATAGAAGCATCTTGCTTACGTCAAGTAAAAGCGACTCTGATGTGGGGGAAGTGCGTTTCTATTTTGTATCGTTAGGTAAAGGTGGGTCGCACTAATTGAACTACAGTATGTTAATCTGTTCATAACTGTTGGTCTGTATGTTCATTTGCTGTGAAATAAAGCAGCTTAATGATTTGTATCAAACCTCACCTCACCAAGTGTTAGCTCGGTCTACCTTTGGAGAGATTGAAGAAACACACATGCGGAAGACACAGATATCCAGTTCAGGTCACTATTACAACTTCTGAGCTATGCTATGGTATAATGTGAGTCAACTCCCAAACAGTAAGACTCTCGGACCACTGCAGGAGTGACTGACGCCACTGAACCCAAGAAGGTATCTATGGCAGATTCAAGTTTGTTGCAGTTGATTTTCCTAAACCACCTTACACATCACAACTTGCAGCTAGTCTCTTGTTATGACTTGCAGGAAGCAATCTTTTCAGTTTCGCTTCACTAATCTGATGCAATCTTTCTGTCCTCAGGTTTGGTCTGGGCTGGGTGCAAGCCATAGCATTCTGTAGAATCTTGTTCTTCATAGCAGTGATTTACCCTTGAAGCACTTAGGCAACAAAAGAGACCATCTTCAATCGCTGTGTAATGTTCTATCAAAGCTTTTATGCTGGGAAACATTAGTGTGTTCAGATGCTGGAAGAGAATAAATACACATTATGAATGTTAAAAGCTACCATGGAAAAACAAACACTTCAGAATTTTAAAAGTTTTTGGAATCCTACCTGCAGATAATATTTGCCTTCATCATTTTTACAGATCAGATAGTTTATCACGCCAAACGGGGTCCGCATCATCATTGTCCAGCACTGCAGGGGACCAGGATTCACCCACAGTAAAAATGCTCCCAGAACATCATGCTTTAAGAGTGCTGTGGCTAAATCCCTTTATGAAAAATAGTAAAAGATTTGTGAACAACAAACTCATTTAAAAGGGTTTGCAGACAAGAAAAGCTCTTTTTAACAGGGAACCTGATGCTTATTTTTAATCTTAGCATTGGAAAAAATTATGCTTGTCAAGCAGACAATATTAATTGTCCAGAGAGTTGGAGAATCTCCAAAGATTATAGATATGCGGAAAAACTGCCTAGAATCATTCTTCTGCCAAGTACCAAACAGGGTTTTGGCTCCACAAATAGTGGTCCAGGTTTTGTGGTAAGAATAACGCTGAGGCTATCAGCGCTCACCGTTATTAAAGAGTAAATCGCACCGCAACTTCCGGCGTCCGCACATGCGCAGTAAAATGCAGAAATTCGGAAGTTGCTGTCCGAGTTGCCATGCGTCTCCACAAACTTCGATCTAACAGTATCTCGCCAAGAGACTCAGCATTGATATCCATGTAAGGGTTTGAAGTTGCAGTCCTTACCCACTAGTTATCCAATAAACACACCAGAAAAAGTTAGGGCATGTCCATACAAGTGTAAGTCAATTTTTAACAGTGTGATAAGTCTTAATTACTGCCAAACAACCTCTCTGGCAATGAAAATTAACATTTACAAGTGTAGAGTCTCATTCCTTCAGATTTTAATTATTGTTGGAGTTTTTTTTTTAATTTACCTTTTTTTTAAAACCTTTTCTTTGTCTTTTATCTCTCTCTCAATCCCATCTTTCTTTCCCTCTCTTTATTTCACTTTCTGTATATGATTTTACACTGAACTAAATATTCTAACTTACATTTCCTGGTTTACACTCTGCGTGTCTCAGTGAGGATTCTTCAGTCTGTTTGATTGAAAGAGACACACTGTTGCTTGTCCTGTTCATCCCCTGTAGAGAGCACTGCGCTGTTTCAAATGCACGATGACAATAAGTTGCCACTCAAAAGCCCATGAAAAGTCTGTGGGCAGCTATAAGCGTAATGCCGTTCATTCACCGCTGTCCGCAAAATCCAGGGAAATAATTTCACAATTTTTTTTTCATCTACTTTTAATGTATTCAGCTGCTAAACATTTAGGAACTTTGAAGATTGTATTCCATTACTGTGATCAACTTTTATTCAGTTTTGGTTTTGATATGCTTGTCCATTTCTCTCTGGTTGAACAGACAACTGATATATGTTTAGTACTTAACAACTTAAATAAATCCCTGCCCTGCTCTGCTTCCCTTTTCACTTTTGTGTCAGGGATCAAATGTTACAGTATTCTGTTCAAACAATGGCTTCTCACCACAAGGAGAATCAATCATGGCTCCCTGACCAACAAGTGAATCGTATCAAATTCTCCATCTCTGAACAGCCTACTCCCATATCTAATTAAACTCTTTGAAGCATTTTTAGAAATGCCTTATAGATAAGGTTACTATACTTAACAGTGGTAACATTTTCCTCTTTGTGGTTTTTGTTTCAATCAAGCAGCGAATTCCATTTACAATTTAACATAAACTCACAATTCATTTCACTGACCCAAAATTAAGTTTCTGTTCACCGTCATGTATTAGATCATCATTGTGCACTGTAATGTTAATTATTTTGGAGTTTTGTTAAATTACCTTGGGGTCAGGGAGAAATTCTACATGGCTTTATTTTCTGGGAAGTTCACCGTGGCTGGTGGATCAGTGAGATAGAGTCCATGATAGGGAAAAGTGTACATGGGCTGTGGTTGGAATAGGGTTAATGGGCAGAATGGCCTGTTCTTGTTCCCTACTTTCTTATCTTAGGTAACAAAATTGAAGGTGGTTCAGAATCACTGAAGGGGAACAAAATTCAACTTGGGTTTTATGTGCTTAAAAACTAAAGGAAATTCCTTCCTTCCAATGTTCTGAACACATCTGGCTACTGGTCAAATGGCAACCCTAAGTGAAGGAAAACAGCTGGATTGTATTAGTTAGAATGTTCCACACATTGCTTCGAAGATTAAAACTTCAGTCAAACTGAATGATTCCATTTTCAGTCAGAAGTATATTCAGATTTTTTCCTTTCCTACTCACCAGGCCTCATTCACCAGCTGAGACAGAGGTCAGGTGAGCTATTCTCAAGCCTTCTAAGAAACCGAATCTTGATCTGGACATTGGGAGATTTGGAAACTAGGAGGTGCGTGCAACCAGACCATGGTCTTTCCTTTCATTTTTTTCCCTCACCCAGTGGAAAAGTGCCAAGCCAAGACTGCTAAATCATGCAGAGAAATGAATGGCCCAAAACTCTTACAGTGCTTTTTCCATGCATTGTGCGGCATTTATGTTTCTTACAAAACAGTCAACTTTGACGTTTTTCCAAAAAACACAAACAGATCATTTTACAGCTCAATGGTGAACTAGACATGTGGAACCAAGTCCAGAAGGGATTTTTGTCCCAGCCCACTGGCGATCCTAAATCAGCAATGGCATCAGGAATGACCTCAGGCTGCTGTGCAGATCACAAGGCAATCCGACCCAAATAATATCAAATGGACCCTTACTGATACGCACTCTCCCCACTATGTTTTACTCCTTTCCACTCCTGAAGGCAGTACCTCTTGCTATGGCACACCCCATAGGACAACAGCCCCCCCAGCAACTGAGCCAAGTCAATTCTTTATGTGCGAGCACAGATGGTGAGTGTTAGCAAGCGATTTCACCACAAAGGTCATCACAACTGAGCACCATCCTGTCTTCACATTACAAAAGCAAAATACTGTGGATGCTAGAAATGTGAAATAAACACAGAAAATGCTGGAAATACTCGTTCTGGTTGCACACAAATACTCGTTCTGATGAAGGGTCATCGACCTGAAACGTTAACTCTGTTTCTCCCTCTACAGATGCTGCCTGACCCGCTGAGTATTTCCAGCATTTTCTGTTTTTATTCCTGTCTTCACATTGCTTGTTTGTATGGTTCAGTGATAAAGCATGAAGTACATTTACACACTGAACAGTTGGGGAGCTTGGGCACTTACTTTTTTGAAAACTGAGATATGAGATTATATATATATAATTCCAACTGAAAAATCACATCAGGATGTTAAATATGTGAGTGCTACTTCAAATCCTAAGGTCAGATGTACAGCCATGGAAAATGATCTGGTTTCTCATGATAATTTGCTAAAATCACTACACTACGGCCGCGATTTTGCCGGCGCACAGAGGGCTGGATTTTCTCAGCCCCGAGGAGGCGGGTATGGAGGCAGGACTGCCAGGAAAGTTGTAGAATTTGGGGGCGGGTGGCAAACCCGCCTCCAATCCGCCTCCGTGCCCTCTTGCCAGGAGGCGGGAAGCCGTCCTGCCCCGGGTCCCAAGGACTCATCAACCTACACAGAATGGCAGTGTTTGACAGCTTCACAGAGCTGTCAAACGATGACATTTCTTCTTTCAAAAGTTCTTGACAGATGACACGTCATACATTGACGTGCTCTGTCACTAACTTCCCCCTAATTGGCCTGCTGAGCCCGCCGGGCGGGCTTAACAAGGTCAATCAGGGGAAAATCCCACTGGTTGGCCAGAAGCTGATGGAGGCGGGACTGAAACCCGACAAGTGGGAGTCCCGCCTCCAAAAGCTTCCCATTCAGAAAATCCAGCCCAGGTTTGGAGGCGGGTCGGCTGTCAAAATTGAAATGATTGACAGCAGGTTGGGAACCCGCACCGAACCCACCTCCATGTAAGCTTCCAAAATGTCGGGTCTGTGATTTCTATTTTAACTACTATTTTGTCAGCCTGTTTCTATTTTACCACATTTTTAATGGGGTTCACGTCATTCGGAGATCACGTCAGGTAAGTATGTCGGGTTCTCTATCTCTCCCCATTGCTGTGAACAGGTGACAGCTGCAAAAGTGGTATGAGAGCTGCTTTTTGACAGCTGGTCACTTTCCAATGTCAGAAGCTGGAGCCTTCAGGACTTGGAAGACACTTTTGAGCTTTATGCAGTTTGGAAGTGTTTGGAGTAAACTCTCTATCCAATGTCACCTCCTTGGAGCAAGCTTTGTGCATTGAGTGCTGTTGGAGTTTTGCTAAGTGGGAGAAAAATCATTTAAGTGTATTTTGTGAATTTTAGTGTGTTAAGAAGTCAATTATTTGAAGTAAGTTTAATTTTTTAAGGGTTTTTTAAACTCTTGGGCAGTTTAAACAGGAAGTAGAATCCGGGTATAAAAGGGGAGGGGCTAGTGCAGTGCACGGAGTGCTTTGTGCATTGAGTGCTGTTGGAGTTTTGCTAAGTGGGAGAAAAATCATTTAAGTGTATTTTGTGAATTTTAGTGTGTTAAGAAGTCAATTATTTGAAGTAAGTTTAATTTTTTAAGGGTTTTTTAAACTCTTGGGCAGTTTAAACAGGAAGTAGAATCCGGGTATAAAAGGGGAGGGGCTAGTGCAGTGCACGGAGTGCTTTGTGCATTGAGTGCTGTTGGAGTTTTGCTAAGTGGGAGAAAAATCATTTAAGTGTATTTTGTGAATTTTAGTGTGTTAAGAAGTCAATTATTTGAAGTAAGTTTAATTTTTTAAGGGTTTTTTAAACTCTTGGGCAGTTTAAACAGGAAGTAGAATCCGGGTATAAAAGGGGAGGGGCTAGTGCAGTGCACGGAGTGCTTTGTGCATTGAGTGCTGTTGGAGTTTTGCTAAGTGGGAGAAAAATCATTTAAGTGTATTTTGTGAATTTTAGTGTGTTAAGAAGTCAATTATTTGAAGTAAGTTTAATTTTTTAAGGGTTTTTTAAACTCTTGGGCAGTTTAAACAGGAAGTAGAATCCGGGTATAAAAGGGGAGGGGCTAGTGCAGTGCACGGAGTGCTTTGTGCATTGAGTGCTGTTGGAGTTTTGCTAAGTGGGAGAAAAATCATTTAAGTGTATTTTGTGAATTTTAGTGTGTTAAGAAGTCAATTATTTGAAGTAAGTTTAATTTTTTAAGGGTTTTTTAAACTCTTGGGCAGTTTAAACAGGAAGTAGAATCCGGGTATAAAAGGGGAGGGGCTAGTGCAGTGCACGGAGTGCTTTGTGCATTGAGTGCTGTTGGAGTTTTGCTAAGTGGGAGAAAAATCATTTAAGTGTATTTTGTGAATTTTAGTGTGTTAAGAAGTCAATTATTTGAAGTAAGTTTAATTTTTTAAGGGTTTTTTAAACTCTTGGGCAGTTTAAACAGGAAGTAGAATCCGGGTATAAAAGGGGAGGGGCTAGTGCAGTGCACGGAGTGCTTTGTGCATTGAGTGCTGTTGGAGTTTTGCTAAGTGGGAGAAAAATCATTTAAGTGTATTTTGTGAATTTTAGTGTGTTAAGAAGTCAATTATTTGAAGTAAGTTTAATTTTTTAAGGGTTTTTTAAACTCTTGGGCAGTTTAAACAGGAAGTAGAATCCGGGTATAAAAGGGGAGGGGCTAGTGCAGTGCACGGAGTGCTTTGTGCATTGAGTGCTGTTGGAGTTTTGCTAAGTGGGAGAAAAATCATTTAAGTGTATTTTGTGAATTTTAGTGTGTTAAGAAGTCAATTATTTGAAGTAAGTTTAATTTTTTAAGGGTTTTTTAAACTCTTGGGCAGTTTAAACAGGAAGTAGAATCCGGGTATAAAAGGGGAGGGGCTAGTGCAGTGCACGGAGTGCTTTGTGCATTGAGTGCTGTTGGAGTTTTGCTAAGTGGGAGAAAAATCATTTAAGTGTATTTTGTGAATTTTAGTGTGTTAAGAAGTCAATTATTTGAAGTAAGTTTAATTTTTTAAGGGTTTTTTAAACTCTTGGGCAGTTTAAACAGGAAGTAGAATCCGGGTATAAAAGGGGAGGGGCTAGTGCAGTGCACGGAGTGCTTTGTGCATTGAGTGCTGTTGGAGTTTTGCTAAGTGGGAGAAAAATCATTTAAGTGTATTTTGTGAATTTTAGTGTGTTAAGAAGTCAATTATTTGAAGTAAGTTTAATTTTTTAAGGGTTTTTTAAACTCTTGGGCAGTTTAAACAGGAAGTAGAATCCGGGTATAAAAGGGGAGGGGCTAGTGCAGTGCACGGAGTGCTTTGTGCATTGAGTGCTGTTGGAGTTTTGCTAAGTGGGAGAAAAATCATTTAAGTGTATTTTGTGAATTTTAGTGTGTTAAGAAGTCAATTATTTGAAGTAAGTTTAATTTTTTAAGGGTTTTTTAAACTCTTGGGCAGTTTAAACAGGAAGTAGAATCCGGGTATAAAAGGGGAGGGGCTAGTGCAGTGCACGGAGTGCTTTGTGCATTGAGTGCTGTTGGAGTTTTGCTAAGTGGGAGAGTTCGGATAAGTGGGAGGTGAGGGTGTGTTTTTTGCTCTGTTTTATTCCCCACTCCCAGGCTTAGACAGCACTGCGGAGGCGGAGCAGCGAGACGAGTCAACCAAACAGGCTCCACAGACACTATTCAAGGAGGAGGTTGGTGATCAGCTGGTTGGTTGGTTTTCTTCCTTCTCTTCTCTTTCATACCTTTAAGTTGGTAAGTCCTATTGAATAGTGGTGTGATATTATCATATATATCCGGGCAGGGTCTTCATAACTAATAATAAGAAATTTAATTAATTATATAGAATGGAGCAGGTGATGTGTTACTGTTGCGAGATGTGGGAGCCGTTGAACCCCATTGAGGCTAACGGTGATTACATCTGCGACAAGTGTTTGCTGCTAGAGGAACTCAAGTTCCATGTTATGGAGCTTGAGACCGAGCTTCGGACACTGCGACACATCAGGGAGGGGGAGAAGTTCCTGGACTCTATGTTTCAGGAGATGGTCACACCTATGAAGTTAATTACTGCAGATGTAGTCCGTGGTCAGGGACAGGACGGTGTGACTACGAGTGAGGAAGGTACAGGGATCCAGGATGTAGTGTTGAAGGAGACGCAGCCCTTGTTCTTGTCCAGCAGGATCGAGTTTCTTACTCCCTGTGAGGGCGGGAGCGGGGACTGCAGGGAGCATGAGCAACCTGGCCACAGCACCGTGGTACAGGGGGCCATTCAAGTGGAGGGAGTAAAAAGAAATGTTGTAGTGGTAGGGGATAGTATCATTAGGGGGATAGATAGGGTTCTCTGCAGTCAAGAGCGGGAGTCCCGAAGGCTGTGTTGCCTGCCTGGTGCCAGGGTTAAGGACATCTCTTCTGGGCTGGAAAGAAACTTGCAGTGGGAGGGGGAGGATCCAGTTGTCGTGGTCCATGTTGGTACAAACGACGTAGATAGGACAAGGAAGACGGTTCTGTTAAAGGAGTATGAGCAGCTAGGGGTCAAATTAAAAAACAGAACCTCAAGGGTAATAATCTCTGGGTTATTACCTGAGCCACGAGCGAATTTGGCTAGGATAAATAAAATTAAAGAGTTAAATGCGTGGCTCAAAGACTGGTGTGGGAGAAATGGGTTTTGCTTCTTGGGACACTGGCACCAGTACTGGGACAGGAGGGAGCTGTTCTGTTGGGACGGACTCCACTTGGCCAGTGCTGGGACTAGAGTCCTGGCGAATCATATAACTAGGGCTGTAGAGAGGGCTTTAAACTAATTAGTGGGGGGGAGGTTTCTAGAAAGCAAATAATAGAAATGACAACAGAGAAGGTCATAGACTTAGGTAGCAGTGGGGGAATTAAAAAACAGAATGTGTCAGGAAGGGACAGAAGGTATGGAGTAAAAAGTAAAGTACTAAAAAGGGAAAAAACAGGAACTAAGTGTTACAAAACATATTTGAAAGTTCTTTATCTGAATGCACGTAGCATTCGTAACAAAATGAATGAGTTAACAGCACAAATAATGACATATGGGTATGATCTTGTGGCCATTACAGAAACATGGCTGCAGGGTGACCATGACTGGGAATTAAACATACCAGGTTATTTAACAATCAGGAAGGACAGGCAGGAAGGGAGAGGAGGTGGGGTGGCTATGTTAATAAAGGAAGGAATCACTATAATACAGAGAAATGATATTGGGTCAAAGGAGCAGGATAGTGAAACAGTTTGGGTGGAGGTAAGGAATAATAAGGGGAAAAAAACACTAGTGGGTGTAGTCTATAGGCCTCCGAACAGTTGCAACTCTGTTGGACGGAGTATTAATCAGGAAATAGTTGAGGCTTGTAATAAGGGAACAGCTATAATTATGGGGGATTTTAATTATCATATTAACTGGACAAATCAAATTGGGCAGAGCAGCCTTGAGGAAGAGTTCATTGAGTGTATTAGGGATGGGTTTCTTGAGCAGTATGTAACTGAACCGACCAGGGGGCAAACAACCTTAGATTTGGTCCTGTGTAATGAGACAGGATTAATTAAAAATGTCCTAGTAAAGGATCCCCTTGGAATGAGTGACCATAACATGGTTGAGTTCCATATTCAATTAGAGGGTGAGAAGGTTGGATCTCAAACAAGCGTGCTGAGCTTGAATAAAGGAGACTATGAAGGTATGAGAGCGGAATTAATTAGAGTGGACTGGGAAAATAGATTAAAGGGTAAGACGGTACATGACCAGTGGTGTACATTTAAGGAGTTATTTTACAACTTCCAAAAAAAATATATTCCACTGAGGAAAAAAGGGTGTAAAAGAAAAGATAGCCATCCATGGCTAAGTAAAGTAATTAAGGATAGTATCCGACTAAAAACAAGGGCATATAAGGTAGCCAAATCTAGTGGGAGGATGGAAGATTGGGAAGTCTTTAAAAGACAGCAAAAAATAACAAAAAGATTGATTAAGAAAGGGAAGATAGATTATGAAAGTAAATTAGCAAAAAATATAAAAACAGACAGTAAAAGTTTCTATAGTTATATAAAAAGAAAAAGGGTGGCTAAAGTAAATGTTGGTCCCTTAGAGGATGAGACCGGGAAATTAATGGTGGGAAACATGGAGATGGCAAAAGCACTGAACAATTATTTTGTATCAGTCTTTACAGTAGAGGACACTAAGAATATCCCAACACTGGACAAACAGGGGGCTCTAGGGGGGGAGGAACTAAATACAATTAAAATCACTAAGGAAGTGGTACTTGGTAAAATAATGGGACTCAAGGCGGATAAATCCCCTGGACCTGATGGCTTGCATCCCAGGGTCTTGAGGGAAGTAGCGGTAGGGATTGTGGATGCATTGGTAATAATTTTCCAAAACTCACTGGACTCAGCAAAGGTCCCGGCAGATTGGAAAACTGCTAATGTAACACCCTTATTTAAAAAGGGTAGTAGGCAGAAGGCTGGAAACTATAGACCTGTTAGCCTAACATCTGTGGTTGGTAAAATGTTAGAGTCCATTATTAAGGAGACAGTAACGGGACATTTGGATAAACATAATTTAATAGGGCAAACTCAGCATGGTTTCATGAAGGGGAAGTCATGTTTAACAAATTTGCTTGAGTTTTTTGAGGAAGTAACATACAGGGTGGATAAAGGGGAACCAGTGGACGTAGTGTATTTAGACTTCCAAAAGGCATTTGACAAGGTGCCACACAAAAGATTATTGCTCAAGATAAAAAATCACGGGATTGGGGGTAATATTCTGGCGTGGGTGGAGGATTGGCTCTCTAACAGAAAGCAGAGAGTTGGGATAAATGGTTCGTTCTCAGATTGGCAACCAGTAACTCGTGGTGTTCCGCAGGGGTCAGTGCTGGGTCCCCAACTCTTTACAATCTATATTAACGATTTGGAGGAGGGGACCGAGTGTAACATATCAAAGTTTGCAGATGATACAAAGATGGGACGGAAAGTAGTGAGTGAGGAGGACATAAAAAACCTGCAAAGGGACATAGACAGGCTAAGTAAGTGGGCAGAGATTTGGCAGATGGAATACAATACTGGAAAGTGTGAGGTTATGCACTTTGGCAGGAAAAATCATAGAGCAAGTTATTATCTTAATGGCAAGAAACTGGAAAGTACTGTAGTACAAAGGGATCTGGGGGTCCTGGTGCACGAAACTCAAAAAGTTAGTATGCAGGTGCAGCAAGTGATTAAGAAGGCCAATGGAATGTTGGCTTTTATTGCTAGGGGGTTGGAATATAAAAACAGGGAGGTATTGCTGCAGTTGTACAAGGTATTGGTGAGGCCGCACCTGGAATACTGCATACAGTTTTGGTGTCCATACTTAAGAAAAGACATACTTGCTCTCGAGTCAGTACAAAGAAGGTTCACTCGGTTAATCCCGGGGATGAGGGGGTGGTCATATGAGGAGAGGTTGAGTAGATTGGGACTCTACTCATTGGAGTTCAGAAGAATGAGAGGCGATCTTATTGAAACATATAAGATTGTGAAGGGGCTTGATCGGGTGGATGCGGTGAGGATGTTCCCAATGATGGGTGAAACTAGAACTAGGGGGCATAATCTTAAAATAAGGGGCTGCTCATTCAAAACTGAGATGAGGAGAAACTTCTTCACTCAGAGGGTGGTAGGTTTGTGGAATTTGCTGCCCCAGAAAGCTGTGGAAGCTACATCATTAAATAAATTTAAAACAGAAATAGATAGTTTCCTAGAAGTAAAGGGAATTAAGGGTTACGGGGAGCGGGCAGGAAATTGGACATGAGTCTGGGTTCGGAATGGTCATGGCCCTGTGGGTAGTGGAGCGGGCCCAGGGGCCGTGTAGCCTTGTTCTGCTCCTACTGTGTTCTAATTCTGTTAGATTTCAGGAGATGGTTTTATTCCTGTTCCTGGCTGGGGTGGAGATCGCCTTTACAGAAGGTAAGTACTGTAGAAAATATAGGGACAGAGTGATCTCCTGGAAGAATTTCGATCGCCTAGATGGGTCGGAGAGGAATTTCCCAGATTTTTTTCCCCCAAATTGGCCATTGGGTCTTTATCTGGTTTTTCGCCTCTCCCGGGAGATCACATGGGTTCGGGTGGATGCAGAGTGATAGAAGATTTGAGGTTAGGATCAGATCAGCCATGATCTTATTGAATGGTGGAGCAGGCTCGAGGGGCCGATTGGCCTACTCCTGCTCCTATTTCTTATGTTCTTATAGAGTCATAGAGTCATAGAGTTTTACAGCACAGAAAGAGGCCCTTCGGCCCATCGTGTCTGCGCCGCCCATCCATCCCTGTCCAGTCTAATCCCATTTTCCAGCATTTGGTCCATAGCCTTGTATGCAATGGCATTTCAAGTGCTCATCCAAATGCTTCTTGAATGTTGTGAGGGTTCCTGCCTCTACCACCCTTTCAGGCATTGAGTTCCACATTCCAACCACCCTCTGGGTGAAAAAGTTCCTCCTCAAATCCCCTCTAAATCTCCTGCCCCTTACCCTGAATCTATGCCCCCTTGTTATTGACCCCCCTACTAAGGGGAAAAGTTCCTCTTTGTCTACCCTATCTATGCCCCTCATCATTTTGTACACCTCAATCAGGTCCCCCCTCAGCCTTCTTTGCTCCAAGGAAAACAACCCCAGCCTGTCCAGCCTCTCTTCATAGCTGAGGCGCTCCATCCCAGGTAACATCCTGGTGAATCTTCTCTGCACCCTCTCCAAAGCAATCACATCCTTCCTATAGTGAGGCGACCAGAACTGCACACAGTACTCCAGCTGTGGCCTCACCAGCGTTTTGTACAGTTCTTATGTTCTTATGTAGCTCTCTCACCATTGACAGATTGCTTCTGTCATCTCAACTTCAGCTGCCATCTATTCCAGCAACATCGGTGCCCTTCAAAAAAATCTCACCTGGGTCCTCAGAATCCCACCACAATCAGCCCCAACACCAACAGCCACACCAACCTTCTCCGCAATCACCTGATGCTGCACAAAACACAGGGCATCAGCACCTGACAACATTGCTGCCCGGGAGGCCAGCAATGGCATCACCACGGCCAGATATACTTCACTTGATGCTGTACACCCTGGCTGCCACATGACGCGCCAGGTTGACACCATCCCACACTAGCACCATAAAGCATTCCAATAATGTCCAGCCATTCCTTTCACACTCATCACAACTGGGGGGGAGGGGGTAAGTTATGTCTCAACATTCACTGGAACTCACTATTACACTTCTAAAGATGAGTCCAGATTTGTCCAATAAGGTAAAGTGTTGAAAATATAGATTTTAATGTTTGACAAGACATTAATGGAAACTTCACATGAACATTGGCTAAACCACCCAAGTGCCTACCCTTGTGTGTTGTTAGTTGGTATGCTTGCAGTAGGACGAGGGCGAGTGTGAGGGGTGGCTAGTGAGATGGGGAAGTGATAAGGTAGATAGAGAGGGATGGGTGGAGGTGCAAGGTAAGTTGGTGTAAGGATGTGCAGGAGTTGGGTAGAGAAGGCAGAGTGATGGGGGTGTGATGAGTGGCACAGCAGGATGAGGTTGAGTGTGGCTTGGCAGTAACGTTTCATGATTGCTCAGATCATTGAAAGGCTTGTCCCACTGCAGCCTAGTCCTCCTGACAACATCCCTGCTTGTGCCCTCCTGTGCAATGTGCAACCAGGCTGCGTTAGTGTCCTGGGGAGGTCTCTTCCGCCCATGGGAAGGGAAGAGAACCTCCCTGCGTGCTGTGACTCCCTCCATAAGCATATGGCGGGAGTCATGCGAGAGCTTTGGTGCAGCCATCCACCTTTGTGCCGTGCTCGTCAGTGTTTGCAGCACCTCAATGCTGTAGAACACTGACAGCACAACTGTTAGAATGAATGTGAGCATGGTCCCTTTAAGGAAACCGGCTGATAATGCATCATCAAATGACGTCATCAGACCCACTTCCGTTTAATTGGCCGGGAAACGCGCGGAGTGGGCAAAATCACTTGGAGAGAGCGGGCTGGAACCGGGACCGGGACCCGCCAACCACCTCTCCCGCCGCGATCCCACCTCCGCTAGCGAAATCGCGGCCTATACCTCCTGCAGTTTTAACATTTCTATGGGAACGGATAATCCTTTTAATAGCCATAGAAAAGAATCTGCAATTACTTTTTATTAAATGATTAGCTTAAATTGGTTACTGAATCTTCTTGTACTTTTCACAGGCCTATGTTAACATCCATGAAGAATAAAAGCACTTTGGCCCTTTTTTAAAGTTCTGTAATTATATTGCCTGAATCATCCTTTTCAAAATTCTCTCATCTCTCCAGTGATACCCTTGTTGCAGCTGTTAGAAAATGCCTAGACTGGCTTTCCCTGTATCAGGGAAAGAAAAAAGAACTTATACTTATATAGAATATAGGGATAGTATCTAGATTTAACACTTCTTTTGAGAAAAGGTTTCTGCTGTTTGCTATTTATTGAAAAGTCATAAATGTGTATAAATCCTTGGTTTATGATTTCACAACAAAACAGTGAAAATCCCCCCTAGATGGGCCAGTTTAGATCAGCAACTCCACAGCTTGGGGAATCACAAGGGACAAATGTAAATCTGTGCTGCTCCCTAGCAGTGGCCAGAGCACTAATGTACTGTGGCACCTTTTCAAACATTAGAATATTTTTATAATAAAATACAAATTAAAGACAAGTTTGTTAAACTGAATTGAAACTGACAAGCAGACGAACAGTAAAGTAATACTGCAGTGTTAAACATAGAAAAACAATGAAGAACAGTAAAATCGAACCTTGGAGTACTGCGTGCAGTTCTGGTCGCCATATTATGAAAAGGATATAGAGGCACTGGAGAGGGTGCAAAGAAGATTTACAAGGATGATACCAGAAATGCGAGGGTATGCATATCAGGAAAGGATAAACAGGCTGGGTCTCTTTTCTCTAAGGGGTAAGGGGTGACCTAATAGCGGTCTTTAAAATTATGAAAGGCTTTGATTGAGTGGATACAGAGAGAGAGTGTTTCCACTTGTGCGGAAGAGCATAACTGGAGGCCATCAATGTAAGATAGTCACCAAGAAATCAAATAGGGAATTCAGAAGAAACTTCTTTACCCAAAGAGTGGTGAGAATGTGGAACTCGCTACCGCAGGGAGTGGTTGAAGCGAATAGTATAGATACATTGGACAGGCTGGACAAGCATATGAGGGAGATGGGAATAGAGGGTTATGCTGATAGATTTAGATGAGGAAAGACGGGAGGAGGCTCGAGTGGAGCATAAACGTCGGCATGGACTGGTTGGGCCGAATGGCCTGTTTCTGTGCTGTATATCCTATGTAAAATCAGTGCTTCACTTTCTCCTTATGGATTTCCACCCAGGGGTTCAGCTGCACAGGGCAAAAGGGACTGCAGTCTTCAATAACCCTCCCCCACACAGCCATTCCTTTAAAAGGAGTATTGTCTTCATGAGAAAGTATTTGGCAAACTTTTTTTGCATTTGTCAACTAAACAGGATAGCCTCATTCGCATCATTATGATGTTGAGTTACGCCCAGGCTGAAACAGTGGGATTCATTGCATTTTGCCAGGACTGCTCATGAAGTAAAACAGTCACAGAAAGACAGAAACCATAAATAAAAAATATTTAGCAGCGAATTCTAGTAAGTGTGCAAAAACATTTAATAAATGTCAAATTTAAATTGATGTTTTCTTTCATTGACTCCCAAGTTCTGTGTCCTGATATGCCCCCATATTAATGTGGATGGACCTTCTCAAAAGGTTTAGAGGATGGATCATTCCAGTCTCTTTTGCAAAGTAAACCTCTCTATTCCACTATAAGATTAAATCAATTTCACACTGTAGCAGTGATAAGTCATGATGTAATAGGCATTGTTGACTATCCCTCTTTATAATTATCTGTATAACTTATTAATATGCTTAATGTCTGTGCTCACTTTCTGTCTATAAAACCTTACTTCCATTGTCATGCTTTCCATCACACTTTTGCATCAATGTGTTCCCCCATTTATAAATTTCTATGCCTGCATTTATAATGGGAAAAGCCCACATAACTTGTCACATTGTACAATCTGATCACTGGGTTGTGTTGTATTATCTATTCCCACAAATAGCTCAAAATGCTTTCTGAAAATTTCTCATCATCCAATTTTTCCTCAGTAACTAAAGTTCCTAATATCCAAAATAAAGATGTAAACAAAGTACCAAAAAATTACACCTTTTACAATGACACAATTAGATTAATCCACTAAATTGCCTTTTGTCAGTTAATGCTTCATTAAACAGAGAGAAAATAACAGTATAATAATTACACATCTGTTGTAGCTTTTGTTTTGTGTTCTATAAACTTCATGAAGCATATTAAATATTAGTATTTCTACATACTAATGTTCTATTTTCAAAAAAGTTCAATTATCTGACCTTTGCTGTTGACAATTAGAAAAGGTAAATGCTTACAAACATAAGACAGAGATTCTTATTGCTAACACCGATGAGACATCGAGCGAAGCACAAATAGAAAAAGAGAGCCAGGCAGCATGCCTAGAGCGTGAAGGGAGCAAAAGGGAGGGCATATGAATGATGGGGGAGTGATGGAAGAGATCGGCTGAGAGTTCCATTTTCCCTGTAAAGCCTATCCCAAATACAGCCTGCAACTGTTAGTGAATCGTTTTTCCACCACACCATGCCATGCCATGCCACCCACCCGCTTCCACCTGAAAGGAAAGCAGAAAGAGCACCAAGAGAAGTAAAAATAAGTTAAGGAGAGAAAAGCAGAAGAGGAGCGACAGAGAGAGAAACAACAACATGAAGACAAGAGAGCGACAAAGGCCTAAATATTGACTGCGCAACACCCATAAAGGGCCTCCTAAGCCTCTAATATGGTGTGCAGGAAACACATGCTCATTGCAAGGCGGCAGTGCATTGCCTGCCATATTGGTGTAGGCAAAAGAATCATTGTCCAGGCCCGCCATCTGAAACAGGCATTATGCTCTTTGCATATTCAGGTCTACATGCTGCCTAATAGGGAGGCCTTAAAGGGACCCCTGCAGGCCACAACCAACAAGTTAAGTGTTTAAAATATACTTACCTGAATGTGGAGCTGGGAGGAGCAGGAGTTCTTCTCCTGACCCCACATTCAAGCCACTTGGGCCGCTGCCAGACACTGCTTCCTCCCTCTATCACAACCTTGACCGCTCCCTGATCCCTGCCGTTAAACCCCCGATCCCAGCCTCTGCCTTCCGCGACCCATCATGGCCTCTGCCTGCAAGCCACCCTTCCCAATCATGGCTACCCAGCCCTTCCTGGTCACTGCTACCCTCTCGACCCAGTCACCCCCTCCCTCCCGGTCCCCTTTAACTACTTACCTGAGGGACGCTGCTGGCGTGGCAGCGGCTCGATGTTTGATTCCTCATCGAGCCCGCGATCTACCTGGGGAACGCCTATTAGGGGTCTGCAGCTCGCTGGCTCCATGATAATGAAGCCCAAGGCCCAATACTGGGTGCATTAAGGGCCTATCCATTCAGGCACAGGGATCGATTCCTGCGGGCCCCCTGCCCCCACACACAAATTTGAATTTATAGGCCCATCTCCTCCAACTTACCACGTTCAATGCCACAGGAGATTGACTAGTTTTACAAAAAAAGTCATGTTCAATTATATGTGTAACATCAAACTGCAACTCAATTGAAAATGCCAGTTACGTTGCCCTCCCCAGCCATGAAGACAATAATTGGTGTAAAACTAGTCCACTGGCCCCAATTAGAAAAGCTTCTGCTCCCTCACCTAGCTGCATTTTTATTCACCTCGTGGCATTCTTGATTGCCTTACCAGAATAAATGTCAAATGTAAGCATGTTTACGGTGGCACGGTGGCATAGTGGTTAGCACTGTTGCCTCACAGCGCCAGGGACCCGGGTTCGAATCCGGCCTCGGGTGACTGTCTGTGTGGAGTTTGCACATTCTCCCCGTGTTTGCGTGGGTTTCCTCCGGGTGCTCCGGTTTCCTCCCACAGTCCAAAGATGTGCGGGTTAGGTTGATTGGCTATGATAAATCGACCCTTAGTGTTAGGGGGATTAAATACGTGGGGTTACGGGGATAGGGTGGGATATGTGTTGGTGTAGGGGTTACGGGGATCGGGTGGGATATGTGTCGGTGCAGGCTCGATGGGCCGAAATGGCCTCTATCTGCACTGTGGGGTTTCTGTGATTTCTGTGATTCTGTGATTATTGATATAATAATCAGAGGTCTTGTGCTGGAATTTCTATTTCACCATCTAATCCATTGAGATCATTTCTGCAGTTTTTTTTTTTTTTTTTACAGCGAGTGCATGGATGTTATAACCACCCAAGCATCTGAGGATGTGACACCACAACTTTCTTTAAAAAACAAAGTTCATTTTTAGAAGAATTACCATTATACTGTCACTGGCATACTAACCTGGGGATCCCAGCACTGGCCCAGACTGTGTCCATTAGGACTTCTTCATGCTGTAGTGGAGCTAGTGCTCTCCAGGATTCCAGGAGTTCATCTCCCCAGCTGCAATTGTCTGTGGAAAATAATAAATTAAAAATATTTCAGATACGCATGGCTCGGACATTGTTTTGGCTATTCATGCCTTTTTTCAAGTCTAATCTTGATTTAAAAATGAACAGCTTTCAACCATCCTTTTTAATCAGTTACTCAACAAAGCACAAGTTGGCAGAGCACCAAACTGAACTGGAATTGGGCATGTTCAAGCTAGGTTATCAACTCTGGCTTCGTGTCAGGTCCACTTATGAAAATCAGGTATTGTTGGAGGATGCTGGATCCTGCCTATTCCATTTCTATACTGACACTCCTTGAATTAAACTCTAAGTGCTAAGTTAGAAAGATTTAGGGGAAAAAAATTCAGTATCGCCGCCCCGTTTGGGGCGCCATTATCGGCCGTGCGCAAAGTTTAGCGCCGGGCGCTAATTATCGCCTCCGACAGCAAACTTGGCTTTTATCGCCCCTGGAGGTGATTGGAGCGCTAAATCAGGCGCTTCACACCTGTCTTAAGGCGCAAAGGCCGAGGAGCAAGGCGCTACCTCAGAGCGCTGGCGAAGCAAGGAAGGGCAAATCAAAATAAACCTGCAACATGCTGCTCAGTACTCAAAACTCCTTCACACAGCGTTGAATCTCTCCAGAAGCCTCTCTCTCTCTCTCAGAATGCGTGGTGCAAAAATGTCACCGACAAAAAAAGGCAGGAAGCGGACGCCTTTAAATAGGGCTCCCCCAGTCCCTTTCTGACAGCATAACGCTCTCCTCAACCTGTCGTTGCTAGCGGCAGGCGGTAAGGCAGGGGGCGCCACTCAATATCCGGTCCGGGGCGCTAACGGGGCGTTGCGCACTTGACTGACGTCACAATCTGCCGGCGCAGGAGATCGTGGCGGTAGTGTTTAGCGCCGCCACAAAATGTCTAGTTAATTTCGTGAGCGGCACAAACATCGCCGCGCCCGGGCGCTAGTTACTTTGCGCCCCATTAGCGTCCTCTTAAGGCACTAACGGGAGGCGCAAACAACTGAATTTTCCCCCCTTACAATCAGGCTCTCTCCCAACACTATCTGTGTTCATAGCAAAAAGACAGTTTCCATACGCAGATTTGCATCTCCTATGACCTGAAACATATAAATGTCTGCATGTTGTGAATGAGGTAGCTTGCTGCAAGACTAACAATTATTATTTCTCCACAGTAGTAAGCACTGGAGACCAATGTGGGTTAGCCACCCCACACTCTGAAAAGCAAAAATCGCCACACTGTTGGGTCATATCGCTCAAACTAAAACGATGAGTTGAATTTATTTACAAAGAATAGGATTACACAGGAGCAAAACAGTATCCGATTTCTTTTTTAAATTTGTTTATGGGATGTGGGTGTCACTGGCAAGGCCAGCATTTATTACCCATCCCTAATTGCCCAATTCCACAATACTTGAACTGCTCTGAAATAATGATTTCAAAATTTTAGGTGTATTGTCCTCAATCTTTTGACTAAGTGCTGGATGAATGTAAGGTAGGCACTGAGCTCCACAGACCCCCTATTGCTGCCATGATGTGTAAACAGACAAATAGGGAACTGAAGAATATAAAAAAATCAGCATTACTCTACCATTCCAAAGCAGAATTGGACACACCAGATAAAGCAGTTCCTTCCCATTAAGCAGGCAATCGTGTTATTAACCAAATTTACCATTTAGAGTATGAATAGTAGGTTTTTTTTGCCTTGCTGGTGGTTTTGTTTGATTTTGATACCTGACTTTCATATGAAACAGCTTGCCTGCTTTCTTGCAGTCAGCTTGGCACAGATGTGAGACTGCGAGCTATTTTGCATTAACATCTCAAAAACACGAGGGATTTCTCATTCAACTGACTTGTGAATAAATCTGACATCATTATTGCAGGAAAATGTCTGGGCAGATAATCCCCATAGAAATGTAGCTAGCTCTAGACAGTAGTTGTGTGCTGTCTTTTTCCCTACAAAGATAAAAGAACTCTTATAAAGCACAGCTCACTGGTCACCTTTTGAATTCACAGTATTTTGGTCAATCTAAAGTTTATTGAAAAAGATATACTACAAAGATTTTACAGTTTGAAGTATGATTGAGCTTTGATTCCATTGCAGGGAGGTCTGCTGGGGTGAATAAAAGAACAAACAGAATCATGTTAAAAGGTGGTCAGAGGGGCAAAGAGCGATCTGGAATAAAAGCATAACCACAGGCAAAATACAACAGTGAAAAATTCTTTCTGTATTATAAAAGTAAAAGATCAGAGAAAGGATGAAAACCATAAAAAATGTTAACGGGACTAAAATGCCAAATGAGGTTAGGACAGTTAGTATACCAATTAATCACTTAACTTAAAGTAGCTCTTCAAAACAAAACAAAAGCATCAAAGCTCTAGCAGGACTTGGTATTAACACATTTTGTTTGGACCAGGAATATGTAATGAGCAGTTTTACAAAACTGAACCATTACAGAGTCCTTTGTAAACCTCTGCCCTAAACCTAGTGGTGCAAGAAGCTAGTAAATATCATTCTTAAACCCAGTTTCTGGCTACAAACCTGTCCATTAAAATAGACTTCAAAAGATACCAAGGCACCCTCCTCAGAAACCTGACTCAAAGGGCTAGAATTTCCCAGGGCTGTGGAGGCGGGAATGGAGGCGTGTGGGGTGTTAAAATCGCGAAATCGGGGGGCACGAACCCATCCCGCCCCCAACCCGCCTCCATGCCCGTTTCCCAGGAGGCGGGTACCCGACCTGTGCTGGGAGCCGCCTCCCCGAGGCGGGAAGGGGATTAGTGCCAATTAACTGCCTGTTAACAGGCAGTTTTTGGCCGAGTCCCTATTTTTAGCCCTGAAGTGTGGGCTGCCCGACGGCTCCAAACCACGCCAAGTTAGCGAGGCGGACCGTCGGGCTGAAGGACTTGGAGGGTTCGAGATGTCCGGTGTCCAGGTGAGTGATGGGTGCATGAGTGCAGAGGTAAGTGTGTTTGGTGTGTGTAAAGTGTTTAAATAAGTTTTACTTACCTTTACTTACTAATGCAGGCTTCCTTCCTTCAGGTCTCGGGAGTCCCTCATCTCACCGGCACAGAAAGCAGAATGGCCGCGAGCTGTCAAAAGCTGCAGCCTCTGCTTTCTGTTCTGGAGAGATCTCTAAATCAGCCTGAGAGGAAGGAATTAACTGTACAGATTGTCAGTGTTTGACAGCTTCACAGAACTATCAAATGCTGATATTTCATCTGTCAAAAGCTCTTGACAGATGAAATGTCAATCTGTGACGTCACCTGTTGCCGGGTGGCCCTTAATTGGCCTGCTGAGCCCGCTGAGCGAGCTCAACAAGGTCAATCAAGGGAAAATCGAGTGGGTTGGCCACAACTCGATGGAGGCGGGACTACAACCCCAAAAGTGGGAGTCCCGCCTCCTACTCGACTCCATTGATAAAATCCAGCCCAAACTGTTCGCCCACTTTTAGGACAAAGCAGAGCTGCAGGTCTGTTGCATAGGACTACTTGTTGAGTCAGACATGATAACTAACGCTCTTCCTAAGGCCTGGTACAATAGTAAATAAAATAACTTGTAAATATGGAAAGATCACAGCCTGATGATTAATATTAATTATTTCTAACACCTGGGTGGGCTGTAAGTATTCTCTCATTTGTTGAATAGGGCAAAGGAACTTCTATTCCACATAACTGGGTGCAGTCCGAGATAGTCCCTTAAATGTAATTAAAATACATCAAAGAAGAACAGGAATCCAAAATCACATTATTTAAATAGCTATGCCATTGATACTGGAGTCTTGATCCTGATACCAGGAAACTCTCTTTTAACCGGCACCTAAATAACTGGAAAACTCTGTTAACCGGCAAAATTCAGGAGTAGGTTCAGGTAAGTTTTATTTCATATTAGTAGCAGTTCCTGGACCTGTGGCTGTGTAACTGGGGTTCGTGCACTTGTTGCTAAGCAACAGGGATGCCTGGATCTTGTGGCCGGAGTTCCGGCACATGCTGCTAAGCAACAGGGAAGCCTGGATTTGTTGCTGTGTACGGCGCTCTCGTACCTTTTAACTATATCTCTCTGTAATCCGGACTTTTTGATAAACCGGCACCACGCCGGTCCCGTTGGTGCCAGAAAATAAAGAGTTTCCTGTCATATATGTAATCCATCTAGACATGCTACTCCCATAATTGTGGCACAGCTACAACTCTCTCACCAACACCCCACCAAAAAAAGTAGGGATTCTTATGATGTTAAGAAGGATAGATGTCTGAACAGTCACAGGGACCTTATAATAAATGGTATATATAATATAGTAGAAGGTATAGAAAATGTAAATCCAGAACATTATTTTAAACTAAACCATCAGAGAAGTACAAGGGGACAAGCGTTCAAACTAATAAAAAGGCTAATTTAGGATTGGGATCAGGAAGTTCTTCACATGAAGAGTGACCAACATATGGAATGGACTTGCCGGTTGGATAAGAAACAGTTGGATTCTATGATGGGGAACTGTAGGGTCTTTCTGGATGAATGAGCTTAAGGGGGTCGGAATAGCCTTTCTTACCAACAGCTATCTTGTGAACAGGAACATGTACGAGCATCAAATAGAAAAGATATGCTTAAGCAATTATAAAAGAGTGATGTTCTCTACATTCTGACTAGATTGTAGAAATAACAATGTTCCGCAAAACAATGTAGCTTCAGGGTAGACATTAACTGGGCATAAATCAAATTACAGCGTCCAGAACAGATACTAAACAAATAATGAAAATCCTGCTGGATGCTCCTAGTTTTAACCTTCCAAAACGCAGTTCTTGCAAAATGCAAATGCTTCATACTCACAGCCATCTGCCAGTGCTTGCTGAAACTGTCTCTTGAAGGTAGAACTCCTGTAAGCTCCTGACCGGATCCCTTTGTTGCGTATGGCTTTCTTTCGTACTAACGTTAGTGAAGAGAATGGACAGTCTTCTAGTGATTTTTCAAGTGGATCCAATTCTTTTGGTTGAGCCTAAAGATATAAGCAAGGAAGCATTAGCTCAATTTACCTTTTATTGGGTGCGGAAGGGGGGTCATTCCACCAACCCCTTCTTCCTACATTTTGATAGTATGATTAGTAGATTACAGCAAAAATGAATATGTGGAAGAACTTTGCAGTGACATTTTTAACCTGTTCAGGGTACTTCGATTCACTTCTGGGAATCCAGAAGTTATTGGCAATAATCATCTTTAGCAACAATCTTCTGGTACTTCTACAGGGGGTTGTTAAAATCAGAATTAGTTCTGTGTATGCAGATGAATATCATAGATTGTTAAACTACATTTATTGGGGAAAGGGTCTGGACTCTACATAACATATCTGCAACCACTTAGACTTCATCCAACTTTGTATGAAGATGGTGCTGGAAATCAGAGACCAGTTTTCAAAAGATGTTTAAACTATTCTATTGAATGACTTTCAGGTTTTCTAAAATTGTTCCTATAGAAGCTGTGACTCCAAAACATTTTCAGTCGGGTACATATTTGAGCCCTATATGGGAAAAGCTCACGTGAACACCCATTTTCTTTCTATAACTCCCAGTCATTTCTTGACATGTTAAAATGACAAGACTTCTTCAAAAGCATCTGCAGAAACGGGGGGGGGGGGGGGGAGAGGGGGCTGAAGAGAAAGGGTGAAAGAGAAGAGAGACTGACATTCAGAACATGATTTTCTTGCTAAGACAGCAATGTGTTCTCCGGGAGTTAACAAGAGATGAAGATATGACTGAAGTTACCCTGAGAGCAACACTTTTTGTCCCAGGAGAATATCCTTGTGCAGCTGGGATGTGGGAGGAATCAGGAGAGTCCTTTATTTAGGAGCTATGCACGACCCATGATCATAAAGAGCAGTGTGCTTTACATTCTAAAAATTAGGACACATTGGAGACTCATTCCTCTGGAAGTTACTTTAAATGGAGTTGCTCTAGCCCGCTAGATTCTACCACCTCCCAGATCAGTTGGTGGGACCAGGATAGGAAAATGTAATTTATCCATATTTACCATGTTGCTATCAAGCCAATGTTAATTAGGAACACATTTCTTTAATCACCACTCTCACTTTCTCCTCCACTAGATACAATATTCAGCACATGCTAATCGCGCCAATGTTTAATTACATTAATTAGTAAGTAGGCTGCTGCAGGGATTAGTAGCTACTGCTCTACTGAGGCTGCAGTAATAGAAAAGGCAAATTCCATGTTAATATAAGCACTGAGCAAAATGTATGGACTAAAACCAATGTTTTGTCCATGACGCCTCTTTCAAGTGGGACATATGAAAAAGGCAGGCTTCAGGTGAAAATATTCACAATCTTTTATGGCACATACCTTAGAACCACTTGTGGAATCATGTGCAGCTGTTTTACTGGTACTACACCCAAAGTTTTCACTTTTAGTGGTTTCCTCAATATCTTGCAAGTAGTAGATTACATACGCACATGATTTTGGAGAGTTCAGATGTTTAACAGAAAACTTAAGTTGTTACTCAACGACTGTGTAGGAGGTGGGGTGGCTGGTACCTTGTTGTCTATGGGCTTGTGCTCCTGTAAAGCAGTTATCTCTCCATACAGGAGCTGTGAAACTGTGTTCCTGTGCCCAGCCTGTCTTATTGTATATTAGGAACCAGGAGTGCCTGCCTCTGCCGGAGAGCAATTGGGAATGAATCATCTGTTCTAAGAGGCATTCTAAACACATATTACACTCTAATACCAGCTGAATACATACTCGACAAAATAAATTTTAGCAAAAAAATGTATTTTCAATAACTTTGAAAGAGGTAATAATGCCTGTTTACTTGAGTATTGTTTTCATTAGTGTTATCATAGATTTTTCAGATTTTGTAATAAATTAGTGACATCTGCAGCTCTGAAAATATCAATCTTTTACTCATCTATAAGCACAATACAGGAAACTTTGGTTTATCTGGAGGTTAACTGTCCGGAATGCTCGAGCCACCGGCAAAAATCAGGAGCCGTTTCGTTAGGTTTTTTTTCTTTTTGTTGCTTTTTTTTCCCACCAGTCAGGCTCTGCAAGGTCTCGCTGAAGCTGTTGCTAAGCTACAGAGACACTTGCAAGGTACGGCCGACTGTTTAGAAGCTGGGTTTGTTGCCAGATACGGAGCTCAAAATCTCCGTATGTTTCAACATTAGCGCTGGTTTGTCCGGCAGTTTTGATGGGACGGCAACAGCTCGGTCCCGTCGGTGCCGGATAGCACAAAGTTTCCTGTACCTGGTCCTTTTGCCTTACTGTTCCTTCTGACGGTCTGATTTCCTCTTGTCGTGACAATCTCCTGAAGGACACCAGGGCACTGACATTCAAGGAAAAATCCAGCTCTCCATAACGCTCTCTCACATGTCTTGTAGAAACAGTTTGTACTGGGGAGCCTGGTTCCAGGTGAGTTTCCTGGTTAGGGTGGCAAGTGGCAGATGCATTGCTCTGCTGTTCCTTCCTGTATTTCATGCCGGAAGCAAGCTGGAACAACCGGCATAGCTGCAAATTCAGAATGGTTGCCTACAGCAGAAAGAACTGTGTTAGACAGAAGGTTGGAGACAAATACACAAACTCAAAGCACCAATCAAGTAAGTTGTTTGGACCCAGCAATTGACATAACACTATACTGACATTACAAAGTCATTTGCACTAAGTTACACTTGGGCCAGTATAAAACTGCTCCCAAACTTGGGTCCAGGCACTTTAAACCTTTTTAGTAAATATAATGGACAGGATTCTCTATATTTAATGTTTATACATTATCGATGTATGATAAAAATGTATGATAGAAAGCAAGATGCTGTCGGTGGCGGTCGCAGGGTAAGCGCTCTCCGAGTCGGTCGGCCCACTTCCGCTACAGACGCTGTGCATCAGCGCTGATGAGTTCGGCGAGGAGGCAGCAGAAGCAGCGATGGAGGCCACAACGACCCGCTGTAGCACGGCGGCCGGCTGCTCCTCGGCGGGAGGCTCGGAGGTCGAACCGGTAGGAGGGGAGGCGGCCAGCGGACCGAGGGCGGGAAAAGCAGACCCTGGAAGGTCGGACACCGTGGGAGGCTTGGAGGTCAGACCGGGTGGAAGGAGAGTCAGGGAGAAGCAGGCCCCGGGACGTCGGTACCACGGCGGCTGAAGATTGTCGGGCAGGAGTGCGGGAAAGGCGGAGCGAGGCGAGAGCAGACCCCATTGTGATGGCGCCGATGAAGATGGCTGCCGTCCTTATCCGTGCGTACCAGCAGCTAAGTGTCCTTTGCTGCTTGGTGCGCTCGGCTCGTTAAGAAAAAAGCATTTCACTGACTGGATTTCACTTGTATTTGGTTATGTGACAAATAAAATTGAAAATTGAAAAATTGAAATTGAAATAAAATACAGAGTAATACAGTATTGGCAATTTATGCCATATGTTTAAGAAATAAATTGCATTTATATAGAGCCTTTCGCGTCCTCAGGATGTTGCAAAGCCTTTGACAGTAATTAATTATTCTGGAAATATGACCACTGTTATGTAGGCAAACACAGCAGCCAATTCACACGCAGCCAAGTCCTGCAAACAACAAGGACATAAGTGACCAGTGAACTGTTTGTTGATGAGAGGTCAATGTTCGCCTGGACACCAGGAGAACTTCCCTGCTCTGAATAGTGTCATACGATTTTTTACATCCACCTGAATTAAGCTATTTGAACTATACTGGATTTATTTGCCACTTCTTGATTTTCTCTTCTGAATTCACACAGCGACGGGTATCAAGACATAGGTTTCTCAGTATGCATGAACATAGAGTGGTGGCTTGCTAATCAACCATCACATCCAAGACAATTCTGTTCTCAACCAAGGTCAACACATTCCGACAGTGGCCACCAGATAGCAGGCAACCTGGCTGATTTCTCCCTCCATTGCCCAGGGAGACTGAGGCCAATTGTAGGAGTTCTGCCACTCCAGCGGAGATCAACTAACTCAGCAAAGACCAGGAACTGAACCTGGGACCTTCTGGTCTATATTGCTCAATTACATGCCAGCTTCATCAACTAACTGATCAGTGGAGCTTTACAATGTATTTCTATTGGCTTTCAACAAAATAATGGAATGTTAGCACTTTGAACATTTTTGTATAAATCTCAAAATATATCTGTATATGGTAGAATGTCAATCACCCTCTGCAGGAATATTCCTGATAGACAGTCAGGGGACTGACCAGATAAAAAGTAGCATCCTATTTTACAGACCTCAGCCTGGAAGAGGAATGCCTATCCTGCTGGAAATATCCACTCTGGCATTGAAGAGGAAAAATGACATAGGCTACAGAAGTGATTAAAAAAAAAAGTTATACTCAAATCAGCTGATAATCAGTATTAGTGAAGTAAATGTTGAGATTGAAAAGAAATCAAAGCTGCCAGAAATCTGAAATAAAAATGGAAAATGCTGAAAGAACTGAAAGGGTTTCTACCCGAAACATTTACCACTGTTTCTCTTTACAGATACGTGCACACCTGTTGTATGTTTGCAGCACTTTATATTTTTATTTATATAAAATGCATTCTGTTTAGTTCATAAAATATACAATACTTTATACTTGGCTTCTCTTCATTTCATTTTCGTAGGTTTTACATTTTTACAAGTAGATCTTCTGTGACTGACATTCACAGATTGTAAAAAACCTAGACTGTGGTTTTGTTTTTTTGCATTTTATTAAATTATGAGGGACATTAGCGCTGGGGCATGGAACTCTTGCCATTTCAGGCTTGGCATCAAGCTCAGAGGTCAGATTTGGAACAGTCAGACACAGAGTAAAGCTTCATCTGCTCTGACCCAAATTTGTACCTTGGCCCCAAACTCAGATCAGCAGCCCCTACTGCAGCAGTGACATTTCCCCCCCCTCCTCTTCCCATTCCCTACTCCAGCTATCCTGTGTGAGTCTGAGTGAGACTGTAAATTAGAGCTAAATCAGAGACAGGTTTCTTCTGTAGGCCTCTGTCCATCCGAACTGAATCAAGACTTCCCAAACTCATTTTACATAGGACCCTTACAGGCAACAGATGGGGAGACTTTCATCCAATCAATCTGGGCTGATTTGAACCCAATTCCCTGGGGCAAAAGGCCGGTGTCTAACCCACTGCACCACCCAGTTCCCCAAATCATGCTCTCCGAGGTCCCCCAACGACAGCAGTTTGCCTATCAATGTATCATAGATCAGACAGCTCAGAAGAAGGCCATTTGACTCATCGTGTCTGTGCCGGCTCATTGAAAGAGCTCTCCAATCAGTCCTACTCCCCTGCTCTTTCCCCATAGCCCTGCAATTTTTTTTTTTGCTGTGATTAAGCAACATTACTGAAGCAATATATCATAACTGACAAAAATGTAAAAATATTACACACTACTGATACGGAAAAATACACTTTGTAATATTATTTATTCAGACGTTACAAAAGATGCTTAAGACTGATCTGATACAATACATAATTTGCAGGTATTTACACTATTTGCAGTATTTGCTTCAGATGCGAGGGCTTTTCACAGAATCACAGAAACCCCACAGTGCAGATAGAGGCCATTTCGGCCCATCGAGCCTGCACCGACACATATCCCACCCGATCCCCGTAACCCCACGTATTTAATCCCCCTAACACTAAGGGTCAATTTATCATAGCCAATCAACCTAACCTGCACATCTTTGGACTGTGGGAGGAAACCGGAGCACCCGGAGGAAACCCACGCAAACACGGGGAGAATGTGCAAACTCCACACAGACAGTCACCCGAGGCCGGATTTGAACCCGGGTCCCTGGCGCTGTGAGGCAACAGTGCTAACCACTATGCCACCGTTTATTCTTTGCCACCGTTTATTCTTTGCACCTCAAAACCTTTCCTTTTTCTTCATTATTTAGATGATGAGTATTTTTTAACTCATTACTTCCCATGATGGATATGTACTTAAAATCATAGAATAGTACAACACAGGAGGCCATTCGGCCCATTGAGTCTGCGCCGGCTCTTTCAAAGAGCAATCCAGTCAGTCCCACTCCCCCGCTCTTTCCCCATATCCCTGCAATTCTTTCTCCTTCAAGTATTTATCCAATTCCCTTTTGAAGGCTACTATTGAATCTGTAACCACCACCCTATCAGACAGTGCATTCCAAATCCTAACCACTCGTTGTGTAAAAACATTTTTCCTCATGTCGCCTCTGGTTCATTTGCCAATCACCTTAAATTTATGTCCTCTCATTATCGACCAGATATACCAATAAATTGTGGTGAGGGGTGAGGACAAAAGTTTAGCCCCAAGTGTTCTGACCTAGAGCGAGAAAGAAAAAGCTTTGTACCATTGCTACATTTTCCCCACTCCTATCTCTTTGATTACCCTGCCGAATAACAGTTTAATTCGTGCATTCCTCATTTTAAAATGCACAGCAGCCCTCGAGACAAATGTACAAGCCAAGAAATCAGCGAGCAGACACACACTCTGTTATGCAGTGCAACAGGCACCCACCTAGTGCAGAGTACTTCCGTATTAGTGTGGAGTACTTCCATATTCTAAACCCTTTGACTGAGTCATTTTCATAGAATCATATAGAGTGTTACAGCACAGAAGGAGACCATTCAGCCTGTCGAGCCCATGCTGGTACTTCAGCTAGTCCCACTCTCCCGCCCTTTCCCCGTAGCCCTGCAAATTTTTTTCCTTCAGGTACTTATCCAATTCCCTTTTGAACGCCACGATTGAATCTGCCTCCACCACCCTTTCAGGCAGTGAATTCCAGATCATATCCACTCGCTGTGTAAAAAAGGTTTTCCTCATGTCGCCTTTGGTTCTTCTGCCAATCACCTTAAATCTGTGTCCTCTGGTTCTTGACCCTTCCGCTAATGGGAACAGTTTCTCTCTATCTACTCTGTCTAGACCCCTCATGATTTTGAACACCTCTATCAAATCTCCTCTCAACCTTCTCTGCTCCAAGGAGAACAACCCCAGCTTCTCCACGTAACTGAAGTTCTTCATCCCTGGAACCATTCTCGCAAATCTTTTCTGCACCCTCTCTAAAGCCTTCACATCCTTCCTAAAGTGCGGTGCCCAAAATTGGACACAATAATCCAGTTGAGGCCGAACCAGTGTTTTATAAAGGTTCAACATATTTTCCTTGCTTTTGTAATATGCCTCTATTTATGAAGCCCAGTCTTCCGTATGCATTGTTAACTGCTTTCTCAACCTGCCCTGCTACCTTCGACGATTTGTGCACATATACCCCTAGGTCTCTCTGTTCATGCACCCCCTTTAGAATTGTACCCTTCAGTTTATATTGCTTCTCCTCGTTCTTCCTACCAAAATGTATCACTTCGCACTTTTCTGTGTTAAATTTCATCTGCCACGTGTCCACCCATTCCACCAGCCAGTCTATGTCCTCTTGAAGTCTATCGCTATCCTCCTCACTGTTCACTACACTTGCAAGTTTTATGTCATCTGCAAATTTTGAAATTGTGCCCTGTACACTCAAGTCCAAGTCATTAATATACATCAAGAAAAGCAGTGGTCCTAGTACTGACCCCTAGGGAACACCACTGTCTACCTTCCTCCAGTCCGACAAACATCCGTTCACCACTACTCTCTGTTTCCGGTCACTTAGCCAACTTTGTATCCATGCTACTGTCCCTTTCATTCCATGGGCTTCAACTTTGCTGGCAAGCCTATTATGTGGCACTTTATCAAATGCCTTCTGGAAGTCCATGTACACATCATCAACTGCATTGCCCTCATCAACCCTCTCTGTTATTTCATCAAAAAACTCAATCAAGTTAGTTAAACACAATTTGCCTTTGACAAATCCGTGCTGGCTTTCCCTAATTAATCTACACTTGTCCAAGTGACTGTTAATTTTGTCCCGGATTATTGTTCCTAAAAGCTTCCCCACTACCACGGTTAAACTGACTGGTCTGTAGTTGCTGGGTATATCCTTGCACCCTTTTTTGAACAAGGGTGTAACATTTGCAATTCTCCAGTCCTCTGGCACCACCCTCGTAGGAGGATTGGAAGATTATGGCCAGTACCTCCGCAATTTCCACCCTTACCTCCCTCAGCATCCTAGGATGCATCCCATCCGGTCCTGGTGACTTATCTACTTTTAAGTGCAGCCAGCCTTTCTAGTACCTCCTCTGTCAATTTTTATCCCATCCTGTATCTCAACTACTTCCTCTTTCACTATGACTTTGGCAGCTTCTTTTTCCTTGGTGAAGACAGATGCAAAGTACTCATTTAGTACCTCAGCCATGCCCTCTGCCTCCATGCGCAGGTCTCCTTTATGGTCCCTAATCAGCCCCACCCCTCCTCTTGCTACCCGTTTATTATTTATATGCCTATAGAAGACTTTTGGATTCCCTTTTATGTACTACTTGCTGAAGGTGCAGTACTGCAATCCCGTAGAACCTCCAATGACCTGCACCTCAAACTGATGCATCTGAACTCTGAAGTCTGTCTTTCAAACCTTGGTATGAGATATTAGACCAAGGTCATCTGATGTGGTCATAATAGATCACATGGCACTACTCAAAGAAGAGCAGAGGGTGTCCTGGTCAACATCTATCCCTCATCCAACATCACCAAAAACTGATTAACTGGTCGTCTATCTCATTTTCTGTTTGTGGGACCTTGCTGCGTGCAAATTGGCTGCCATGTTTATCTACAAAACAACAGTGACGCCACTTAATAAGCTTCGATGGTTGTGAAGCAGATCAGATTGTCCTAAGGACACGAAGGGCGCTATGTAAATGCAGATCTTTCTTTCAGTACAGGTGCCTCACCTTCAACTAGTTTAGTGCCTGTCAGAGCTGTATATAGAGCCATTTTTCTATGTATGTATGTATAGATATTCGAACTCTTTGCACAGATGTTAGAGATGCAGTGCTAAAAGATGGTGATGGTGAATTTTTGGGGGGGTGAATTTTTGGGGGGTCTATTTCCTTATCAAGCCACTTGACCATCATAATTTTTAATCAAAATATAGATTAGTAAAAAAAAAAAAAATGGCCAGTGACGAAAGGAAAAATCCCACCCTGGTCAGGTCAGTGCCGTCATTACACCTAATACAGCGGAACATTTTTTCTCAGTTTAAATGTGAAATGTTCTGTATTCACGACATTACAAAGCAAACTACCGTATTGACATTTCCAGATATTGCCAGTCAGTGCAATTGAACATATGGCAAAGAAAACTTTAATCACAATACTTTCAACAGAAAACCAGCGGATTCCCGGTCAAACCAGAACTGCAGTTTCTTTATAAACAGCAATTTGTTTTTGTTTTGCTTCTCTGCCCCCTCCCCAGTTCCACATGGTTTTTTCTCCATCTTTCAGATGAGAAGTATAAACCTGCTCTCTCAGCTGGACATTAAAAAAAATCTATGACATCATTCAAAGAAGACTAAGGGAAGCTCTCTTGGTGTTCTGGCTAACCTTTATCCCTCAACCAACATCACTAAAACAGATTATCTGGTCATTTATCTCACTGGTGTTTGTGGGACCTTGCTGTGCGTAAATTGGCTGCTGCATCACAACACTTCAAAAGTACTTCATTGACTGAAGTGTTTCAGAATATGAAAGGCAGTATATAAATGCAAGTTTCTTTCTTTCTTTCCCACGCAGTACAATTTAATATCCAGAGCCATTTATACATGCTGCGAGTTATCCCTCCTGGTTGTTTCTGTGCTTTCAGGATTCGGACTGAAACGCCAGCCCAGGAAAGCGGGATTCCAGAACAGGACAGAGTGTCCCACGAGCAACCCATTTCCTCCTCAGTTTCTATGTCAGCACACGTCGCACTGTCTCCCCACAAAACAGATTTCCTTTTTTAAATGACCAACAAACCAATACATTTCTAATGTATGCAGTGCTGAATCTATATCATAGGCCCAGTTCACAAAAAAACAGGTAAGGTAACAAAATCAGCAGATTCAAATTCTGGGGGTGGAGTGCAATAAAGAAAAGCCCAAAAGAAAGAAAATCCCTGAAACGATTCCATTAGCTGTTTGTAACTTTTTATTATCCAGTTCCGAAGTTATTTCTTTAAAGCAATAATCAATACTTTTCAGCACCTTATTATTTATCAGCGTTAAGGGGAAATCTTTTCTTTTCCCCCAGTTTACTCCACCTTGCTTCTGAAGGCACCGACTCATTCTAAAGAACAGTTCTATGTGCACCAGTCGTCTTCAAGCGAGTAGGCTATTCAGCTGTGTGGGGCATCAGATTTAAAACTGGTTATGTCTTTACCTAGTGCCCACACACATGCACTGGACAGCAATCATGAGTGGGAACCCTGGCTTATTTTCATCCCCTTACTGCCATCCAGGCAGAAATTAATTATTTCAGCACTGATCAAGAAATTAATCTGGTTGAGTATCACACCAAAAAGCACATTAACTTTCTAGCCATGGGGAGGAACTCTGGAAATCTGTTCTTTATTAAAAGCTGCATGGTGCATTCACTGCCAGGAACTCCGACTGAGACTGCCAATTAATAATACCCTGAGCAATCATTTGGTTAAAAAAAATATCAACTTGAAATAAACATTAAAAAAAGGACAAATAAAATGCACCAGATTAACACAATAGTACCATTGGTACATTACATGGCCAATTTGATGAGGGACCATCGGTAATGGAACAATTTTCTAGTTTTGTATCTAATGGTAGCATCATACCAGGCAGGGAAGGTTGAATTCGGTAGCCTGTACAAATGGGGAGCTTGCTGGCAGTGAGGGAAGGAATGGAGGCTGGGGTTGGGAAGGACTCAGATATATTTTTTTAATGCATTCTGACTTCTACTGAAACTGGTGATAGTTTCTGAAAAATGAATAAATTGCTCTTTGACCTTATTAGGTTTGCATCTTCACACTGTTCCCTTGGAGGTTGGTGTGATGTAGTGAAAGGATTCACAGGCTGATTAACAGTCCGATGTGAACGTTGCTTCCATGGCCGTAACCATCTTTATACCAGCCGATAGGGTGGTTAGTCTTGTACAGCGGGAGGGTTATATGGGCTCCCACAATCAGTATGATGGTGGGGGAGGCCACTGGACGCGAGTATCCCGCTGGATTTCAACCCAGGATTCGGAGCCAGAGCTCCGGTCTCCACTCACCGGGACTGTCTGTAAGGAGGTTTGAACCCTGCACCCGAGGCAGGAATACTACCACTAAGCCAAAGGCACGCTCCTACATTGTTAGATAAATATGACCAAAGTTGTGGGACGGGGTGTCTTAAAAGTAGGCTGGGAGAAGGGGGAGGGGCATAAGTACACTTTCTCAACATAATTCCACTTTAATTACTGTTCATCGAAGTGGTCATTCTTCATTCATGAACCTGGACAGTCAGTGTTATCAAACCCGTCAAGCATAGGCTATCGGCCCAATCTTGTGACCAGACATCCCTACACATATAACTCCAGCACGGATCACTGCACAGCGATCACAGCGTAGGAAGTTAAAACCCATTACTGCCCCAGCTGAGGTTGGCTACCTGAGTACAGACCAGTGATATAACCTAGGACTTCAGGTCTGCCTGGCTCATGCGCCACACCGCACTGTGATTGGCTATTGGGAGAACTCGGCTAAACATATCTTAAAGTGTTCCTTTTTAAAAAAGCTAAGACCACATTGAACATTAATCTACTTCTGATCACCTAACATTAATTTTTAGTTATTTTCCATTAAAATAAAAAGTGGCCACTGACAAACAGAGCGAGTAGTTTGAAAGTCAGCTCAGTTTAATAATACTGGTAGAACTTGGCAGGCTGCTAACTATCTGACAGTATCACATTGTCATGTTCCTGGATATGAATGATGTAGGTGAAGTACTCTACTATGTAAAATATCCAATCAATGACTAAAGGGTAGTCACCGAGGGAGAATGAATATGTGCTCTATTAATATTCCCATTAATTTTTGTTTCATCATTAGCTGAAATCAGTCTTTTTGTTATAGACAGCAAGCTCTCAAGTTGTAAATTATCTGTTTCCAGCCTCTTTTACAATGCATTAGCTGCAATAGTAAACCTGGAGTTATGCACAGACATTATTCAGATCCCCACAATGTTAAACTCAAGATTTATATGATGAACGTAGGCTTGCACTGCAGAGAAGAGATTAAAGCAGCAACTCTCAAATACCGATTGCCAAAATGTAAGCTCTACTGGTTATTACAGCACACTATTTAAATTCCGAGGGCTATCAGGTCTCATTCAAACAGTGTTTAATCATTAAAAGCCCTGAATGTGCCGCATTCGGTAAATGTTATTGCCAAATTATGTCGCATCCTTTTCACCTGCATTGTTCCACCGACTGCAGGTAGCACGAGATTCAGCCCATGACACTACTCAACAGTCAGTTCTGAGCTCCCAGCACGTCAGAAAAACCAAAGCCATCTCATTCGGCCCCTGCCACAAACTAAAGTTCCCCTCAGCCAGAGGATAAGAATTCGAGGTCCTTGTCCCTGCCCTGAGACTGTGCTTCTAAGTGGAGAGTTTTCCTGGGGATCCAGTGAAGGCTGCCTGCAACTATCCTTGCACTTCTTCCAAGTTAAGTGGTCATTTGCTGCTGGTGTAATGGAGCTCACTGCTGTCCTCTGGTGTCTGGCTTGTCTAATTGCACCTTCCTAGTCATGACAAACAACTTTTCCTAATGCAAGATCAACAGTTGACAATTGATGAGAAGTGGTGTATAAAGGAATGGGGAATATCACACAACGTGAGACTATAAAAAGGAGTGTTTGCTCATTGACTTTGACCTTACTGAATAATAGGCCTATCAGGAAGGTACATGAAATGAGAAATTTTCCAAATCAACTACTTAACACCAACAGCAAAAATAATAATTATGCTAATTCACAACACTTGCAAACGATTTCTATTTAGAAAGAGTTTAGTGCTGCGAGTGTAATGCCACTATCCAGAAGCCTTCTCAATTGACCCAGTCCACAAATTAAATACTGTAATCCCCATCACTGGGTTACTGCATTCAGATCAATTATAAAAGACATAACAAAGCTCTGCCAACCATGGAAATAGAAATAATCTTTTCAGAATTACTACATCAGCCAGTCTTACTGAGACAGCTTGCTCCTGTACATTTCTCTCAGTGAGGCTGCTCTAAGCACCGATTCACTTCAGTCAGCTAACAACTTTCATTGCCATAAATCTTCCTAGTGCCGCAACGCAACACATTGGGGGTGATTTTGCCAATGGGGGCGCGTTGGAGGTGGGACTACTGCTCGTCAGGTTTTAGTCCCGCCTCCATCGACTTGTGGCCAATCCACGCTATTTTCCCTTGATTGACCTCGTTAAGCCCACCCAGCGGGTTTAGCAGACCAATTAAGGGAAAGCCGGTTACAGAGAACATCAGCGTCAAAAATTTTGAGAAACTGTCAAACACTGACATTCTCTGCTGTTTGGTGAGTTCTTGTACTCAAGGCTCACCAAACCTATTTCCTGAGCAGAAATCAGATGGTTGTTGCATCGGAGAATGCAGCAACCATTCTGTCATCTCTGCCGTGGAGATGCCGGAGCCTCCGGATCCCCAACGATTGAAGTCTGCAGGAAGAAACAAAGGTAAGGAAACTTTTTCTATCACTTTTCACTCACCTTACATACTTACCTCTCCACACTTGCACCCATCACTCACCTCCACAGCGCACTTTTGGACCCCGCAGACCCACTGCTCGCCTCGCTGACCCTGGTGGGGTTTCCCGACGTCGGGAAGCCCGCACCTCTGTTGGAAAAATGGGGATAATCCTCTTAACTGCCTGTTAATTACCTGTTAACAGGAAGTTAAGTGGCTGTAATCCCCTTCCCGCCTCCAGGAGACGGGACCCGGTGCGGGTCGGGTACCCGCCTCCTGGGAAGATGGCACGGGGGCGGGATGAGTACCCGCCCCCAGGTTCTGCCATTTTCCCAGCAGTCCCGGCTCCAAACCTGCCTCCCCAGGGCTGGCAAAATCGCCCCAATGTGAAACACGTGCCTTGAACCCCTCTCCCCTCCCCATGCTCCAGGACACCTGACCACACATTGATGCAATGTATGATCACGGAAGAGAAAGTGGTTCTGTCGTTCTCGGAGAAAAAAGTTAGATTTTAAGACAAAAAGCGCAGCCAATCACAGCCAATTATAAACACAGCAGCCAATCTCATCTATTCACTCAGCTGGTTAAGACAGTTCACAGCAAGTAGGTTCCAAGTTCAATTCAGGCTCTGTGCTGAGTTACCGGATCTCAGCCACAGCAGTGGTATGAATGGTGGTGAAGGGGCCGGGGATAAATTGATCTCAGGACCTCTGGATTAGGAAGGGGAAAACTCAGTCCAGGATTGAGCCCAATACTCTCTCTCCTGTAGGCTTTTAGTACTGAGCTATTGGGGAGCCATATTTCTTAAGTTAAAAAAAAATTTGGGAGGATTTTTAGTACAGAAATCGAAGCATGATTTTTTTTTAAAGAAAAGCAGACAGTCCTGTCTAATTGGACAAATGGATGATTTTTATCATCTGATTCACAATGACTTTTTAATATCACTCACCCACCTCATTTGGCTGCATGGTGATAAACAGATGGCAGAAGAGCTCACTTGGTGGTCTGCAGGGGTTACGCGTGACAAATGCAAACTGACAGTCCGACGGTTGACACGTTGTGTACAAGATTCTTCTCAGGGCGTGAGCCATCAACAGCGTCTAGTCAAAACACAGCACAGGTATTAGTTACAGCTGCGCAACCAAGTCGTGTGTACAGTATTTCATGTAATTTTTTTTTAAAGTCAGCAATAAAAACTTCAGTTAAAAAAAAAATTGACACCAAATATTTCAATTTTTCAACCTTGATACCAAATTTCTGTCTTTAAGCCAGGATGGTGAAGCAATTTGTGCTTTGACCAAGGTGACCAACATTCTGCAGGGTAGCACCGGTCCCACCACTTCTTAGTACAAGTACTCACCAAACTGGGTGATGGTAATGCTGGGCAGGAGAAACCACGGAAGTGTCAGTTCGGTAGCAGCCTTCCCTAACTCTTTTCCCAACTGTAGAACCCTCTACCACCCTTAGTTTCACTTCCTCCTCCAGCGTGCAAGCTTTTAAAACCCCCGAGCTTGTTGCCCCCCCCCACCACCACCCCCCCACCCCAAACCAGTAATTCTTAATTTAACTCATCTTTGCTGCTACTCATTTCAACCTTGATGGTGCCCTGTACTGTAGACCATGATCCTCCACCTAGACTTCTCAATTTTAAAGTATGCCACGGACAAGGATTAGATGCAGTGCTTTCCCTGCCACACACACGTACATTGCCCAGGCAGTATGATTTGGAAGGGTACTCCTACTGCATTTGTGTGGCACCCCATAATAAGCAGGTTCACCTTAAGTAAGATGACTGCGAGTTGATTCAAATCCTAACTTGAGCAGTAGACTTCAGTGCTTTTGGACTTAGAAACATAGAAACATAGAAGATAGGAGCAGGAGTAGGCCATTCTGCCCCTCGAGCCTGCTCCGCCATTTAATGAGATCATGGCTGATCATCCAAATTCAGTACCCTGTCCCTGCCTTCTCCCCATATCCCTTGATCCCCTTAGCCTTAAGAAATATATCTAACTCCTTCTTGAATATATTTAATGAATTGGCCTCAACTGTCTTCTGTGGTAGAGAATTCCACAGGTTCACCACTCTCTGGGTGAAGAAATTCCTCCTCATTTCAGTACTAAATGGCCTACCCCTTATCCTTAGACTGTGACCCCAGGTTCTGGACTCCCCCGCCATCGGGAACAGCCTTCCTGCATCTAGTCTGTCCAGTCCTGTTAGAATTTTATAAGTTTCAACTTGCATTAAAAACTCATTTTACTTACAAAGCCCCATCCCCAAGAGAACCTAGGATGATGGCACTATTGCCTTTACAGTAGAATCTTAGAACCCACCACGTTGAATAATTCTTCCACTTGGCTACTTTTTCCTCTCTCACCAATTGTTTCCCCTCCAGACCATCTGGGGCAAAGGTTCAAAGGTACTGGGCGGGCGCAGTTACCTTGCCCCAGCTGCGATTGTTGGCCTGTGAGTTTTTTGACCACTATAAGGATCACAACTGACCCCCAAATCGTGCCCTTAGCTGACAACCACGCATGCGTGCTTGCAACAGGGTTTTACTGGATAGCGATTGGCTAGCTCATTTTTCCCTTGCCAACCCAGGAGTGCCCAGGCTAACTGTAGCACTCCTACTAACTGGAGCGGGGGAAACAATAATATCGGAGTCCATGCAAAAAAAGCAAAAAAAAAACAATGTACCAAATACTAAAAAGGAAACAAAAATGGCTGCAAATAAAAGCCGGGCGATTAGGAATGTACAGCCCAGGGACAGCAGCTGCAAGCGCACAATCACGGGCTATAGAATCAAATGAAAACGGAATAAAATCAAATAAACACAAAAAAATTCAATAGCCCCGATCTGGACTCGGGGTGCGAGTGCGGGGGCCGAGGCGCGAGGGAAGCGGCCATGATTGTGACGCCCGCCCAAACCTGGTGGGAATTGCTACCTGGTCAGGGGGAAGGAGGGGGACTTTAGGCAGCTGCCGGGGACCCAAGGTAACGGTCCCTGGCGTAAGAAAATCAGGGTGGGGTTGAAGCCCAGGGCAGGGGAAGCCCAAGTTTCCTAGTAGGGCCCAGAAGAGCACTCCTGCTCATCATGGCCCACAAGGAAACCTTTAAATAATTCAAAATTCAAGCTCACCTGGACCTCTTCTGGCCCCAATCACTGGCAGGTCCGGCACTGTGTGTGACTTGCGCAATCCTGAGTACAAATCGTGTTGGGGGTCCAAGTGATGTCAACAGACTCCGACTTTCGCATATTCATGAGGCCTATGCCTGCCTGAGACTACCGCCTCCGACGCCTCCTGAAACCCAGGAGTCAAAATGGTGGTGGGCTGGAGCGCGTTGCGAACACAGAGGTAAGGACGCTGCCCCAATTTTATCCCCTTGCCCACCCCATTCTCATCAGACACGGTGGGGAGAGGGGGTTAAATCGGGGCAAATGTCTCAAAAGCGCAAACAACAAAGTTTAAACAAATCACAGATAAAATCCAAGGAAAACGACCTCATTGACAATATTAAATCCCAACCATAGCCCCAGGCTTCTCAGACACCAATAGGCTCTAATTGAAGACATTAATAAAGACATAGGGGGCGATTTTGCCAGTCCTGGGGAGGCGGGTTTGCCGGGAAAATGGCAGAATCTGGGGGTGGGTGCCCATCCCACCCCCAACCTGCCTCCGTGCCATCTTCCCAGGAGGCGGATACCCGACCCGTGCCGGGTCCCGTTTCCTGGAGGCAGGAAGGGGATTACAGCCACTTAACTGCCTGTTAACAGGCAGTTAAGAGGATTATCCCTATTTTTCCATCATAGGCGCGGGCTTCCTGACGTCGGGAAACCCCGCCAGGGTCAGCGAGGCGAGCAGTGGGTCTGCGGGGTCCAAAAGTGCGCTGTGGAGGTGAGTGATGGGTGCAAGTGTGGAGAGGTAAGTATGTCAGGTGAGTGAAAAGTGATATAAAAAGTTTCCTTGCTTTTGTTTCTTCCTGCAGGCTTCAATCGTTGGGGATGCGGAGGCTCCGGCATCTCAATGGCAGAGTTTGGTGAGTCTTGAGTACAAGAACTCACCAAACAACAGAGAATGTCAGTGTTTGACAGCTTCTCAAAGCTGCCAAACGATGACAATTCAGATGAAACATCATACGCTGATGTTCTCTGTAACCGGCTTCCCCTTAATTGACCTGCTAAGTCTGCTGGACGGGCTTAACAAGGTCAATCATTGGAAAATAGCGTGGGTTGGCCAGAAGTCGATGGAGGTGGGACTAAAACCCAACAAGCAGCAGTCCCACCTCCAACGCGCCCCCATTGGCAAAATCACCCCCATAAAGTCAATTCTTTTAGGTAAGTTTGGTTATGTATTTTTGAAATATGTAATTTAAGTGCTCTTTAAATTTGAAACGTTATTTTCAGCACTGTATACTTACCGAGAAACAAAAATGGCGGACAAAGGTTTTTCCAAAAAGCATTTGGAGCAATTTTGTTAGCTCCTCTCCTCCTTTCTTTTCTTGGAAGACTTTGCTGACTAGTCAAGCTCGAGTTCTAGTGCTTTTTTTAAAAATTTGAGCCCTGGATGTTTGAGATTGAGAGAAAGGAAAATGGTCGACAAAAGGTTTTTGAAAAACACAGAGCAATTTGATTGGTTCACTTTCTGCTTTTTTATTGGTAGATTTATTATCACTTTTCATAGTTGATATTCGGATTTGTTACTTGCGCCACCAGTAAGTGGGATGCCAAAATGTTTTGTTTCAGACCCAATACCCTTGGTATCATAACCATTTTTAAGAAACAGATTTTAAAAATCAGGACTGTAATATAATGGTGTTATCAGATGATGCCCGTAAGCCTGTACAACACCACTCCTGTTTTGTGATATTATCGAAACTCCTTAATTAAATCACAGCTGTATTACTCACTCTCAAACATCCAGAGTTTGTGTAACAAGCTGATTTTCTCCAGAGCAAAGCAGAATCTGGTGAGAACTGCATTTGTGAGTAAAACACTTCACTTTTTATTTTCTATATGTGTGATTGCATTTCCGTAACATTAATCAAATAAATGAGACTTTCAACCCTTGGACTCAAGCCCATGGCTGTTTTTTTGGTTCCCAGCTCCCTTTTGAAAAGAGAGTCTTCCTTTTCATTCAGCAATCGAATCCTAGCTGGTAACAGGTAAGGAAGCAAAGCTCCAAGGCACGCTTATAGTGGGGTCTGGGCTCCTGGGAGAGCGACCCCAAGAGAAACTCCCTGCATCACTCTCCCATTTTCACGTTAGATGTCGGACACCAGTCTCCTGCAGGCTGACTGAATCCACAAGAGATTATTGTTACATTGTTATAGTATCACATCGTTAAATGGAACTACTTTGGTATGGAACTACTTTGGTATGGTGTAGTTATATTGCTATGTGGCACACTGTGCACGGGCAGTGCACAGTGCAGCGTCGGACATCTTGTATCACTCCGCACCATGCGGCAGCACAGAAACAAGGCAAGAATACAGCTAGTAAAAGCAGTAACTAAAATAAGCTAAAAGTGTCTATTATTTATAGTAGGAGACACAACAATTATTTCAAAGGTGTGTCCTCAAAAGAAGGGGCTCGGCAGGTCAGATGGTTTACACTGGGGAGTGCTTTTGACTGCGTGACACCACAGTATTGTAAAGACTATTTTGAGAACTTGTGACAGTTCTTGAATTAAAGCAGTTGGAATGTATACTGGAGAACCGTACCATGCCAAGTGCTAATTTTTTCTCCTTTTACTCAATCCGTAACTTAGAACTGAAAACGTCAGACATGAAACTTGGCCAATGCATGTGTGACTAACAGCCACAGAGAGATAAAGATGCATTCTTACTGCAGCAAATAAATCTGATACTAGAAACCAAATTAACGGCAGATGTCTGCAACAGTACAAGGGAGTTTTCCCAGCCAGATGTACACCAAGAAGGAGCACATAGGCAGCAACAAATTCGACACTTGGACAGTTCAGCAGAACTGAGGTTGTGCTCGGTTGAGGTTCAGACTTCCTTCCAGTCAGAACATGGAAAATTGCCAATGAGCTCCTGGACGGGAAGGCAATTTTCGCAGCACAAATTTGATGGGTGGACAGAAAGAAATGTCCCCTCATCCTGTGGAGCATTTAATCGGTGGTTTCTTATGGTGTTGCAATTTACACAAAGACTTGGGGGCTGGATTTTCATTCAGAAGTCGGGAAGGAGGCGGGACTACAACTTTTGGGGTTGTAGTCCCACCTCCATCGAGATGCGGCCAATCCACGCGATTTTAACTTGATTGACCTTGTTGAGCCCGCCCAGCGGGCTCAGCAGGCCAATTAAGGGCCACCTGGCAACAGGTGACGTCACAGACTGAAATTTCATCTGTCAGGACGTTTTGACAGATGAAATATCAGCGTTTCACAGCTATTTGAAGCTGTCAAACACTGACAGTCTTACTTCTAACCTGAGTCCTTCTCCACAGACTCAGTTAGAAATCTCTCCTGCACAGAAAGCTGCAGGCTGTCACTTTTGACAGTTCGCAGCCATTCTGCTTTCTGTGCCGGTGAGATGAGGGACTCCCCGAACCTAAAGGAAGGAAGGCTGTAAAGGTAAGAAAAGGTATGTAAAACTTATTTAATCACTTTAGACACACCAAACACACTTACCTTTGCACTCATGCACACATCACTCACCTGAAAACCGACATCTCGACCCCTCCAAGCCCTTCAACCCGACGGCCCAACTCCTTCCAACTTGACATGGTTTGGAGCCATTGGGATTCACACAGTTCAAGCTTAAAAATAGGGATTAAGCTAAAAACTGCCTGTTAACTACCTGTTAACAGGCAGTTAATTGGCACTAATCCCTTCCCGCCTCAGGTAGGCGGGTTCCAGTGCGGGGCGGGTACCCGCCTCCTTTGAAATTGGCATGGAGGCGGGATGGGGTCGGGACCCCCGATTTCGGGAATTTAACCCCCCACACGCCTCCAATCCCAGCTCCACGGCTCAATGAAAAGCGAGGCCTTGATTTGTCTCTCGTTCCATTTCCACGACAAGCTATTTTCCACATTCACTTTGCTTACTGTAAGCCATCCACACATGGAGGAAGTGCTTAATTAATATCATTTGAAGACGCACCACAAACACAAACTTTATTAATAACAGCCATCGTGCTGGGAGGACAACTGTGCACAGTTAGCCACACGACGGCAGAAATGCTGCTGATGCTCTACGTGCCTACCACTCAGATACAGAGCGAGCACCGAAGCAGCCCCTATCTGAATGCACCACCCTACAACTCTACCAACACGAATTAGCATACAGCCCAGACTTCTGTACAGTAAATACAAAAACAGAGAAAGACTAGAGGGTAAATGTTCTACTTTTGCCCTCGCCGCACAGAGCATCACATGCCAGGAGCACATGTCGGAATATTGGGCCCAGAGGATACCGTAAATGGAAAATTACCCCTCGGTTCTTTTTTGCCACTTCTTTAGGTTCACCTGCAGCGTACCCTGCGGTTGTGGGTTCAAGTCCCACTCCAAGGACTTGAGCACAAAATCCAGGCTGACACTCCAGTGCAAAACTCTACCATTCCACACACAGCATATTGATCCATGAATGCATTACTTGATTGTCTAGACTTCACATTCAGTGTATTTCGTTAAGTGAATGGTATTCTATTCATTTGCGACATCAGCTGGAGGAAGGAATGTCAGCTGGATAAAACTGACCATTTCTCCACTTTCGGCACTGTGTCAGTGTTAAGCACCACCAGTCTAAGTAATACAGAGTCCAGGTAATAAAGCATCCTCTATGCTGCCACAATAAGGTTCTGAACCATAGAAAAGCATTGTTAAATGCAGCAGTGTGAATTTTCCATTTCACACACCCGTCATTCTTGTGGCCGCTGAGTGAGAGGCTTCTAATTAAATGTTGAAGTGGGGTAGTTTACGCTTTGAACACACTCCCAATGGTAGATGGGATAAGATTACCAAAACTGATTAAATTTACCCTAACATTCTGCACAGAAGACGTTCATCCCGTCAGTCTGCTCCGGATTCAAACGCAGATCTCAAAAACGAAAGGACATTGTTCTAACCGACTGTACCGATCATTCCCCTCTTTTCCCCCCTCCCCCAGCTCCGTTTACGCATCATCCCAACTTTACAGATACAGAGATGGCTTACGTGTGGCGGGACAGGACTTCCCTCTGCCCAAAGAATGCCCCGCTGACTCTGCAAATCGTACGTGGTCAACCTCATTGGTATGTTTTTTGGCATCGCCTGGCGAGATTCCTATCAGTGTCAACTAGCCTGCCTGGGGAATGGTTGTGAAATCACTGCAGCAGAAAATATGGCCCGCTGTCTCCAAGGCAGAAGGCTTCAGGAGTGTAATCGATCGCTCTAAAATCAATTACACCGCCTTGGGTGGGAGGATTTATATTTTTAATCTCCCTCGACCTGCCACAGCAGCGATGTATGCCAGGAACAGAAGAGTGTTCCTAACAACCAGTGGTGCTACGGTAATAACGATGGAAAATACATCGTCAATTGAATGCACGCGCCTATCTTTGGGTGGATGTTATGAATTCGGGTCTTGTCTTACACATTTTGTCGGGTACAGCAGCGTTATTCACACCTGTAAACAATCTGATCATCTTACACTGAGGGGTGTGTCTGCAGTGCTCAATGTCTAACTGTACAGAGGTGTGACAAGAGTACTCCCTGGATATTCGTGTCTTTCGCCTGTGCTTCTCCAATCTCTTTAGATGCAGACCGAGAAAGCACTTGGTAAGATGAGGCCATCTACGAATTGTTAGGACTGAAATGAGGAGGAATTTCTTCACCCAGAGAGTGGTGAACCTGTGGAATTCTCTGCCAGAGGGCGGTGGAGGCCAGTTCATTAAATATATTCAAGAAGGAGTTGGATATATTTCTTAAGGCTAAAGGGATCAAGGGATATGGGGAGAAGGCAGGGACAGGGTACTGAATTTGGATGATCAGCCATGATCTCATTGAATGGCGGAGCAGGCTCGAAGGGCCGAATGGCCTACTCCTGCTCCTATCTTCTATGTTTCTATGTTAAGCCACTTTATTTCATGGGAAATGACCATAAAGAACAACAGTTATAATCAGACTCACTTAACATGACTAGTGTTCATGTTATAATATAAAACAATGAACATGCTACACTTCCCCACATCTATGAGGCACCTTGCTTGACTTAATCAAAATAACTTCTAACTACCCCAGTGCATTCTAACTTTCTGAGCTTTGTGGTCGCCTGCCCGCCTGCCCTCGTAACTTTCTGTTTAAAAGCTTGACTGTCCGTGAGAGTTCCTGTCTTGTGTTTTCATCTCAGTTTTCACAACCTGAAGGGGATGGCCTATGTCAAACAATCCCTGCCGAGCACCCTGGACCAGGAACCTTCCCAGGAAATGGGTGTGAGGTGCTTAGCGATTACCGAGACTGGCTAACAATCTGCTTATGGTTTACATTCCTTAGGCAAATAACTGCAAAACCTAGCTCATTAGCATTTTAACCCCTTCATCGCCGCCTTTTAAAAAATGCTTGCGTGGATACACTTTACTTTAAAATACAACCCTTAAATGTAACTGGTTTTTTTTCCAATTTCTTTCAAAGTGACCAAAAAATCCCAAAACGTGACAATAGACGTATTCGCTGAACCAGAAAATAGCGGTGGGCTGCGGGGAACCAGCACAATGGCATCCCACCCAATGTTCTGCCCCGCCCACCAGAGTGACCCCAGGAAACCAGTGTAATGCCAGGAGAAAATCGGCCAGAAATATATAGTTAGAGAACACAATGAACAGCTACTTCCACACAAGTGTGTTTTGTGATGTACACATAATCACATTCCTGTGGTTTAAGACTAGAAAAGTATCAACATATCATTCCTTCAATTGTTACAGTCAACACAAGACATTACTACAGGTTCAACACTTATCTAATTTGTACTATAGCAATCCCGCTGCAGAAATTAAGCCAGGTTCGCTAACCATGACAACTTAATCAGCAGATATTCAGTTCAATTTGGCTAGGACTGACTTGGTCCATTGAACTCGGAGCAATTTAATTTGATTATCAAAATCAATAGCATTAGCTTGGCTCCACAACCTAGGAAGAATTAAATTGGAAAGCCTCAGGTTTGCTTTTAAATAAATGACCCAGATAGGTTAACAGTATCACTGAATGAGACCTCATCTTATTATCTGTCTCTTATCAAGATGCTCAGATTCAAATACAACACGTTATTAATTGGGGAAAGTAGTAAAATACTGTGGCAGCTGGAAAGGTGCCATTATTAACAAAGTAAACATCCCAAGGCGATTCATGGGAAAAATGAACACTGAGCAGTAATAGAAGAGTTAGTCGAGATGATTGAAAGCATGATTGCAAAGATAGATTTTGAGGAGGCTTTTAAAGACAGTGAGAGAAGTAGAACAGCAGAGGGATAGAGAGACGAAATTGCAGAGAGTAGGGTCAAGCTGCCTGAATACATGGCAACTGATGGTGGAAGGGTGGAATGCATGGAAGGCCAGAGCCGATAGACCAAAGGGCAAGGAGTGGGTCAGTGGTGAGATTTATAAATGAGAATGAGAAATCTGAATTCAACAAATTGGGGGCAAGGAGTCAATCGAGGTTGGTGAGGGCAGAGATGCTTGATAAGCGGGAGTCAGTGCGGGGCAGGTTAGGGTAGTGGCGTTTCGAATGAGTTGCAGCTTATTTAGAGTAGAATTAAGGAGGCTGGACATTGGAGAAGATGAGTCTGGATGTAACAAAAGAGGTTTCAGGGATGGTAGGAGGTGAGGTAAGGGTGAACAATGTTGTGTAAGTGAAAGTTTTGATGATGAATTTGAAGCTCGACTCAGTCAAACAGGATACCAGGCTGCGCACTGTATAGTTCAGTCTGAGTGAGGAGCCAGTGAGAGGGGTGGACTCAGGGCAAGCAACAGAGTCTTTGGCAGGAGCAGATTCATTCCTTCCCATGTTCATTTGTTGAAAATTTGGATTCATTCACAATGTCAGACAAACTATATGACAACACAGAGTTGTCAGTGGAGTCAAGGGTGGTGGTGGAGAGATAGAGTTGGATGCTGGATGTTGTCAACATGTATTTGGAAACTGATCCCATGCCTACAGATAATATGGTTGAGGGGCAACACGTAATATGGTTGAGGGGCAACACGTAAACAAGGAAAACCAAAGAGCTAAAGACAGAACCTTGGGGTATTCTGAAAGCAACCAAGTGTAGCAGTAGCAAACTGGAAGAAGTCATTTCTGCAGCTGTGCTAGCTACTTTTGGATAGTTAAGAGTGGACTCAAGCAAGGGCAGTCCAACGGAAGTCAAACAATGGAGGAGGATGGAGTGGTTGATCATGTCAAATGTGAGATACAGAGGATACCATGGGATATCAGTGAAATCACAAAGAGTGTTATTGGTGATTTCAACCAGGGTGGTCTAGGTGCTGTGGGCAGGACAGAAACCAGAGTAAAGGGAATTGTGGGAGAGGGGCGTACAGAGCTGGGCAGCACCAATGGGTTCAGAGAGTTGAGAGAAGAAACGGAGGTTAGGTATGTGCCAATGATGCTGGGTGGGCCTTTGGCAGAGAGGAATGATAATGGCACTTTTGAAGGGGAGGGGGCCATTAACAGTATTGGTAAACATTTGGGCCAGGAAAGGTAGTTGAATGATCAGGAGTTGGGTGGATAAGGGGTCAGGGGAGCCGGAGGTGGGTCTCAGAGGAGATGAAACTTGTGAGGGCTGGAGGAGGAGGGGCAAAATACCAACTACAAAGTCATAATGGGTCAGAGCTGGAGTGAGGAGGTGGTCGGGAGGGGAATGGAGAAGGTGGAGCCTTAGGTCCAATAGTTTCAACATTTGAGAAGAAAAGGTCCATACACTGCATGTACTTGACCCAGGAGCTGAGGACGTTTACTCAAGAACAATAGGCCAGGAAGATGTCTGGAGCCAAAAGTATACCGCTATCAGAGACAGGCACAGCCAAAGAGGCACGGTCAAAAATTGGTCGTCTGTGCCCGTGGCTTGAATGTGCAGAAACTTTTAATGCCAGTCTCTGAAACATGTCCACATTCATGACTGCAAGACAGTTTCCATTGTCTGCAGGTGACCATTTTGACCTTTCTTCTTGAGAAACCTTTTTGTTTATGAGATGGTCACTTGTGTAACCACATCCCAGCATAAGTTACTGCCTTAAGGAGAAAAGGCAAGAAAATTGAGGGTAGGGTGGGGAAATGGACTGAGGAAGAGGAAAGAAGACAGATGTTCAAAGTTAAAAATAACAACAGAAAATGCTGGAAATACTCAGCAGGCCAGGCAGCATCCGTGGAGAGAGAAACAGAGTTAACGTTTCAGGTCTGGGACCCTTCATCAGAAGATGAAGGGTCCCAGACCTGAAACGTTAACTCTGTTTCTCTCTCCACGGATGCTGCCAGGCCTGCTGAGTATTTCCAGCATTTTCTGTTGTTATTTCAGATTTCCAGCATCCGCAGTATTTTGCTATTATATAGATGTTCAAAGTTATTAAGAGTGTCATAAACAGAGTAAGATACCAAATACTATTCATGGCATTTAGCATTCCATTATCTTCGACTCCCAGTGGCCATTTTAACTTCAAGTTTTCATGTCACGAACAAAGCAAATGAGTGGCATAGTCTGCATTAGGAATGGTTCGGTGCACGCTACCTCTTTATTTTCATTATACATCTTTATTCCTTGAGATGAGAATTTCAGTATTACTGCCATTTTGCGAGGAAAATTCTACAAGAAAATAAAATCACATGTCAAGACGAGGTGAGACGCAACACAAGTGCCTTTTTAAAAAATTTAATAAACTGAAATTCTACCGGAAAGTAGATTCATTACGCTTTTGAACACTGAAGGAGAATTCCAGCACCAAATATTTTGAGATGTATTATCTGGAGTATTAAGTCTTAAGTATTAATCCTGTAAGATCATGGGGACACTATTTTGCACACAATGTGTGCCACTTGGAATTATTTTACTGGGAAACTTGGCCACAATGAAATCAGCAGATATTCCAGAAAAAAGGCAAAATGTGTGTATTTTTCTGCAGCATAACAATGGCAATAATTAACCGATGCAATGATTAAACCCACAGGCCACAACCAGATCAGTGGAAGTTGTTACTATCATACTTTATTTTATTAAAAATGTGTTAAGCTACTTTACAATATAATTTATAATGGCGCAATCATTCATCTTATACCTTTTTATGACCTTAAAAAACATTAAAATGAGCTTTTCTGATCAATTCTACTTTATAATTTACACTAGGGTCTGTGGATGGAGGATAGCTGTTTGACCCAAACTCATTCCATTTTGTAGATTAGAAGAAAAATGTCACAATTTAAACATGGGATGAGATTAACATGATGATAAACATAGAAGATAGGAGCAGGAGTAGGCCATTCGGCCCCTCGAGCCTGCTCCGCCATTCAATGAGATCATGGCTGATCATCCAAATTCAGCACCCTGTTCCTGCCTTCTCTTCATATCCCTTGATCCCTTTAGCCTTAAGAAATATATCTAACTCCTTCTTGAATATATTTAATGAATTGGCCTCAACTGCCTTCTGTGGTAGAGAATTCCACAGGTTCACCACTCTCTGGGTGAAGAAATTCCTCCTCATCTCTGTCCTAAATGGCTTACCCCTTAACGGATCTTTTGGGACGACGTCCCCATTTCCGTAGTCGGCAGGTTTCAGCCTTTTGGAGCTGACCCCCAAGTATTCTTTCATTAAAAAAGTTAGTTATTAATATTGGATACCAAGTTCTGAGCATTCACCTAATGTCCATCATTGGGGTTTTTAAGTTAAGGTATATTTGTGGTGTCATGATTAAAAGAAGTAACTATTTTATTCCCCCCCCCCCAAAGATGTCAAATTTCAAAGCTGACCAATTCGAAAAAAGAATCAAAAAACAGTGCAAGTTGGAAATCACAAATCTATATTACTACTTTGAAGCTGCTAAGCTTAGCTTCAATTCTGTTCCCACTTTCCAAGTCTTATTCTGCTTTGAAACTCTTGCTGTTTTGCAGTTTCTTTAGATCTCCATTCAGCCACTTCTGCCTGCTCCAGATGTTGTCAAATTTGGTTCTCGGCAGCAAGTTTCTCAGTTGAATCTATTTTAATGCCAGTCATTTTCTGCAGCTCTTTTTATTTTCTAGTTTCCCATGTCAGGTTTCCTAGTTCTCCCCTCGTATCAGTGGAATAAGTCCAGCTGCGTTATTCACTCTTAATCATTTTTCATTATTTAAGACTATTTAACCCATCCAAGCTCATCCATCCCTAAAGAACCTACCATCTCTTCTCCCCCTCCCCATCACAAGATCCAGCTGCTTATTAAATGACTTGAGGTTTTATCTCCAACATTGTAACCAGAAGTCTATGTGCTGATCACTCTTTTCTTGCTGACATCAGTCTTAAATTTTTCCTTTCCTAGTTTGAACCTTATCCTACTGTCGTGGTTTAATTTATTAGGAATTGTCCACCTTTTAATGAGTCAGTAAATGAGTAGTACTACAATCCCACTCCCACATTGTGATGGATCTTAGCTACAACATATAACGTTTACCTTCAGAATACGAAGCTGTTGATGGATCCGCCATGTCTTCTCATCGAGATCTTGATCATCCACAGTAAAGGAACCTACATACTGCGGGAATAATTCCAAAGATGAACCACAGCTTTCACAACAGAGGCTTATAAAACCACTCAGCATTTGTTGCCAGCAAAGCACTAAGTGGATCCAGTGATTAGCAAACAATTTTCAGATTATGTGCAGTTTTTGCCATATACCGTGAACAATTCCCCAGCTGAAAGGATACACACTCCCAGGCCTCTGATAGTTCTGCTGCGTAACCAGTTGCTCAGTGAAAGGTGTTGAGGAGTGACCTGAGGCACTCACCCTCCTACTGAAAAACCATTAAACCTCCACTCTGACCTCTCCTCAGCAATCCAACTGAGATTAGGAGCTCACCACCACAGATGCAACCCCACATCCCGTCATTCCACGTATCAAGCGCACTGATGCTCCAAACTTCTTTCTGAATGTATTATTCTTTGGATAAGACGCACATGTCCCCCCGTGCCCCTTTGTAAGCGATACTGCAGTTGAAACATCCCAACCCATCTAAATGCACTTTGCCCAAGCACATGGGGTAATTTGTTTGATTGGGTAAAGTACAGACACTGCCAAACAGGGGATTACGTTCCTGAGAACCATTAAATAGAGGCCGCTGAATCATTATTCTTGATACTGAATTTCAAAATTAGGAAATACTGTTAGCTGCCAAAAAAACATTTGTCATAGACATAAACGTTCTGGAAGCTTCAGGAGGTCAACAGTAAAAACCATCATTTAACAGACCTCCCTTAGAATGTAGCCAAACTATGCACCCACCTCCACCAGCCACAAAATGCCTGCAGTAATGGTTCCCATAAATACTGCAGAATTATTGGTCAGTTTTCACTGGGTTAGATTTCATTCATTTTATTGCCCATTTCAATATTCAGATGGTAAAAGTAAAAGACAGGACATGTTTTTTCCTCATATGGGGATTGACAGGGAGCCTCTCACCAGTCATGTCAGTCTATTGAAATACTGGTACAGTAGACTAGGAGAAGAAGTTAAGTATAGTGACATAACTGGTCAACACTCCAAGAACTATTTTTTTTTTCTTATCCCAATTTCCTTTCTTCCTGAAGACATTGACTCACATTGGGATACAGTGCCACAGATATCAGCCAACCTCCATTACATTGCCCAAGTGACCATTTTTCATTTGTGAGCCCAGACAGTAATTATTAGCAGGCTAATTGATCATGGAGGCCACACTCAACCTCATCCTGCTGTGCCACTCATCACATCCCCATCACTCTGCCTTCCCTACCCTACTCTTGCACATCCTTACTCACACCAACTTACCTTGCACCTCCTCCCATCCCTCTCTATCTACATTATCACTTCCCTATCTCATTAGCCACCCCTCACACTCACCCTCATCCTACTGCAATCATACCAACTAACAACACACAAGGGTAGGCACTTGGGTGTTTTATCCAATGTTCATGTGAAGTTTCTGTTAATGTGCTGTCAAACATTGAAATCTTTATCTTCAACACTTTATGTTCTTGGACAGATTTGTGTGCACCTTTGGAAGTGGCTTAGTGAGTTGCAGTGAATGGTGAGACATAACGGTACCCCCCACAATGGTGATGAGTGTGAAACGAATGGCTTGGGCATTGTAGGGATGCTTTATGGTGTTGGTGTGGTGCCAACCTGGCACATCATGTGGCAGCCAGGGTGTACAGCATCAAGTGAAGTAAATCTGGCCATGGTGAGGCCATCCCTTGCGTTCCAGGCAACAATGTGGTCGGGTGCTGATGCCCTGTATCCTGTGCAGCATCAGTTGATTGCGGAGAAGGTTGGTGTTGTTGCTGGTGCTGCTGGTGTGCCTGGTGCTGCTGGTGGTGGGGCTGATCGTGGTGGGACTGATCGTGGTGGGATTCTGAGGATCAAGGTGAGACAGTATAAGCTGTATCCGTTCTGATGTAATAGATGGCAGGTGAAGTTGAAATGACAGAAGCAATCTATCAATGGTGAGAGAGGTTGTTCCAATGAGGCAACAGCTTGAGCTTGGAAAGTGAACAGCTGTGAGATGGGAGCTTTTATAGCACATTTGCAGCTGTCAAGTAATGAGATGATTTCATGGCCATTCAACTCCCGCTCTGCTTACCTGATGTGATCCCCGAGCAGCGTGGACCCCGTGGGCGACCTGGTAAACTCTGAAGGTGAGCTCAAAATAGTTCTTAATGGTCTGTTATCCAGGTCATAATGACCTGAACTGCCTCCCCCTGCCACTGCGTGTCGGGTCTGTTCAGCGCTGACAGACCCGACATTTGGGAAAGGCATGTGGCGGTGGGTTGACAGCAGCGTCCCGACCCGGTGAAAAAAAAACTTTCCCACCCAACCCACCACCGATCGCGCCCGCTGACCCCCAGCAAAATTCCCCCCCTTAACTGTTTCCCTCTCCACAGATGCTGCCTGACCTGCTGAGTATTTCCAGCGTTTTCTGTCTTTATTTCAGATTTCCAGCGTTCATAGTATTTTGCTATTGCCCAATTCTAATACATTCAGTGTCATAGGGGACAGAACTGATGAAACTGTTTAAGAATTCCATCTTTCAATAAAGTGTTGGGAAGGCTCCCATGTAAGTAGCGTTGTGATCGCTCCCCATGGTATTGTATGCAAACTGGGCATTCAACTCTGGAAATCTAATCAGTTCTCAACAGCCTTCCGAACATTTTCCAGTAGCAGATTTCTATTTTTCTTGGTAGCTTGATCGTTTTCCATTACAAACACGTCATTCTTTCTCTTGGATGCTCGGTGCTGGAAAACTGTGCATGCTGATCCTGTTAGTCGCAGGATGTGAGTAACGTGCAGTGGGGGGTGGGCGTATGTTGTAAGACAGGGAAGGTATCGCATGAAACATTCATGACATGTCGCGACTTAAAGGAGCAATCAGCAAAAAAATACAGAATGCGCCAGAAAGAGCCGGGCAAATCCACAAACCCCGCACCTAATCCAAAAGGCAATCTCACCTCCCTGCTTTGTACATGGATTTTTTTTTATTTTCCTCCGACAGTTGTTCAATAGAAGGTCAAGTTATTTAAAAAAAATACATTTAACAAATTGGTAGCGAAAATAACCGCCGTCTGCTTAAAAAAATTGAGGCTTTTTGCAGATTAAACATTGTGGAACACCCATGCCAATATTTCCCTATTGCACCGGGACCACGCAGCACACAATGCGAGGCGAGCAATGCACAGCACCTACCTCGGCGAACTTGGTCCTGATTCTGGGTTTCTTGTCTGGAGAGCGGCTCTTGGCCATCACGGCAGAGACTCCGCCAAAGGGACGGCGGGGTGGGGTGTGGGGTGTTGGGGTAACTCCGGGCTAAACTTGGAGCAAGTTTTGAGGGGTGGGGTGGGTGGGTGAAGGTGAGTGCCGGGCTCCCGGGGGAGTTAGGACTGCGGAGCCGCCGAGGCCGGCACTGGGTGGAGAGCAACGGCCAAAGCCTCACCTGGTCCTCCTCTCATCGTTGTCTGTGTTGACAGCACTGCTGACAAGAGGCGTGCGTCCTGTGCCGGAAATGCCTCTCTTTTATGGCACTGTTATTGCCACAGCTCCCGGTGTAGCACATCCAGAGTCAGGGAGTCAGGGCAGGGGGGGGGGGGGGGGGGAGTGTGCAAGAGTTAAGGGGGCGTCACTCTCTCCTCGCTGTCAACCCTTACATTGGACATAAAAAGTTTCGTTTTCTGTTCTAAGGAGGATTTGACCATATCGTTGTTACACCACACATTTAGAAACCAACAGTATCAGTTCACACCCCCGCCCCCTGTGAAATGTCTGTCAGCAACAAGCTAACATTTCCAGGATTCCCTTAAAGACTTGGCTCCACCCATCCAAAGCTTTTATAAACTAAAGGTACCCGTCGCATTTTCAATGTTATAATTTATTTTACTTTTTTTTAAGTTATTACCTTCTAGCAGCCCCTTCGCATTCTGCAAGGACAATGTCTGTGCTGCTCTCTCTATCTCGTATTTGCAAACGATCGTGTCTCTTTTTCAATCAATACTACTACTACTGGTTACTGCTACTCTGGATTATCCTCTTGTGTCTCTGGAGCTGCTGCGCCTCCCACCTTCTCTTCCTCCATCCTGCATTCTTAGTGTGCTGAAATCAAGTCTCCTCACACTTTCGCCCAGCTCATTCTTTGCAAACGCCTCAAAATTGTGATTTTTCTTTTTACCTTCCTCGCAGTTTACACTCTTTAAAACTCAGACTTTACATCGCATGAACACTGCCTCTGCATTTACCTCAACTCTCCTGATCCTTTCAACCTTTAAAGTGTACTGAACTATCGTCCTTGGCCCTTCACCTTGATTTCTCAGTAAGCCAAAATCTCTGGTGGTACAGTAAATGCGCTCTGAATGACCTACCTGTTTGGAGACCTACATAGGAACAGGAGTCGGCCATTCAGCCCTTCGAGCCTGTTCCGCCATTCAGTTAGATAAGGCTGATCTGTATCTCAATTCCATTTACCTGAATCCAAAGTGGTGGCCCTGGGAATGTTAGGGTGGGATCAGGCCAACAGAATTGTTTTTTCTAAGGAAGTACAAGTAAAATAAAATGAATGGCGAATCTGAGTATAGGTCTTACAGCTGAAACATTCACCTGTCTTTTCTCCTGACAGATTCTGTGTATTTTCAGTATATTTTTGCTTTTTTTTTATTTAGATAAGGTACGGACACCAAAAAAAGTCAAGCAGATGGGACACCAGCTAATGCAGTCCATCATCCCTATACTTCCCACGCTCCATTGGTTCCTTGTACTCCTGTGAATTGACTGCGGGACTTTCATCTTTGCTTTCAAATCTTTCCATGGCCTCACCCCAGCTGTATGCTTCCAAACATTCTTCTGACCCCAGGTTACTCCTTGTTCCCCACTCTCTCCGCCCCACCCACGTTGGCCACCCTTTCAGTCACTCCACCCCTGCACTTAGGTCCCTTCCTTGATCATTTCGCTTTGCCACCTTCCTTCCTGCTTTCAAATATCTCATAAAGGCATTCCCTTCAACTGTGTCTTCGCCCCCGAATTTTTCAATTCTAATTTTTTTCCCCTTCTACTCAGAGCCCATTGTCTTCTCTGTACTTTGTAAGGTGCTTTAAGACATTTCTGTCTCAGCCTGGCTCAGTTGGCAGCACACTTGCCTCTGAGTCAGAAGGTCGTGGGTTTAAGTCCCACTCCAGGGACTTGAGCACAAAATCTAGACTGACACTTCTAGTGCAGTACTGAGGGAGTGCTGCACAGTCAGGGGTGCCGTCTTTCAGATGAGATGCTAAACCAAGGCCCAGTCTGCCCTCTCAGGAGGACGTAAAAGATCCCATGGCACTATTTTGAAGAAGAGCAGGGGAGTTATCCCCGGTGTCCTGGCCAATATTTATTTCTCAACCAACATCACTAAAACAGATTATCTGCTCGTTATCACATTGCTGTTTGTGGGAGCTTGCTGTGCACAAATTGGCTGCCACGTTTCCTACATTACAACAGTGACTACACTTCAAAAGTACTTCATTGGCTGTAAAGCTCTTTGGGACATTGTGAAGTTGTGAAAGGCGCTATAGAAATGCAAATCTTTTTCTTTGTGAGCAAGGAGCACTCTAGATATGGAAATTGTTGTATTTATACAATGGGTGGCATTGCCTGGGTCATTTATGAGGGACACAACCTCAGGTGCTTTATAATGACTGGTCTGATCATTGGATAACTTTGTGGCCGATAGTAGACCTCACAAACTCAAAAGGTAGACACAGATGAGGAAGGCCATTCAACCCCTCTTAGCTCATTCATCCAAAAAGATCCTCCAGCCTCCCATCCTGGCATCTAAATATTTCTTAAATTAACCCAGGGTTGTATTGTAGGGCTTTCCAAAGTCTTTGTTGGATGTCACTTCCTAAAAATGGTTGGTTGGGCAGGATCTTCTCCTTCTGAATCTATGTTGGGTACCAGGTTATTATCATCCTCAGGCTTACTCCTGATAATCAGTATGACCATCCCAGGTGCTGATTACTCTTTGCGCAAAGAACTTCCTTCCTGACCCGTGTCTCCTTATCCCACAGCAAGGGTTTGGTTTGAAATAGTCTTCCACATCTACCTTTCTGCACTTTCACTATCTTATATACCTTTATATAAGGTTAACTCCTTTCAAGGATGAAAAGCCCATGGGCTAGATTTTCAGTTGCTTGCGCCAGCAGTTAGCGCCTTAAGAGAAGTGATTTCCGGGCGCTATGCGTGTAGCGCCCGGGCGCAGCGCAGTTTGCGCCCCGCCCCAAATTAAGTTGCCCGTTAGCGCCGGCGCAAAGTTTAGCGCCCGCCCGGATGCGCGCGCAGAAAATGACGTCACATCCTCGTGCAACGCCCTTTGGCCGCCCCGATTGCAAACTTCAGTCGGACCGCCCCATTGTGCGGCGGGCGGCCGGAGCGTTTGGAAAAAGGAACGCAACACAACCAGCGCGGGCCCCGGGGGGCGCTAATTAAAGGGAACGTCCTCTCCAGTATAAAGGCCATCCATTATTTCAGAAAACAGTCTTGTGCAACGCATTTCTGGAGACACAACAAGGAGGATAGCTAACTGGTTTCAAGCAGCAAGAGCCAGGTATTTTTGGACTCAGGCAACAGCGCTGCAAGTGGCCATTTGGAAATTAGAGTGTTTGCCAGGATTTGATGGGGGTTGCATGGGGTGCCAACGCGGAGCTGCAGCTCCATGTCCGTAGGGCTCGCAGACGTATTGTGAGAGGGGCAGCCCTGGCTAGAGGCAGAGGGGGCTACAGGCGTCGGCCACGTAGGCCTTACCCAGTCAGGCTATACCGCCAGCAGCGCTCCTACCTAAACATGAGTGCCGCGCGATGTGTTAAAAGGCTCCGATTCCGGAAGGGGGTGATTGCAGAGATCTGCCACCTGCTTCGCCGAGATCTGCGGCCAAAGCTCAGGTGCAGGACGTCTCTGTCGGTGGAAGTGAAGGTGACAGTGGCATTGAACTTCTATGCCACCGGCTCCTTCCAATACGCTGCTGGGGACATAGCAAACATCTCCCAGTACGGCGCGCATCGCTGCATCCGCCAGGTGACCGAAGCACTGTTCAGAAGGAGAAGCCAATTCATCTCCTTCCCCATGGCCCTGGAGAGCCAGCATCAGCGCGCATTGGGATTTTCCAGACTCGGGGAATTCCCCTTGGTGCAGGGCGCCATTGACTGTACGCATGTGGCTTTGCGGGCCCCTCTGGAGCATGGCGAGCAGTATCGCAACAGGAAGGGCTACCATTCTCTGAATGTGCAGCTGGTCTGTGACCACAAGCAGCGCATCATGGCAGTCAATGCCAGCTTCCCAGGCAGCAGCCACGATGCCTTTATCCTGCGGCAGAGTACTGTGCATGACATGTTCCAGGCACAGCCTCCCCCAAGAGGATGGCTACTCGGGGACAAAGGCTATCCTTTGTGCACCTGGCTCATGACCCCGCTCCGCGCGCCCAGGACCGCTGCTGAAGAGGCCTACAACGAGAGCCATCAAACCACCCGCAACATCATCGAGCTAACTATTGGGGTCCTCAAGCAGCGGTTCCGCTGCCTTGATCGCTCCGGAGGAGCTCTCCAGTATTCGCCGGACCGGGTCTCCCAATTTGTGGTGGTTTGCTGCATGCTACACAACCTGGCTATCCGCAGGACTCAGGCACTGCCACCTGACGTTGGACCAGCACCTCAGGAGGAGGAGCAGGAGGAGCATGAGGAGGAGGAGGAGGAGGAGGAGGAGGAGCAGGAGTACGTTCCCAGGAGGGAGCGACCAGGGCCAAGGGCCGCACGACGCCACCTTATTACACGGTACTTCTAAGCCCCCTGTCAGGGAATGGCCAGGGGCCATGAGGGAAGATGAATGCAGCCGCTCCGCAAGCCCTCAGCCGGCGAAGCCAACAAACACTAAGAAGAACAACCATGGAGACTGCATGAATAAAGATAATTTTTTATTAAACAAAAATGAAAAGCCCTTCCCACATGAATCCCCAAAAACAATAAACGGGCCCCACAAAAAGCCCAACAAACGACTCACTCCCACAAACTGGGGAGGAGCCACTCCACCTTTATTGAAACCGGGCCTCAACGTCGGCCTAACGCAAAAAAAAAGCCCTCCAAAAGCACAACCATGGGCAAAATAAAGATGGCCACCGCCATATTAAAGGAAAGCTGGCCACACCCTCTACTGAGTGGCCCGCGAGGGCGAGACCTTGGCCAGCATTTTGCCTCCCCTGCCCTGCCTGCTGCTCCTTCGCAAGCTCTGCCCAGTGGCTGCTGCGAGGCTGGGGGAAGGCGCCTGAGGCTCAGATGCCCTTCCGCCAGATGCCGCTGGGGGGCGGCCTACACGGCGTTTGGGCCTCGAGGGGCCGTCTCCTGAGTGGCGCGCCTGAGCCTGGCCACCATCAGCTGCAGCCGCTTGCCCTTGACGCCCCAGAGGGGGAATGGCGGCGACGGATGGTGCAATGTGGGCCAGCTGGCGTCTGGGATGCGCTGGCTGGTGCTGTGGCGCGGTGGCACTCGGCCGGGCCCGCACTGCAGGATCCGCAGCAATCAGCCGACGGCCGGCTTGCTGGGATGGTCCAGCGCGGCGCCTGCCCTGGCGATGCCTGCCTGAGACAGCGCGTGTGGCAGCAGTGAGTGGCCCTGTGGTCCTGGTGTGCGCGTGCATCACATCTGCCAGGGTCTTGACGGCATCAGTTAGCATGCGGCCAGTCGCGGCAGTTGCTGCCCCGAACTCGCGCACACTGGTCGCCAGCGACTCGATGGCCTCAGGCATGCGCCCCACCACGCTCATGAGCTCCGTGTGGCGCCGGTCCGAGTCGTCGGCCATCTGATCGAGCTTCCGCACCTCCTCCGAAGTGAAGGTGTCCGGACTGGAGTCGCGACTCTCCCGCTGGGGAGGAGGGGGCCGAACTAGGGGACCCTTGCCGCGTTGGTGACGGCGAGTGTGCCGAGCAGCAGCACTCCCCTCTGATCCTTCCCCCCTTTGGGGGGAAGGCCGCGGGCCACGCGCACGGCTGCTGGGTGGCTGGACGCCACTGGTCCCAGAAGCTGCATTGCCCTGCGACAGTTCCTCCAGGCACTCGTCCAGTGAGGAGGTGTCGAGCATTTCCTCCTCTCCTGCGGGACGTGACTGTTCCCCCGAAGGTCCGGCTTGCTCCTCCTCCTCCTCCTGGTTGGAGGTGCTGTCACTGGCAGCCTCAGGGTCCTGGTCGTCACCAGCTGAAAGCAGGAATGCACAAGAGTAGCTTCAGAGTGAGGAGACGGCGTCAGCGAGGGAGTTAGGACTGGTGGGATTCAGCGCATTGGTGGGACAGTGGCAAAGGAGGTAGCTCGGATGGGCCAGTGCGACGCGAGAGGGCCAAAAGGCGAGGTCCTTACCATTGCCGGGCAGTGGAGGGTCGGATACACCGCACGCTGTGGGGACAATCACACGTGCTCCCATGAGCACACACACGCGCTCCTCCAGCCGAGTGAGCTTCTGCAGCTTGGCGCGGCCACCCCTGGCACGGGCCTGGCGATTAAACGCTACTTTAGCCTGCAAGAGAAAGGACGGGCTGTAAGTGCGCAGTGAAGCCCTGATGTAGTGTGCACTGCCTCCCATGGTGGAATAGCTTGGACAGAGTGAAGCCCTGATGTAGTGTGCACTGCCTCCCATGGTGGAATAGCTTGGACAGAGTGAAGCCCTGATGTAGTGTGCACTGCCTCCCATGGTGGAATAGCTTGGACAGAGTGAAGCCCTGATGTAGTGTGCACTGCCTCCCATGGTGGAATAGCTTGGACAGAGTGAAGCCCTGATGTAGTGTGCACTGCCTCCCATGGTGGAATAGCTTGGCCAAAGTGTAGAGTGCCGAATGGCCATTTGATGCTCATGACTGTCCCAATGCTGCTGGCTGAGGGCTGGCCAAAAGGACTTTCAGGTCCCTTTGCCCATCATGTCAGGTGTACATGCAAGAATGAGGAGGAGACTGGAAAGGCTACTCACCCTCACAATCCTGGTCAGATCGTTGTACTTCTTACGGCATTGTGTGTGGGTCCTGGGGGCCTCGCCGGTGAACGTCACCCTCTGGGCGATCTGCTTCCAGGCTTTGGTGTAGTCGTGGTGGGTTGGATTCCTCCCACTGTCTGGAAACAAGATCTTGCGCCTCACCTCCAGAGCTGTGAGCATGATGTCCAGATCACCCTCTGAGAAGCGCAGGGCACGCTGACGGGCCTTCTCTGGCGTTGCCATGACTCCCTGGGGCTGAGCAGTAGTGTTGAGGCCTCTTTGCAAGGCTGCAGTGTGCAGGGCGTGGCAGCAGACCAATTCGTCCCTTCCCCCTTTAAGAGCTGGTCGGCACCACGGGGTCTGCTGTCAGTGCAAAAATGACCGCACCCGTGCTGCGCCCCGCCTGGGCGCTATCCCTCTGGACCGCCGGCTTAGCGCCTAAAGAGAGTAGTGGAACGCCTCTTTTAGCGCTCCACCAACCTCTTAGGGCGAAGCCACTGAATTCCCGGCAACGGGGCGCTACTTTGGGGCGGGCGCTAACTTCGGGCGGGTGCTAAGGTTAGCGCCCCAAAACTGCCTATACTGAAAATCTAGCCCTAAGTTTCTCCAAATGTTCTCAAAACTTTCTCTTTTATGGACAGGATTCAATCTCCAGGCTCTTCTCTGAGCTGCCTTCAGAGCTTCAATCTCTCCCTTGTATCTCGGTGACCAGAACTGGACACAGTGCTCAAGGTCCGGTCTGACCAAATCACTGTACAGATTGAGTATGACTTCCTTCAACTGGTACTTTATTTTTTTGGCTTTATAAGTCAGAATTCCATTTGATTGGACACATTGACCATTGATTCTCAACACTATTTATAGAGTATGTATTTCACCCATTTTTTCATCCTTTGTGTCATATTTTATACTTGTCCATATTCATTTTCATCTACAATTGACCTGCCTATTTACATATTTTATCTAATTAATTTTATATTTCCCGAGCTGTCCTTTGAAATTGAACTGCTCCTCCTAGTTTTGTATTGTCTGCAAATTTATCCAGTTTGCACTGAGCGTCTGAATCCAAGTTGGTTAATGCAAATTAAAAACAGTAGTTATCCAAACACTGGTCCCTGAAGCACCCATTCAGCACTTTTCCCGCACCCCAACATAAGTACTGGTTGCTTATTGCTTTCAACCAATTTCTTATCCATTCACAAGTTTTACCCTGAATCCCCACCACTTTAATCATAAATAGTAGCCTTTTATGTGGAACGTTGTTAAATATCTTTTGGAAATCAAAATGCATTTTAATAGTCAATATATACCATATTGTAAGGCTTTCCAGAGACCATGGTGGATGTCACTTCCTCAATATGGTTTTCCTCAATAGTGCCTTTCATGGTCTCAGGATGTCCCAAAGTGTATTACAGCCAATGAAGTACTTTTTTGAAGTGTAGTCACTGTTGTAATGTAGGAAACGCGGCAGCCAATTTGCACAGAGCAAAGTCCCACAAACAGCAATGTGATAAGAATGAGGTATTCTGTTTTTAGATGTTGGTTGAGGGATAAATATTGGCCAGGACATTGGGTAAAAGTCCCCTGCTGTTCTTCAAAATAGTACCATGGGATCTTTTATGTCTACCTGAGAGAGCAGACATGGCCTCGGTTTAATGTCTCATCCAGAAGACTGCCCCTCCGACAGTGCAGTGGAGCTCCCTCAGTACTGCACTGGAGTGAAAGCGTAGATTTTATGCTCAAGTCTCTGGAATGGGACTTAAACCCACAACTTTCTGACTCAGAGGAGCGTGTGCTACCACTAGGCACAGCTTAGGACAAAACAAACTGTAAGTTTGTCCTTATAAAGGAAGGAATTTCCCACCATTATATTTGATGCCTGCAGCTTTTCTTTTCTCCAGGACCCACTCTGCCCATCTGACCATCAATTTAAAACATTTCTGTGTGTTCCTATATTCATCCCTTTGTCCCAACAAGGTTTGTAGAGGTCATTTTTCCTACTTATTTCAATCCTGATTAATTTGTTAATCGATTTGGTGCCATGTTTGTTTCATCTACACTTGAGTCTACATTTATTATGCACGTCCAGTATTATACCTTTAAAAGCAAAATACTGCAGATGCTGGAAAACTGAAATAAAAACAGAAAATGCCAGAAACGCTCAGCAGGCCAGGCAGCATCTGTGGAGAGAGAAACAGAGTTAATGTTTCAGGTCGATGACCCTTCGTCAGAACTGGAAAAAGTTAGAGATATAACGGGCGGGGAATTAAAATGACAAGCTCCACTCGCACTCTGACCTCTGTCCTCGGCCTCCTACACTGTTCCAATGAAACTCACTGGAAGCTCGAGGAACAGCACCTCATTTTTTGATTAGACACTTTACAGCCTTCCAGACTTAACATTGAGTTTAACAACTTCAAATCGTAACCACTGCTCCCATTTTTTTGGACAGCAGCCATTGGTAATGATTCTGCTGTTGTCATTTACCACTCCTCCCTTACCTCTTTTTCCAGTACATTGATGACTGTTTTAGTGCCATTTCCTGCCCTTGCACCAAACTGGAAAATTTCATAAGCTTTGCTTTCGATTTGCACCCTTCCCTTGCCTTCACATGGTCCATCTCCGGCTCTTCCCTCCCCTTCCTCAACTTCTCTGTCTCCATTTCTGGGGATAGGCTGTCGACCAATATCTTCTGTAAGCCCACTAACTCCCACAGCTACCTTGATTACACTTTCTCCCACCTCGCTTCCTGTAAGGACTCTATTCAATTCTTCCAGTTTCTCCGCCTCCGTTGCATCTACTCTGACGATACCACCTTCCACACCAGTGCTTCTGATTAGTCTTCCTTTTTCCTCAACCGAGGATTCCCCTCCACCGTGGTTGACTGGCCCCTCGACCGTGTTCGTCCCATTTCCTGCACTTCTGCTCAGCTCCAGCGTGATGCCACCACCAAATACATCTTCTCCTCCCCTCCCCTTTCAGCATTCCGAAGTGACCGTTCTTTCCATGACACCCTGGTCCACTCTTCCATCACCCCCCAACACCCACTTCCCTTCCCGCGGCATCTTCCCATGCAAGTGCAGGAGATGCAACACCCGCCCTTTCACCTCCTCCCTTCCCACCATCCAGGGCCCCAAACCAGATGAAATCATGATTTACTTGTACTTCTTGCAATTTAGCACACTGTATTCGCTGCTCACGCTGTGGTCTTCGCTACATTGGGGAAACCCAACCCAGATTGGGTGATCGGTTTGCGGAACACCTCCGTTCAGTCTGCAAGCGTGACCCTGAGCTTCTGATCACTTGTCATTTTAATTCTCCGCCCAACTTCCACTCTGACCTCTGTCCTCGGCCGCCTACACTGTTCTAATTAAGCTCAACGGAAGGTCGAGGAACAGCACCTCATTTTTCAATTAGGCACCTTACAGCCTCACTTTACGGACTCAACATCGAGTTCAACAATTTCAGATCATAACCTCTGCTCCCATTTTTTCAGACAGCAGCTGTTGGTAATGATTCTGCTGTTGCCATTTACACCTCCTCTAGATCCATCTTTTGTTTCTTTACTTGTCCCTTTTGCCTTGCACCATCATCCCTTTTGTCTTTTAATCTCTCCCGCCTACCACCCTATCACAGACCTTCCCTTTTTGTTCTTTCCTCCCCTCCCCCTTTCCCTGCCTCTGTACTTGTTTAAAACCTGTTACATCTCTAACTTTTTCCAGTTCTGATGAACGTTCATTGTCCTGAAACGTTAACTCTGTTTCTCTCTCCACAAATGCTGCCTGGCCTGCTGAGTATTTCCAGCATTTTCTGTTTTAAATTTTATCTTTAAAGTTATTCTACTTGTTCTCTACTGAAATTTTGTTCAACAAACTCCCCAAATCAATTTGCACTTTCTTAATTTCCTTGACGTTAACCTTTTAATTGATATAACTGACTCCTGGTTCTCAGATCCTAGATTATGTTGAACTAGATCATTCTGTGATCTCTATCACTCAGGACTTCCCCATCCTGTATATTTAAATCAAGATGTTGTGCTGTCACATGCGGCTTCTCTGATGCACTGAGTCATGAAGCAATCATGCATTATGTTTATCAACTCAGACTCTGAACCAATTGGGTATTACCAGTTTATATTTGGTTGATTGAAATCGCCCATTAAAATAACATCCTGCTTTCACATACTCGTCTCATCTGTTCATAACGCACATTGTCTTTCTCTTCTGACCTGGCAGTCTCTAGCATACCCCTAGTGTTAGCGCATACTCCTAGTGTTAGCGCAGACCCCTAGTGTTGGCGCATACCCCTAGTGTTAGCACATACCCCTAGTGTTAGCGCATACTCCTAGTGTTAGCGCATACTCCTAGTGTTAGCGCATGCCCCTAGTGTTAGCACATACCCCTAGTGTTAGCGCATACCCCTAGTGTTAGCGCATACTCCTAGTGTTAGCGCATGCCCCTAGTGTTAGCACATACCCCTAGTGTTAGCGCATACTCCTAGTGTTAGCGCATGCCCCTAGTGTTAGCACATACCCCTAGTGTTAGCGCATACTCCTAGTGTTAGCGCATGCCCCTAGTGTTAGCACATACCCCTAGTGTTAGCGCATACCCCTAGTGTTAGCGCATACCCCTAGTGTTAGCACATACCCCTAGTGTTAGCGCATACCCCTAGTGTTAGCACATACCCCTAGTGTTAGCGCATACCCCTAGTGTTAGCACATACCCCTAGTGTTAGCGCATACCCCTAGTGTTAGCGCATACCCCTAGTGTTAGCGCATACCTCTAGTGTTAGTGCATACCCCTAGTGTTAGCGCATGCCCCTAGTGTTAGCACATACCCCTAGTGTTAGCGCATACCCCTAGTGTTAGCGCATACCTCTAGTGTTAGCGCATACCCCGAGTGTTAGCGCATACCCCTAGTGTTAGCACATACCTCTAGTGTTAGCGCATACCCCGAGTGTTAGCGCATACCCCTAGTGTTAGCGCATACTCCTAGTGTTAGCGCATGCCCCTAGTGTTAGCACATACCCCTAGTGTTAGCGCATACCCCTAGTGTTAGCGCATACCTCTAGTGTTAGCGCATACCCCGAGTGTTAGCGCATACCCCGAGTGTTAGCGCATACCACTAGTGTTAGCGCATACCCCTAGTGTTAGCGCATACCCCTAGTGTTAGCGCATACCCCTAGTGTTAGCGCATACCCCTAGTGTTAGCGCATACCCCTAGTGTTAGCACATACCCCTAGTGTTAGCACATACCCCTAGTGTTAGCACATACCCCTAGTGTTAGCGCATACCCCTAGTGTTAGCACATACCCCTAGTGTTAGCACATACCCCTAGTGTTAGCACATACCCCTAGTGTTAGCGCATACCCCTAGTGTTAGCGCATTCCCCTAGTGTTAGCGCATACCCCTAGTGTTAGCACATACCCCTAGTGTTAGCGCATACCCCTAGTGTTAGCGCATACCCCTAGTGTTAGCACATACCCCTAGTGTTAGCACATACCCCTAGTGTTAGCACATACCCCTAGTGTTAGCACATACCCCTAGTGTTAGCGCATACCCCTAGTGTTAGCACATACCCCTAGTGTTAGCGCATACCCCTAGTGTTAGCACATACCCCTAGTGTTAGCGCATACCCCTAGTGTTAGCGCATACCCCTAGTGTTAGCACATACCCCTAGTGTTAGCACATACCCCTAGTGTTAGCACATACCCCTAGTGTTAGCGCATACCCCTAGTGTTAGCACATACCCCTAGTGTTAGCGCATACCCCTAGTGTTAGCGCATACCCCTAGTGTTAGCGCATACCCCTAGTGTTAGCGCATACCCCTAGTGTTAGCGCATACCCCTAGTGTTAGCGCATACCCCTAGTGTTAGCGCATACTCCTAGTGTTAGCACATACCCCGAGTGTTAGCACATACCCCTAGTGTTAGCGCATACTCCTAGTGTTAGCGCATACTCCTAGTGTTAGCGCATACCCCTAGTGTTAGCACATACCCCTAGTGTTAGCGCATACCCCTAGTGTTAGCGCATACCCCTAGTGTTAGCGCATGCCCCTAGTGTTAGCGCATACCCCTAGTGTTAGCACATACCCCTAGTGTTAGCACATACCCCTAGTGTTAGCACATACCCCTAGTGTTAGCACATACCCCTAGTGTTAGCACATACCCCTAGTGTTAGCACATACTCCTAGTGTTAGCACATACCCCGAGTGTTAGCACATACCCCTAGTGTTAGCGCATACCCCTAGTGTTAGCGCATACCCCTAGTGTTAGCGCATACCCCTAGTGTTAGCACATACCCCGAGTGTTAGCGCATACTCCTAGTGTTAGCACATACCCCTAGTGTTAGCACATACCCCTAGTGTTAGCACATACCCCTAGTGTTAGCGCATACCCCTAGTGTTAGCGCATACCCCTAGTGTTAGCACATACCCCTAGTGTTAGCGCATACTCCTAGTGTTAGCACATACCCCTAGTGTTAGCACATACCCCTAGTGTTAGCGCATACCCCTAGTGTTAGCACATACCCCTAGTGTTAGCGCATACCCCTAGTGTTAGCGCATACCCCTAGTGTTAGCACATACCCCTAGTGTTAGCACATACCTCTAGTGTTAGCACATACCCCTAGTGTTAGCACATACCCCTAGTGTTAGCGCATACCCCTAGTGTTAGCGCATACCCCTAGTGTTAGCACATACCCCTAGTGTTAGCACATACCCCTAGTGTTAGCGCATACCCCTAGTGTTAGCGCATACCCCTAGTGTTAGCACATACCCCTAGTGTTAGCACATACCCCTAGTGTTAGCGCATACCCCTAGTGTTAGCACATACCCCTAGTGTTAGCACATACCTCTAGTGTTAGCACATACCCCTAGTGTTAGCACATACCCCTAGTGTTAGCACATACCCCTAGTGTTAGCGCATACCCCTAGTGTTAGCACATACCCCTAGTGTTAGCACATACCCCTAGTGTTAGCGCATACCCCTAGTGTTAGCGCATACCCCTAGTGTTAGCACATACCCCTAGTGTTAGCACATACCCCTAGTGTTAGCGCATACCCCTAGTGTTAGCACATACCCCTAGTGTTAGCACATACCCCTAGTGTTAGCCTTAATCTTTTCGTGTTGAAGATGGCCAACGAGAGTAGTTGATGGTAAAATGTTCTACCTCCCACGAGACCAACCTCTCGCAGGTCCCTGGCATACGGCTGAACCACTTCCTTTCCTGCTCACTCTATTTTTCTTGACCACTTTGCTGGCATATCGTTGGCGTGGCAGAACTTACACACACACCGTGACCCCCCGCAACTCTGTCCCGCCCCCTCAAAGATTCAACTCTGACGTTGGCCAATTTCTGGCCTTGGGGTTATTGCATGTTTCAATCTCCATTTTAAAATAAAGTATTTGTTTTTGTTACACTTTGAATTCTTCTATACACTGAGCAATCTAATGGTGTGCCTGCTTTTCCTTACCTGTTTCCTAAATGACTTTAGTGAGCTGAAAGGTTAGTCTCCTGTAGTAGTGGAGGGATTGAGAGCCCAGTTCTTCCCCTGTATTTATGTGTGGTGTATAATAAATCTTCAAGGCTACATACTTTCAGGCTTGAAAAATTCCGCAAGCATTTCAAAGTAAAAGCAGACATTAACTGTCTGTTTTGCACGACAGCCTACATAAGACCCATTAGATTTATATCAACACCAGGTAAAATACTGATTATCAGGAGTGAATGTGAGGATGACAATAACCTGATAACCCAGCATGGATTCAGAACCAACCTTTGTGACTTTTTTTTACAGCGTTGTGTGCATATCTACTTTGCTGAGGGAAGTCTGCAGTTTTACTGCTTCGAGCTACACATAAGCTGTTTTATTCATCTATATTTTCTAAATATTTTGGGCCTTGTTTTCTGCTGGGTGATATTGGTATGACCTGATTTTTCCACAACAGTACTTAGCTTACAGCCAGTGAAAGAGAGACTAGTGCATTTCATAGGAACATAGGAACAGGAGGAGGCCATTCAGCCCCTCGAGCCCGTTCCGCCATTCAATGAGATCATGGCCTAACTCCATATACCCGCCTTTGCCCACATACCCTTAATACCTATGGTTAACAGAAATCTAGCAATCTCTGAATTAAAATTAACAATTGATCTAGCATCAATTGCCGTTTGCGGAAGAGAGTTCCAAACTTCAGCCACACTTTGTGTTTAGAAGGCCAAAAGCCTTGAAAGTGTCTTACAGCCTTGGACACAGTCCAAAACACGGCTTGCTTGTATAGTATCATTTGGTACTCCTTACTTTTGTGACGTTTTCCTACTTGAATTTTTCCAGAGCACACGTCTTCCTTTGGTGTATCTAACTGCTGACCTTATCACATAATGGGATTGGAGGCGTGTAGTCACTGCACGATGACACACGTTCAGGGGTATAATATGGTTCACTGACAAGAGGTGGGGCGGGGGGTTGCTCTGAGAAATTATGCCCTCTAATACAGAGTGCAATACTCCAGAATGTAAGGACATTCTTTGCTTTTAGTTATGTATCGATTGTATTTAGTATTAAATTCTTCAGCATCTTTTCTGGGTTGATTAAATTTTGAAAGTACGGGATAGTACAACCCCATCAGCTTTGTATTTTAGTCATGTTTAAAACCATTCAAATTTCTAGTTTTGCGACTCAAGGGACACTTTAAATCCAAGAGTGTAAGTAAACTATCAGTGCCCAGCAGTTGAGCTGCTGCCAAATACCCAGGAATACAATCGTCACTACAGTTAGTTTCCAATCTGTTGATTTTAAAATAAACACCTCAGGGACCTGATTCTGAATGCAGTCCAGACTCTAAGGGAATCAAGTCTCTGCTCGCTGAAGCGTATAGGGACGTAAGAAATCAGTTTTGGCAACTTGAACTAGGTACAGTGGTATCACTGTTTGTCTGATAACGCTCCTCTGAAGCACCTTGGAATGTTTTCCTACGTTAAAGGCGCTATATAAATGCAAGCTGTTGCTGTAATGCTGGTCATAATTTGGCACTGACCGTCACTCAGAGTGACTACAAGAATGGCAGGTGGATGAAATTTTAAGCATCACACTGTACAGTAAGGTTGGGATAGTGTGTGAGGGGGGTTTTACTCTGCATCAATCCCATCATATAGCTAACCTGGGACTGCTTGTTACAATCAGTGCAGAGGGAAAGATATCCTCATCACCAATACTAACACTCCTCATTCCAATAAGCACAAAATTCACCAAAAATAGAGTGTGTCGACCTGGTCCAATAATGTTACGCAAATGAGGGAGCTGAATAACATGTTTTAAAAAATAAAAGTAAAAAATCAACACATAATTTTATCAAGATATATTTATTCCAAAACAAGTCGGGTAATACTTTAAATTAAAAAGCAATCCCCTTAAACTCTCTTTTCTCTTTAACTGTTCTGACACCATCTCACTTGCCTGCATTTTCACAGGAAGAAGTTGGTTAAAAGGAAATTGTAAGGAATTATAAATAACCTTGTACTGGTCTCGCTAGACGTGCTCCTATCTAGTTATCCAGCAAGCTAAACACTTATTCAAATAATTCCTCGAGAAGCCGGTTTGCTGTTTTGAAGCTTGTGGTGATTATTCCTTGATTAGTAAAAGTATTGTGATTCGTTGTTTGTTAACTGCCTTGGGATATGTGTTGTAATCTCATTGGTAGTTGATGATCACATGATGTGTTGTGGCTACCTTAAATTCAGTCCTTTTCTAGCTTTAGTTGGGACTGGATGTGGAAAGATATGCTGCTGATTTTAAAGTTAATAAAGCCTAGCTTTGGAAGGCCAATCTATTCTTTATTTCAATTTATTAACTTTATGTTAGAATGGAGCGATATCTTCAACCAGAACGATTCAAGGCTGACCCCAATTCTGCTGGAGTGGATGATAAATGGAAACATTGGTATTGTACATTTAAAAACTTTTTGGGCGTGTTGGATCAAGAGGCTCTAAATAAGCTGAATATGCTGATCAACTACATTGACCTGGACGTATATAAATATATTTTGCACTGTAAAACTTATGAAGAGGCTATTTCTACATTGGAAAAGATTTTTGTTAAACCAAAGAATGAGGTATTTGCACGTCATCTTCTATCTGCCCGTAGGCAGCAGGTGGGAGAATCTTTGGATACTTATTTACAAGCACTTCGGTGCCTTAGTGTTGACTGTAATTATAAGGCTGTGACAGCTGAAGAATATAAGGACGAATCGGTACGGGATGCTTTTATTAATGGATTACTGTCTAGATCAATTCGTCAGCGGTTGTTAGAAAATAAGACTCTGGATCTTAAAAGTGCTTTTGAGCAAGCTTCTACATTGGATGTGGCTCAGAGAAGTTCGGATTCTTATGCTCTTTTTAATCGGCCTGCGACTATGGTTTCGGCAGTTTCGGATGAAAAGGAATTATGTGGACTTAATGGGAGTGGTTTACTAGATTTTGAAACAGTTTCTACTTCGGCGGCCGTTGCCTCTAGGATTCAGAAGTGTTATTTTTGTGGGAATATCCGGCACCCTCGTCTGAAGTATCCTGCTCGGGAGGCTGTGTGTAGTAAATGCGGCAAGAGAGGTCATTATGCACGTGTGTGCAAATCATCAGGTTCAGTTACCTTCCCTTCTCCTGGTGTGGGAGGGTCTTCCTCCACTACCTCTTCTGTGACTATTCAGCCTTTAGATAGGGTGTTTATTGCATCAATTTCTGCTGCATTTGCTCATGGCCTAAACAAAGCTATAGTTACGGCTCAAGTTAATGGGTTGGAAGTGAAGGCCCTTATAGATACGGGCAGTACTGAGAGTTTTATAAGTCTTCAGTTTGCGAAGGAGAAGCATTTGAAAATTTCGCCTGTTACGTATCAGGTGTGTATGGCTCAGCCGACCCTTACTTCACAAATAGCTGGTTGTTGCTTTGTGAAAATGGTTCTTCTAGGTAATACGTATACTGATATACGCCTATCTGTTTTGCCTAATCTCTGTGCGGATATTTTGATTGGACATGATGTGCTTCAGTTACACGAGTCTCTTAGTCTTTCATTTGGAGGGACTAAGCCACCTTTATCTATTTGTGGATTAATCTCTTTATCTATTCCTCCATTATCACTTTTTTCCAATTTGATGTCGGATTGTAAGCCAATTGCTACCAAGTCAAGAAGATATAGTAGTCAGGATAGAGAATTTATTAATTCTGAAGTTCAACGTCTCTTATTGGAAGGAATCATTGAACCTAGTTGTTCGCCTTGGCGAGCACAGGTAGTTGTCATGACTAATGAGAGACACAAGAAACGAATGGTGATAGACTATTCCCAAACTATTAATAGGTATACTCAATTAGACGCGTACCCTTTGCCTAAGATTGATGAGCTTATCAATAAAGTATCTCAGTATAAAGTTTTTAGCACTATTGATTTAAAGAGTGCTTATCATCAGATTCCTATTGTTAAGAAGGATCAACCATATACGGCCTTTGAGGCTGGTGGAAAGCTGTATCAGTTTTGCCGAATACCATTTGGTGTTACGAATGGTGTTGCTTGTTTTCAACGGGCAATGGATGCTTTTATAAGTGATAACTCCCTCTCTGACACCTTTTCATACTTAGATGACATCACAGTGTGTGGCAAATCAAGGGTGGAGCATGATTCTAATTTAAAAAGATTCCTTCAAGCTGCGGAAAAAGTTGGTTTAACTTTTAACAAAGAGAAATGTATCTTTTCGACTACTGAGGTAAATCTATTGGGGTATATTATTTCGGGAAATAAGATTAAACCAGATCCAGAACGTCTGCGACCATTGATCGATTTACCTTGTCCTACTAATTCTAAGGCTTTGCAACGAGTTGTTGGACTGTTTTCTTATTATTCTAATTGGATTGCAAATTTTTCACGGAAGATCCGGCCTCTTATTCGGGTTACGACATATCCTCTATCATGGGAGGCCAGGACATGTTTTGAGAATTTTAAAAAGGATATTTTAGGAGCAGTTGTGCATTCCATTGGTGAGCAGGTTCCCTTTGTGATTGAGACGGATGCTTCGGATTTTGCAATTGGGGCTACTTTGAACCAAAATGGAAGACCTGTGGCCTTTTTCTCACGTACTTTGAATAATAGTGAAAAAAGACATCCCTCAATAGAAAAAGAGGCATACGCAATAGTAGAAGCATTGCGTAAATGGAGACATTGTTTATCGGGGCGACATTTCACGTTGGTAACTGATCAAAAATCTGTGTCCTTTATGTTTGATGTTAAACATTTTAGAAAGATTAAAAATGATAAAATAATGAGATGGAGGATTGAGTTGGCATGTTACCATTTTGACATAGTTTATCGTCCGGGGAAGGATAATGTTGCTGCTGATGCACTGTCGAGGGCTTATTGTTCTGTGATTCACGGAGATACGCTTATTAATCTTCACAATGCCTTATGTCATCCTGGGGTTACGAGGATGATACACTTTGTACGCAGTAAGAACTTGCCTTTTTCAGTTGAAGACGTCAAGCGGATGACTTCATCATGTTCTATCTGTGCTCGGTGTAAACCGAATTTCTTTAAGCCTCAACGAGCTCATCTTATAAAGGCTACTTCTCCTTTTGAACGTTTGAGTGTCGATTTTAAGGGACCTCTTCCTTCAACTGCTCAAAACCGATATATATTTACTGTTGTGGACGAGTTTTCAAGGTTCCCTTTTGCTTTTCCTTGTGCAGATGTATCAGCTGCTACAGTTATTAAATGTTTGACTCAACTTTTTGTCATCTTTGGGATGCCTGCGTATATCCATTCGGATCAGGGAAGTTCTTTTATGTCTTCCCAGTTGAAGGAATACCTTCAGAGTCAGGGAATTTCTACTAGTAGAACTACCCTGTATAATCCCCAGGGTAATGGACAGTGTGAACGATACAATGGGGTGATCTGGAAGGCAGTTATGTTGGCGTTGACATCCCGGCACCTTAAGAATACACAGTGGGAAATGGTGCTGCCTGATGCCCTGCATTCCATTAGATCATTGCTTTCAACGGCTACTAATGTGACCCCCCATGAAAGGCTCTTTAACTATCCGCGGAGATCTACTACGGGATATTCAGTACCTTCATGGCTTACTATGCAGGGACCTGTGTTGCTTTGACGCCATGTTAGATTGTCAAAATATGACCCCTTGGTGGAGGAGGTGGAGCTGTTGGAGGCAAATTCCCAATATGCTCATATTCGATTCCAAGATGGGAAAGAAAGTACTGTTTCAATTAAAGACTTGGCTCCTTGTGGGGGCCAGCCCTCTTCTGAGGATATTAATAATGGTCATGATTCGGATAATGTGGATGCTGTTACAGATACTACGAATATTTCCAATCCGATTGCAGATAATCATACTTCTATTAGTCAGCCTTTGATAGATGTTTATGACCGTCCCAGTTCATCTTCTGATGGGATTTCTAATCCGGAAACCGTTGAGAATCGGGATATGGATAGCCTTCCTGTTGAAGATACTTCTGTGCCTTCTGGCGTGGGAGGGCAAGGAATTTCACCAAGGTTAAGAAGGTCGACACGAACAAGATATCCGGTCGACCGATTGAAAATGGACTTTTAAATTGATAGTAATGTTTTAAAAATTGTTGAAATATTATAGTATATTGTTTTAGTTGAGAGATACTTAATACTTATGCGTAATGTTATTATTTGTTGTTGTTCATTTAGTATTGTGTTATGTAAATAGTTTTATTCTCGTGCATAGTTTAGTTGTAAATAATTAATTGTAAATTGTAAAAGTTATTAGGTTGGAGTATATTTTAAAAGGAGGGGTGAATGTGGTGATTATTCCTTGATTAGTAAAAGTATTGTGATTCGTTGTTTGTTAACTGCCTTGGGATATGTGTTGTAATCTCATTGGTAGTTGATGATCACATGATGTGTTGTGGCTACCTTAAATTCAGTCCTTTTCTAGCTTTAGTTGGGACTGGATGTGGAAAGATATGCTGCTGATTTTAAAGTTAATAAAGCCTAGCTTTGGAAGGCCAATCTATTCTTTATTTCAAAGCTTTACTTGAACAAATTTGTGAAACTGTAAACAAAGACAAAGTGTGTTTTGAACTGAGTACTATACATTAAATGTTACATAAGATATAAACATATTTATAACAATAGAATAGACTAATTGTATAACTAAATGGCACTTGAGCTAGACTTCTGTAGCTAACAACCAATAACTTCTTATAAACAAAGTGTTGTCAAATACTACACTGACAAAGTTGCTATCATGTTAACAAACAAAGATACTCACAGACATTGCGTCTGGCCTAGCATATGAGATGAGATGGCACTGGATTGAGAATCTCACATGAGGGATTCTCCATTACTCAGTAAGTTCTTTCTGGAAAACTACTTCCAGGTTGAGACAGGAACTAGGTCAAATGACATCTTGCAGTATACTAACACTGCTATACTATAACTACCACCAGAGGGTGCTATCTGCATGTAATAAGTCCAGAACAAACCTCCTCCCCTCCACACACAGGATTTTCCCACAACCATCGCCATCACTGCATCTGTAACTTTTTCGTTTAGCTCTAGTCTGCATATTGTTTTCATAAAGTTGTAGAATGTAAAGTAAAAGTCTGAGAGTTGTGCCTTGGAGGGCTCAAAACCCAAACTCAACCCAGTCCAGAAAAAACAATGGTCAGAAAAGGTAAATTGGAAGCCGTGCGATTGCAATGTCATGATGGGATTCGTGACAAGATTTACTTTGCAGAAAAGATCATCACATAAGTAGCCATTAATGAAAGTAAACAACGGCCATTCTGTGTTTAAAAGTAACAAGAGCCTGACATGCATGTTCACCAAAAAAGATTTTGGCCCAGAAATTTTGATGGAGAGCTTTTGGGGGTGGACCTTCTACCCACCCCATGGATGTGCTCCTGATCCAGTCCTAAATCACGCACCAAAAACACCTGTATATTCCTGCCAGGTATCCAAAATGGCAGGGGGGGTGTGTAATGATCAGTAACATGTCATTCTAGAATGGTACACTAGGTGGAGCTGTATGTTTAAGTACTGGGCTACCCACAAGGCAGTAGTCAAGATGGATGCATGTACACTAGTCCACATGGCTGAATAAATGACTAGCTCAAGCTAGCTGTTCATAATGAAAACGTCTATTTATTTATGAACATAACATGGTATACCAGGCTTGGTAATATCTGCTGAATATTGTGAAACGCGACATGGAGAATTTGAAGCCACCGGAGGGTTTGAAACTCACGGGGAATGTTGACTGCAATTGGCAGACTTTCAAACAACAATTTGAACTCTACATTGCTGCCATTGGGTTTGGTACGAAGCCAGACGCAAGGAGAATAGCGTTGCTGCTCACGGTTGCAGGCCCACAGGCATTTAATACATTTGTATTTGATCAAGAGGAGGACAGAGAAAAGATGGACGATGTGCTAAAGAAGTTTGATACACATTGTTCTCCCAAAAAGAACGAGACCTATGAGAGGTATGTGTTCCGTTCACGGACACAGCAGCAAAATGAGACTTTTGATGGCTTTGTGACCGATCTGAAACTGAAAGCACAGACATGTAATTTCTCTGAACTGAAATCATCCATGATTCGTGACCAGAGTGTGTTTGGTATTCATGATAAAAAGGTCAGGGAACGTTTGTTGAGAGAAACTGAACTAACATTGGAGGAAGCTGTGAAAATATGCCATGCCAGTGAGCTAGCTTGGCAGCACACAAAGACTTTCAGTGAAATTAATAATGATGCGACTGTAATGAGTGACTGTGCTGCTGTCGGTGCTGTGTCCTACAAGGGGAAGAAACATGGGCAGAACAGAAATGCAAAGCAATCGGAGGGTGGAATTTTTAATTGTAAACGCTGTGGTTACCAGCACCAGTCAAGACAATGCCCAGCATTTGGAAAAATGTGCACAAAATGTAATGGAAAGAATCACTTTGCCAAACAATGCTTTTCAAAAGTAAAAACAAAGAAAGGGCAACAAGTCAATGTGATTGAGGACACTGATTTTTAAGTGAGACATTTTTTGTAGGAATGGTGTCACGTGACAACATAGAAAAGGATACAGAAAATGTGCAGCCCTCAGGAATGGACAATGCTGAACATAAAGTTAATGCAGTAAAAGAGGACAAATGGATGATGCCACTGCAGGTAAATGGAGCATTAGTTACATTGAAACTAGACACTGGGGCAAAAGCAAACTTAATCAGTATGAGTGACATTAAAAATATGAAAGAAAAGCCCAAAATACAGAAAAAGCCAGTACTACTGAAGAACTATAATGGACAGAAAATAGATAGCTTAGGTGTATGCAGACTTAAAGTGACAATCAAAGACAAAGTGCATCATCTCATGTTTTCTGTTGTGGCTGAAGGACTTGATTCACTACTAGGTGACAAAGCTTGTGAGGACTTAGAACTGGTCAAGAGAGTCTACCGTATAAACTGTGCCATCAGCAGACCAGATGACTCGGTGGATTCTGTAGTGAGTAATTTCCAGGATGTGTTCAAAGGATTTGGAGTACTACCATTCACTTACAAGATCCAGCTAAAGGAGGATGCTCAGCCAGTGGTACATGCTCCACGGAGAGTTCCAGCACCCCTGCGTGACCAGCTCAAGAAAGAACTGGACAGACATGTAGAAAGTCCTACAAGAGAGGGGGCGATACTGGACCTAATTCTGGGGAATGTAGCCGGGCAAGTGGTGGAAGTGTCAGTAGGAGAGCATTTTGGCGACAGTGACCATAATTCGGTGAGATTTAAGGTGGTCATGGAAAAAGACAAAGACGGCCCGGAAATAAGGGTTCTAAATTGGGGGAAGGCCGATTTTAATATGATAAGGCAGGATCTGGCCAAAGTGGACTGGGAGCAGCTGCTTATAGGAAAATCCACATCAAAACAGTGGGAGACTTTCAGAAGGGAAATAGAGAGAGTACAACACCAACATGTTCCTGTAAAGGTCAAGGGTGGGACCAACAAGCAAAGGGAACCTTGGATGACAAGGGATATACAAAAATGCATTAGAAATAAAAGGGGGGCTTTTGGCAGTTACAAAAGACTAAAGACAGAAGAAGCCCTAGAGGAGTATAAAAAGAGCAGGGGCATACTTAAAAAAGAAATTAGGAGGGCGAGGAGGGGCCATGAAATAACACTGGCGAGCAAAATAAAGGAAAATCCTAAGATGTTTTATAAGTATATTAAGGGCAAGAGGATAACCAGGGAAAGGGTAGGGCCCATTAGGGACCAAAGTGGCAATCTGTGTGTAGAGCCAGAGGATGTAGGTGGGGTTTTAAATGAATTTTTTGCATCTGTGTTCACTATGGAGAAAGACGATGCAGACATAGAAATCGGGCAAGGGGACTGTGACATACTCGAACATATTAGCATCGAGAGGGAGGAGGTGCTAGCGGTTTTAGCGGGCCAAAAAGTGGATAAATCCCCAGGCCCGGATGAGATGTATCCCAGGCTGCTGTGGGAGGCAAGGGAGGAGATTGCAGGGGCTCTGACACTAATTTTCAGAACCTCTCTGGCCACAGGGGATGTACCAGAGGACTGGAGAACAGCTAACGTAGTACCATTATTCAAGAAGGGTAGCAGGGATAAACCAGGGAATTACAGGCCAGTGAGTCTAACATCTGTGGTGGGGAAATTATTGGAAAAAATTCTGAGGGACAAAATTAATCTCCACTTGGAGAGGCAAGGATTAATCGGGGATAGTCAGCATGGCTTTGTCAAGGGTAAATCATGTCTAACAAATCTGATCGAATTTTTCGAGGGGGTGACTAGTGGGGTGGATGAGGGAAATGCTGTGGCTGTGGTTTACATGGACTTCAGTAAAGCTTTTGACAAAGTCCCGCATAGGAGACTGGTCAAGAAGGTAAGAGCCCATGGGATCCAGGGTGCCTTGGCGCGTTGGATCCTAAACTGGCTGAGTGGCAGGAGGCAGAGGGTGATGGTCGAAGGTTGCTTTTGTGACTGGAAGCCTGTGTCCAGTGGGGTACCTCAGGGATCGGTGCTGGGTCCCTTATTGTTTGTGATCTACATAAATGATTTGGATGAGAATGTAAAAGGTATGATCAGTAAGTTCACAGATGACACGAAAATTGGTGGGGTGGTAAATTGCGAGGAGGAAAGCCTCCAGCTACAGGACGATATAAACGGGTTGGTCAGATGGGCGGAAAAGTGGCAAATGGAATTTAACCCTGAAAAGTGCGAGGTGATGCATTTTGGACGGACAAATAAGGCAAGGGCATACACAATGAGTGGTAGGACCCTAGGAAGTACAGAGGGTCAGAGGGACCTTGGTGTACATGTACATAGATCCCTGAAGGCAGCGGAGCAGGTAGATAAGGTGGTTAAAAAGGCATATGGGATACTTGCCTTCATTAGCCGAGGCATAGAATATAAGAGCAGGGAGGTTATGATGGAGCTGTACAAAACGCTGGTGAGGCCACAGCTGGAGTACTGTGTGCAGTTCTGGTCGCCTCACTATAGGAAGGATGTGATTGCTTTGGAGAGGGTGCAGAGAAGATTCACCAGGATGTTACCTGGGATGGAGCGCCTCAGCTATGAAGAGAGGCTGGACAGGCTGGAGTTGTTTTCCTTGGAGCAGAGAAGGCTGAGGGGGGACCTGATTGAGGTGTACAAAATAATGAGGGGCATAGATAGGGTAGATAAAGAGGAACTTTTCCCCTTAGTGGGGGGGTCAATAACAAGGGGGCATAGATTCAGGGTAAGGGGCAGGAGATTTAGAGGGGATTTGAGGAGGAACTTTTTCACCCAGAGGGTGGTTGGAATGTGGAACTCAATGCCTGAAAGGGTGGTGGAGGCAGGAACCCTCACAACATTCAAGAAGCATTTGGATGAGCACTTGAAATGCCATTGCATACAAGGCTATGGACCAAATGCTGGAAAATGGGATTAGACTGGACAGGGATGGATGGGCGGCGCAGACACGATGGGCCGAAGGGCCTCTTTCTGTGCTGTAAAACTCTATGACTCTATGAGAATGACCACACTAGGAGTCATCAGGAAAGTCGAAGAGCCAACAGACTGGGTTAACTCCATGGTATGTATAAAGAAAAAGAACAATGATCTAAGAGTATGCATGGATCCAAAGGACTTAAATGCAAACATAAAACGTGAACACTACCAGATTCCCAAGCGAGAAGAAATCACCAGTGAAATGTCAGGTGCCAGATACTTCACAAAGCTCGATGCCTCACAAGGATTTTGGCAACTAAAACTGGATGAAGAAAGCACCAAATACTGTACCTTCAACACACCATTTGGCAGGTATTGTTTCCTCAGAATGCCTTTCGGGATAATATCTGCATCTGAAATCTTTCATAGAGTGATGGAACACATAATTGAAGGTCTGGAAGGAGTTTGGGTCTATGTTGATGACATCATCATCTGGGGCTCCACACTGAAAGAACACAATGAGAGACTGACAAAAGTGCTACAGAGCATATGCCGGAATGGACTGAAGCTCAACAAAGCCAAGTGTCAGTTTGGCATCCAGGAAGTCACTTTCCTAGGAGATAATCTATCTGGTAAAGGAATAGAGCCAGATATGGAAAAAGTAAACGCCATACTCAACATGCCCCGACCCACTGACAAAAAAGGAGTGCTACGCATCATGGGGATGATAAATTTCATTGGAAAGTTCATTCCTAACTTGTCAGCCAAGACAGCCTGTCTGCGAGACCTGCTACATAAAACAAATGAGTTCGCATGGACAGAAAGACATGAACAAGAGTGGATGAACCTCAAAACAGTGCTGACAACCACACCTGTACTCACCTTCTTTGACCCAACAAAGAGAATCAAAGTGTCAACGGATGCATCAAAAGATGGCCTAGGTGCGGTCTTGCTACAAGCAGAGGGTGAAGATTGGAAGCCTGTTGCCTATGCCTCCAGGTCTATGACTAATTCTGAGTGTCGATACGCCCAGATTGAAAAGGAATGTCTAGGTTTGGTAGTTGGACTAGAAAAGTTCCATGGCTACATATATGGACTTCCCACCTTCACAGTTGAGACAGACCACTGCCCACTGGTTGCCATCATAAAAAAAAATCTGAATGAGATGTCTCCAAGGATTCAACGACTCATGATGAAGCTGCAAAGATATGACTTTGAACTGATCTACACACCAGGCAAACACATAGTGTTAGCAGATGCACTATCTCGAGCACCCACAATGAGTCATGTGAGCTCTACTGAGGAAGACGTGGATGTTCATGTGAGTATGGTCACTGCTGCGCTGCCTGTGTCAGACACAAAATCAAAGCAAATAGCAGAAGAAACAGTAAAAGATACAGTGTTACAAACAGTAATAGAGAACATTCATCATGGTTGTCCAAAAGGTTCCTGTCCAAAGTACTATCACATCAGGTCAGAGTTAAGTGTCGCAAGTGCACTATTCCTAAAACAGAACAGAATAATCATTCCACAGGCTCTACGTCAAGACATGCTCAAAAGGATTCATGAGGGACACCTCGGAATTGAAAAATGCAAAAGGAGAGCAAGAGACACTGTTTATTGGCCTGGCATAAATAAGGACATTGAGAACATGATAGGCATATCTGAGACATGTCAGAAACACCAAAACAAACAAGCAAAGGAACCAATGATAGTAGTTGACTTACCAACAGCACCATGGCAAAAGGTTGGTATGGACCTCTTTCATTTGAATGGTAAAGACTATCTAATAGTGATTGACTACTATTCTAACTATCCTGAGATGGCGCTGCTCTCAAGCACATCAGCAAGCAGTGTCATAATGCATGTTAAATCCATCTTCGCCAGACATGGAATTCCCAGGATTGCCGTTAGCGACAATGGTCTGTGCTTCAACTGTAAGGAGTGGCAACAGTTTGCAGCACATTATGACTTTCAACACATCACATCCAGTCCTCTGTATGCTCAATCGAATGGTAAGGCAGAGAAAGGTGTTCAAGTTCTCAAACAGCTACTGAAGAAAGCAACAGAAAGCAAGTCTGATCCTTATCTCACCCTGCTGAGCTACCGAGCCTCCCCTTTAGACTGTGGTTCTTCACCTGCTGAACTCCTAATGGGTCGCAAGTTGCGCACCACGCTACCCTGCTGTGCAAAAGAAAAGCAGAGTAAGGAACTGAGACAGAGACTTCAACTGTTAAAGCTGAAACAGAAATCACACTATGACAAGTCATCCAAAACTCTGAAACCATTGACAAGGGATGATGTTGTCAGGATTGAGGATCCAGATGCATGGAACAGGAAAGCTACAGTTCTTGAGGAAGTAGGACCAAGGTCATACACTGTTACAACTGAGGAAGGACAGATTCTCAGGAGGAACCGCCGTTCCCTCCTGAAAACACAAGAAACTATCCAAGAGCAAATCGATGACAATGCCGCAACTGAATCTTGTCACTCACCACCAGAACAATCTAACACAAACACACATACAGGCTCTCATGAAAACACATCAGACTTACCTGTGCTGAGAAGATCCACACGTGAAGTAAAAAAGCCTGATAGACTTAATCTTTGAGTACAAAGAAAACTATAGTAAAAGAATGAAAAGCTTAGAGTTCATAAAGTAAAGCTTTGAAAATGTGTTGACTGTTGTGAAGATGTTTATGTCGTTATGATTGATTGATATTGATTGATATTGATTTTGTTTAACCTCTAAGGAAGGGGGATGTAATGATCAGTAACATGTCATTCTAGAATGGTACACTAGGCGGAGCTGTATGTTTAGTAGTGGGCTACCCACAAGGCAGTAGTCAAGATGGATGCCTGTACACTAGTCCACATGGCTGAATAAATGACTAGCTCAAGCTAGCTGTTCATAATGAAAACCTCTATTTATTTATGAACATAACGGGGGGGGGGGGTGCATTGCCACAGTGTTAGCAGGCCCAGGGACAAGAGAAAGCTACATTTAAAAAGATTAAAATGCTGCAGCTTTCACTGGAACTGGTTTCCTGAAAGCAATCGATCACAGAGCCTTCTACATTTTACATTATATCCCCAAGGCCCTTAGCAACGCTGGACCCTACAAACATACAGGTGTCTGTTGCACCTAACATTGGTAGGGTACAAGTGCTTCATAGGATGTACACCCTCATTTGCTTGGCGTCATAACCCACCTGCCCATTTATGCCAGGCCTATTATGCACCCACCTTACTACTGGGGGAATCTCTGATGGGCGGACAAAGGGGTGGAGACTCGGTGTAACCAGAATCCTGCCCAAATTCTACCCACATTACGTCGTTTATTACATATTTAGAAAAATACTAGTAACAAGTTAAGATCTCATTGAAACATACAAGATTCTGAAGGGGATTGACAGGGTAGATGCTGAGAGGTTGTTTCCCCTGGCTGGAGTGTCTAGAACTAGGGGGCACAGTCTCAGGATAAGGGGTCGGCCATTTAAGACTGAGATGAGGAGGAATTTCTTCACTCAGAGGGTTGTGAATCTTTGGAATTCTCTGCCCCAGAGGGCAATGGAGGCTGAGCCTTTGAGTATATTCAAGGCTGAGATCGATAGATTTTTGGACTCAAAGGGAATCAAGGGATATGGAGATCGGGCAGGAAAGTGGAGTTGAGGTCGATGATCAGCCACGATCTTATTGAATGGCGGAGCAGGCTCGAGGGGCCGTATGGTCTACTCCTGCTCCTATTTCTTATGTTCTTATGCCTCCTAATATGGTCTCATCAGATTTTAAATTTTGCATCTATCTGACAAAGTAAGTTGGCGTTTCAGATGTAACATAACTTGCTCTTTCAAAAGCTGGCTGACATGCTGTGGATTTTTTTGCTTTGGAACAAATCCTGTTTGAATCAGTGCATGGTTTGAGGGCCTCACCACCAGTGCATGGTTTGAGGACCTCGCCACCAGTGCATGGTTTGAGGGCCTTGCCACCAGTGCATGGTTTGAGGGCCTCGCCACCAGTGCCTGGTTTGAGGGCCTCGCCACCAGTGCATGGTTGGGGGCCTCACCACCAGTGCATGGTTTGAGGGCCTCACCACCAGTGCATGTTTTGGGGGCCTCACCACCAGTGCATGGTTTGAGGGCCTCACCACCAGTGCATGGTTTGAGGCCCTCACCACTAATGTATGGTTTGAGGGCCTCACCACCAGTGCATGGTTTGAGGGCCTCGCCACCAGTGCATGGTTTGAGGGCCTCACCACCAGTGCATGGTTTGAGGGCCTCACCACCAGTGCATGGTTTGAGGGCCTCACCACCAGTGCATGGTTTGAGGCCCTCACCACTAATGTATGGTTTGAGGGCCTCACCACCAATGCATGGTTTGAGGGCCTCACCACCAGTGCATGGTCTGAGGCCCTCACCACCAGTGCATGGTTTGAGGCCCTCACCACCAGTGCATGGTTTGAGGACCTCACCACCAGTGCATGGTTTGAGGCCCTCACCACCAGTGCATGGTTTGAGGCCCTCACCACCAGTGCACCACTTTGTGATTGTATGATTTTCATTATAAGATTTCAAACACAGCATACACAATAACACAGGGTTCCACTCTGCCTGTTACCCACATACACTGGATACCTATGTTACAGTGAATAAATGTTATCAGTAGTGGTGTTGCTTGCAAACTCCATGACATACTGGCCCCAGGTTTGTTCGGCCGTTCTGGTGACTGCCACCATGAGTTTGATGAGAATCAGCCAGAATGAGCCTAAAGTCGGCTGGAATCTGGATACCTCTCCACCGAGGCCATCGACATAAGGCGGGGGTGGAGGGGGGAGAGGACTCCCTAAGACGGGAGTTCCCATGCCCTGGCCCTCAGTCAAGACCCAATCTAGCATCGGTCTCGCCAGGCGTACCTCGCCAAAACTATCAAAAGTGGAGCCCATCTAGCCCTGGGGCCCCCAAAGATTATAATGGCAGCCTATTTGTTCTTCACTGTGGGGGTGGGAGGAACCCAGCACCCTCCCCCACCCCCGACCTGGACAACTTCTAAAATGTTTTCAGATTCTTTGGCAGCGGGTGTCAAAGACCCGCTCCTGGCAGCCCTTCCCACTAACCCCATGAACCTCAGCAGAGTCAGCGATGGAGTTCCATGCATGGCCACACGTGCATGATTCCAACAGTGATGGATTACCATAGTGCTAGCAAAACTTCTGTCTTCATGGGCTGCGCAGGTGTTGTGTTTTGAGTTTTGCTTCAATTAAGTTTGTCCCAGTTCCCGGGTGTTACCTGAAGGGGTGCTGAGGGGCTCGGTTTACTTTGTCTTTCACTTTCAGTTTCGGGTTCTGCCATGCAGACAATGTGCTGTAATGTCCACCCATTTACTCAGTAAATAGTAAAAGGTACATTCCGTCTCCCCTATTCATTACTGTTCGGTCAAGATGCAATACTGGCGACGAGGCAGCTGTTGAACTCTCTAGAAGGACGGAGATAGACATGCGAACCTACAGTCGTGATATTGGAAATTGCGACGAGCGGGCCACTCAGCTAGCAACATCAACGGCATTTTGATAGCGACGTAGACGGCGGACAGAGTATTGTGCAGGCCAGGCAACTACCGTGAGTGTAGCTACCGTAACTCTGGCCGGAGGAGAAGAAGAATTTTTAAAAAACAGAAAAAAGTCCGTGGATCTTAAAGGGACAGTGCACATTAAAACTATGACGACCTTGGGACGTATTGAAGAGTTCTCTGGGGATAAGGACAGTTCATGGGAGGAATATGCAGAAAGACTGGGGTGTTTCTTTGAGGCCAATAATATTGACAAAGAAGAGAAGAAGCGCTCAGTGTTGCTAAGTGTATGCGAAGCTGCTACTTACTCCATCCTGCGTTCATTGGTGGCTCCTCGTAAACCTAGTGAGGTGGATTATGCTGATTTGATTGAGAAGCTGCAGAAACATTTTAACCCAAAACCCTCAGAGATTGTGCAGCGTTTCCATTTTCACAATTGTAAACAACAGCCTGGACAATCTATTTCAAGTTACATTGCTGAGTTGAGGAAATGCTCATTACATTGTAATTTTGTGACCATTTAGACAATATGCTCCGTGATCGGATTGTGTGTGGAGTGCTGGACTCGGCATTGCAGAGGCAGCTGTTAGCGGAGAAGGCCCTGACGTTCCGACTGGCCGAGGAGAAGGCTTTAGCAGCAGAGGCTGCATCGATGAACACACGTATGCTCCGTACAGAGGCAGCACCATCTCAGGCCGCCGAGGAGGTGCACAAGACCACACATGCAGCTGCTGCTGCGAGAGACATGGAGGCAACTAAAGAGACAGGAAGAAAATGTTTCCGCTGTGGGGCTCTCCATGGTTCCACGACATGCAAATTTGTGTCAGCGGTATGTCATTTCTGTAAGAAAAGAGGACACATAGCTCGTGTCTGCATGAAGAAAGCTCAGGCTGCTGCAGCAGAGCCAACACAAGCATCGCAGACACACACCCTGACACTGGTGGACAACGATGAGTACACAGTGTATACCACGGATGCTGAGCAGCTACCCCACAGATGGTGGGGATACACAGCAAATGTGATCATGAATGGGGCACCACTCTGCATGGAGGTGGATTCAGGCTCAGCGTGTTCGTTGATAAGTGAAGAGACTTACAATAGGCTGTGGCCAAGTGAACCCCCGGCGATGGCTCAGGTCAGTGGTCCCAAGCTCAACTCCAGGTGCTGGGTATGATTCATGTGGAAGTTAAGTATCAGGCAGTCAAGGACACACTTCCACTTTATGTGGTGGCGGGGCAGGGCACAAGCCTGCTGGGCAGAGATTGGTTTGAGCCCCTTGGTATTGAAGTGACAGGAGTACACACGGTACAGCGACAGCCCATAATGCCGATGTTGGAGAACTATGAAGAGGTTTTTGGTGAGTTCGGGGCCTGTCGGGGACCGCCAATCTCAATCGAAGTGGACCCAGGGGTAGCGCCTAAGTTCTTCAAGGCGCGACCAGTTCCTTTTGCGTTGCGCAAGAAGGTGGATGAGGCCCTGGATAAGCTGGTGAACCAAGGGGCTCTCTTGCCAGTGAAGAACTCCCGTTGGGCCACCCCTATCGGGGGCCTGCGCATCTGTGGAGATTACAGATGTACGGTTAATACTGCTGTGTTACCAGATGTGTATCCCTTACCAACAGTTACAGAGCTGTTTTCAACACTGGCTGGAGACACTCTGTTCACCAAGCTGGATCTCAAGCAAGCATACCAGCAACTGGTCCTGGATGAAGAGTCAGCCGAGCTGTTGACAATCAACACCCACAGAGGACTTTTCCAAGCCACAAGGTTGCAGTTTGGGGTGTCTACGGCTGTGGCAATCTTTCAGAGGTTCATGGACACCCTGTTGGCTGGTGTTCCGGGAGTTCAGCCTTACTTGGATGACATACTGATTACAGGCAGGACACAGGAAGCCCATGATGAGCGGCTGCAGGAAGTACTATGCCGGCTGGCTGAGGTAGGACTACGCCTTCAGAAGGAGAAATGTGTGTTCGCTGCCAATGGGGTGGAGTTCTTGGGATTCCGAGTGGACAAAGATGGTGTGCATCCGACTACGGAGAAGGTGGAGGCTATCAGGAGCGCTCCCACCCCCAAGAACAAGACTGAACTGCAGGCATTCCTCGGACTGTTAAACTTCTACAGTTGTTTTCTCAAGGGCAAAGCCACAATCTTAGAGCCACTGCACAGGCTGTTAGACCAAGCAACAGTGTGGAACTGGACCTCAGCTCATGAAACAGCCTACAGACAGGCAAAGGAACTGCTACAAGCAGATAAGGTTCTGGCACAAGATGAAAACAAGCCATTGGTGTTGGTGTGTGATGCCTCACCATACGGGCTGGGAGCTCTGTTGGGTCACATAGAGCCAGATGGCCGGGAAGCGCCTATCAGTTTTGCCTCAAGAACACTCTCAACAACAGAATGTAATTACGCCCAGATTGACAAGGAGGCCCTAGCCATCATATTTGGGGTAAAGAAGTTCAGCCAGTACCTGTTAGGGAGACAGTTCATCATCTACACAGACCACAAGCCACTCTTGGGGCTCCTGCATCACTCCAAGCCCATGCCCCAGATCATATCACCACGTATGCTTCGGTGGAGTCTGATGTTGGGGGCCTACAGTTATGAACTTTGCTACAGGCCTGGGAAGATGCTGGCTAATGCTGATGCTCTGAGTCGCTTGCCTTTGAACCGGCCGATGGCTGAGACGCCACCACCCCTGGAGGTGCTGCTACTGGAGGAGGTTCCGGAGGCCCCACTCCATGCCCAGCGGATTGGCAGCCTCACACAGAAAGATCCAGTCTTATCACGGGTGCTACGCTGGCTGCTGCATGGCTGGCCCTCCGAGGTCCAGGAGGAGCATTTCAAGCCCTTCGTTCAGAGGCGCCATGAAATGTCTGCACACAAGAACTGTGTGCTCTGGGGAAGCCATGTGGTGGTTCCTGCCGCCGCAAGAGAGGAGGTGCTGAAAATGCTGCATGACTCACACCCTGGGATTGTGCACATGAAGGCGTTGGCGAGAAGCTACGTCTGGTGGCCGGGGTTGGACCGAGACGTGGAGGAGGTGGTAAAGAGCTGTGAGACATGTCAGCTGACTCGCCATAGCCCATCCAAGGCTCCCCTTCACCCCTGGGAGTGGACCACTCGTAAATGGTCAAGACTCCACATTGACTTTGCAGGGCCATTTCAGGGGAAGGTCTTTTTGATAGTGGTGGATTCTCATTCGAAATGGCTGGAGGTGGCTATCATGAGCTCCATGACATCCAGTGCAGTGATCAACGCGTTGCATTTGCTGTTTGCCACACATGGGGTCCCCGACGTGCTGGTTTTGGACAATGGAGCAGCCTTCACGTCAGCGGAGTTCAAGGCTTTTGCAGGCCGAACCTGGATCCGCCACGTGACCACAGCGCCCTATCACCCCTCCTCTAATGGGCAGGCAGAGAGGATGGTACAAACCACAAAAGAGGCACTGGTGAGGATATCGGTGGGGGACTGGCAAACCAGATTGGCCAGGTTCCTGTTATCACAGCATACCACACCAAACTCAGCAACGGGGAAGAGTCCTGCCGAGATGCTGATGGGTCGCTGGCTGGCGACTGCACTGGACCGGCTACACCTGGACTACAGGGATGAGATGCACACAAAGCAAGAGGAGCTGGCTAAGAAGCATCAGGGCACCGCCAGGCAGTTCGAGCCGTCAGAGACTGTGTTTGCCCGTTGCTATGCAGGAGGAGACAAATGGATGCCTGCCGTGGTGGAGCAGGCCACGGGTCCCCTGTCGTACAGTATCCGTACACCTGATGGCCAGCTACACAGACGCCACGTAGACCAGCTACGGGGTCGTACTCCGGTGAGAGTAACAGAGACGTCACAGGCTAGGCCATTGTCTCCGCCACCTCTGCCAGGCAGTAATGGCCTGCTTCCTGCAACAATGACGGAAGCCACATCGACAGAAGGTGTCACGGAGTCATCAGCCACGGAGGAAGGTTTTCCTGCGGCTAGTAGTGGCACCCCGACTATGCCTGTCCAGCGGCGCTCAAGTCAGGTTAGATTCCGTCCCAGACGCCTGGAGGACTAAGGGGTTTTATCTGGAGGAAAGGAGTGTTGTGTTTTGAGTTTTGCTTCAATTAAGTTTGTCCCAGTTCCCGGGTGTTACCTGAAGGGGGTGCTGGGGGGCTCGGCTTTACTTTGTCTGCATGGCAGAACCCGAAACTGAAAGTGAAAGACAATGTGCTGTAATGTCCACCCATTTACTCAGTAAATAGTAAAAGGTACATTCCGTCTCCTCTATTCATTACTGTTCGGTCAAGATGCAATAGTAGGTATGTGCCATGGGGCCTCTGAGGCCACCCATTAAGTCTAAATCCATGTTCACATCAATTTCCATATATCTCAAGTTGTTGATAAATCGCAGGGTTCTGATTTAGGATTCATCCACTAATGAGGCAACACCGCTACAAATAGGTTTTACCAAACCTCCAGGCCCACAGAATTCAAGTAATACAAACTGGCAAAGAAATAAGCACAAAAAGATTGAATTGCCCCAAGGCCAGGGGTTGGATTGCCAGGGCTTGGGACTGCACATGGCCCAAGACTTTTAACTTATAGGTATTGAGGGGGGGCGGGGGGCGTAATAACTGGGTGAGACAGATGTCTCTGATTTTGACCCTGGCCCTTGCTGGGAACACAGAAAGTCTGAAGATATCAAGTGAGTCACAGACTTCCTTTAGCCTAAAGCCTGGGTGGGCACCAAGTGATGGTTTGCACACAAGGAAGAGATTTCCAGGTGACAAGGACATCTGAGAGAATTTCACACATAGGAGAAGCAGTATCTGGAGCTTGACTGCTGCTTGATACAGGATGTTGAGGCAGCCCTTGTATTTCTGGTTTAAGTACTGGGGTTCGGCTCGAGTTCTTGCAACTTTAATGGTGCTGCTCCTAATCTTGTACAGGATGGAGACACCTTTCTGGTCCTGCAGAAGGTGGAGTTTGACATAGTACCGTTCTCCTCAGCTCCACTGATCGGCATGTGTTGGGGCCATACTGAGTCCAGGAACAAGAGATGGCTTTGTTATGTTTTAAGACTTTACTCAGCTACTTCTCTCATTTTCAGTGCCCAAGTACCACTCCCATAAGCAAAGCCTCGCTTCCTACAAACCCGAATGTGACTTTACATGCCCAATGTCTGCTAATGTAGCATTGCCCTGGGGCTGAACAGAAACCCTTGTTACTCTAATAGATTTCTCGAGCTAACGAGTTCTCTTATTTTCTCCTCATTTTCATTCAGCGGAAGAATAAATGTTCCATCAGACCGCATGATTTAGACTATAAATTAGGTATATTAAAAGCAAAGGTTTAACAATATCAATAAGTCAACACAGCAGATTTGAATTCATTATAGAATATTTAGCTTACACTTTCTCAGATATCAAAAATCACTTTAATGCATGGTACTGTACTTCTTAACTTTCTTAATAATATTCAACCTGGACCAGCATCTGTAGCAATAAAAATTATACATAGGTCACAAAGTTTCTACACACATTCTCCGGCATAGGCACAATGGACTGAATGGCCTCCTTCTGTGCTGTATCATTCTATGATTCTGTGATTCTCCACAAAGGCTGCAATGCACTGGTACCAAAAAAACGAATGAACTATGTGAGATATACTTTTCATCCTCTTTGAAGTTCAATCAGGAATGAAGGAAATCAAAGTTGTATCTTTTGCAATTGCATAAGGCTGTCAAACATCCGCAGGGTTTAAAACACAGAGAATACTGACTGAGCTGGGCCTGCTGTCAAATGAAATAGCTCGGCTCCTTCCTGAGATCAAGTTAAACTGTTCTAACTTTTTGGTAGACTGTGGGAGTGGCCCTGAGAGTCCTCAACATTGGCTCCGGATCCCATGAACTCTCATGGCTTCAGGTCAAACATGGGCAAGGAAACATCGTGGCATTTACCACCTACCGCCGTCCCTCAGCTGATGAATCAGTGGTCCTCCATGTTGAACACCGCTTAGTGGAAGCACTGAATGTAGCAAGGGCTCAGGATTTATTTTGCGTGGAGGACTTCAATTTCCATCGGAGTGCTCGGTAGTACCATCACTGACCAAGCTGGCTGAGTCTTAAAGGATATAGCTGCCAGACTGAGCCTGCAGCAGGTGGTGAGAGAACCAACACAAGGGAATAATCTACTTGACCTCGTCCTCACCAATCTACCTACTGCAGATGCGCCTGTCCATGACGGTATTGGTAGGAGTGACGACTGCACAGTCCTTGTGAAGACCAAGTCCTGTCTTCACACTGAGGACACACTCCATCGTGTTGTGTGGCACTAACACCGTGCTAACTGGGATAGATTCAGAAGAGAGGTAATCAGTTCACAACTGGGCATCCATGAGGCTCTGTGGGCCAGCAACAGCAGTAGAATTGTATTCCACCACAATCTGTGATCTCACGGCCCAACATATCCCTCACTCCTCCATCACCATCAAGCCAGGTGCCCAACCCTGCTTCAATGAGGAGTGTAGAAGAGCATGCCAGGAGCAGCACCAGGTGCACCTGTAAATGAGGTGCCAACTTGGGGAAGCTGCAACACAGGACTACATGCATGCTAAACAGCAGAAGCAGCATGCTATAGACAGGGCTAAGCAATCCCACAACCAACAAATCAGGTCAAAGCTCTGCAGTTCTGCCACCTCCAGTCACGAATGGTGTGGACAATTAAGCAACTAATGGGAGGAGGAGGCTCCATGAACATGCCTAATCTCAGTGATTGTGGAGCCCAGCAAAAGATAAGACTGAAGCGTTTGCAACCATCTTCAGCCAGAAGTGCCCCGTAGATTATTCTTCTTGGCCTCCTCCTGAGGTCCCCACAATCGCAGATGCCAGTCTTCAGCCAATTCAATTCACTCCACGTGACATCAGGAAATGTCTGAGTGCACTAGACACAGCAAAGGCTACGGGTCGCAACAACATCACGGCAGTAGTGTTGAAGACGCGTGCTCCAGAACTAGCTACGCTGTTCCAGTACAGCTACGACACTGGCATCTACACAACAATGTGTAAAATTGCCCAGGTATGTCCTGTCCACAAAAAGCAGGGCAAATCTCCAACAAAAGAAAGTCTAACCAGCTCCCCTTGACATTCAATGGCATTACCACCGTCGAATCCCCCACCATCAACATCCTGGGGGGATCACCATTGAGAAGCTGAACGGGACCAGCCACATAAATACTGTGTCAGAGTCTGGTTATTCTGCAGCGAGTGCCTCACCTCCTGACTCCCCAAAGCCTTTCCACCCTCTACAAGGCACAAGTCAGGAGTGTGATGGAATACTCTCCACTTGCCTGGATGAGTGCAGCTGCAACAACACTCAAGATGCTCGACATCATCCAGGACAAAGCAGCCCACTTGATTGGCACCCCATCCACCACCTTAAACATTCACCCCCTCCACCACCTAGAAGGACAAAGACAGCAGATGCATCGAAATACCACCACCTCCAAGTTCCCCCTCCAAGTCACACACCACCCTAACTTGGAAATATATCGGCTGTTCCTTCATTGTCGCTGGGTCAAAATCCTGCAACTCTCTCCCTAACAACACTGTGGGAGTACCTTCACCACACGGACTGCAGCGATTCAAGAAGGCGGTTCACCACCACCTTCTCGAGGGCAATCATTGCAGCTTTGACAGCGACGCCCACAACCTGAGAATCAAAATTAATTTTTAAATTGACAACTTTCTCAGCAAAACAAGCAAATAACATAAGAACATAAGAAATAGGAGCAGGAGTCGGCCATTTGGCCCTTCGAGCCTGCTCCGCCATTCAATAAGATCATGGCTGATCTTCTACCTCATCTCCACTTTCCTGCACTATCCCCATATCCCTTGATTCCCTTAATATCCAAAAATCTATTGATCTCTGTCTTGAATATACTCAACGACTGAGCCTCCACAACTCTCTGGGGTAGAGAATTCCAAAGATTTACCACCCACTGAGTGAAGAAATTTCTCCTCATCTCAGTCCTAAATGGCCGACCCCATATTCTGAGACTGTGACCTCTGGTTCTAGACTCCCCAGCCAGGGGGAACATCCTCCCTGCATCTACCCTGTCAAGCCCTGTAAGAATTTTGTATGTTTCAATGAGATCACCTCTCATTCTTCTAAACTCCAGAGAATATAGGCCTAGTCTACTCAATCTCTCCTCATAGGACAATCCCCCCATCCCAGGAACCAGTCTGGTGAACCTTCGTTGCACTCCCTCTATGGCAAGTATATCCTTCCTTAGGTAAAGAGACCAAAACTGTACACAATACTCCAGGTGTGGTCTCACCAGGGTCCTATATAATTGCAGTAAGACGTCTTTACTCTTAACTCAAATCCTCTTGTAATAAAGGCCAACATACCATTTGCTTTCCTAATTGCTTGCTGTACCTGCATGTTAACTTTCAGTGATTCGTGTACAAGGACACCCAGGTCCCTCTGAACACCAACATTTCCCAATCCCTCACCATTTAAATAATACACTGTTTTTCTATTTTTCCTACCAAAGTGGATAACTTCATATTTCTCCACATTATATTCCATTTGCCATGTTCTTGCCCACTCACTGAGCTTGTCTATATCCCTTTGAAGCCTCCTTGCATCCTCCTCACAACTTACATTACCACCCAACTTTGTATCATCAGCAAACGTGGATATATTACATTTGGTCCCCTCATCCAAATCATTGATATAGATTGTGAATAGCGGAGGCCCAAGCACTGATCCTTGCGGTATCCCACTAGTTACAGCCTGCCAACCCGAAAATGACCCGTTTATTCCTACTCTCTGTTTTCTGTCCCTTAACCAATCCTCAATCCATGCGAATATATTACCCCCAATCCCATGAGCCCTAATTTTGTTTAATAACCTCTTGAGTGGCACGTTATCGAATGCCTTCTGAAAATCCAAATACACCACATCTACTGGTTCCCCCTTATCTATTCTGCTAGTTACAACCTCAAAAAACTCCAACAGATTTGTCAAACATGATTTCCCTTTCATAAATCCGTGTTGACTCTGCCCAATCCTATTATTATTTTCTAAGTGCCCTGTTACCACGTCCTTAATAATAGATTCTAGCATTTTCCCTACTACTGATGTCAGGCTTACTGGTCTGTAGTTCCCCGTTTTCTCTCTTCCTCCTTTCTTAAATAGTGGGGTTACATTTACTATCTTCCAATCCACGGGAACCGTTCTAGAATCTATGGAATTTTGGAAAATGACAACCAATGCATCCACTATCTCTATAGCCAACTCTTTTAAAACCCCAGGATGTAGGCCATCAGGCCATGGGGATTTATTGGCTTTCAGTCCCATTAATTTCTCCAGTACTACTTTTTTACTAATACTAATATCTTTCAGTTCTTCATTCTTGCTAGACCCTTGGTAGTCCACTATTTCCAGGAAGTTTTTTTGTGTCTTCTTCCATGAAGACAGCCACAAAGGGCTGGATTTTCATTCAGGAGCTGGGTAGGAGGTGGGTCTACAACTTTCGGGGTTGTAGTCCCGCCTCCATCGAGATGTGGCCAATCCACGTGATTTTAACTTGATTGATCTTGTTGAGCCCGCCCAGCGGCCTCCGCAGGCCAATTAAGGGCCACCCGGCAAAAGGTGACGTCACAGACTGAAATTCCATCTGTCAAGGGGTTTTAACAGATGAAATATCAGCGTTTCACAGCTGTTTGAAGCTGTCAAACACTGACAGTCTTACTTCTAACCTGAGTCCTTCTCCACAGACTCAGTTAGAAATCTCTCCTGCACAGAAAGCTGAAGGCTGTCTCTTTTGACAGTTCCCAGCCATTCTGCTTTCTGTACCGGTGAGATGAGGGACTCCCGAGACCTAAAGGAAGGAAGACTGAAAAGGTAAGAAAAGGTAATTTAAACTTCTTTAAGCACTTTAGACACACCAAACACACTTACCTTTGCACTCATGCACACATCACTCACCTGAACACCGACATCTCGACCCCTCCAAATCCTTCAACCCGACGGCCCGCCTCGCTAACTTGACGTGGTTTGGAGCCGTCGGGAATCCCACACTTCAGCATTAAAAATAGGGATTAGGCTAAAAACTGCCTGTTAACTACCTGTTAACAGGCAGTTAATTGACACTAATCCCTTCCCGCCTCAGGTAGGCGGGTCCCAGTGCGGGGCGGGTACCCACCTCCTTTGAAACTGGCAGGGAGGCGGGTTGGGTGCGGGATGGGGTCGGGACCCCTGATTTCATGATTTTAACCCCCCATACGCCTCCAATCCCGACTCCGCGGCACAATGAAAATCCTGCCCAAAGTATTTGTTTAATTTCTCTGCCATTTGCTTATTCCCCATTATAGTTTCTCCTGTCTCAGCTTGTAAGGGACCCGCATTTACTTTCGCTAATCTTTTCCTTTTTACATACCTATCGAAGCTTTTACAGTCTGTTTTTACGTCTCTCGCTAGTTTACTCTCATATTCTATTTTCCCTTTCTTTATCAATTTCTTGATCCTCCTTTGCTGGGAAACAGACAACTTCCTCAGTAAAATAAGCAGACAACAAGATGGCTCCTCAAAAAACCAACCCTTGACCCCTCCGTCCTTGCAAACTACCGCACCATCTCCAAACTCCCTTTCCTCTCCAAAGTCATTGAACATGTTGTCGCCTTCCAAACTCGTGCCCATCTTTCCCGCAATTCCATGTTTGAATCCCTCCAATCAGGTTTCCGCGCTTGCCACAGTACCGAAATGGCTCTCATCAAAGTCATAAATGACATCCTTTGTGACTGTGACAAAGGTAAACTATCCCTCCTCGTCCTTCTTGACCTGTCTGCAGCGTTTGACATGCTTGACTACTCCATCCTTCTCCAACGCCTCTCCACTGTCGTCCAGCTGGGTGGGACTGCACTCGCCTGGTTCCATTCTTATCTATCTAATCGTAGCCAGAGAATCACCTGCAACGGCTTCTCTTCCCGCTCCCGCATCGTTACCTCTGGTTTCCCCAAGGATCTATCCTTGGCCCCCTCCTATTTCTCATCTACATGGTGACATCATCCGAAAACACAGCGTCAGTTTCCACATGTACGCTGACGACACCCAGCTCTACCTCACTACCTCTTCTCTCGACCCTTCCACGGTGTCTAAATTGTCAGACTGCTTGTCCGACATCCAGTTCTGGATGAGCAAAAATTTTCTCCAATTAAGTATTGGGAAGACCGAAGCCATTGTTTTCGATCCCCACTACAAACTCCGTTCCCTAGCCACTGACTCCATCCCTCTCCCTAACATCTGTCTGAGGCTGAACCACATTGTTCACAACCTTGGTGTCATATTTGACCCTGAAATGAGCTTCCAACCACATATCCGTGGCATAACAAAGACGGCCTATTTCCACCTCCGTAACATTGCCCGTCTCCGCCCTTGCCTCAGCTCATCCGCTGCTGAAACCCTCATCCATGCCTCTGTTACCTCTAGACTTGACTATCCCAACGCACGCCTGGCTGGCCTCCCACGTTCTACCCTACGTAAACTTGAGGTCATCCAAAACTCGGCTGCCCGTGTCCTAACTCGCACCGCGTCCCGTTCGCCCATCACCCCTGTGCACCCCTGTTACTGGTTTCATGACCCACCGCGCCCAATTTTCCTCGCTGCCTCTCCACTCAGGCGATAAAGACTAAAATGTACCCCGTGCAATCCCCAAGCTGAATTGTTTTCAAAAGAGTCTGCTTTAACCCAAAAAATACTGTAAAGCAAAGAAAGAAAAATAACTATAGGAAGGATGTGATTTCATTGGAGAGGGTGCAGAGGAGTTTCACCAGGATGTTACCTGGGCTGGAGCGCTTCAGCTATGGTTGTTTTCCTTAGAGTAGAGAAGGCTGAGGGGGACCTGATTGAGGTGTACAAAATTATGAGGGGCATAGATAGGGTAGATAGAGGGAAACTTTTCCCCTTGGTGGAGGGGTCAATAACCAGGGGGCATAGTTTCAAGGTAAGGGGCAGGAGGTTTAGAGGGGATTTGAGGAAAAACTTTTTCACTCAGAGGGTGGTTGGAATCTGGAACTCACTGCCTGAAAGGGTGGTAGAGGCAGGAACCCTCACAACATTCAAGAAGCACCGAGTGCTGGAAAATGGGATTAGAATAGATAGGGCTTGATGGCCGGCGCGGACACGATGGGTGAAGGGCCTCTTTCTGTGCTGTATAACTCTATGACTCTGTAACATGGCATAGATACAGTATTCCATTGTGTCCCTGGGTTCCCTGTGCAAACATAGATACAGTATTCCATTGTGTCCCCGGGTTCCCTGTGCAAACATAGATACAGTATTCCATTAATTGTCACTCTTGATGACATAAACTAGGTGTTGATGGAGATGAGAAACATGGTGTAGCCAAGTTATCGTTTCGTGAGGATCCCCTGTGGAGATGTGGTGATAACATCAATTAATCATGACCAGATGTTTGCCTCCTCTGGGGAGGATTGATGTCCATTTGAACAACTCACTGGAAACACAACAAAAGGCCAGCTTCTGAATGAAATCAGAACGCCACACGTTTTCAAAGGCTCAAACATCTAGCTTTGTGCTTTGGACCAAGCGATTGAGAGTAACACAAGCTGACTGATGTGCAGTAACAAAGCCGAGTTTAATTTTTAATTCTTTTCAATCACTGTATAACCAATAGTAGGCGGACGGTAAGACTCTTTATATGTAAACCAATGGTAACACTGCTGAAGAGCAGTTTTGTAAGGGTATTAAAACCGCAGTAAATTAAGCCAAATTAAAATCGCAGAAATTAATCAGCTTAGTAATTGGAAACAATCCATTTCAGCACAGTCACAAACTCAGGCATTATATCTGCCAGCTGTCAAACGTTGAAGGTGACAGGCAAGGCTGCCTTGACACACAAACCATGACCTAGTCATGTAACTTCTACAAAGGCAAGATGCCAAATCTTGAATCCAGATGCTGTATTTCTACCTCAAGGGAGCACAGTGCTGCTTTGAAAATTAATTAGCAACATTTTTGCAATCAAAGGGGATGCTGGAAGTTGCCAAAAACCTCTCAATGATATTATATGGAAACAAGGGCAAAATATTAGCTCGAGGGCAATGGGTAGAGGAAACCAGCAGCTACTAAACATGCTGTCCTGACAGAGGGCCAGGTACATCAAATGCTGAGAGACAAAGCTATCGCCTCCAGTCAGTTATCTGTATCTGGTATGTACTGTTATATGACGAGCAATGATAACCTAGTGTGTATATATCTGCGGGTACTGAGTACCCAACAAAGCACAATTATAAAGTGGAGAGGGAGGCATCCAAGTCAATGGCAAAAATACGAAGAAAAGGCACCAAGAAGCTAACACCAGTCGGTACATAAAACACCAGACCCGATGGATTGAAATTGAAAGTACTAAAAGAAACAAATATATGCAAGTAGGAAATTTAATGGCAGAAATGCTACGTACATCAATGGATACAGAGGTCTGGAGGACATTTAGTGTGACGAGTCTTGGAAGGTCAGAAGCATGATTACAAACCTATTAGTTTAACATTGGTGTGGGGAAAATATATCTACAAATTAATTCAAGAGCCACTAAGGAGAGCAAGGATTATAGCGTTTTTATTAAAGAATCATGCCTGCCACGTTTATTAGAATTCCTTGAGGATGTGCCAGATTTGTGGATGAAGGTAAGGAAGCAGTTGAAGTTTTTCTTGATTTTGAAATAACATTTGCTATCTCTTAGGAATCTTTTGGGCAGCGTGAAGAATGGTGGGAGCCGGGAAGTTATGTAATTTGGTTTATTAATTGGCTAGCCAATAAAAAGTAATGGCAATTATCAAAGGTAGTTGTCCGAATTGGGCAGCTATGACCTTTTGGTGTCCGCCGAGGATCAGTGCTGGGACTGGTGCTGTGTGTGTGTATATATTAGCAGATCTTCAGTGGTGCTTCTCACTGTGAATCAGAGGACATGCTAATGTGTGATGACTAAAGTGTGACAGGAAGTAGGTGTGGTTCTCACAGGAAGTGCATGTTATTCGCAATTCTTTAATATATTTTATAAATATATATATATATATAAGTCTTGTGCATTCATTGCATTCCAGACATTACATTTTGCTAAAAATGTTAAATAGTTTTAAAAAGAGAAAGCAAGAGAGCCTGATATTTACAAGCACTTACAGCTAGCTTTGCCTATTTAGCGTAGTGGCCTTAAAGGCACAGGCCAGGTTAACAGTTAAACATCGCAATCATTTTCCAGAGCGCACAGTAACTCTGAACAACACCACGGGAGATCTGATAGTATTTATGCATGATTTTGATTTTGACAAAGGTACAAAAAATGTTCACACTTCTGGATGAAGCAAAGTTGTGCAGGATAATGGACAGATAACATTCAAATGGACCTAGTCACTTAGTGGATTGGGCAAATGAATGTCAAACACCACGGGCTGGATTTTCATTCAGGAGTCGGGTTGGAGGCGGGACTACAGCTTTCGGGGTTGTAGACCCACCTCCATCGAGATGCGGCCAATCCACGCGATTTTGACTTGATTGACCTTGTTGAGCCCGCCCAGCGGGCTCAGCAGGCCAACTAAGGGCCACCCAGCAACAGGTGACATCACAGACTGAAATTTCATCTGTCAAGACGTTTTGACAGATGAAATATCAGCGTTTCACAGCTGTTTGAAGCTGTCAAACACTGACAGTTTTACTTCTAACCTGAGTCCTTCTACACAGACTCAATTAGAAATCTCACCGGCACAGAAAGCTGAAGGCTGTCACTTTTGACAGTTCGTGGCCATTCTGCTTTCTGTGCCGGTGAGATGAGGGACTCCCCGAACCTAAAGGAAGGAAGGCTGAAAAGGTAAGAAAAGGTAATTTACACTTCTTTAATCACTTTAGACACACCAAACACACTTACCTTTGCACTCATGCACACATCACTCACCTGAACACTGACATCTCGACTCCTCCAAGCCCTTCAACCCGACGGCCCGACTCCTCCAACTTGGCGTGGTTTGGAGCCGTCGGGAATCCCACAGTTCAAGCTTAAAAATAGGGATTAGGCTAAAAACTGCCTGTTAACTACCTGTTAACAGGCAGTTAATTGGCACTAATCACTTCCCGCCTCGGGGAGGTGGGTCCCAGTGCGGAGCGGGTACCCGCCTCCTTTGAAACTGGCATGGAGGTGGGTTGGGGGCGGGATGGGGTCGGGACCCCTGATTTCGGGATTTTAACCCCCCACACGCCTCCAATCCCGACTCCATGGCACACTGAAAATCGAGCCCCACTTGTTCTTCCTTGCTTACAAATAGTGCTTCTGCTAATGCCCTTAGGTCACTAATTGCCTGCTCCAGGGTGCCAATAGCTGGGCTGGTGTTGGGTGCCGGGAGAGTACTTGCCGCAACCTTGCTGTGTTGTGCAAGAGACTGTGATGCCACTGTCTCCTCGACACTCACCTTAGAGGAAATGTCAGCCATTGCTTCCCCAAGACAATTCCTTCAGAGAGGTAAAAACGTTTGGCATTTTCTGCGTGAGACAGCAAGTGTTGCCCCAAAAGAGAAGGAAGACAGAGAGTGAGGGCAAGATTTTAAAAAATGGATTCTTGCTGGATGGTGGCACCATGTCTCCAAGCTCGGCCTCACTAATGCCTCCCAGTTTCCATGGGAAACAGGACCATCTCCTTGTGTGGAGTGAGGGTTAGAGCCCCCCCCGCACCCCCCGCACCCATTGTTGGGTCCTCTCCTGGTGGTTATGTGTAGCCTTGCCCTACTAGGTGAAGGGAGTAAAGAATATTGGAGAGCCTCATACATCACCTCATGGTGACAACACCACCTCCCTCCCAGGGCCATCCCTTTAAAAGAAGGGATTGCGTGATCCCACTATAGTGGCTGCACTGAGTTAGAGCAGGACTTGCATGTACTAAGCAAAGGTGTGAGGGTGCAAATGTGCCTTGCACCTTCTATTGACTGCAAGAGTGATGTGGAAAGGGAAACATGTTATCCACATCCTGTATTCCTGAGGGGGCAGGGGAGCACCTGGCCCTGTGTGCCACACATTTCCTGGAGAAAGAGGTAGTTATTGTGCAAAAGAAAGTCCATTTCCCGTGGCATTTCTGCATATGCCTGTAAACTTCTTCCACATTTGCTCTCAGGTTTGCCAGGCCTGGGAGATGGCACTGACCTGCTCTGCCACCACCTTCCCGGCAGCCTGCGCTACAGGCTGTGCTGGAGGATGGCATCCCACCTTAAAAAGAGCCACCCTTCCTTGTTCCACCTCCCGCAGGAGCACCTCCAGGGCTTCATCACTGAAAGGGACAGTTTTGCCCATGTTGCTCTTTACTAACTCTTCTTGCCCAGTGCAGCTGTTGTTTTCTGATGATAAAACACAGGGCTGGATTTTGCGGGGGGGGGGGGGGGGGCGGGGTCAGCGGGTGCGATCGGTGGCGGGTCGGGTGAGAAAGTGTTTTTTTCCCCCAGCGATTCGCGACCCCGCTGTGAACCCGCTGCCACGCGCCTTTACCAAATGTCGGGTCTGTCAGCGCTGAGCAGACCCGATGCAGCGGCGGGGAAGGCAATTAAAATCATTAGTGGCTTGTTTACAGCCACTTATCAATGGGTTTTTCCCCTGGCTTTTTGGATTTGACAGGTCGTCCACCAGTTTCCTGCTGTGCCGAGACCTTGTCTGTGAAGCTGAGGCGGGAGGTCAGTGGCCATTGAATCAGCTGATGAGTTGACAGCTTCAAATGTCCAGTCAAAGCTCCCAGCTGATTGAGAAATGTTCCCTTAACCACTAGCTTCTCTAAACTGCATTTCCACTATAGATTCAGGATGCTGCAAGTCTTCACACAAGTCTACATCGTCTGACCTTATTACCTCTCCCAGCATTGACAGATCGCTTCTGCCATCTCTATTTCACCCGCCATCTATTCCATCAGCATCGGTGCCCTTGAAACTCTTTCACCTTGGTCCTCAGAATCCCACCACGATCAGCCCCAACACCAGCAGCAACAGGCATACCAGCAGCAGCAACAACAACAACAAGCTTCTCTGCAATCACCTGATGCTGCACAGGACACAGGGCATCAGCACCCGACCACATTGCTGCCTGGGAGGCCGGGGATGGTCTCATCATGGCCAGATTTACTTCACTTGACGCTGTACACCCTGGCTGATGTATGATGTGCCAGATTGGCACCACCCCACACCAACACCATAAAGCACCCCTACAATGCCCAAACCATCCCTTTCACACTCATCACCATTGCGGGGGGGGGGGGGTGGTACCGTTATGTCTCACCATTCACTGCATCTCACAAAGCCACTTCCAAAGATTAGTAACAATACTGTGGAGGAGGAATTCCTGGAGTGTTTACGGGATGGTTTCCTGGACCAATATGTCGAGGAACCAACCAGAGATCAGGCCATCTTAGACTGGGTATTATGTAACGAGAAAGGATTAATTAGCAATCTTGTTGTACGAGGCCCCTTGGGTCTGAGCGATCATAATATGATCGAATTCTTCATTAAGATGGAGAATGAAGTAGTTGACTCAGAGACTAGGGTCCTCAATTTAAATAAAGGAAACTACGATGGTCTGAGGAGCGAGTTGGGTAGGATTGATTGGGGAATGGCACTCAAAGGGTTGACAGTGGATAGGCAATGGCAAACATTCAAAGACCGAATGGATGAGCTACAGAATTTGTTCATCCCAGTTTGGCATAAAAATAAAACAAAAAAGGTGACTCAACCGTGGCTAACAAGGGAAATTAGGGATAGCATAAGATCCAAGGAGACGACATATAAATTGGCCAGAAAAAGCAATAATCCTGAGGATTGGGAGCAGTTTAGGATTCAACAAAGGAGGACAAAGGGATTAATTAAGAAAGGGAAAATAGAATATGAGAGTAAGCTTGCAGGGAACATAAAAACTGACTGTAAAAGCTTTTATAGATGTGTGAAGAGAAAAAGATTGGTGAAGTCAAGCGTAGGTCCCTTACAGTCAGAATCAGGGGAATTTATAATGGGAAACAAAGAAATGGCAGACCAACTAAATTCATACTTTGGTTCTGTCTTCACAAAGGAGGACACAAATAACCTCCCAGAGATGCCAGGGAACATAGGGCCTGATGAAAGGGTGGAACTGAAAGAAATCAGTATTTGTAGGGAAATGGTGTTAGGAAAATTGATGGGACTGAAGGCCGATAAATCCCCAGGGCCTGATAATCTACATCCCAGGGTACTTAAGGAAGTGGCCCTAGAAATAGTAGATGCATTGCTGGTCATCTTCCAGAACTCGATAGACTCTGGAACAGTACCCATGGATTGGAGGGTAGCTAATGTTACCCCACTATTCAAAAAAGGTGGTAGAGAAAAAGCGGGGAATTATAGACCGGTAAATCTGACATCGGTAGTGGGGAAAATGCTAGAATCTATTATAAAAGATGTAATAGCAGAGCACTTGGTAAGCAGTGACAGGATCGGACAAAGTCAACATGGATTTACAAAAGGTAAATCATGCTTGACTAATCTACTGGAATTTTTTGAGGATGTAACTGGTAAAATAGATAAGGGAGAACCAGTGGATGTGGTGTATTTGGACTTTCAGAAGGCTTTTGATAAGGTCTCACATAAGAGATTAGCATGCAAAATTAAGGCACATGGGATTGGGGGCAAGGTATTGACTTGGATAGAGAACTGGTTGGCGGACAGAAAGCAAAGAGTTGGAATAAACAGGTCATTTTCCGAGTGGCAGGCAGTGATGAGTGGGGTACCGCAAGGATTGATCCTAGGACCCCAGCTGTTCACAAGATATATATTAATGATCTGGACGAGGGAATTGGATGTAATATCTCCAAATTTGCAGATGACACAAAGCTGGGTGGGAGGGTAAGCTGTGAGGAGGATGTCGTGAAACTCCAGTACGATTTGGACAGATTGGGTGATTGGGCAGAAACATGGCAAATGCACTATAATGTGGATAAATGTGAGGTTATCCACTTTGGTGGCAAAAACAGGAAGGCAGATTATTATTTGAATGGCAATAGATTGGGAGAAGGGGAAGTGCAAAGAGACCTGGGTGTTCTTGTGCACCAGTCGCTGAAGGTAAGCATGGAGGTGCAGCAGGCGGTTAAGAAGGCAAATGGTATGTTGGCCTTCGTAGCAAGAGGGTTCGAGTACAGGAACAAGGATGTCTTGCTACAGTTGTACAGGGCCTTGGTGAGACCGCACCTTGAGTATTGTGTGCAGTTTTGGTCGCCTTACCTGAGGAAGGACGTTCTTGCCATGGAAGGAGTACAGCGAAGATTCACCAGGCTGATACCTGGGATGGCAGGAATGACGTATGAGGAGAGATTGTGTCGATTGGGCTTATACTCACTGGAGTTTAGAAGATTGAGAGGGGATCTCATCGAAACCTATAAAATTCTGTCAGGCCTGGACAGACTAGATGCAGGAAGGATGTTTATGATGGCCGGGGAGTCCAGAACCAGGGGTCATAGTCTGAGGATAAGGGGTAAGCCATTTAGGACTGAAATGAGGAGGAATTTCTTCACCCAGAGAGTGGTGAACCTGTGGAATTCTCTGCCACAGAGGGCGGTGGAGGCCAGTTCATTAAATATATTCAAAAAAGAGTTGGATATATTTCTTAAGGCTAAAGGGATCAAGGGATATGGGGAGAAGGCAGGAACAGGGTACTGAATTTGGATGATCAGCCATGATCTCATTGAATGGCGGAGCAGGCTCAAGGGGCTGAATGGCCTACTCCTGCTCCTATCTTCTATGTTTCTACGTGCACACAAATCTGTCCAAGAGCGCAAAGTGTTGAAAATAAAGATTTCAATGTTTGACACCACATTAACAGAAACTTTACATGAAAATTGCGTAAAACACCCAAGTGCCTATCCTTGTGTGTTATTAGTTGGTATGATTGCACTAGGATGAGGGTGAGTGTGAGGAGTGAGATGGGGAAGTGATAATGTAGATAGAGAGGGATGGGTGGAGGTGCAAGGTATGTTGGTGTGAGTAAGGATGTGCAGGAGTAGGGTAGGGAAGGCAGAGTGATGGGGATGTGATGCGAGGCACTGCAGGATGAGGTTGAGCGTGGCTTTGTACTAACGTTTCGTGATCTACTGAGATCATTGAAAGGTTTGCGCCACTGCACCTGGTCCTCCTGACCACATCCCTGCTTGTGTCCTCCTGTGCAATGTGCAACCAGGCTGTGTTGATCTCCTAGGGAGGTCTCTTCCGCCCATGGGAAGGAAAGAGGACCTCTCTGTGTGCTGTGACTCCCTCCGTAAGCATATGGTGGGAGTCATGGGAGAGCCTGGGTGCAGCCCTGCACCTCTGTGCAGTGCTTGTCAGTTTTTGCAGCACCTCAATGCTGTAGAACACTGACAGCACAACTGTCAAAATAATGTTGGCCATGGTCCCTTTAAGGAAACCAGCTGATGACGTATCATCAAATGACATCACCAGACCCGCTTCCTCTAATTGGCCGGGAAAAGCGCTGGGCGGGCTTAACAAGCCCAGTTAGGGGAAATTCATTTGAGAGGCTGGGATGGAGACAGCAGTGGTGTCGGGACCCGCCATAGACGTCGCCCGCCATGGTCCCGCCGAGATTCGTAAAATCCAGCCCAATGTCTCCCCTTTTAAGGTGGACGTCCTCCATTTAAATGCTGCTGGTTAACCAGATTTTGCGACTGGAAGTGAGCCGGCTCGCAGACCTGACTCCCTGCACAAGGTTCCTATGTACTGCGGACAATTAGAAGGCAAGTCTTCCAGCTCCAATTTCAACACAGCTCACACCAGCCCTCATTTTTGGCTGGGGGAGATCATGAAATTGGGGGGTTCATTTCTCCACAAGTAGTACTTGCCATGAGCAATGCCATGGGAGATCTACCAATATTTACAAAGAATTATGACTGGCATTATCACCCTTGCCTGAGAATATCTGAATATGTTTGTTTAAACACCGAATGCTTATGATGTTTACTGGTTGAAAAGAATTACTGCAGCCAACAGTTAGGTTGATTCAGTATTCAATGAGATATGATCATCTAGCCAGCGATAATTTAGCAGCAACTGTGTACAGTGATTCACCTCCTACACTCTGTCTCAGTAGCTCTTCCAAGCCACTACCTTAAATGATGTCATCGGCACCTTGATATTTAATGCAAAAATACGTTAAAAATCAATAGAATTGGACCAAACGAAAGATTGTCAATGATGATTCTTTGGAGTGGTTTTATTTTCAAACGGGGAGATGCCAGTGAGATACTCAGATTAACTGGACTGGAGCATTCGGAGAAGTACAAGCCCCCAGGGAGGTGTGGCTTGTGTTACTGGGTTTGTCATAGAAATACACCACATTGCTTTTTCTTTTCCACCCTTCGCCCCTTTTCCGTTTTCTTTTGCTGGAGCTGCTAAGGTACCTCATCCAATGGGCCATTCTTCATAGGCAATCCTAGGCAGTGAGTGTTGATAGCCTATTCAACCATGGAGAGCAGTTCAGTCGAACCCATTCCCATACTCATCCAACAACCACACATGCCCAGTTTTCAGAAGTGGTCAATGGATAGCAGCCAGGAGTGGGGAACACCAGCCAGGGACACTGAAGCCAGGTTTAATGCTCCAACTACAGTCTCGGCTGAGATTTGTTAACTGGGCACAGACCAGGGAAAATGGCTTCACATTTGGGAGGTGAAGGAAATTACATAGAATGACATAGAATACACGGCATAGAAACAGGCCATTCGGCCCAACCAGTCCATGCCGGTGTTTACGCTCCACTTAAGCCTCCTCCCATTCTTCCTCATCTCACCCTATCAGCATATCCTTCTATTCCTTTCTCCCTCATACGCTTAACTAGCTTCCCCTTAAATGCATCTATACTATTCGCCTCAACCACTGGGGTAGCGAGTTTCACATTCTCACCACTCTTTGGGTAAAGAAATTCCTTCTGAATTCCCTATTGGATTTCTTGGTGACTATCTTATAGTGATGGCCTCTTGTTTTGCTCTTCCCCACAAGTGGAAACACTCTCTCTTACTTAATTATAAAGACAAATGAGACCTAGCCTGTTCATCCTTTCCTGATCAGTATAACCTTGCAGTTCTGGACTCACCCTGGAATCAGCCCCCGCTCCAGTGCCTCTATATTCTTTTTATAATATGACGATGAGAACTATAATGTAAATGCCTCTTTACTAATGCAAGTGGCCCTCATAAGAGAATGTATAATATAACAGAAAAAATAGCTCAACAATAGAAAAGCCAGTATTAATATCTTTGTATTATGAGAATGTATCCTGTGTGATAGAGGCCGACACATGCATTAGACTAGGTGGTTAGAACGCCACAGGGAAATGCAATGTAAGCAATGAGGTTAGGTTATAAATCACTGGTTTGGCCTCAACTAGAGTATTGTGGTAAATTCTGGGCACCGCACTTTAGGAAGGATGTCACGGCTTGGGAGAGGGTACAGAGGAGATTTACTAGAATGGTTCCAGGAATGAGGGACTTCAGTTATGTGGAGAGACTTAGAGAAGCTGGGGTTGTTCTCCTTTGAACAGACAAGGTTAAGGGAAGATTTAATAGAGGTGTTTAAAATTACAAGGGGTTTTGATAGAGTGGATAGGGAGAAACTGCTTCCACTGGCAGAAGGGTCAGTAACCAGCGGACACAGATTTATGGTAATTGGCAAAAGAGCCAGAGGGAGAGAGGAGGAGAATTTTTTTTACACAGCAAGTTGTTGTGACCTGGAATGCGCTGCCTGAAAGGGCAGCGGAATCAGATTCAATAGTAACATTCAAAAGGGTAATTAGATAAATACTTGAAAAGCAACAATTTGCAGGGCTATGGGGAAAGAGCAGGGGGGAGTGGGACTAATTGGGTAGCTCTACCAAAGAGCTGGCACAGGAACTATGGGCCAAATGGTCTCCTTCTGTGCTGTTTATTGTGTGATTCTAGGTTAATGCAATTTAAGAAGCATCAAAAAGTTTGTATAAGAATTATAGCCTAGGCTGGAGTCAACATGTCTAGAATCTAGCTGTTAAGGTGTGATGTATATAACTGTGCAAACTTCCACATTTCAGTTTAAGTAGTGTGTATGGTGTGACATTGCTATCTACTGGTGGAATAGCATATGACACACAAAGATGACAGGATAGATCAGGTTTGATATGTTCGGAGCAAGTCATGTGACCTTAGGTGTATAAATAGGCTCATTCTCAGTAATTCTTTGGCATTCTGTGCTGAGATCTCGCCTGGAATGGTTAATAGTTGGCAGACCCCGATGAGTATCCTAATGGTAAGTATATAGACATATAACTTGCTGCTACTTTCTCTCGATATGAATAAAACCAACCACCTGATCTATCTCTGGCCCCTGAACCTGTTTAACTTTGGATTAATGTACTCGGCTGATCAAAGCAGCCCCTTCCCTGGAGGAGAGACATGAGGATTGTTGGGGAGAGACTTTTACCTCACGCAGGTCTTCACTGTGAAGCTAGTCTCCAAGATGGTGATCACAGGTGGGATGATGAACTGCACATCAAACCTGGGCAGCACTTGGGAGAAGAATGGCACATCGTGGTTAGTGTTTCTCGTAATGCCCTGGCCCCTACCCCTCCCCCTCCTCTGACTGGGCTTTTCCCCCTCCCCTCCCTGTGACTGGTGCCCCTGCCCCTCCCACTGACGGGTCTGCTCCCCTGACTGGCCCTTGCCCTCCCGCTCAGACTGGCCCCCCCCCGCCCCCGTTCTGACTGGGCGATAATGGTCCCGAGTCTGTTCTTCGATAGAGAGAAAGAGAGGGAGCACGAGAGAGAGAGAACTGGGCACAGACCAGGGAAAATGGCTTCACATTTGGGAGCTGATGGAAATGTAATGGCTTGGGTTAAAAGCAATTCCACAACACAATTTGCTACAATGATAAACCCAACACACACCGGACCTGACTAGCATTTCTAAATTCTTTGAATGTTCCTTTCTAGTTCAACATATTAGTTTTGTCGAGACACTGCAAAGCTTTCGGCTCTGCCTGTCAATGAGAGAAAACAATTACCTGCAGTTCCAGAACAAACCAACCCAACTACGTGCAGCTCCTGCCTACAGGAGAGACGTGTCTCTCGCACCTTTATAATGGTGCCACAGTATTAATCCCTACTACAGAAATACCTCGATGCCCCCTGCAGTTAACACTCGACTTTGTGCTGGATATTCTGCACTTTAATTTGTTTACATGGTTCTGGTAACTTTGGCAGTAGCCATTAGCACTGGATGATAATGCCAACTGCAACATGTAAACAAGGAATAAACTACTCAACAAAGATCTATCACCCAGCTTTCCTGTTGCAACAACAAGCATCCAAAACATAAAGAGACCAATTTACAATTCGGCTTTCTCCCAACTCTTTTTGTTTGTATTCACAGAGAATTGCAAATCCATGAAGTGGAATCGCATCCCCTATGATCTGAAACCTACAGTCTTGGGCATGCCATAAATAGAAGGAGTGTGCCTCAGGACCCTATTTCCCACCATACACTCCTATTCTCTCTGGTAGGTGGGAAAACACCTCACTGTTAATCCGTTTTGATCAGGATAAAATATAAAGTAATTTATTTGCATGAATTGAAGTTACACAGAAGAAAAAGAAAGCAGTTAAGGGGCTAACAAATGTAGATATATATATAAAAACAGCAAAGGTTTTATTCAGTCTACAAGAATTGAAAATGTCAAATAAACAGCAAGACTTCCAGTTAGGTTATTTGTACATAGGAGTAGAATATGATCCTGCTCTCTCCACAGAGCCGAGTGTTACCTGGCATACCACCGATACTATACTGAAAAAATGGCCCACAGCCTGCAGAATATATACCAGGCTAAGAGGCCTCTCAGCACAGAATTGCCAATGAAGCTAAATCAAAGAAATAACAGAGAACCACTTGACAAGCACTGGTTCACAAGTCGTCCAGACCTCAGATGACCAAATGAATGCTTTGATGGGGTATAATCAGATTAGCCCTGAGACGAGCTCTCCACATCCTGTCTGATTTGCAAATCAAAAACATCTGGTCTGCGTCTGACAGAACAAAGCTTGTTTCTGACGGGTCGGCCATTTTGAAGACTTCATCGGAAAACTCTCAATCTTTGGCACGTCTGATTGAAATAAATAACCAATATCCTTCAAATTATCCATAACTTGGTAGCTTAAAAAGTTCACATGGAGAAGATATAATTCAGAAATTGTATAGCTTGAAGTGAAATGGAGCTTTTAATGCTATCAGAATCACCAAATCCTTTATATTCATAAAACAGCCATCTTGGTTTACTTGTTGTGTTATAACATGTGAAATATTAAAGATTAAGGCTGCCTGTCCTAATCACACATTATATTAAATTATTGTGATTTGGGGAATAAAAACAGCAAATTTTAAATTTTGAAAGATATCCTAAGTAGGATTTAATCCTAGGCAATTGATCTCAATATTTTACCCACATAAAATGAATGGGATGGTTGTGTGTCTAGAAGATGAGATGTTGCATCTTAGGCTGATCTAAGGATTATCTTCAATGGGTTAAATGTATTGCCTGATTCATAACGATTATTAAAGTTGTTTTTTATTGTCAATTTACGAACCTGGGACCTTACCTGTTTCTATGTTTAGCATCATAAAATGGGAGAAAAGCAGGGATCCCAAAACACAATTCTAAATTCAGAGAAAATAGGGGAAAGTCCGTTTTTATTTGGAACAGTGTAACAGTTCAATAAACAAGCAAAGGGCTTTTAAAAAAGGAGCTAATGGAGGTGGACCATGGAAACTTAAACATAACGTATGAAAAAGAGATACCAGAAAAGATGACTGGTCCATCTAGATATGGTACAGTCTATCCCCCGAACCTCCCGGGAGAGGCAAAAATCAGAGGAAAATACCTTAGGCCAGTATAGAAACGCTGGGAAATTCCTAACCAACCCCTGAAGGCAATGAAACAAGCTCTAGGAGGCTGTTGTAACCGATGCACTAATCACTGCTATTCCCACCTACTTTCTATAGCTCAAGTTGTCTTCTACTTATTCATCTGGCTCCCTGCAGTAAATCCATCCTCACCCCACATACTGGTAATCTGTTCCAGGGGTCAATGACTCTCCGAAGAGGTACCTCCTGGCATCTAACCCAACTCTGTTTTCTTACGTAGAATTTACTGCAGGGAAACAATCCATTCGGCCCATCTGGTCTATGCTCCACGGGAGTGTCCTCCCACCCCTCTTCATCTAACCCTATCAGCATATCCCTCTATTCCTTTCCCTCATGTACTTATCTAGCTTCCCTTAAATGCATCTATGCTATTTGCCTCATCCACTCCATGTGGTAGTGAGTTCCACATTCTAACCACTCTCCGGGTAAAGAAGTTTCTCCTGAATTCTCTATTGGATTTATTAGTGACCATCTTACATTTATGGCCCCTGGTTCTGGTCTCCCCCACAAGTGGAAACATCTTCTCTATGTCTACCCTATCGAACCCTTTTGTTATCTTTAAAGCCCTCTGTCAGGTCACCCCTCTCTTCTAGAGAAAAGAGACCCAACCTGTTCAACCTTTCTTGATAGTTATAACCTCTCAGTTCTGGTATTATCCTTGTAAAACGTTTTTGAACTTTCTCCAGTGCCTCTATATCCTTTTTGCAATATGGAGGCCAGAACTGTGCACAGTACTCCAAGTGCAGTCTAACCAAGGTTCTATACGAGTTTAACATCACTTCTCTGCTTTTCAATTCTATTCTTACGTTGTACAGTACTGATGTCCTCCCCTTTGTACCTAGCTCAAATAACCTATCAACTCTAATAGAATATATTCTTCATCATTTTAAAGAACTCAATCATATCAAAATCTGTTTCCCAAGTGAGCATATCCTCATAACTAAGTGCCCCAAGACTGGGTATCAATTTAGTGGTCCTCCTCCAGGGTCTGAAAACTCTCATCCCCATGTGAGAGGACCAAAACTGGGCAGCGTACTCAAGGTGGGGACATACTAGTGGCTTACAAAGGGAAGTATTGTATTTCACTCTTAGCTACATCTCACACCCCAGACACTGAAGGCTGTTGTCCATGGTATTGCCAAATGTTGCTTTATCCTGCAGCCTGTAACAGGCACAGAACCACATGCAAGTAACAGATAAGTAATGTGGTGTGTTTACAGATCAACTGGATTTAAGTAATGAAGAACAGTTCCTGAAAATGAACAGATTTCCTCCTCATTTGTCCCTTGTTCTTCTGAAGGAGCTTATTGAAGGGTACAGTTCCACAGGCTGGAATCATACAGGTAAAGTATTTAAGAAAGCCCCAGCTATAAACTGTTGACAGGCAAAAAACATGATTCTAAATATATTGTTGAAGAGAATATATAATTGTATTAAGGTCCACAAAATTCAAAAATATTTCATTTTGAACTATTTGTTAAATAAATGACAATTTGAACCAAGATGTAATTGGACATTCATAGCAACTTAAAGCCATTCAGTTTATACGGCAGAGTAGTTTAACCTTTGCATATTAAGAAAAGCAAATCCAAATTTCTCCATAAAGAAGTTATTAACAAAATGTCAAGTAAGTTCCAATCTATTCATACATGTTCAATTATTTTGGACTTTTGGTGACATTTAACTTCATATTTCAGAATAAAAATAAGATTGTGTTCAGGCTGCACAAGGTATTAAAAAGAATCAGCCTGTTATTTATTAGAAATTAAATTGACTAAAGTGTGTTTGGTACAGTAGGTATGAGAAATGAACTGAATTAGATTATAACAGTGAGCATAAATTCAAGGCATTACAAATTGGATGAGAGTCAATCATCGCTAGAGACAGCAGGAATAAATAATTGAAATCCTGTTTAACAGCAGAATTACATACAGCAGGAAAGGTAATAGTGATGAGGTGATCAGAACATTCTGCCAAGTACAACAACTGGTGAAGAATCAAGTATGTGGAAAGCTAAAATACGTGCATTGGCTTTATAGACTTTTATTCAATATCCTGCAGGAAATGGTAGTTACTCATCCTTTCGCATGTTGATCATTCTTTGGAAAGTAAGAATTTCAGGGATCCCATAGGTGTGGAGATCACCAGGAACATTTCAGAAAATCTGCATTTAGGCAATTTTCCATTACCAGTACCCATCAGAGGCAGGCTTCAGATCTTTGCCCAGAAAAGGCAGGTGCAAAAGTTAAGAGACCAGCAGTAATGGCGAACCTAATGCAAATCTATTTACAGTAATACACAGCTTGAAGCCATACCAAGTCAAAGAAAAGGGAGGTGGTGGGGGTGGGTGGGTAGCTTGGTATACAGAAGTTGGACTTTTCTGAAAACATAGGTTACTATGTAAACATTGTATGTATTTCAAAGGTGATTGATACTGTTCCAACAAGCATAATCAATCAGTGGGGGATTAATAAGTAGCATGCAGTATTATGCTACCATTTTCATGTTAGCCTCTACAAAAAAAAATACAAACACCAAAGGAGTACAAAAACTGTTGATGTCTCTCTATGGACCTCCTACATCATCAAACCATCTTGAAGCAGCAACAATGTGTCCATAATCTTGAGCCAATGGCACAAGACAATAATGGTTAGTGGAGTCACACAATGTTTCAGGTAGCGTCTTTCTGATGCCTTCAACAGTGACCCTCCACATATTGGTCCAAGAGACGGCCATTACATGGCGAAAACCATCTAATTCAGCACCAAGCAGGGTTGAAACTGGTATCTTCCTGGACTATTGGCTCCATACCATACCTGGAAGTGCATTTAAGCACTTGCCTGTTGGAGGAACTTTTGCCAAATTGTTCCATTAAAGATGTCAACTACTAATTGCAGCATTGATTTAAAAAGCACACAAGTCACTACTAGCACAAGGAACTAATTCATGTATAGTGATCAATGGTCTCACTTGACTTCATCGTTACACTATTAAAAGTTTTTAAGTGCTCTGACCTTAAGGTCAATGGCCAGGGTTTCCGCTCCTGTGCTTGTGAACCTGTAATATCCTGTCAATTAAAATTAAGGGGGAGTGGGGGTCTGGCTGGTGACTGGATGACCTCAGCTATTGTCTTAGATTTTTCTTTTGCTCTGTGAGCTACTTGTTAATCCCCAACACGCAAAACATCCAATACCAATATTAGTTTTCGGGCAAACATTTCTACACTTCTCTAAGCCATACAGAACACCACACGATTACGTGGACAGATTTGAGTTGTATAAACCAGCTGATTAATGCGCTTGTTGGAACAGTATCAATCACCTTTGAAAGGCATACAATGGAGTTTACATATTAATACCCTGTATTTGTTGATGGGTTACTAAGTACCAAGTGGTGATGGAATTCTATTAAATTAGAAATATGGAGCCAAAAATTAGTGAATTACTTTTTAAGATTAAAGATCAACATGCTCCATCATAAGGAAAGTATGGAATTCTGCAGCAGTTCAGGAGCAGATAAAATATCACTGATATACTGTTGAGTAACCCGCTTTGTTGGAACAGAAGAATTAATTCAATTGCAGTGGCTGATATAATTAAGCTATTACTCTGTGCTGGATGAAATTTATGTTGTTCCAGCATTTCAAGTCATTCTTTATGCATTTACTATTACTTATCAGTCAATCCTGCCCTAAGAATATGTTACCTTTGGGTTTTACTTGTTCACCTCACTCACAACTAGCCTTTTTGTTGCTCCAAATAGCTTCGGCAAAATATTTAAAGTTTTTTGATCTTTTCCAATTTGGGCTTGAGCCCAATTAAAGTGGTAATACAATCAAAGTACTTTTACTCTGCAATGTCTCCACGCTACATCAGTGTGCTCACTCCTGAAGTTTATATACCCGTTAACTTGGTATGCGCGACAAAGGAAGATGCAAGAAAAATACTTTGCTCTGGCAAGAAGTGTTTCTTGACCAGGCAAAGCACTCGAGAACACAGATCATGGGATGGGAAAAGGAGCATTGAGGTTAGTGTAGTCCAGCTGAAGGCTTTTTTCCTCCCAGAATTCACTGGGTAAGTAGAGTTTCCATAACAAAACTTGAACCAGTGGCCAAGATGCAGTAATGCAGCACATTTTGGAAAGAAGAATGTGACTGGTACCCTCAAAAGCTGGGTAAAGACCATCTGGAAGACCCAAGCAGAGGAGAGAGGCTGTTTACAGGAAAACCTGAACAGAAGGGAGACAGTAATAACAGAATGAAGGTGTCTACATTCCTCCACTTAGTACTTCCCAAATTATTGTAAGTTTGGCTATTTAACAAAACCAGAAAGTATTTTTGTAAAAGATAAAGGCATAATATATAATTTTAATATGGGCTGAACGTCTTACCCACCCCCCAACCCCTTTAGACCAGACTTAATCTCGACCTCCCAGATGGTCACAAAAGCAAAATACTGTGGATGCTGGAAATCTGAAATAAAAACAGAAAATGCTGGAAATAGCATTTCAGCGACCTGAAACGTTAACTCGGTTTCTCTCTCTCTCTCTCCAGATGCTGCTTGACCTGCCGAGTGTTTCCAGCATTTTCTGTTTTTATTACCACAGATGGTCAACTCATTTTAAAACATTGGAAACAGAAAACCCACTTTTCCTGAGGGTTGGTAAATGTCTAGCTGCAGCTAATCTGCTGTCAGTAGTGTTTATGTCGGGTGAGATAGTACAGGAAACTCTCGATTTACCGGCACCTAAATAACCGGAAATGTCGGTTAACCGGCTAAATTCAGGAGTCGGTTCAGGTAACTTTTATTACTTGCACAGCAACAAATGGAGGAAGGCAAGGGTGTGGCTGCAGCTGTTGCTAAGCTACAGAGACGCTTGCAACTTGTGGACGTTGTTCTGAAGCTGTTGCTAAACAACAGGGTTTGTTGCTTTATACGGAGCTCTCAGCTCCGTATCTTTTACTATAGCGTTCGGTTATCCGGAATTTTTGATGAACCGGCACCACGTCGGTCCCGTCCGTGCCGGATACCAGAAAGTTTCCTGTAGCTATACAATGGACTGAAACCACTGTTCCAATTTTTCTTCCTCCTTCACATAAAAGGATGTTCATTTTAAACTAAAAGCACTTCAGGAGTGATGGAAAACCAAGACAAACTTTGCTGGAACAATTGATGTGAACAAGACCAGCTGTAAATGATTATTGACACCAATGTACAATGTACAGTATTTTTACTAAGTGAGACAAGATACAGAAAAAAGCTTAACAAAATGGTGCTGCATGCAAGTACTGTACTTCAACAAATCTGACACTAATGCAATTATCAAAAAGTAGCAACATTCATCAATACACATACAGTGTGTACAGGGCGATTTCATTACACTGATCTCCAATATAAATCACACAGGGATTTTGAACAATGTTAATGACCTTAAGGTAATATCTGACCTCAAAGGGTAAAGACATGTTAAAATGCTTTGTATTCCATCTTCACTCTTGGAGTTCTCTCCTTTAGTTTTCATGTCCCAATGCCAGGCAGTAATGTCAAAGCTCCATTATACCACGGCACAAATAAACCATCCACAAGTAGCTCAGGAGGGATGGATTTGTTTTTCCAAAAATGTTTGCATGAACTATGGAGATCAGATATTACCTTCTTTAAAAGATTACAGGAACTAATGAATTTTCCAAAATCATGATTTCCATTTAAGTCAACCAGCATTTTTGCTTGCTCCCCACTTAAAAGGTAAAAACCGAGTGTGTTGCCTAGTTTTATCATAAGGTCACACACTTAAATATAAAGTGTTAAAACCCATTAAACTAATAAAAACATCCTTGAAACAAGTTGCTGATGTCCAACAGCTTATCTAAAATAGCATTCTACATAATTATCTAAAAATAAGTTTCTACTTTTTCTAGGTTAGCTGCAGAAAAGTATTGTGTCACGTGGCGTGTTTCAAATGACAAAAACATGCACCACCGAAGAAAAGCATTCCAGCTTTGCCTCTGCTACTTTCTCTGCCTCTGTGAATGCCTTGTGGTGGTCTTGGCAGGTCCTTTCACCTTCTTTGGGGGTGCCTTTTTAGGAGACCCACGCTGAGGCTTTTTAGACGCTGGTGGCTTTTTGGCCAACTTTACTGGCGAGGGCCTAGACTTTTTAGCTGTTTTTTTTGCTGGTTCTTTCTTTGACGGCGTGCTCCTCTTAGCAGCGACCGCTTTCTTCGGCTTGGCAGCTTTTCGTTTCTGCAGCTTGGCCTTGGCTCGTGGAACCGCCTTGTGCCTGCTTCAGGTTGCAAACGAGAAAGATTTAATATAATACAATAGCAAAATATTGCAGATGCAATATAATTTAATATAAGCAGCCTATAAACTGCAGTCAAATGGCCATAATCTGGCAATTTATCAACACCTTTATTGCGAGTGTATTGCTGAGCAGCAAACAATTTTATGTAATTGTAACTAAACTATAACTGAAAGAGAATGTTTAAAAACTGCCCGTCTGCCATAAGAATCGCTTAAATGACTGCCTGTGGGTACAGTTCAATCTCAGAAACTTTCAGCACCTGTTAAGGAAAGAAAAAGTTTAAGTTTCAGGTACATGCCCTTTGTCAGAATCGTTCTGACAAAGGTTCTATACCGTTTCTCTTTCCAAGTGCTGATGGGACCTGTTGCGTATTTCTAGCGTTTCCTCTTTTCATTTCAGATCTCCAGTGTTTCCCGTTTTTTCTTCTTACCTGAGGCTTTGCCCCTTTCAAATGCTGATGCACTCCACAGCTTCTAGCATCACAATCAATGAGCTGGGTACACTGGCCAGTACATTGATGTTTGTTGATTCTACACAAGTCTTTACTTTGGCAGAAATTTACATCCTCAAAATTAAAATTGTTTTCAGTGGTAAACATAACTCGTATACCTTCTTTTTTTAGAAGGCGGCTCATCGTCAGATTCTTCCTCTTCTGACTCGGACTTCTCATCATCCTCCTCCTCCTCCTCCTCTTCTGCCGCCTCTTCTTCCTCCTCCTCCTCCTCCTCCTCAGATTCTTCCTCCTCTTTCTGATGCTGCTTTTCTGGGAAAAGGACACTGGGACTAAAGAAAAATGGTAGGAATATTTGGTCACAATTAAGGCACCTTCCTTAGCACTAAGAAAGCTTAGTGCCAACATTTTTCCCAGTGTTCTAAATGGGAAAAACCTTTAGTAGCTTGGGCAATCCTGCGACTGTGCAGTTAGACAGCAAGCTATCACAAAGAGACACGATCAAAGGGTTCAGAGTATTTAAGGTTGTACTCAGAAGATTTTCGCTTCATAAAGACCCATATCAGCCCCATGAGGAAACTAAAATTACTATAAATACCATAAAGTAGTTTAACACTAGCATTGTCAAATAGGCCAGCACAGAAATTAAGTGGACTGTTTTTTTAACAAAACTAATAATGAATGGGATGCCACATTATTGATTGTACTTGGTATTTCTCCACATACAAGAAAGGAGAAATCCAAGGACTGTTCCTTTAAAAAATTCACTTCATTTTGATCTTTCCCCTATTCGCGTGTACAAGGCCTCATTTTGAATCCCGCCATTTATTTCTTTGCCCAGAGTAACGAAGAATATAATATATAATGAACAGCTCCAAGCAGCACATCAGAAAGAACGATGGGGTAGGATGGGAAGGAACTGTATACATGCAGGTCAATGTTCAAAGGATGAGGAATACCTCATCTACTGTAGATAATTTCACATTCATATTATTCAACCTCCACAGATAGGAGTATACCAAGTAATACATACACATCCTACATGACAACAGTGACTACACCTCAAAAAGTACTTCATTGGTTGTAAAGTGCTTCGGGACATCCGGTGGTCGTGAAAGGCGCTATATAAATGCAAAAAGTGGCAGCACTAAAAAGACGAGAATGGAACACGACATCACGGAAGCACTTGTCTTGAGCTGTCCGATTAAGACAACATTGCTTGGCAATTACTTCAGGTAGCTCCTTGCAAATACTGAACCCTCTACATGTTGGCCCAGGTGTTGACTGTGACATGGGTGGAACAATCTAACCTTCCCTGATGAATCCTGCTATACGAGTGATCACCACTAGGATACACTTTCTACTATCCAACTTGCTAACCCGCCAGCAGCTTCAAAAATGTCAGTTGCTGTACGAGGAGCAGGTCAGGCCAACCTGGTACAAGCCTGGGTTCTACAGGTGTAACTCGAGAATGAGAAGAGCACAAGAAATGTCCCAAGTCACCAAAACAGGAGACATTAGTGTAGGCAACGGCAAAAGTCTCAAGAAATCCACTGTGGTGGAACAAATGGTGCAGAAAGAATCCCCCAGAACATCTCAAGGTTGGGGCTGTTGTCAGTCAGTGATTTAACTCCGACACTCTTGGTGCATCAGGAGGACTATCAGCTCTGGTCACATAAAATTGTAAGCGACATGGTCCACTTACGGTGACTGGTGTGAACCCACTGAAGGGAAAGGGAACTTTTAAAAAGCCCAAATCATTTTAATCAAACTAACGTGTCATAAAAGGGCAAATACTAACCAAGATGGTGACACTGGTAGGTTTCAAGACCAAAATTGTCAAATCAAAACCAGCATTTACACAACTAAGAAGTGTACACTGTAAATTACATTATATTCAGTGTAACATTAAAAACCACAAACTTTTCCCAAGTTCAAGATGGTCAACAGTCAAGCTTTTTGCTGAAAATGGGAGTAAATGAACCTGGGTGTTGGGCATGCCAAAATAACACAAACTTCTTAAAGACACTGTACAGCAGTGATTCCCCCACCCTTCCTGTCTCTCCCCCACCCCACGACCCAATCAGATGACTATCGCTACTTGCATATGGAGGTTCAAGGAATGAGAAAGTGGTGATTTTGAATCTGAAATTAACCATGGAACTCATACAAAAACAAAATACTGCGTGTTATAAATCTCATCATCATAAAGAAACGACTCATGAAATAACACTGGACGGCCAGCTGGTGGCGCCATCCAAGGAGTATAAATACTCGGGCGTGGGCCCAGCTTGCCAGGGACATTTTGTAAGACAGGGACTAGTGAAGTACAACTAGACCTCCATGTTCTGAAACAAGTTGATTAAAGCCTTGCTTTATACTCAAACCAAGTGCGTAGTGAGTTTTATTACATCACTGCAGATGCTGGAAATCTGAAATAAAAACAGAAAATGCTGGAAATACTCAGCAGGTCAGGCAGCATCTGTGGAGAGAGAAACAGTTAACGTTTCAGGTCGATGACATTTCGTCAGAACTGGAAAAAGTTAGAGATGTAGCAGGTTTTAAGCAAGTGCAGGGGCAGGGAAAGGGGAGGAAAGAACAAAAGGGAAGGTCTGTGATAGGGTGGAAGGCAGGAGTGATTAAAAGACAAAAGGGATGATGGTGCAAGGCAAAAGGGGATGGTAATGGGACAAGTTAAGAAACAAAAGATGGGTCTAGAGGAGGTGTAAATGGCAACAGCAGAATCATTACCAACAGCTGCTGTCTGAAAAAATGGAAGCAGTGGTTATGATCCGAAATTGTCTTCCCAATGTAGAGGAGACTGCATCATGAGCAGCGAATACAGTATACTAAATTGCAAGAAGTACAAGTAAATCGCGGTTGCACTTTGAAGGAGTGTTTGGGGCCCGGGAAGGCAGGAGGTAAAAGGGCAGGTGTTGCATCTCCTGCGTTTGCACAGGAAGGTGCTGTGGGAAGGGGAGGAGGTGATTGAGGAGTGGACCAGAGTGTCCCTGAGGGTGCCTTCCCTTCGGAATGCTGGAAGTGTTTGGTGGTGGGATCACGCAGAAATGGAAGAGGATGAATGGAGGCTGATGGGGTGAAAGGCGAGGACAAGGGGAACCCTATTGTGGCTCTGGGAGGGAGGGGGAGGGGTGAGTGCAGAAGTGCAGGAAATGGAATGGACACGGTCGAGGGCCATATCAACCACGGTAGAGGGGAATCCTCGGTTGAAGAAAAAGGAAGACATATCGGAAGCATTAGTATGGAAGGTGGCATTGTCAGGGCAGATGCGACAGAGACGGAGAAACTGGGAGAATGGAACAGAGCCCTTACAGGAAGTGGGGTGGGAGGAAGTGTAGTCCAGGTAGCTGTGGGAGTCAGTGGGCTTATAGTGGCTGTTTGTCGATAGCCTTTCCCCAGAAATGGAGACAGAGAAGTCGAGGAAGGAAAGAGAAGTTGGAGATGGACCATGTGAAGGTGAGGGAAGGGTGGCAATTGGAAGCAAAGTGAATGAAATTTTCTAGTTCAGGGCAAGAGCAAGAAACAGCACTGCTACAGTCATCAATGTTCTGGCAAAAGAGGTGAGGGAGGGGACCTGAGTAGGACTTGAACAGAGAATGTTTGCTGCTCACGATGCAGTCTCCCCTACATTGGGGAGACTAAATGGAGGTTGGGTGGCTGCTTTGCAGAACACCTCTGTTCAGTCCGTAAGCATGACCCCAAGCTTCCAGTCACCTGTCACTTTAATTCTCCATTCCACTCCCATTCTGATCTCTCCATCCTCGACCTCTTACACTGTTTCAACGAAGCTCAACGAACAGCACCTCAACTTTTGATTAGGCACTTTACAGACTTCTGGACTCAAATCCAGTTCAACAATTTCAGACCATAACCTCTGTCCCTATTTTTTCACATGGCAGCTGTTGACGGTTCTGCCATTCCCATTCTAGGCTCATCTTTTGTTTCTTTACTTGTCCCATTACCATCTCCTTTTGCTTTGTACAATCAATCAGACCGTTTGTCATTTAATCTCTCCTGCCTTCCACCCTATCACAAACCTTCCCTTTTGTTCTTTCCTCCCCACCCCTTTCCCTGCCCTTGCTTAAAATCTGTTCCATCTCTAACTTTTTCCAGTTCTGAAGAAAGGTCATCGACCTGAAACGTTAACTCTGTTTCTCTCTCCACAGATGCTGCCTGACCTGCTGAGTTTTTTTCCAGCATTTTGTGTTTTTATTTCATGGCACTCGTATGTCCACTTAAATGTGTGATCAGAGGTCATAACAACCTATACAAGCCCTTTGATCAAAACTGTAAATGCCAGTACAATATGGGATGTGTTCTAAATATTTTTTTTCAATTAAAAGCTTCCTTGCCTGGGGTAGAACGGGAAACAAAGTTGGAAGGAGCCACTGAATCCTTTCCCAGAAATCTGTTCAATCCATCCGTATTTTTCACATTTCTGCAGAGTTTTCTTCAGCAAATGCACTGCAAAATAATGTTGAAAGTTAACATTTCCACATGCATTTCAGTTACAATAGCGAGGGAAAATGTACAGAATGAGAAAAGGTCTCAACCCAAATGAATTCATCCCAGAGGAATGCTTAGTCATGCACTCTCCGATTTGTTTGCTCTCCTCTGAAAAGTGAATCACAATTAATACTTCCAAAAGAAATGTCGCTCCAACCCTCAATTCCAGGATATCAAACATTATTCAACTTTAGCTTCTGCATCCCAAAAATTATATGGCTTTCGTCTTGTTGCAACCATAGCATAATACAGAATTTGATCACAAAAGCTTAAACTCTTTCATGATCATGTATTCTTTATCTAAAGAATTATTGGAAATTCACTTCTGCAGAGATTTTATTCTGAACACTTACTACTCTCTGGAGAAGGCAACCATTTGAATCTCCATTACTCCTCTTCTTCCTGACCAGGCACAAGTTTAAATACCAAGTAAAATCATCTCCATTCATTTCAAAAATTGAGTTTGATATCTCAATATCTGGTGAGACATCATCTGGAGTATTGTGCACCTTTCTGATACGCCAGATACCTCAAAAAGGGCACTGTGACTTTAGTGAATGTAGAGAAGGGCAATGGGGATAATCCCTGGCCTAAGTGCATTGCAGTATGGCGAGAGATTTCATGCCTTGGATTTGCTCAAGAGACAAAGACTTAGAGGGGACCTGATTCAGGTCTTATACATTATTAAGAGTATTGATAACACACAGGTAGATTTGATGCAATGGGGCCCGGTATACCTAGGCAGGGAGGGGCAGTTGGATGTACAGAAGTTTGATTTTACTCAGAGGGTGAACGTTCCAGGGGGTGGTAGTGAGGGTCAGCTCCTTGCCATTATTGTACTCACGGCGTCATTGTACACATTTTGGAAAATGAGATCAAGGCACAAGGATGGTAAGATTTTGGGTAACAACCAATGGGTTGGGTCCTCCTGGGGCTTGTCTGATCACCTTTCAGGAGTTGGAGAAGAATTTGTGAGCAAGGTGTCCTGAATTGGCTATGGACAATGTTCCCTCTAATTTTTTTATTGGTGGGGGGTGGGGCCATTTAAATTTCCGTGCATGCGCGGTTTTTCCATTATAAAACCGGCAAGCGTGGTACCTTCCGACAGCCAACAGGAACATTGGCTAGGGACCTCTTTTTTGTCAGGGTGACGTTGGGGAGGTGGGGGGGGGGCGGGGAAGAGTAGAAGTGGGCGGAGCATGTAAAAAAACAAAGAATTCAATGGAATTGGAAAGGATATCTCAACTTAAAATTCTTTATACCTAGAGGGGCAAGATTTACTGTGCGTGGGTTTAACAAAAATCACAAGCTGCTCTTTATAAGTGGGTTTGTACTCTTTGTTGCAGCTACCAAAACAACTCTCCCCATACTGTCTCAAGGCTTGTATTTATTCCAAAGCAAAATTCAGGAAAAATGTTATGATTGAGATTTATAAACAATGACCAGTTACTTAAGTTTCTCTCATCATTTTTAAAATCGCTCCATGGCCTCTACCACCCTAGCTATGCAATTTTTTCAACCCTACCTTGTCTCACCCCTGCCCAAAGACATTGTCCCTTACATTTCTCTCCACCCCACCAGTGGTGGTGGAGTCAGCAGCTGCCTCAATCCTACTCTCGGGAATGCTCGGTGTCTCTTTTCACCTTTAAATACCTTCTCAACACTATCTCTTTCCCCGAGCTTTCAATCATCCATTCTAATCTCTCTCTTCCTGGCTCAGCATTCATTTCCATACACTTATTAGTGAAACACCTTGGGCCGTTTATTTACATCGAAGAAACTATGTAAGTGAAAATTGTTGTGATCTGTTTAGCCCTGAACTTTCAACCAGATGCACAAATAAGCCAAATGCAGTTCTTTCATAGCAGTAATAAGTTACTTAGTGGATTGGTTGTCCACTGTTCATTATGCAGCTTTCCCACATTGAATCCACTCTTGAAGCTCCACCTTATATATTAAGAAAAGACTCATCGCACACACAAGTAGAGTTAATATTTGATTGCTGGTTAGAATTTTAGCTGGGACTGGTTTGGCAGCATCCAACATCATTGGATGTTTAATGGCTTTTGTATGGCATCATGAAGTACAATGTAAAATTACATTTATTAATTACCAGATATTACTTGTAACTAACAAATGTCCTTTGCTATTATTAAAATTAATCAGAATTAGGAGTAAACCTTTCCGGATAATAAAAGTTATATACTTCTAAATACATACATCAGATCAGTAGCAGTTTGAAAATTATTTACAAGCCAGAAAAACATTTTGCAAGTTAGCGATATTTAACTTACAGGAAACTGTGAGATATCCAGCACCGACAGGACCGAGCTGTTGCCGTCCCATCAAAACTGCTGGACAAACCAGCGCTAATGTTAAAACATACGGAAGCTTTTGAGCTCCGTATCTAGCAACAAACCCTGTGCTTCTAAACAGTTGGCCGTAGCTTGCAAGCGTCTCTGTAGCTAAGCAACAGCTGATGTAAAATCAAGTACCAACTCTCCATACAGCAGCCACGACCCAGGAAAAGCTCACACATTAAATTGGATCTCACAGATAACAATTAATTAAAAAATTGTTTTTCAATGAAGTAATACACAAATTAAAGATGTAAAAAAACGGCTGTGACTTACTCTGGAAATTAGAATTTGTTGCAGGAACTTTCTCCGAGACATATTTTTTAAGAGCTGTGGTTGAACAGGTTTTGGGTTCATTCATAGCAGTTATGGCACTAAGAATTGCATCCTCAAATGGACCCCCACTTAACAACGGCTTGTCTCCAGCCTTTTTGAGCTGCAATGGGAGGAGATTTAAACAGTAAATGTGATCTTAGTCTCCGGGGTCCGTGTTTTTTCTTTTACAAATAAATGATCTCTGTACCATCAAGTTCCCACACTGTACTGCAGGTGGAGCCAAGGTTCAGACTTCTTGCTGCTCAGACATTGAGATCCACTCTAACAGATCCATTTGCCAATTTTCCTTTCCCTCAGGTGGATCACTATCGTGAAGTGCTCCATCTTGTGTTGAAACTGAGAAATGCCATGGGAGATAACTATTAAAATGTCAGATGAGATTTACAACTAAACAAATGCTTCCAGGATGCTGGTCTACAGCAATTTATTCTAACTAGTTAATAGAATTCCAACCCAAGGGGCAAAATACTCAGGGTGGCTTCCAAACACTTGCCAAAGGGTGGTGGGGGAAAAAATCCATTTAAATGCAGCAGGATCATTTGTGTACCCCAAACTGGCAATGACCCTGCCCAGCCACAAAGAGCTCCCTATTACACAGATCCCACGACATGTCTGGCATCTGCAGTACTTACCTGGAATGTGCCCGATGCTCCCTTGCCAGTAATCTGCTCCAGCTGACCCTTATCTACAGCTCTTTGCAAAGCCTGTTTGAGTAAATAGGGCCTGCAAATCAAGCACACACAAATAAATAGTCTTTGGTGTGGGAAATAAGTTATCTAAGTACTATAAATCAAGTTCTCAAAAAAGGTGATTCGATGAGAGACACCGTAGCCACATTTGAAAGCATTAATGCCTTGCAGTGAAATTGAATTCACTGATCAGCCCACTTCAAGATGACAGATTTCTGAGGAAAAGCTTCTGCCAAAAGTTTTATATAAGTAACATACTGTATACATGCATCGTTCTTGGTCATTAGTTGTTTGATTTCTATTTGCACTCTTCTCAACCCTCCTGCTCATAGGGAGAGAGACTGAGATCTGGGGAAAGGGATAGAAGGTGAGAGAGAGGGAGAAAGGAACTCAGACAGAAATAGAGCAAATGAGAGAGGAAAAAGGGAGAAAGGAGAGAAATCGCTCCGGGGAAAAGATTGAAACATCACTATTTGATCACTGCTCACATCGTATCCTATGGGCCAAAAAATGTTTTTTTATATTGATATTACACAATCATTACTGCTCTGCCTCGCTGCCTTCCCTAAATGCTCTGCCTTCCGTAGTCGTCGCCTACATTTGATAACATTTTCTTATTTTATATGTAAAATTGAAACTTACTCCTTCTTTGTCTGTGCTGACCTGATTTTGGATCAAAACCCACATTTCTGAAAATCCTAAGAAATAGGAGCAGGAGTAGGCCACCATTCAATAAGGTCATGGCTGATCTTCGACCTCAACTCCACTTTCCTGCCCAATCCCCATATCGCTCGATTCCCCTAGAGTCCAAAAAACTACCTATCTCAGTACTGAATATACTCAACGACTCAGCATCCACAGCCCTCTGGGGCAGAGAATTCCAAAGATTCACAACCCTCAGTGAAGAAATTCCTCCTCATCTCAGTCTTAAATGGCCGACCCTTTATCCGGAGACTATGCCCCCTAGTTCTAGACTCTCCAGCCAGGGGAAACAGCCTCTCAGCATCTACCCTGTCGAGCTCTCAGAATCTTGTATGTTTCAATGAGATCACACCTCATTCTTCTAAACTTGAGAGTTTAGAAACTAGTCAGTTTTCCAACCATTTAGCAGAGAACATTAAAGTTTGACCTGGTCAAATCACTGAAGCAACTGACTAACTTGAATGCCTTTGGTGACTGATCTTCGAGAATGAGAAGCAGATCACGATAAAGAATCGGCAGTCTACATGCTGAATCTCAAATCAGCTGTAGCCTTGGGCAAGTATGCCAACATGAATATTTACTTTCATACCTGCTCTCAGCATTCAGTTTGGGGTAATATTGAAGAAGATACTTCTTGATAAGACCGTATGATGCCTCTTTAGGTTCACACAGCTTTGTGAATGCCAGTGGTAGAGCATCCTCCAGTTTTATTGGCTGCTCCGTTGGTCCAGATGAAGTGGTTTTCTATTAAAAAAAGAATACTAGGCTTGACCAAAAACAAGAACTTTTGTTTGAAAAAAAACTTACCTTCTGTACAGTCCATATTAAGTTGTCTGTGCAGAGGTACAATATGTAAGTTTTGAGGCGATCAATATGCTTTTCCAGTTGGAGTAGGATCTTGATGTACTGAAAAAAGTTGTCAATATGGCTATTAGCTGAATCATGGAGGACACTGGCCAAGAAACGTTTTGAAAAAAAGAGTAATGGTTCTGAAGAATATTTCTGCTAATGCCAAGGAGAAAAGTCCATTTACAGTATGAAAGATCACACAGACCTCACCAATTAAAATTCCCCAATTCTGATGGCAGGAATCCTATTGTACACAGAGCCAAAAATAACAGGAAAATATACCAACAGTAATAAGTGAAGTGCCGTTCAAAAAGTCACTGCATCTGAATATATACCAAAATTCAAGTTGTTGTTACCTAAAGCTTGACAGGCATGTTGAAATCTTCAGTTAGATTAGGGTCTGAATTTTAGCAGGACTGACTCTATACACACCAATGGAACCACTGCCAGATGATCCTGCTCAGAATAAAATCTCTTATTTTTTTCTTAAATAGTTTGGGATATTGAAGTGATGGCACCCCCCCCACCCCGGCAGACATCAACATGAATACGAGTGTGAAGAACATGAGATCTCGGAATACTCAAAAAGCATGCCACGTAGAAACATTGAAACACCATCTTGAGACCTGAATATTTGCATTATTATAGGCCAGTAAATGCTACCTCAGTGAAAATGTATCCAGCCCAATATTAGAAACAAAACAATAACTTAATGGACTAGAGGATTAGGAAGTAACTTGCACATCTTTCAGCAAAAAGATCATCATTCCTGTCCACTTGCTATGCATTTTTAATCCCTCTGCCCATACCAGCATAAATAAATGACGGACATCCCAATTAACTGAAATACGAAGTACTGTAGGCCTGTCACTGCCCACTGAACCCCAGCAATTGTCATGTCCAACATACTCCAGGCTTCCAATATGATGCAAACAAACTAAAAAAGATTAAGAAAGCCAGTTATTTAACACTGGCTTCTTCTAACCTGGAGCCAGCAAGTTACAAGTAGATAAAGGCTCAGGAATTTAGATTTTTGGATTTGCCTAGTTACACCACTTTCCCACAGGAATTACTGGAGCAGTGGCCTTAAAAGAGATAGGCCAGGCTAAGCACAGCTGTCTCTCACCAGCTAAACAGCACTCCTGCCCCAACTATGAACAATGCTATAGGCATTAGCTAGTGAGGTAGAACAAAGGGCCTGGAAAACATTTTTAAATTCCACTTTTACAGCAGTTACAACCATTTATTTACCTTTTTGTCCTGTTTGGATTTGTTTGCTTGTTTTCCAGCATTTGACACAACCACAAAACTTCCAGAAGCACCTTTTCCCTTCACCTGAAGAAAAGGACGCATGCTAGATTACTGCACATTACATACAGGCATCAAGGTGTGAGTCAGTTCAAGCAGAGCGCAACAGTGATACCATTATACATTAGCAAGGAAGTGGTTTATCCTAGTACCTGGCATCAAATATATTTTTGCTCAGCTCTCCATGCACAAGTGGAAAATTCCCCACAAAGATTTATGAATCTTCACAAAATAAAATCGCTTACAGTAAATGGCCAGTACTTGCAGCCAGCGACGAAGCAAAGGTGTTCACCGCTGGGCCCCGAAGTAAGCTTCCCACAAAGATCTCACGATCTCTGTGGCGAGAAGTTTGGCTTTTCCGACGTTCAGTTGAGATCAGTGTGAGCTAACGGGGGAATTCCTACTGCGAGCTGCTGTGACATCAACAAGCTGTTTAAGCAGCCAATCACAATGCAGAATTCTAACAGACAGGGAAGTGAATAAGCTCCTTTTATTCTAATTTTTAAAAATGTCAGAGAGCAAAACAAAGGTTGGGGCTCTCACATAGGGAAACGGTAAACCTGAAAAATAGATGAACAAACTTCTAAAAAAATCTATTTTTTTTTAAAGTTTCTTAAAAATTGTAATTTTTATTCAAATGGATAATTTGACACTCCACAAAATTAAAATTAGTTTCTCAGGGCTATAACATTTGTTTAGCAGTCAATGCGCTGTTAAAACCCCAGTTACACCTAGTCCAACAAGGTCTAACATTTAATGGGGTATTTAACAGTGATATTACTGCGGAAGAGCCGAAGTTTTGGTCTGTTTCACTGATTACCTGCTATTGGGGGGGGTGGGGGGGGGGGGAGGAAGAGAGAAAAGAGCACAGCGCAACCAGTGTCGGAGCAGTGAATGACTGACCGTATTGCCCTGTTAGGATGCGCATGCGCTACATCCTGAAGTTGCGGTCAGTTTCAAAGGGGTAATAACAGCAAACGCTGTTTGTTCGCTGTTATTACCCACCGCAAATTCCAGGCTACTATTTTGGCACAGTGGAGTAAAGTTTCACTGAAATTCAGACTTTTATTGCACTTATCAAAATGAAGGATATTACTGAATAGAACTGTTTACATTGTGTACTTCCAAACATTACCCCCAATGTATCAGTGACAGTTTCCATTGAGCCCCGCCCCACTCAGCCATTCTTTTGTCTGTCAGCCTTGTGCAGGGGCCATGCTAAGCTACACTGGCGTTCCAATACCTACTGCTGATTTAAGACATCACAGACTCTCAAGTACCTAATATGGGCAGTTTTGTGCTTTGGACCACTGCCTTGTATGGAATGGGATGGGACTCACTACATGGCACCTTTGAAACTGGGGGGAGGGGGGGAGACGGAGGTGTGGGGAAGAGGAGGAGAGGAAGAGAGAGAGAAACACAGGCATTGCTGGACCGTGGTCCATCTAGTTTTCCTTCTACCACCCTGGTAATCGCTTGATGCAATGATAATGGAGTTGTTGACTAATCATGGCAATCAATCTCTGTCAATTAGTCAACAACAGACACAGACACGACACGAGGAAAACCCCAGTGGTAGAAAGCTTTAGGTCCGAAGTCACCTGTTCCTCCCAAGCATGTTACACTTACCACGTCATGTCTAAAATTAGTCAGAAGCTGCATCCCAAAATGTTATTTTCTAATTTGTATTTGAATGAATCAATACTAACTGCTTCCAACAGCTCCCTAGGGAGCCTGTTCCATAGATTGACCACTTGCTCAATGAAATGTTTCCGCAGATTAGTTTTACCCCTCTTCAAGCGCAGGCCGTGTCCTCTGGTTCTACTGTTCTGGACAAGGTGAAATAGCTTCTCATGGTCTACATTATCTAGACCCTTTAGAATCCTAAATACACCAATCATATCTCCTCTTTCCTAGTGCGAACATGCCCAATTTACATAATTGCTCCTCTGAATTCAATCCCTCCATCCCCTCGGTCATTCTTTTAATACCTGCAATATCCTTTCTGTACTGCAGTAACCAGAACTGTACACAGTATTCTAGGTGTGGTCGCACCAATGATTTATAAAGTGCCAGGATTACCTCACTATTCTGGCAAGAGAGAGAATGAATGATAAGAGATATGATATATGGAGACGGAGAAGAAAGTTAGAAAGAGACAGATTCCATCTTTCCAGGGAGTGTTGAAACGTCACCATCCATTAACTACATTACCACATTGGAATCCACTCCTACTTATCTAGTAGCCTCTATACTGGTTCCATAAAATGATTACCTGTTTGATAGCACCACGCTGTAGCTCCCGTTTTAAGGCTTGCTTTAGTATATATCCCCTGCGCTCCAGTTCCAGCGATGGATACTTGTTAATGATATATTTCCTTATGGCGACAACGGAAGCACCAGACTTCTGAAAACAAGCCTGAAAAAGAGAGACCGAGTATTTTTTAAATGCTCCCTTTTCAGCATGCATTTGCAAGTTTGAAATGACTCACTACAATGATCATCCCACAAAGAAGATATTTTGTTTTAATCAAATTGATTGAACAGCAACAAGTGTAAATGTTGCCAATTACCTTAAATGACTGATAAACAGCAAACAGCAGCAAGCCACACACTGGCCTGGATTTTACAGGGCCTATGACCGTATGCGGTCCTAAGTGCCCCACAAGTTCTGGGTTTCTTCATGCGCGAAAACCCGGAACTTGCGATGTCAAGTTTCAGCTCGACAGATCATCCGCACACGCAGGAAATGGACATTCGCTGGCGCAGGGTTGGGCTATTTGCCCAACGAATGCCCACGAAACTCTTATGCCTGGTAAAAGCAGGCGTAGGGCCTTCTTTTACCAGCATACAGGTTTAAATAAATATTAAAATAATTTTGTTTAAATCATTTAAACATTCAAAACTGTTCAAATTAGTTTCGGTTATTTTTGGCCCCTTTAAAAATGTTTAAATTTGTTTTTCAAAAAAATTACACTTTTTAAGTGTTTAATTAAATTATATTTTAATTAATTTTAAACGTGATTTATTTTTATTTAGGTTGTGTGAAAGTGTTTTGTGAGATTCCGAATATGCTTATGGGGGTTCTGTACGTAAATGAAATCTCCATAAGCATAGTGGGAATCTCCCTTTGTGATTGGTTGAGCCAGCCCACGTGATCCCAGGGTCGCTTGCGAACCACATGTTCACCTGGGATACGTGGGCCTTTACGCAGGCGTATGCCTGCAGACCCAGGACTGCAAGAGTCCGAAGATACCAGGTAGGTGCGTACTTTGCTTGCTGCTCGGAGGCATTCGCCTGCAGGAAACCTCCGACCACAATTTCAGGTCACTTGAGATTTTTAAAACATGCACCCACATTCAGATGCATTGTTCCTGCTTACATGTTGGGAAAGACTTTCTGTAATGATTATACAGACTGGAAAGTTCAAGGTTTGATTTCAGGGTCTGTGCGGAGTTGACATTCAGCCAGGGTGTCAATCAGGTTGCTCCAACCGGCCTCAGTGCCCAGGGCTGGGGTGAAATCAGCAAAGAATCCTGATCCTAATTTTGAACCTGTAACAGTTGCTTGGCCTTGAGTTTTATTCTTAATGTCAACTTCTCAGCCTTGGCTCAGTGGTAGCACTCTCACTCGCGTCAGGTCATGGCTTCAAACCCCAATTGAAAGACTGGAGCACAAAATCTAGATGGACACTTCAGTGCAGTACTGAGGGAGTGCTGCACTGTCAGATGTATTCTGAAGAGGAGCTGGGGAGATTTCCCCAGTATCCTGGCCACCATTTATCCTTCAACACCACCACTAAAACTTATCGGGACGTTTATCTGACTGTTGTTTGTGAGAGCTTACTGTGTGCTAATTGGGTGCTGCATTTCCCTACACGGCAACAGTGACAACACTTCAAATATACGCCACTGGCTGTAAAGTGCTTTGGGGCTTACTGAGGACATGAAAGGCGCTATATAAATACAAGTTATTTTTATTTCAGTGGCGACAAAGTTGAAAATAACAAATTAGAGTTGAGGCTCAGTTGTCTCGTGATAGTATAGCCCAAGTACTTAAATAACTCTTTATCCGCCAAGTCTCATAATGGAGGCAGGCACATATTCAGCCATCAGCACCAACATCAATGTATATTTTTGTCAAGAATCTTTAAATATTGACAAGACTGAAACCATCGTCTTTGCCCCGTCACAAACCCCGTACTCTTGCCACCAAATTCATCTCCTCCCTAGGCTCAACCAGACGGTTCACAACCTCAGCAGCCTGTTCAACATCGAGCTGGGCTTCCAACCTCATATCCTCTGGAACTTCCTCCCTAAAATCCTCTGCCTCTCCACATCGGATCATGTGCTCAAGCCTCCAGGGTTTGCACTCACGACCTTCTGACTCAAGATGTGAGACTGCTATCACTCAGCCAATGCTGACACTTGCTAGCTAACATTGTTATGGGAGTTGCCATCAACGGAATATAGGCTTTAATCATACTTTTTAAAGTTATGATCGTTAAAAAAGGAAACTAAATGCCTATTTTTGTGATCTATATGTTAAAGTAAAAAAAGTAAAGGGATATAATTGCTTAAAATACATAATGAGAAAACTTAATGAAAGTTTACTTGAGTAGCTTACTACAGCTATAAGAAATTTTCCACCATCTACCTTAATAGCTTCTATGACAATAGCATCCATTTTTGGTCGTGCAGTAGCAGTCAACTGAGAATTTTTCTGCACTCGAGCCAGTTGACTAGCAGACAAGGTAGCCCAGGCTGGAATGGTCTTTTTAACCTTCTTATCCTTGGTTGGTTCCTTTTCTCTGCAACAGGTCACAAATCACAAAGTGTTGTTTACTATATAACATTCTCCAGGAAGCATTTTAATTTGTCATTTATGTAACATCATATTGGATCTTTTGAATGCCTCGCAGAACTTCATATTCACCAAAGTAGAAACTTTGTTGAAAAGAGTGACCATTTGATCTGTTTTTAGTGATATTGGTGCAATGGAATTTTCAATGTCCACCAGAACCAAGGGGACAGGCAGATGGGACCTTGATTCAACCTCATTGGAAAGACACCAACAGTGCAGAACTGCCCCCATTCTGTCAGCTCAGATTATGAGCTGAAACATATGGTGCTCACATGGACCATCTTCTGACCGAGAGGTGGCAAGCACAAGCATTTTAAATTGGTTACCAGATCCATCATCCGAGATGGCCTGAAACTGAGTTTTCATGCTAAGCCCAAATAACCTTGTTCAATTGATGCATATTAACCGTTTCATACATGGTTGCCAGGGGCCAGGAGGAGGGAAGCAAAAGATGGCAACATAGATATACTGTCCTTGAGCTTGATACTCCCATCTCCTCCGCCAAACCAACATTATGTCCTTTCCTGGGTGTCCTGAGTGCTTCTGTTCAGTGTCCAACATTTAAATGTTGCATTCTGGGTTCTCCTTTCTTTCCTTGGCTGCTTTAGAGAGGCCATTCAGCCGTTGCTGCCTGTGTAAAATCAGCACTCTCAGTATTTCACAGTCCCATTTTCCTGCCTTCTCCATCTACCCTTTTATATTCTTTACGCTCAGATGGTTTTTACTGACTCAATTTTTGTCTTTTCTCCCCACTTGAGTTTTCCACTACTCGCTTGCAATCACCCCAGGTTACCCATTTAGAAAAAGGAATGGGGAAAACTACATGAGCAGAAACAGGTGATAAACTCTAGTTCTGTTAAGCAAAACTGGAGACACTGAAGAATAAAGACATTTCTGTTCTATCTGAAGCATGCCGTGGCTACAATAATGACTGGAGTCCGTACTGTGAAAACAAATGATTCAGATTTCCTATGATATTACCATCACATAATGTGTACAGCACTCTTGGATTGACGGGGATACACTTACTCCTTTTTAGGCTCGTCTAAAGGTTTGGTTTCTTTCTCTTCATCATCACCACTTTTCTCTGCTTCTTTCTTTACCTCCTCTTGGGCTGAAGTGTCGTTTTCTGGTTCCTCCTCTGCTGACACAGATTCTTCGGAAGTCACATCGGCATCTTAGTGTAAAGAAAAGGGAAATCATTCTAAAAGAACTTGGAATCCGAGCAAGTCTTTTTGTCAGCCAGGTGTCTGACAAATGTAGATACCAATCACCATAATTAAGAGTCTCTGAAACAAGCCAAGAAATTATCTTTCCCCAATCCAGACTGCCATAGGGACACACCCCACATTTAAGTCCAGAGCAGTTGAGCAGAGCCAATGCTTAGGGCCCCTCCTTACCAAGGCTGGGGTACAGCTATAGTTTAACCAGCTAACACCCTGCAGTTTACCAGTAGAGAACAGGCAAGTGTCCTACTGCTTGTCCAGCTAGAATCACCCTACCAGTTAGGTCATTTGCATGGTAAAAGTTAAGAATCCCAGGCCACAGCGACAGGTGAGCCCTTGCAGGTTGCATCAGTGAGCCATGCTGGTTGGCAAATCTTGAACAGTGGCCTGCCATACTGTGGACCTGCTTGATTCAGGTATGAGATTACGGAATTTCCAGCACCACACACAATCTTGGAACCACCTCAATTTGACTGTTTAAGAGCAATTTCCAATAACCCCATTTTCACAATAACTCCAAGACATGACACATCTAGTTGAGAGAGTGTATTACAGAAAATGACTGTAAATTTGGAATAATTACAACAATAAAGAAATCACACCCCTACTTTCAAAACATTGATTAAAGCATTAGGGGTGCTAATGGTGTACAAATCATTGTATTTAAGGGCAAAGTTATACCACAGTTTGAGACTGGTACCCATTTAAAACACAGCAAAGCAGAACTCCACATCGCCCAAGGAAATCATGCTTTCTTGTGCCCAAAGAGCAGATTCTCTCTGATGGTCAACATTTTAAAACTAGAAATAAAGGTTAAAACGCTCCCACGTGGCCCACCTGGAAGTGGTCTCACATCTCTTACCCAAGTGACTTCATACCCGAATTACAGCAACGCGCCTTAACACGCGCTCTGCAATGCAATTACAGGAAACTCTCTTTTATCCGGCACTGACGGAACCGGCGCGGTGCCGGTTTATCAAAAAGTCCAGATTAGAGAGTTATAGTTAAAAGGTACGAGAGCTCCGTACACAGCAACAAATCCAGGCTTCCCTGTTGCTTAGCAACAGGTGCAAGAAGCCCGGCCACAGACCAAGCGTCCCTGTTGCTTAGCAACAAGTGCAGGAACCCCCGATTACACAGCCAAGAATCAAGAAACAGCCACTAATATGAAGAAAAACTTAACTGAACCTACTCCGGAATTTTGCCGGTTAACCGAGATTTCCGGTTGTTTGGGTGCCGGTAAATCGAGAGTTTCCTGTACATGGGATAATGGAATTTGATGGATTTTCCACCTAATAGAGGTCTTTAAAATTATGAAAAGTTTTGTAGAGTAGCTAGAGAGTTTCCACTTGTGGGGAAGAGCAAAACTAGAGGCCATCAATAAGATAGTCACCAAGAAATCAAATAGGAAATTCAGAAGGAACTTCTTTAACCAGAGAGTGGTGAGAATGTGGAACTCGCTACCACAGGGAGTGGTTGAAGCAAATAGTATAGATGCATTTAAGGGGAGGCTAGACAAGCATATGAGGGAGAAGGGAATAGAGGGCTATGTTGATAGATTTTAGATGAGGAAAGACGGGAGGAGGCTCGAGTGGAGCATAAACGCAGGCATGGGCTGGTTGGGCCAAATGGCCCGTTTCTGTGCTGTATATTCTATGCAAGAAGCTTGACACCATCCAGGACAGAGCAGTTTGTCTGATCCGCTCCCATGCCACTAGCAGTATATACAAACAAGAATGGACTGCAGCAACTTCCTCCCTTGCGACCTCTTACCACTAAGACAGCAATTACTATATCGGAAACAAGGTTTAAACATGACCTGTACCTGCAGTCGGCTTGTTTCTCGCAGGACTCTCCTGTGCAGAGGGACTAGCATTCCGTCGAATAGGCATGTCTGCAACGTTATTCTCAATGACCTGTTAAAGAGACTATAGAATATAGGTTCAGCCAAAATACCATTCTGAATGCAAAGCTGGCAAAATAAAATTCAGTAACAATAATGGACAAGGAACAGTTAACGTGACAGAAGGGCTAGAACACGTTGGCCCTGCAGTTGCCCAGTTTAGTGAGTCAGTGCACATCAACTATTATTGCGCAGTAATTCCCAACACTTCCAGTTTCAGTGGACGGTATAGAGAAGTTTAAGTGGGGTTATATGATTGATCAAAACGATTTAAAACAAAGAAAGTGTAGATGGTGCAAATAACATGAACTGAAAAATCAGCTAATATAAAATGCACTTCCTTGTTGCACCGACTTGCAACAGAAATGGATCACAGTCATGTCTTTTGTTATGATAATTAGATGGAGTTACCAATTCAATGGAGCTTAGGTTAACCTTTTAAAAAGCCTACAAAACCTGGATTTGTAATAGTAAAATTAAACGACAGGTTTGCCAAGCCAACCATTTCTGCAATTTGAGGTTAATGTTCAATTCTTTTAGACGCACATATGTACAAACCCCGATAAACAAGCTTGAGAATTAGTTCAAATTTACTGAAATTGGATGAAATCTTAGATGACAATGACGAACACAGGGACGCATTTCTCATTGCACAAAGTTTAAGTGTCAATTATAACATTCATATTACTGCAAAGGTCAAAGACTTGAGACATCTGATTTCTACCCCTTAAATAGCTACGGTGCCCTGTTTAATGCTTTAAAAGACTGTAAAGAGCAGCCTAAGTGGCCCAGTGCCAGAGGGGGGTGGTGGGGGGCATGGGGAGCTTAAGCCGACATCCAGGGGAGGGAGTCCCAGTTGCTGCAAGTGCCACATGCTCAGTACAATCCCATCACCAAACACATTCATTCAACGCAAAAAAAAACCTGCTCAAACTTCCCAAGTAACTTCATTTTCCTCTACCCTTTCTGAATTGCTGAGGGTATGGTAGTGTAGTGGTTATGTTACTAGACTAGTAATAGAAGCCTGGACTAATAATCCAGAGAACGTGATCTCAAATCCCACCAGTCTGAGAATTTGAATTTACAACAACTTGTATTTATATAGCGCCTTTAACGTAGTAAAATGTCCCAAAACGCTTCACAGGAGCGTTATAAAACAAAAATTAACACCAAGCCATATAAGGAGATATTAGGGCAGGTGACCAAAAGCTTGGTCACACAGGTAGGTTTTAAGGAGCAGCTTAAAGGAGAAAAGGGAGATAGAGAGGCAGAGGGGTTTAGGGAGGGAATTCCAGAGCTTCAGGCTTCGACAACTGAAGGCACGGCCACCAATGATGGAGCGATTAAAATCAGGGATGCGCAAGCAGCCAGAATTGGAGGAGTGCAGATATCCTGGAGGGGTGAGGCCATGGAGGGATTTGAAAATTAGGATGAGAATTTTTAAATCGAGGCGTTGCTTATCCAGGAGCCAGTGTAGGTCAGCAAGTACCGAGGTGTTAGATGAACAGGACTTGGTACAAGTTAGGATATGGACAGCAGAGTTTTGGATGAGCTTAAGTTTATGGAGGGTGGAAAATGGGAGGCCGGCCAGGAAAGCATTGGTATAGTCAAATCTAGAGGTAACAAAGGTATGGATGAGGGTTTCAGCAGCGGATGAGCTGAGGCAGGGCAGAGTCAGGCTATGTTACGGAGGTGGAAGTAGGTGGCGCGGCAATGTGGTCGGAAGCTCATCTCTGGGTCAAATACGACACCAAGGTTGCAAACAGTCTGGTTCAGCCTCAGACAGTTGCCAGGGAGAGAGATGGAGTCAGTGTTTAGGAAACGAAGTTTGTGGCAGGGACCGAAAACAATGGCTTCGGTCGTCCCAATATTTAGGTGGAGGAAATTTCCGCTCATCCAGTACTGGATGTCGGGCAAGCATATGTCAAAGGCTGCAGACAGGGCGAGTGGGACGACGAGGGGTAGTTTACCACGGTCACAGTCACATAAGATGTCATTTGTGACTTCGATAAGAGCTGTTTCAGTACTGTGGCAGGGTTTCTTTTTTAAAACCTGGAAATAAAAAGCTGGTATCAGTAAAAAGTGACCATGAAGCTGTCGGATTGTCAGAAAGACCCAACTGGTTCACTAATGTGCTTTAGGGAAGGAAACCTGCCGTCCTTATCTGGTTTGGCCTATATCTGACACCAGTAGCACAACAAAGTGGTTGACTCTTAACTGCCCTCTGAAGTGGCCCAGCAAGCCACTCCGATGTATCAAACCGCTACAAATAGCGATTCAATAAGGCTCATCGCTATTTTATGAAAATTTTTGGTACATGGCCCTGCCCAGAACATAGTGCTTTTAAAGAGCCTAAATAAATATACACGAACAAAGGAAGCTTGGCATGGCTTAGGAATTTGTACAGAATTAGATAAAAACTGGCATTAAGTTTGCAGAAAGTGTCAATTTCCAACATCTGCATATTTATGATTTATAGAAAGGAAGGGTATTAGTTGCCTAACATGAGCACTCTTGACTTTTTAGTTCTCCCCTTGCAAAACTTCACTGGGCTAGTGGGTAAGTGACCAGCCAGTAAAGTAGCTCTTGGGGTGGATTCCCTGGTCTGTGCTCAATGATCTCAGCTGGTGCAGCATTTGAAACAGTGAAATTGGCCTCAGTAAAAAAGACTTGCATTTATATAGCACCTTTCACGACCACCAGACGTCTCAAAGCGCTTTACAGCCAATGAAGTACTTTTGAAGTGGAGTCACTGTTGTGATTTGCGCACAGCAAGCTCCCACAAACAGCAATGTGATAATGACCAGATAATGTTTTTGTTATGTTGGTTGAGGGATAAGTATTGGCCAGGACACCGGGGATAACTCCCCTGCTCTTCTTCAAAATGGGATCTTTTACGTCCACCTGAGAGAGCGGGTTAACATCTCATCTGAAAGACGGCACCTCCGACAGTGCAGCACTCCCTCAGCACTGCACTGTCAGCCTGCGGCGAGTGTGCTACCAACTGAGCCACAGCTGACAAGGGCAGTAGCCCATGGACTTCTGCGGGGTGGAGGGAGAAGAAACATCTAGCAGGGCTCCTGCTCCTAATTGCTAGTCAGTGACCCCTAGATTTTGAGATAAAAATCCAAGTGGTTCACTGACGTTCTTTAGACAAGGAAACCTGATGAACTTACCCAGTCTGGCCAAAAATCGACTCTTAAATCATCGAGCCATTCGGCCCATCATGCCCTGAACTGGCCTAGCAAGTCACTCAGTCGCATCAAATCAGGGCAACTAGGGAAGAGCAATAAAGGCCAGCCTTGCCAACAACGCCCACATCTAGAGAATGAAAAGGTTGGAGGAACTGGACACAAAATCAACATTGCTTAAGGCTTCATCTGATTTACATTATGCCAATGAAACCTAAAGTTTTAAAGGAAATCAGGTATCAAAAAGGATGAAAAAACAAGAATGGCACTTTGCAGGTAGATGAGGTGACTTGTAAGCACTTGGAGATAACGGCCCGTATTTTCCAACCCCCACGGGTGTCTACGAGCTGTGTACAAGAATCCTCTCGACAGATCGGACGCCTGCCCTGGAGAAGGGCCTCCGTGGGTGGAGAGTTCCGCTTTCTGCACAACCTCTGCCCGCTGAAAGTCTTTATAAATCTTACGCCTGGTGAAAGCCTGCTTTTACCAGCATAAGAGTTTTAAAAAAGTTATAAAAAATTTCCCACTCATTTATAATTTTAAAAAATACTTCTAAAAAAGGTAAGTTTATTTTTAGCCCCGTAAAAAACTTTCAAAAAAATAAATTTGCTTAAAATATTTAATTTAATGTAATTTTAACTCATTTTAAATATGTAATTAAAAAAAATGTATTTAATGTTTTAGTGTTTTTTTGAGTGATCCCCATTCATACTTTTGACAGATCTATGCAGAGAGACTTGTCAAAAGTGTAAAGGGGGATTCCCTTCTTTGATTGGTTCCCCATGGCCCACGTGATCCCAGGGACGCTTGTGAACTGCCTGCGCCCCCTGAGATACCTGGGCCTCTGTGCACGCACACCAGGAGAGGCCCAGGAGCGGAAGTGACAGGACCTTCGGAGCCAGCAGGCAAGTTCGTAGATTTTTCCAGGTCGGAGGTATCCGCACGCAGGAAGCCTCCGATCGGAAAATCCGGCCCATAAATGCATTTTTTATCTTCCTTACCCCCCAAAGCTCCTTATGGTGCAAGAATTATAAAATTGAGTTTGCACAAAACCTGGAGCTGAACAGCCCAGAGTGTGCAGTTTAATTGAAAAGAAAGACTTGTATTTCTACAGCGCATTTCACGACCACCGGATGTCTCAAAGCACTTTACAGCCAATGAAGTACTTTTGGAGTGTAGTCACTGTTGTAATGTAGGAAATGCAGCAGCCAATTTGCACACAGCAAGCTCCCACAAACAGCAATGTGATAATCTGTTTTTGTTATGTTGATTGAGGGATAAATATTGGCCAGGACACTGGGGATAACTCCCCTGCTCTTCTTCAAAATAGTGGCCATGGGATCTTTTACATCCACCTGAGAGCAGACGGGGCCTCGGTTTAACATCTCATCCAAAAGATGGCACTTCCGACAGTGCAGCACTCCCTCAACACCGCACTGGAGCGTTAGCCTAGATTTTGGTGCTCAAGCCTCTGGAGTGGGACTTGAACCCTCAACCTTCTGACTCAGGTGAGACTGCTACCCACAGAGGTGAGGGAAGCCTGGACCCGGGCAGTCTAACGGAGAGGGGAGCCCGGACCCGGGCAGTCTAACGGAGAGGGGAGCCCGGACCCGGGCAGTCTAACGGAGAGGGGAGCCCGGACCCGGGCAGTCTAACGGAGAGGGGAGCCCGGACCCGGGCAGTCTAACGGAGAGGGGAGCCCGGACCCGGGCAGTCTAACGGAGAGGGGAGCCCGGACCCGGGCAGTCTAACGGAGAGGGGAGCCCGGACCCGGGCAGTCTAACGGAGAGGGGAGCCCGGACCCGGGCAGTCTAACGGAGAGGGGAGCCCGGACCCGGGCAGTCTAACGGAGAGGGGAGCCCGGACCCGGGCAGTCTAACGGAGAGGGGAGCCCGGACCCGGGCAGTCTAACGGAGAGGGGAGCCCGGACCCGGGCAGTCTAACGGAGAGGGGAGCCCGGACCCGGGCAGTCTAACGGAGAGGGGAACCCGGAGCCGTGCAGTCTAATGGAGAGGGGGGCCCGGACCGGGCAGTCTAACGGAGAGGGGAGCCCGGACCCGGGCAGTCTAACGGAGAGGGGGGCCCGGAGCGGTGCAGTCTAACGGAGAGGGGAGCCCGGACCCGGGCAGTCTAACGGAGAGGGGGGCCCGGGCCCGGGCAGTCAAACGGAGAGGGGAGCCCGGAGCCGTGCAGTCTAATGGAGAGGGGAGCCCTGACCTGTGCAGTTTAATGGAGTCCAGGGGCTTTAAGCTTGGTCCTGGGGGGAAGCCCCAGCGGCGCATGCTCAGTGCAGTCCCACCGAGCAGCCCCTCGACAAAAGCCGCCAGCCGCTTCATTCAAAGCACCAACTCGACGAATCACCAACCTAAACTTCTACACACACACACACACCCCCAGCCGCGACCACAGAACAAGCAAGGCCAGGGGTGATATATTAGCATGTTTAAAATTTTTTTTTTTTTTTATACAGAAAAGAGCGCTTGGCCGGGGGAGGGAGGGAGACTGACGGAGAATTGCACCCAGACCAGAAGAGGGGGAAAAACCCCAACCTCAAAATGGCGCTCAAAAAAATAATAATAAACATTGCAGCCTGGGGCTCCGGCCCTCGGCGGCTCCAGGAGCCGGCCCGTGTACTGCCCGGGGCTGGGTGCCACGATGTGTGCGGGGGTTGGGGGGAGGGGGTATTTGCCGCGCCGTTATTCGAAGCTCTCCGCCTACCTTTGTGGCCGCGCTTCCCGCTCCCGCTCCCGCTCCTCGGCTCCGCTCCGCTTTCCCCCCCGGCCGGAAACTCCGTCACCCAACTGTCGGTGCGCGCGACACATTCAAACAAAAACAAAATAAACCCCGCCCTAACTTCCCAATCATTCCGCTGGCGCACAACACCACAGTGCGCGCCCATTCGCCATTAGGCCCGCCCCAGTTATTTTATTTTATTTTTTTAAAATTCCGACTGCTTTTTCAACTGACCGTTTATTCCCTCACAAAAATGGCGGGCGTAGTTTTTTTTCTTGCCCCTCACTAAGATGGCGGCCGAGGGCTTTTGTTTTGCCCCTCACTAAGATGGCGGCTGAGGGCTTTTTGCCCACCCTGCCCTTCGCTCGCAAAGATGGCGGCCACGGGCTTTTTGCCCCTCACTAAGATGGCGCACCAATTTCAAATGCTTCCCGTCAATTTAGTTTTTACTTACTGTTTGGTTTTTTGGCCACACGGGGGAAAAATGGCGGCTGTTTTATTTTGTGGTAGATTTAAAAGTTCAACGACAAACAGCGAAGAGAGGATCAGTGCAGCTCCCGAGATTTTATTTAAGCGGGAAGGTCCGGATCGTGCGGGAATCACAGCGGCTGCGCCGAAGGGAAAGCGTCAAACAGAGTCCACTTATTTGAGGAACTTTATTCATAGAGTTGACGGGCATCAGTCTCTGCTGCAGGGAGCCTGCTCTTCAATTTTTATTACAGTGCCCTAATGAAAAAAAATGCAAACTTCATGAAGTAGGTTTGTTTCTTTGTTATTCTAATTTCTTCAGTTTAAATGAGCAGATCTTTAGCAGCCAATCTCAGCCAGGAGGTGGGGTTTCTTCTTTGTAAATAAGGCCTGGCTGCACCTCGAACCGAACAGCCTCCACCTATCAGCTTACACCGTTTACATTTGAAACCTCCAATTACATGGCCAGCACAAAAAACATTGTCCACATGATGTGGTGCATCTAATCATCATCATCAACAACACTTCCAACACAAGAGTGGGCTAATCTGACAAATTATGGGCAGCAACATTATTAAGCAGGATATAAAGCAAATCATCCAGGTGTTTTTTTTAATACCTGGACAGGTTTAAAATAAACCTGGTAAAAGGGAGAATTTAATTACATGAATAAAATTGACTTTATGGTGCCTTTGGGAGGAGGGAGAAGGAGAGAGAGGGGAGAGAAGGAGAGAGGAAGGAAGGAAGGAGAGAAGGAGAGAGGAAGGAGAGAAGGAGAGAGGGAGGAGGGAAGGGAGGAGAGAGGGAGGAGGGAAGGGAGGAGAGAGGGAGGAGGGAAGGGAGGAGAGAGGGAGGAGGGAAGGGAGGAGAGAGGGAGGAGGGAAGGGAGGAGGGAAGGGAGGAGAGAGGGAGGAGGGAAGGGAGGAGGGAAGGGAGGAGAGAGGGAGGAGGGAAGGGAGGAGAGAGGGAGGAGAGAGGGAGGAGGGAAGGGAGGAGGAGGGAAGGGAGGAGGAGAGAGGGAGGAGGAGAGGGAGGAGGGAAGGGAGGAGAGAGGGAGGAGGGAAGGGAGGAGAGAGGGAGGAGGGAAGGGAGGAGGAGGGAAGGGAGGAGGAGAGAGGGAGGAGGAGAGGGAGGAGGGAAGGGAGGAGAGAGGGAGGAGGGAAGGGAGGAGAGAGGGAGGAGGGAAGGGAGGAGAGAGGAGGAGGGAAGGGAGGAGAGAGGGAGGAGGGAAGGGAGGAGAGGGAGGAGGGAAGGGAGGAGGGAAGGGAGGAGAGAGGGAGGAGGGAAGGGAGGAGGGAAGGGAGGAGAGAGGGAGGAGGGAAGGGAGGAGGGAAGGGAGGGACAGAGAGAAGGAAGGAGGGAGAGGAGAGGAAGGAGAGGAGGAGGAGAGGAGGAGAGGAAGGGGGAGGAGAGGAAGGGAGGAGAGGAAGGGAGAGGAGGAGGAAGGGAGAGGAGGAGGAGAGGAAGGGAGAGGAGGAGGAGAGGAAGGGAGAGGAGGAGGAGAGGAGGGGGAGAGGAAGGGAGAGGAGGGGGAGAGGAAGGGAGAGGAGGGGGAGAGGAAGGGAGAGGAGGGGGAGAGGAAGGGAGAGGAGGGGGAGAGGAAGGGAGAGGAGGGGGAGAGGAAGGGAGAGGAGGGGGAGAGGAAGGGAGAGGAGGGGGAGAGGAAGGGAGAGGAGGGGGAGAGGAAGGGAGAGGAGGGGGAGAGGAAGGGAGAGAGGGGGAGAGGAGGGGAGAGGAAGGGAGAGGAAGGGAGAGGAGGGGGAGAGGAAGGGAGAGGAGGGGGAGAGGAAGGGAGAGGAGGGGGAGAGGAAGGGGAGAGGAAGGGAGAGGAGGGGAGAGGAGGGGGAGAGGAGGGAGAGGAGGGGGAGAGGAAGGGAGGAGGGGGAGAGGAAGGGAGGGGAGAGGAGGGGAGAGGAGGGGGAGAGAAGGGAGAGGAAGGGAGAGGAGGGGGAGAGGAGGGGAGAGGAGAGGGAGAGGGAGAGGAGGGGGAGAGGAAGGGAGAGGAGGGGGAGAGGAGGGAGAGGAGGGAGAGGAGGGGAGAGGATGGGAGAGGAGGGGAGAGGAAGGGAGAGGAGGGAGAGGAAGGGGAGAGGAGGGAGAGGAGGGTGAGAGGAAGGGAGAGGAGGGGAGAGGGGAGGAGGGGAGAGGAGGGGAGGAGGGGAGGGGAGAGGAGGGGGAGAGGAAGGGGAGAGGAGGGGGTGTGGTTGGGGTGAGGTGGGGGAGTGTTGGGTGTGGAGGGGTGTGTTGGGTGTGGTGGGGTGTGGGGTGTGGTTGGGTGTGGAGGGGGTGTGGTGGGGTGTGGGTGTGGGTGTGGTGGGGGTTGGTTGGGTGTGGTGGGGGTGTGGTGGGTGTGGTGGGGTGTGGTGGGGTGTGGGGGGTGTGGTGGGTGTGTGGGGTGTGGTGGGGTGTGGTGGGGTGGGGTGTGGTGGTGTGGTGGGGGTGTGGTTGGTTGGTGGGGTGTGTGGGTGGTGTGGTGGTGGTTGGGGTGTGGTTGGGTGTGGTGGGGTGTGGTTGGGTGGTGGTGTTGTTGGGTGTGGTGGGGTGTGGTTGGGTGTGGTGGGGGTGTGGTTGTGTGGTGGGGTGTGGTTGGGTGTGTGGGGGTGTGGTGGGTGTGGTGGGTGTGGTTGGTGTGGTGGGGTGTGTTGGGTTGGTGGGGGTGTGGTTGGGTGTGGTTGGTGTGGTGGGGTGTGTTGGGTTGGTGGGTGTGGTGGGGGTGTGGTTGGTGTGGTGGGGTGTGTTGGGTGTGGTGGGGTGTGTGTTGGGTGGGTTGGGGTTGGTTGGGGTGTGGTGGGGTGTGTTGGGGTGGGTTGGTTGGTGTGTGGTTGGGTGGTGTGGTGGGGTGGGGTTTGGGTGTGTTTGGTGTGTGTTGTTGTGGGGTGTGGTGTGGGTGTTGTGGGGTGTGGTTGGTGTGGTGGGTGTGGTTGGGTGTGGTTGGTTGGTTGGTTGGGTGTGTTGGTGTGGTTGGTGTGTGTGTTGGTGTTGGTGGTGGTGTGGTTGTGTGGTGGGGTGTGTTGGTTGTGGGGTGTGGTGGGGTGTGTGGGTGGTTGGTGTGGGGGTGTGGTGGGTGTGGTGGGTTGGGGTTGGTGGTTGTTGGTGTGGTGGGTTGGTTGGGTGTGGTGGGTGTGTGTTGGGTGTGGTGGGGTTGTGTGGGTGTGTGTGGTGTGGTGGGTGTGTGGGTGTGGTGTGGTTGTGGTTGGTGTGGGTTGGTGGGTGGTGGTTGGTGGGGGTGTGTTGGGTGTGGGGTTGTGGGTGTGGTGGGGTGTGTGGGGTTGGTTGGTGGTGGGTGTGTTGGTGTGGTGGGGTGTGTTGGGTGTGGTGTGGTGTGGTGGTGGGTGTGGTGGGGTGTGGTTGTGTGTGGGGTGTGTTGGTTGTGTGGGTGTTGGTTGGTGTGGTGGGTTGGTGTGGTGTGGTGTTGTGTGGTGGGGGTGGTTGGGTGTGGGGTTGGTGGTGTGGTTGGTGTGGTGGGGGTGTGGTTGGGTGTGTGGGGGTGGTTGGTGTGGTGGGGGTGTGGTTGGGTTGGTGGTGTGGTGTGTTGGTGTGGTTGGTGTGGTGGGGTGTGGTGGGTTTGGTGTGGGTGGGTGTGTGTGGTGGTTGGTTGTTGGTGTGGGGGTGTGGTTGGGTGTGGTTGGGTTGTGGTTGGTGGGGGGTGGTTGGGTGTGGTGTGGTTGTGGTGGGTGTGTGGGGGTGTTGGGGTGTGGTGGGGGTGTGGTTGGGTGTGGTGGGTTGTGGTTGGGTTGTGTGGTTGGGGTGTGTTGGGTGTGGTGGGGGGTGTGGAAGAGAGAGGGAGAGGAAGGGAAGAGGAAGGAGGAGAGAAGGGAAGAGGAGAAGGAGGAGAGGAGGGGAGAGGAAGGGAGGAGAGAAGGAGAGGAGAGAGAAGGGAGAGGAAGGAAGGAGAAAAGAAGAGAGATGGAGAGAGAGAAAGGAAGAGGAAAGGAGAGAAAAGGAAGAGAAGAAGGAAGGAGAGAAGGAAGAGGAAAGGAGTGAGGAGGAGAGTAAGGAGAGAGAGAGAGAGAAAGGGAAGAGAAGGAGAGGAGAGAGGAAAGGAGAGGAGAGAGGAGAGGAAGAGAGAGAAGGGATGAGAGAGAAGGAGAGAGAGAGAGGAATAGAGAGAAGAATAGAAAGGGAGAGGGGGGAGAGGAAGGGATGAGGAAGGGAGAAGAGG